>NC_137276.1:70375000-71000000 GCF_054371585.1 Giraffa tippelskirchi | reverse complement strand
CTTCAGTAACAAGAAAATGATACAAACAACCCAATAAAAATGGACCACACATTTAAACAGACTGAAAAACATGGGAGGATGCAAATAAGCACGTGAAAATATATTCAACATTTTTTAGTCAGTGAGCAAAATACAAATTGAAAAATGTAATGAGATACTATTATTAATCATATGAAGAGCTAAAATGAGAAGACTGACTATAGCATGTGTTTGTAAGGATGACTAAGAACTAGAACTTTCATGTTGTTCTAAATGGGAACTGTAGAATGGTACAACTACCTTGGGAAATACTTTGGCAATTTTTTTTTTTAAATAGATTTATTTATTTTAATTGGGGGCTAATTACTTTACAATATTGTAGTAGTTTTTGACATACATTGATATGAATCAGCCATGGGTTTACATGTGTTCCCCTTCCTGGACCCCCCTCCCACCTCCCTCCCCATCCCATCCCTCTGGGTCATCCCATTGCCCCAGCCCTGAGCATTTGTCTCATGCGTCGAACATGGAATGGTGTTCTGTTTCATGTATGATAATATACATGTTTCAATGCTATTGTCCCAGAACGTCCCACCCTCACCTTCTCCCTCAGAGTCCATAAGACTGTTCTATACATCTGTGTCTCTTATTCTGTCTCGCATATAGGGTTATCGTTACCATCTTTCAAATTCCATATATATGCATTAGTATACTGTATTGGTGTTTTTCATTCTGGCTTACTTCACTCCGTATAATGGGCTCCAGTTTCATCCATGTCAATAGAACCGATTCAAATGTTTTTCTTTTAATGGCTGAGTAATATTCCATTGTGTATATGTACCACAGCTTCCTTATCCATTCGTCTGCTGATGGACATCTAGGTTGCTTCCATGTCCTGGCTATTGTAAACAGTGCTGCGATGAGCATTGGGGTACACGCCTCTCTTTTAATTCTGGTTTCCTCGGTGTGTATGCCCAGCAGTGGGATTGCTGGGTCATATGGCAGTTCTATTCCCAGTTTTTTAAGGAATCTCCACACTGTTCTCCATAGTGGCTGTACTAGTTTGCATTCCCACCAACAGTTTAAGAGGGTTCCCTTTTCTCCACACCCTCTCCAGCCTTTATTGCTTGTAGACTTTTGGATAGCAGCCATTCTGACTGGTGTGAAATGGTACCTCATTGTGGTTTTGATTTGCATTTCTCTAATAATGAGTGATGTTGAGCATCTTTTCATGTGTTTGTTAGCCATCTGTATGTCTTCTTTGGAGAAATGTCTGTTTAGTTCTTTGGCCCATTTTTTGATTGAGTTATTTATTTTTCTGGAATTCAGCTGCAGAAGTTGCTTGTATATTTTTGAGATTGTTTGTCTGTTGCTTCATTTGCTATTATTTTCTCCCATTCTGAAGGCTGTCTTTTCACCTTGCTTATAGTTTCCTTTGTTGTGCAAAAGCTTTTAATTTTAATTAGGTCCCATTTGTTTATTTTTGCTTTTATTTCCAATATTCTGGGAGGTGGGTCATGGAGGATCCTGCTGTGATTTATGTCGGAGAGTGTTTTGCCTATGTTTTCCTCTAGGAGTTTTATAGTTTCTGGTCTTACATTTAGATCTTTAATCCATTTTGAGTTTATTTTTGTGTATGGTGTTAGGAAGTGTTCTAGTTTCATTCTTTTACAAGTGGTTGACCAGTTTTCCCAGCACCACTTGTTGAAGAGATTGTCTTTTCTCCATTGCATATTCTTGCCTCCTTTGTCGAAGATAAGGTGTCCATAGGTGCGTGGGTTTATCTCTGGGCTTTCTATTTTGTTCCATTGATCTATATTTCTATCTTTGTGCCAGTACCATACTGTCTTGATGACTGTGGCTTTGTAGTAGAGCCTGAAGTCAGGCAGGTTGATCCTCCAGTTCCATTCTTCTTTCTCAAGATTTCTTTGGCTATTCGAGGTTTCTTATATTTCCATACAAATTATGAAATGATTTGTTCTAGTTCTGTGAAAAATACCATTGGTAGCTTGATAGGGATTGCATTGAATCTATAGATTGCTTTGGGTAGTATACTCATTTTCACTATATTAATTCTTCCAATCCATGAACACGGTATATTTCTCCATCTGTTTGTGTCCTCTTTGATTTCTTTCATCAGTGTTTTATAGTTTTCTATATATAAGTCTTTTGTTTCTTTAGGTAGATATATTCCTAACTATTTTATTCTTTTTGTTGCAATGGTGAATGGTATTGTTTCCTTAATTTCTCTTTCTGTTTTCTCATTATTGGAGTATAAGAATGCAAGGGATTTCTGTGTTGTAACTTTATATCCTGCAACTTTACTATATTCATTGATTAGCTCTAGTAATTTTCTGGTAGAATCTTTAGGGTTTTCTATGTAGAGGATCATGTCATCTGCAAACAGTGAGAGTTTTACTTCTTCTTTTCCTATCTGTATTCCTTTTATTTCTTTTTCCGCTCTGATTGCTGTGGCCAAAACTTCCAAAACTATGTTGAATAGTAGTGGTGAAAGTGGGCACCCTTGCCTTGTTCCTGACTTTAGGGGAAATGCTTTCAATTTTTCACCACTGAGGATAATGTTTGCTGTGGGTTTGTCATAGATAGCTTTTATTATGTTGAGGTATGTTCCTTCTATTCCTGCTTTCTGGAGGGTTTTTATCATAAATGGATGTTGAATTTTGTCAAAGGCTTTTTCTGTATCTATTGAGATAATCATATGGTTTTTATCTTTCAATTTGTTAATGTGGTGTATTACATTGATTGATTTGCGGATGTTAAAGAAACCTTGCATTCCTGGGATAAAGCCCACTTGGTCATAATGTATGATCTTTTTAATATGATGTTGGATTCTGTTTGCTAGAATTTTATTAAGGATTTTTGCATCTATGTTCATCAGTGATGTTGGCCTGTAGTTTTCTTTTTTTGTGGCATCTTTGCCTGGTTTTGGAATTAGGGTGATGGTGGCCTCATAGAATGAGTTTGGAAGTTTACCATCTTCTACAATTTTCTGGAAGAGTTTGAGTAAGATAGGTGTTAGCTCTTCTCTAAATTTTTGGTAGAATTCTGCTGTGAAGCCGTCTGGTCCTGGGCTTTTGTTTGCTGGAAGATTTCTGATTACAGTTTTGATTTCCGTGCTTGTGATGGGTCTGTTAAGATCTTCTATTTCTTCCTGGTTCAGTTTTGGAAAGTTATACTTTTCTAAGAATTTGTCCATTTCTTCCAAGTTGTCCATTTTATTGGCATATAGCTGTTGGTAGTAGTCTCTTATGATCCTTTGTATTTCTGTGGAGTCTGTTGTGATCTCTCCATTTTCATTTCTAATTTTGTTGATCTGATTCTTCTCCCTTTGTTTCTTGATGAGTCTGGCTAATGGTTTGTCAATTTTGTTTATCTTCTCGAAAAACCAGCTTTTAGTTTTGTTGATTTTTGCTATGGTCTCTTTTGTTTCTTTTGCATTTATTTCTGCCCTAATTTTTAAGATTTCTTTCCTTCTACTGACCCTGGGGTTCTTCATTTCTTCCTTCTCTAGTTGTTTTAGGTGTAGAGTTAGTTTATTTATTTGATTTTTTTCTTGTTTCTTGAGGTACGCCTGTATTACTATGAACCTTCCCCTTAGCATTGCATTTACAGTGTCCCATAGGTTTTGGGTTGTCGTGTTTCATTTTCATTCATTTCTATGCATAATTTGATTTCTTTTTTGATTTCTTTTGTGATTTGTTGGTTATTCAGAAGCGTGTTGTTTAGCCTCCATATGTTGGAATTTTTAATAGTTTTTTTTCCTGTAATTGAAGTCTAATCTTACTGCATTGTGGTCAGAGAAGATGGCTGGGATGATTTCAATTTTTTGGAATTTACCAAGGCTAGATTTATGGCCCAGGGTGTGATCTACCCTGGAGAAAGTTCCGTGTGCACTTGAGAAAAAGGTGAAATTGATTGTTTGGGGTTGGAAAGTCCTGTAAATATCAATCACATCTAATTTGTCTATTGTATCATTTAAAGTTTGTGTTTCCTTGTTAATTTTCTGTTTAGTTGATCTATCCATATGTGTGAGTAGAGTATTAAAGTCTCCCACTATTATTGTGTTATTGTTAATTTCCCCTTTCATACTTGTTAGTATTTGCCTTATATATTGTGGTGCTCTTATGTTGGGTGCATATATATTTATAATTGTTACATCTTCTTCTTGGATTGATCCTTTGATCATTATGTAGTGTCCTTCTTTGTCCCTTTTCACAGCCTTTATTTTAAAGTTTATTTTATCTGAAATGAGTATTGCGACTCCTGCTTTCTTTTGGTCTCTGTTTGCATGAAATATGTTTTTCCATCCCTTCACTTTCAGTCTGTATGTGTCCCTAGTTTTGCGGTGGGTCTCTTGTAGACAGCATATATAGGGGTCTTGTTTTTGTATCCATTCAGCCAGCCTTTGTCTTTTGGTTGGGGCATTCAACCCATTTACATTTAAGGTAATTATTGAGAAGTATGATCCTGTTGCCATTTGCTTTGTTGTTTTGAGTTCGTGTTTAAACATCCTTTCTGTGTTTCCTGTTTAGAGAAGATCCTCTAGCATTTGTTGGAGAGCTGGTTTGGTGGTGCTGAATTCCCTCAGCTCGTGCTTGTCTGTTAAGCTTTTGAATTCTCCTTCATATCTGAATGAGATCCTTGCTGGGTACAGTAATCTGGGTTGTAGATTATTCTCTTTCATTACTTTAAGTATGTCCTGCCATTCCCTTCTAGCCTGAAGAGTTTCTATTGAAAGATCAGCTGTTATCCTTATGGGGATCCTCTTGTGTGTTATTTGTTGTTTTTCCCTTGCTGCTTTTAATATTTGTTCTTTGTGTTTGATCTTTGTTAATTTGATTAATATGAGTCTTGGGGTGTTTCGCCTTGGGTTTATCCTGTTTGGGACTCTCTGGGTTTCTTGGACTTCTGTGACTATTTCCTTCCTCATTTTAGGTAAATTTTCAACTATTATCTCCTCGAGTATTTTTTCATGGCCTTTCCTTTTATCTTCTTCTTCTGGGACTCCTATGATTTGAATGTTGGGGCGTTTCATGTTGTCCCAGAGGTCCCTGAGGTTTTCCTCATTTCTTTTGATTCTTTTCTTTTTTCCTCTCTGCTTCGTTTATTTCCACCATTCTATCTTCTACCTTACTTATCCTATCTTCTGCCTCCGTTATTCTACTGTTGGTTCCCTCTAGAGTGTCTTTTATCTCCTTTATTTCATTATTCATTATATATTGACTCCTTTTTATTTCTTCTAGGTCCTTGATAAACATTTCTTGCATCTTCTCAATCCTTGTCTCCAGGCTATTTATCTGTAACTCCATTTTGCTTTCAAGATTTTGGATCATTTTTATTATCATTATTCTAAATTCTTTTTCAGATAGATTCCCTATCTCCTCCTCTTTTGTTTGGTTTGGTGGGCATTTCTCATTTTCCTTTACTTGCTGAGTATTTCTCTGCCTTTTCATCTTATTTAGATTGCTGTGTTAAGTGTGGCCTTTCTGTATTCTGGTAGTTTGAAGTTCCTCTTTATTGTGGAGGTTCCTCACTGTGGGTGGGGTTGGACGGGTGGCTTGTCAAGGTTTCCTGGTTGAGGGAGGTTGTGTCGGTGTTCTGGTGGGTGGAGCTGGATTTCTGCTCTCTAGAGTGCAATGGAGTGTCCAGTATTGAGTTTTGAGATGTCTATGGATTTGGTGTGCCTCTGGGCCGCCTGTATATTGATGCTCAGTGCCATGTTCCTGCATTGCTGGAGAATTTGCGTGGTATGTCTTACTCTGGAACTTATTGGCTCTTGGGTGGAGCTTGGTTTCAGTGTATATGTGGAGGCTATTGGATGATCTCTTATTAATTAATGTTTCCCCTGGCTTTCAGTCTTATTCTTGCAGTAGCCTCAAGACTTCTCCATCCATACAGCATCAATAATAAAACTTTTAGGTTAATGGTGAAAAGATTCTCCACAGTGAGGGATACCCAGAAAGGTTCACTGAGTTACATGGAGAGGTGAAGTGTGGGGGGGGGAGTTTGAGGTGACCAGGAGGAGAAGAGGCGGACTCAAATGTGGAGAGAGCAGTCTAGCCAGTAAGCACTTCCCTCTGTGCTCTCCACAGTCTGGAACCCTCAGAGCGGTTCACAGAGATACATAGAGAGGGGGGAGGAAGGTAATAGAGGTGAGCATGAGTAGAAAGGGAGGAATCAAGAGGGGAGAGAGAGATCTGGGCAGTATTCTGTTCCCGAAGTGTTCTCCAGTACCCAGAACACCCTCAGAGATTCACAGAATTGGGTTGAGAAGAGAAGGAGGAGGGTGGGAGATAGAGGTTCCCTGGGGGAGAAGAAAGAGCGTCAATGCGGGGGGGGAGAGTAATCAAGCCAGTAATTACACTCCTGAGTAAAAATGGGTACTAAAGATTGGGTTCTTAAATGTACAAAATTGATATCAAATATGTAAAACAAAGATTAAAAATCTAGAGTAGAGGTTAGACTCTTATAAAACATACAATATAAAAAAAGAAAACAGTGTAAAAAGAAAAAAAACAGTAAAACAGTAAAAAAAGTAAAACAGGAAAAAAACAGAAAAAAAAGAAAACAAAAGGTATAAGATATATGTATGCAATTTGCTTTAAAAATAGGGTTTTTTTTTTGTAAGGTAATAGTGGGTTATGAAAATGAAAATTAAAGGTGTAATAGAGGACTTAAAGAAAAAAGAAAGAAAAAAAGATAATAGTAAAAATATATATCCCAGACTTTCTCTGGAGCTGTTGTGAGCAGTGTGGGGTCTGTTCAGTTTCAGATAGATCCTTGTTCCTGCTTATACTTTTCAAGATCTATAGGCCCCTTTCAAATGCAGTCGGTGTTAACTACAGGGGTTTTAATCTGTTGGCCTGTCACTTCCAAAGTGCTTCCCTCTGTTTATTTGGCTTGTTTCGAGGTCTCTTCAGTATCTAATTTCCACCCTGCCACAAAGGGGCGGAGGTGGTCTCTTTAGGTTCCCTTGTTCAGTCGTGCTGTAGGGAGGGAGGAACACTGCAAACCAATATCACTGGCGTGTGTGTGGAGAGCTCGCAGGGTCTCGGCCGTACTGGGTTCGCCCCCGCTGATGGCGTGTGTGCTTTCCCTGTCTACCCTGCTCAGGCTTCAGGTTACTTGGCTGGGGAGTGGGCCCTGAGATGCGTGCACTTCCCAGGTCTAAGTTCCCGGGTACTCCACAAAGGCGCAGACTCGGTTGCGCCCGCGGTTTGTGTCGTTCCCGGTCGGAGCTGCTCGGGCGGCCAGGAGTTTGGCGAGCACACTCTCCCCTGTTGGGGCGGTGCAGCTTATCACCTCCCTGGTCCCCGCCTCAGTTTACGGGTGCGCCCGGCTCCGGTGTGCTTTGTGTCGGCTCTGGGGAGCTGGTCTCTGGCTGCGACCCTCCCAGCGGCTGGTGACCCTCCGGGATCTCAGGCAGTCTTTGCTTAGAAACTGGGAGCCTGTTTGCAGATTGGTAGGTGGTGCCCTCTCTGGGGCCGAGTTTGCCCCTTTCCGGCTCTGGCTGGCCCCGCCTGCCTGCTGTGTCCGGCGGGGAATGGGGCGGTCCGCAGCCAGTTAGCTCTCCTCTGGTATCGCTCAGTCCTTTGTTCTGTGAGCAGGCCGGCAGTGCCTTAGTTTTGGGCTTTTCGCGGGATAGTTCTCTCTCTCTGGCTGTCCCACAGTTTAGGTTACTATCTCACGTTAGCTCCCTCAGATTGCCCTCAGGGCGTTCGGGCCCAGTCCTTACCCTAAGCAGTGCCGCCCGCCCCTCTCCGTTCAGCCCTCACTTGCTGGTGGCGGATGCGAGCGTCTGGGGTTCTTTGCTGGGAGTTGCCTTTAGGCACGTAATCTGTGGGTTTTATTTATTTTTTCTCCCAGTTATGTTGCCCTCCGAGATTCGAAAACTTCCCCCAAACCCGCCGGTGAGAGGGTTTCCTGGTGCTTGGAAATTTCTCCTCTTTTATGACTCCCTCCCCGGGACGGGTCTCTGTCCCTAACTCTTTAGTCTCTCTTTTTATCTTTTATAATTTCTCCTACCTGCTTTTGAAGATAATGCGCTGTCTTTCTGGATGCCTGAAGTCCTCTGCCAGCGTTCAGAAGTAGTTTTGTGAAGTTTGCTCAGCGTTCAGATGTTCTTTCGATAAATTTGTGGAGGACAGAGTGGTCTCCCCGTCCTATTCCTCCGCCATCTTAGCCCCGCTCCGGCAGTTTTTTTTAAAGACAATCACACATCCACCTTTTGATATAGTTATATTTCACACACCCAAATATCCAAGAGAAAAAAGTTTATACATAAACTTGTACATTAATATGTATGAATTTGTTTTACGAATCAATATGTCAAACAACAACACAGATAGATCTCAAAATAATTAAGCTGGATGAAACAAGCTAGACAATGAGAATACAATGTTATTCCATTTTTATAAAACTCTAGAAAGAGCAAACTAGTATATAGTGACAAATGCAAATCAGTGTTTTCCCAGAGAAATAGCTACATGGAGGAGACATGGAATGGAAGATTTACAAAGGTGCACAAAACCATTTTTCGAGGTGGTAGATATTCTCCCTATTTTTACTATGGTGATGGTTTCATGGCAGTACAGGTCTGCAGAAACTTAACAAATTGTGCACTTTAAATATATTCAGTTTATTGCACATTGGTTATTACTCAGTGCTGTTGTTCAGTCATCAGGTTGTGTCTGACTCTGTGATCCCATGGACTGCAGCACACAAGGCTTCCCTGTCCCTCATCATCTCCTGGAATTTGCCCAAGTTTATGTCCACTGAATCTGTGATGTCATCCAACCATCTCATCCTGTTCTCCTTCTTCCTTCAATCTTTCCCAGCATCATGGTATTTCCAGTGAATCAGCTTTTCACATTAGGAAACCAAACGATTGAAACTTCAGCTTCAGCATCAGTTTTTCCATTAAGTATTCAAGGTTGATGTCTTTTAAGATTGGACTGGTTTGATCTCCTTGCTGTCCAAGGGACTCACAAGAGTCCTCTCCAGTACCACAGTTCGAAAGCATCAATTCTTTGACTCTCCACCTTCTTTATGGTCCAACTCTCACATCTGTATATGTCTACTGAAAAGACCATAGCCTTGACTATATGGACTTTTGTCAGCAAAGTGATGTATTTGCTTCTTAATACATTGTCTAGGTTTGTCAGAGCTTATTACTCAATAAAGTTATTCAAATTAAAAGTGATAAAACTAAAATAATGAAATGTGATAAGGATAAGAAAATGTGAAGGAAGCTGTTATTTTTAGCAAAGATGATATTTGAACCTTGACAACTGATTCAGATCTCAGAAGAAATTGGTGAACTATTATATTTCTCTTTGTGTGTGTGTGTGTGTGTTTGTATCTGCCTTCATGCTTTCTTCTTTCTTTCCTTCTTTTCCTTTCCTTTATTTCTTATTGGAAGTACAGTAAGGCTGCACTAGTTAGCTGAACATTCAGACTTTTCCATTTCCAGTTTTTCACATTTATTTTTGTCTACTCTATATGTTTGATCAAATATAATCCATATTCACTTCAGCTCTTAAATTTCATCAATATTGCATGAAGAAAATAAGTAAAAGCCAGAAAAAACAAACCTATTACAAACTGGTATAAAAGTTTAATGCAGTATTAACAAATAAGTTTCATTTAGTTAATTATAAGACATTTTGTGGAGTCTTAATTTAATTCATACTTCAGGGCAGAACTCTGATCTTACAAGATTATATTTCTACTTCTATAGTGCTCCCTTGTTGAATTTTAGTGTCATATAAAACAGTTTATTTCTGCTTTTGAGCTTTAGTTGCTTTGTAACCCTTCCTTACTTCACCAATATCTTTCTATTTTGTCTTGTTGTCTTTTTTCTCTGCCAATTCCTTCCTAAAATTTTCCTGTTTCTATTTCATAATAAAAAATATATTATTGTGCTATTAAAAAGCAGAGACATCACTTTTCTGACAAAGGTACATGTAGTTAAAGCTATAGTTTTTCCAGTAGTCATGTACGAATATGAGACCTGAACCATAAAGAAGGCTGAGTGCTGAAGAATTGATGCTTTCGAACTGTAGTGCTGGAGAAGACTCTTGAGAGTACCTTGGACAGCAAGGAGATTAAATCAGTCAATCCTAAATGAAATCAACCCTGAATATTCATTGAAATGACTGATGCTGAAGCTGAAGTTCCAATATTTGGCCACCTAATGTGAAAAAACTGACTCATTGGAAAAGACCCTGATGCTGGGAAATATTGAGGGCAGGAGGAGAAGAAGGAGACAGAAGATGAGATGGCATCACTGACTCAATGGACATGAGTATCGGCAAACTCCAGGAGATAGTGAAGGACAGGGAAACCTGGCATGCTGCAGTCCATGTGTTGGACAAAGTGTCAGACATGACTTAGAAATTGAACTATAACAAAAATTTTGTTACACTGATGATCCAAATATTCCCTATATATTTTTTATATTCAGTGATCCATTTCATCTTAGGCTTTAGGATCATTTTCAATATCCCTTGGTTTGGTATTGTTTTTATGGCAGGCTCATTTTGCTTCAGTCTTTATTCACTGTAAAATGAAGGGATATGTATCCTGAGCTGGTGTTTATCAGTAGGTGAAGTATGTGGCATATTTTAACATGTATTAATATTGATACATTTCGTCAATAGCTATGTGTATCAGTCAACTTCTACTGCAGTAATTCTGTGTAACAAGCAAATTCAAGTCTTACTAACTTAAAATAACAAAGTTTTTATCATTTCACTAATGCTACATTTCAGTTGTGGGCACAATGATTCTGAGGGCTTGCTGCTGTATTTCAGTTTTCAAAGCTGCAGAGTGACTATGGGTTTGTTTCCTATAGGTCCACAATGTCTTCTTATTTTAATTTGCATGTATGCTCCCTCCTAATTAAGGGGAAAAGCAACTATATGATCACTAAATTAGCTTCTGCCAAGCTTGAACAAAATTTACTGTACTTACATCCCACTGAGCAAAGTATATAATAACATTACCAAGCCCTAAATCAATGATGCAAAAATGTATACAACTCCCATTATATACAAAGGCAAGTCCCATAGCAATGGGTGAAGAGATTTAATTCTATTACAGGAAAAGAATAATATCTGGGGATAATTATTTAGTCTACACTATCAATTCATAAGATGACTTTTACATTGCCAAACAAAGGTTTCTTCTGTTTCTGAGAACATGAGAAAATATTATAGCATCTTGGAAGCCTTAGAAATGTGTTAGATGCTACTATGTTCACTCTGGAAATGGGGGCAAATAATTTTGAGAATAATTTAAAAAATACATGTGGCACAAACTTCATATATAAAAGATCAAAGTCCTTTCACTTAAAGCAAAATATCAAAATTTCTTGTAACTTCAGTGCTATCATAGTAATGTAAAATCCCATAACACATTTTATGATAGAAGACAAGGTGAACTTTTATGGAAAAATTGGAAAACTTCCTCTGCCATGATGATATAAATTCTTAAGTTAGAAATATCAGTTTTGCATGCTAGTTTTCATGTTTTTAAAACAAATTTGACATTATTTATAACATTTATATGGGTTTCCCTTGTAGCTCAGTTGGTAAAAAATCCACCTCTGGTGCAGGAGACCCTGGTTCAATTCCTGGGTCAAGAAGATCCACTGGAGGAGGTATAGGATACTTACTCCAGTATTCTGGTCTGGAGTCCATGTGGTCGCAAAGAGTCAGACATGACTGAGCAACTTTCACTTTTACTTTCATGACATTCACATAAATATAATTGGATCACTCCTTTATATACAAGTTTTCAAATTCTGTATAACTTTGGACAAACACCAGGATAAATAATATTATTCTAAAATATATGAAACATCTGGGATTTCAAAAATTATTTCTAGATCTTACTAAACATCAATTAAATCAGAATCTCTGAAAAAGAACTCTAGTCAATAATTAAAATGTGCTTTCAAGGTTGAGAAGCACTATTTGGGAAAGGTACAATTATAAATATAACCAGATGACCATGTTTAAATAAAAATATCTGGAAATATTATAGAGGCAAGGTTGGATGCTGCTTAATCTAGATGAAGTTCTGACCTCTACGATTTCAGAATGATTCCTCCATTTCAAACTAAAACTATCCTAAGTATTCTCATATACTAGTTGAAGACTCTTCTAATGACAGATGATTTGTGAGTAATTTTCTAGATTTTCATACAACATATATATGAGTTAGGGGAAAGTTCAGAAGGCACATAGGATACAATATGTACTTCTTTGATCATTTACCTGGGGAACTGCATGTGCTGGTCTTTTGAAGTATACCATATCCACATTTTGACATATGGAAACACTACGCCTGCAAGAAAATATTCAGCTGAGAAATTCAGATTCACTCTGCATCATCTACATACAATGCATATGCAGCCACAGAAAGTGTAACGTGCAAAACCCATGCATTTCATTTAGGTGACTGTTAGCGTTTGTTTTTAGATTACATTTCACATACATAATCACATTTCAAAAGGTGCAATAGAAAACCACAAGTTTTCCTGATGCTTCTTAAGATTCGTAAAATTTGCTAAAAATTTTAGTAACATAAGTCAAATTAGTAGTGTTATGATTGTCCTGAGATATTTCACAACTCTTTTATTTTAGAATGAGGGGGAAGTAATTTCTTAGTGGCACACTAAATGTGTGAATCGTTTTCCTCTTCATAGAGGCTGCCACAAGAGGGTTAAGGTTTATGTAAGAAAACACTATTCAACAGCAGTAAATTAAATATTTATTGGTCATTGATTCCATAAATTCTAAAATAAGGAGCATTCTGACAGGGATCATTTGTCAAGATGTCTTTAATTCAGCCTTAACTTTTTCTAGACCACAGATTTGCGATGGTGTTAGTCACTCAGCCTTGTCCAGCAATTTGTGATCCCATGGACTGTATCCTGTCGGGCTCTTCTTTCCATGGACTTCTCCGGGCAAGAATACTGGAGTGGGTAGCCATTCCCTTCTCCAGGGGATCTTCCTGGACCAGCGATCGAACCTGGGTTTCCTGCATTGCAGACAGATTCTTTACCATCTGAGCCACCAGGAAGACCCTAGGAACAAAGGACACATATAAAAAAATACATGTGGAACTTTTCAAAATTAGAAGATGTCTAAGCTCTAACTCCTGATAATTAGCTATAGTAAGTTTAATGTGGAAACAAAGCACATCTATTTTGTACAAATCCCATAATGGAGTCTTAGCAGTAGTCAAGTTGAAAAACAAAACTATTCAACTTACTGAAACTTTCCGTTTGCCTGGCTCATATTTCTAATACATTAAAGCAATGTTTAAAATGATGCAAAAAATAAAGCTTGGGGGAAAATAGGTATTTAGATGTGTAGCTGAACTTAGACTCTTCCTTGGTTTGTGTCCTTCAGTTAAAATCAGTTTATGTGTCAACTGTTACCCATTGTTATACATACGAAACTTTCATGTGGTTTTGCTGTCTTAAGTCCAAGCATGCCCCTCTTATTTTAGAACTGAATAAAATCAAGCTTAATATGATAAAAGTCTGAAATGCAGTACTTGGATACAACCTCAAAAATGACAGAATGATCTTGGTTCATTTTCAAAGCAAGCTGTTCAATATCACAGTAATCCAAGTCTATGCCCCTACCATTGATGCCAAAGAAGCTGAAGTTGACCAGTTCTATGAAGACCTAGAAGACATCTTGAAACTAACACCAAAAATGATGTTCTATTCATCACTGGGATTTGGAATGCAAAAGTAGGAAGTCAAAAGATATCTTAGTAACAGGCAAGTTTGACCCTGGAGAATAAAATGAAGCAAGGCAAAGTCTAACTGAACTCTATCAAGAGAATGCATTCGGCATAGCAAATACTCTTTTTCAATAGCACAAAAAATGACTTTATACATGGACATCACCAAATGACCAACAATATCAAAATCAAATTGATTACCTTCTTTATAGCTGAAGATGAAGAAACTGTATACAGTCAGCAAAAAACAAGACCTGAATCTGACTGTAGCTCAGATCATCAGCTTCTCATAGCAAAATTTAGGCTTAAACTAAGAAAGTGGGGAAAACCACTAGGCCAGCCAGGTACAACTTAAATCAGATCCCTTGTGAATATGCAGTAGAGATAATGAATAGATTAAAGGAATTAGATCTGGTAGACATAGTGCATGAATAATTATGGATGGAAGTGCATAATATTGTATAGGAGGCAGTGAACAAAAGCATCCCAAAGGAAAAGAAAAGCAAGAAGGCAAAGTGATTATCTGAGGAGACCTTACAAATAGCTAAAGAAAGAGGAGACGTAAAAAGCAAGGGAGAAGGGAAAGGCATATCCAACTAAATGCAGATTTCCAAAGAACAGCATGGAGAGACAAGAAGGCCTTATTCAATGAACAGTGTGTAAATAGAGGAAAACAACAGAAGGGGAAAGACTAGAGATCTCTTCAAGAAAATTGGAGATATCAAGGAAACATTTTGCCAAAAGATGGGCACAATAAAAGACATAAATGGTAACGACCTAGTAGATGGTGAAGAGATTGAGAAGAGATGGAAAAAATACATGGAAGAACTGTGTAAAAAAGATCTAAATGAACTGGATTGCTATGATGGTGTGGTCAGCTACCCAGAGCCAGACATTCTGAAGGGTGAGTCAAGTGGGCCTTAGGAAGAACTACTGTTAATAAAGCGAGTGGATACGACAGAATTCCAGTAAAACTATTCAAAACTCTAAAGGATGAGGCCATCAGGGTGTTGCATTCATTATGTCAGTAAATCTGGAATACCCAGTAGTGGCCATAGGACTGGAAAAGGTCAATCCTCATCCCAGTTCCCAAAAAGGGTATTACTAAAGAATGTGCTCAGACAATTGCACTCATCTCCCATGCTAGTAAGGTCATGCTTAAAATCTTGCATGCTAGGCTTCAGCATTGTGTAAACTAAGAATTTCCAGATGTCCAAGCTGGGTTTAGAAACGGAAAAGGAACCAGAGATCAAATTACCAACATTTGCTGGATCACCCTCTCTGAAGTGGCTTAGAATTTAGGGTTACACATGTGCTTGTGTGTGTGTGTGTGTGTCTGTGTGTGTGTGTGTGTGTGTGTCTGTGTGCTCAGTCATTTCTATTTGTGATCCCATGGACTGTAGCCCACCAGGCTCCTCTGTCCATGGGATTTTCCAGAAAAGAGTACTAGACTGGGCTGCCATTTTCTCCTTCAGGGATCTTCCTGACCCAGGGATTAACCTCAGTCTCCTGCATTGGCAGGAAGGGTCTTTACTACTGAGCCACCTGGGAGATTAGGGTCAAATACTATCATTTCTTTTTTTAAATTCCTTTCTTATACAGGCCATTACAGAGTATTGAGTAGAACTCCCTGTATTTCCACTTATTTTTAAAAATTGTTTTAGAGGAATGGTCAGTCATTTCCTAGCTCTCTCAAGCACGTCAACTCTTTCATTTTTATTTTATTCAGGCTATTTGAGACTATTCTTGATATGAATGACATTTGTTTACTACATTAAAAGAAGCTATTCTAAATGAAATTACAAAGTAATTTGTCTTCTGTCAATATTCCTCCATTTTTCTTAAGCTCACTCAAATGCAAAGTCACACAGACAGTCTCAATTTGTTATTTCACACCTCCTTTCCTTTCCTGGAATATTTATCTATGCTTTGGTGGGAACTTTCAAAACCTAATTGAAAAAGGAATTCCTCTCAAATAGATTGACATGATCAGTCCTTCATAAGGTTGCAGACATAAAAACAACAGCAGGGAGGAAAAAAATCTGTAAATAAAGGGTAAAGTTTAATTTTCATGTTAAAATCATGGTTTTTGAAGATTTTATAATAAATATATCATTGAAAGAA
This sequence comes from Giraffa tippelskirchi, assembly GCF_054371585.1. NCBI lineage: Eukaryota > Metazoa > Chordata > Mammalia > Artiodactyla > Giraffidae > Giraffa > Giraffa tippelskirchi. Next base: position 70,984,112 of record NC_137276.1, on the reverse strand, counting down.
AGAAAAAACAATGTTTACTAAAAACCAAAGTATAGATTACTGGAAACAGTAAAAAAAAAAACACACACACACAAAATAGAAGTTAACATGGCATAGCAACAGGTTATTACTACTTTACATTTGACCCAGGCTTAAGGACAGTTATTCATGGGAAGGCTTAGATTTTTTTAAACTATTATTCAGTCTACTAGTTTATCAGGTTGCTATTTGATTATTAATTACAAGAATTCATCACACTGTCTCATGATTCTTCCAGAATTTTTTAAAAAATATGTATTTACAAGAAAACTTTATATAAAACAGCTGCATTTTGTTTGTTGCTATTTAGTCTCTAAATCATGTCCAACTCTTTTGCATTCTCATGGCCTGTGGCCTGCCAGGCTTCTCTGTCCATGGGATTCCCCAGGCAAGAAAACTGGGGTGAGTTTTCTTCTCCAGGGTATCTTCCTGATCCAGGGATCAAATCTGCATCTCCTGCATTGGCAGGCAGATTCTTTACCACTGAGCCACTGGGGTAAGCCCGTTTAAGTATTACTGGCATAAAATACCTAATAATAACGTTTAGTAATGTGTATGTGCACTTATCATACACCAATTGTGTTAAGATACTCTATATATTTATCTTGCATATGCACCTGACCTTCCCACACTCTGTCAAGCCTTGTTAATCGTACCATCTCAGTCCCATCTCTCATTAGGAGACTTTAAGACACTTCTGCTATTATTATAGGCCAGATTTATTTCTTAGAGGCATGTAAATTACCTCATTATTCTTTTCACAATTTCTAAAACTGTTAGAAATTATACACTGATTATTGTGATTATTTTTCAAATATGTCACTCCTCCAATAGACTGTAAACTCCATCAGAACAAACAATATCCATTGTGCCCTCTTCCTTGTAACCATAACACCTAGTGTAGACTTGAGCTCATAGATGATGCCCCTAAAATAATATTTATTCATTTACTATATTTTCCTGTAAAACTTCTTGGACATATAGGTCATTTTTAAGTGTAGATCTCTGATTTACTTTTACATTTCTTTTCACTTTCTTGTTTCATACATGTTCATGTTTTACTTGAAAAATAACAATTTTATGTTCATTTTTTAAGTTCCTTAACAAACAGTTGTACCAGTCTCCAACTTACAAGTTTTTAAAGTGTATATAAAATATGTAATGCATTTATATTTACATAGGTTGAATGCATATGGACGGAGGAGCCTGGTAGGCTGCAGTCCATGGGGTCGCTACTAGTCGGACACAACTAAGCGACTTCACTTTCACTTTTCACTTTCATGCATTGGAGAAGGCAATGGCAACCCACTCCAGTGTTCTTGCCTGGAAAATCCCAGGGATGGGGGAGCCTGGTGGGCTGCCGTCTATGGGGTCGCACGGAGTCGAACACGACTGATGCGACTTAGCAGCAGCAGCAGCACCATAATGAATATATATTATATAGTAAATATATGGAATGCAAACATTTTATATTTGGACTGAATAACATTTGTATTTTAAAGTATTATATTTTATACAAATTTATTGAAATACATATAATGATATACAACTGCTTATTTTAAGCAGTTCTATATAAGATCGCAAGAATCTTATATAAAAGAAGATCTTGAGTACAATATCTTCTGACACCTTTCACAGCTCTCATGAGTCACTGTGATGGAGTTTTGACAGACAGCAAGATTTGCAGCAGTGTGTCTCCTAAGACTCCAAATACAATCAGATTGTGTTGGAAAAATACTTGAAAAGAAAATATAGCCTTATTTTCTTGGATAGTCTGCCATAGTTTTATTTTTTAACTGTACTGATTCAAAAATTTAAAATTATCTGATCACTAAAGTGTGAGTTGTTGCAAAAAATTGCTATAAATTATAATATTTATAGATTTACTCTTTATTTTGAGTTATTGCCTCTATTTTTTAAATGAAAAGATGACAGAGTATCTGATTTGAGGAGCATACAACTTCAGTTTATTCTAAAAGCTATAAAATAAGTGTTCTGTTGACTTTGAAAATTGCTAACACAAAGAATTCTGATACCTATTTTGCAAAAAACAAAAAATTTTTGATCAACTTTATTAAAGTAAGAATCTTCAGCTTGATATTGGTCTCCTAATGAGGTTAATCAGTCTACTCAGGGTATGTTTAGTATTACTGTGCATTTCCATATTTAAGAGAGCAGATGTCTTGACATTTTGCCCATAAAATTGTTAAAGGGTTGGATGCATTCCCAAAGTGACCCTTAAGTTAAAGACTCTTTTTAACTGATATTTCAAATGTTAATAGGATCAACAGTCAAAATTTACTTTTGATTTATAAGCAGATATATTGTCTAGTTATTGACAAAAAAGTTTGGTATGTTTCTATTTAAATCCAAGTCTAAACTTAGAAACTTGGGTTTAACTGGTGGCTCAGTGGTAAAGAATCCACCTGCAATGAAGGGCATGCAGGAGCTGCCAGTTTGATTCGTGGGTCAGAAAGATCCCCTGGAGGAGGGCATGGCAACCCACTCCAGGATTTTTGCTTGGAGAATCCCATAGACAGAGGAACCTGGCAGGCACAGTCCATAGGGTTACAAAGAGTCAGATACAACTGAAGCCACTTAGCATACAGTGGGCACTAAAAAACTTGATGTTCCCAAGATTCAAGGGGTGTATTTATTTAGTCACTGTGGACTTTAATCCTAAGTTCCAATACAGTCTCTTGCAAACTAGATACTCACCAAAAAATTCTTGCTTTTGTGTCTTTGTCTCTATCCTTTCATATGTGTGTACATATATATATATATACATACATATATATATATATATTTGCTTTTTAGTCTTTCTTTTAGCATTTGTCTCTCCTGTAATTCAGATTTCTTAGCCTGTATTAAAATTTTAAGCATTATTCAGACCTATCTCAAATATTATTGTACTGGCAGTCTTACCTTGCCTCTTAGTTAAAATTATATTTATCTATTTTGAATTTTCTCAAAGTGTTTCTTAAATATCTGTTACAATTTATCATTTCAACCCTAATCTTAATTTGTGTGCTTTTCCTTTGTCTTTTTATACCACAAATAGTTCATTTCACCTTGTATAAGTCATAAATAAGTGCACTGAATAGATTTGAGAATGAAGAAATAAATTAATTATTTACCATTATGAGAGATGATTGAAGTTATCACTTTTTATGGTGTATAAAGAAAACTTCATAGGGAAATTGATTGTACTGGATTAATTAGCTTTGATATTATAATAAATGACCCTTGAACCTTGCCTTGCAACAAGAATGATTTGTCTCTAATCATACCAGTTTCTTCTTCGGGATTTAGGATGAAGGAGTAACTCCTTTTTCTGTCATGACTTTCTCATGGCAAAATGCAAGGGTTCTGAGAAAAATAGTCCTTGGCACTTAAAACTTCTGCGTGGATATCATATACATTCACACTATCAGTGGCCAAAGTGCCTGTCACAGCTAAAACAACCATCCATGAAATGTGAAGGCAAAAGTTGCCTATGGGCACTTTATGTCACACAACAAGGGAAAGGGTGTTTAATCCTTTTATCAGAAGTGAATATGTTCTCCACTATGGAGAACAATATGAACATTCCTTAAAAAACTAAAAATAGAGCTACCACTTTATGTGGCAATCCTACTCCTAGATCTGGAGAAAACCGTGCTTCAAAAAGATATGTGTTCATAGCAGCACTATTTACAATAGCCAAGACATGGGAGCAACTTAAATGTCCATTGATGGATGAATAGATAAAGAAGATGTGAAACATATACACAAAGGATTATTACTTAACCATAAAAAAGAATGAAGTAATGCCAGTGGCAGCAACATGGATGGACCTAGAGATTATCATAATAAATGAAGTAAGTCAGATAGAGAAAGACAAATACTATATGACATCATTTATATGTGGAATCTAAAATACGACACAAATGAATTTATTTACAAAACTGAAATAAACTCATAGACTTAGAAAACAAACTTACAGTTACCAAAGGAGAAAGAGTGGGGAGGGAAAAATTAGGAGGTTGGGATTAGCATATGCATGCTACTGTATAAAAAACAGAAAATCAACATGGACCTACAAAAGTCCATAGCAAAGGGAACTCTACTCAATACTTTGTAATAAGTTATATGAGAAAATAATCTGAAAAAGAATAGATATATGTATATGTATAACTAAATCATTGTGCTATATACCTGAAACTAACATAACATTCTAAGTCAAATATACTCCAAAATAAAATAAAATTTTTTAAAAGAAGTGAATATATGAATGCAATAATCAGCATACTACAACAATCCATTAGATTGAATAATAAGTATAAAATGTTTTCTTAGGTCAGTCTCTCAAGGCAACAGAATTAAAAGGAAACATAAGCAAATGGGATCTAATCAAATGTATAAGCTTTTGAACAACAAAGAAAGCCATAAGCAAAATGAAAAGACACCTTAGGACTGGGAGAAATATTTGCAAGCAATGTGACTATTGAGGGCTTACTTTACAAAAAATAAAAACAGATTATCCAATTCAACAAAAAAAAAATCATAACTAAGCAGAAGACCAAAATAGTCATTTCTCCGAAGAAGACATACACATAACCAACAGGCACATAAAAATGTGCTCAACATTTGTAATAATTAGAGAACAGAAATCAAAAGTACAATAAGGTATCATCTCAGACTGGTCAGAATATCCAAAATAAAGCTGTCTACCATGAACAAATGCTGGAGAGAGTGTGGGAAAAGGGAAAACTGTCGGTGGGAATGTAAACTGATGAGGTCACTATGGAGAAGAGTATGTTGTTATTGTTCAGTCACTATGTTGTGTTTGCCTGTGTCACCCTATGAACTGCAGCACACCAGGTTGTCCTTTGCTATCTCTTTGAGATTGCTTAAACTCATGTTCATTGAGTCAGTGATGCCATCCAACCAGCTCATCCTCTGTCAATCCCTTCTCCTCTTGCCCTCAATCTTTCCAGCATCAAAGTCTTTTCCAATTACTTGGCTTTTTGCATCAGGTGGCCCAAGTGTTAGAGCTTCAGCTGCAGCATCAGTCTTTCCGATGAATATTCAGGGTTGATTTTCCTTAGGAATGACTTGTTGGATCTCCTTGCTGTCCAATGGATTCTCAAGAATCTTCTCCAGCACTGCAGTCTGAAAGAATCAATTCTTCAGCACTCACTCTTTTTTATGGTGCAATCCTCACATGCATACATGACTACCAGAAAAACCATACTTTGACTATACAAACCTTTGTCCGAAAAGCAATGTCTCTGCTTTTTAATATGCTGTCTAAGTTTTCCATAGCTTTTCTTCCAAAGAGCAAACATCTTTTAATTTCATGGCTGCAGTCACCGTCTGCAGTGATTTTGGAGCCAAAGAAAATAAAATATGTCACTTTTTCCCCATCTATTTGCCATGAAGTGATAGGACCAGATGCCACGATCTTAATTTCTTGAATGCTGAGTTTTAAGCCTGCTTTTTCACTTTCCTCTTCATCAAGAGGCTCTTTAGTTCCTCTTCACTCTCTGCCATTAAAGAGATATCATCTATATATATGAGCTTGTTGATATTTCTTCCAGCAATCTTGGTTATAACTTGTGAGTCATCCAGCCCAGCATTTCACATGATGTACTCTGCATATAAGTTAAATAAGCAGGGTGACAATAAACACCCTTTATGTACTCCTTTCACAGTTTTGAACCAGTCCTTTTTCCACGTCCAGCTTTAACTGTTCTTCTTGATCTGCATACGGGTTTCTCAACAGGCAGACAAGGTGGTCTGTTATTCCCATCTCTTTAAGAATAGTCCACAGTTTTTTGTGATCCACACAGTTAAAGACTTTAGCATACTCAATGAAGCAGATTTTTTTCTTTTTTTGGAATGACCAACAAAAAAGTAACAGAATGATCTCAGTTGATTTACAAGGCAAACCACTTAACATCACAGTAATCCAAGTCTACGTCCCAATCACTAATGTCAAAGAAGATCAAGCTGAGCACTTCTGTGAAGATCTACAAGACCTCCTAGAACTAACACCAAAAAAAAGATGTCCTCTTCATTATAGGGGACTGGAATGTAAATGTAGGAAGTCAAGGGATACCTGGAGTAACAGGCAAGTTTGGGTTAGGAGAACAAAATGAAGCAGGACAAAAGCTAACAGAGTTTTGCCAAGAGGATGCATTGGTCATAGTAAATACCTTCTTCCAACAACACAGAGGTGACTCTACACATAGACATCACTAGATAGTCAATATCAAAATCAGATTGATAATATTATTTGAAGCTGAAGATGAAGAATCTCTATACAGTCAGCAAAAACAAGCCCTGGAGCTGACAGTGGCTCAAATCATCTGTTCCTTATTGCAAAATTCAGGCTCAAATTGAAGAAAGTAGGGAAAGCCACTAGACCATTCAGTCATGACTTAAATCAAATTCATTATGATCATGCAGTGGAGGTGAGAAATATATTAAAGGTACTAGATCTGGTAGACAGAGTGCCTGAAGAACTATGGCTGGAGGTTTGTAGCACTGTGCGGGAGGTGGTGACTAAAACCATTCCCGGGAAAAAGAAATGCAAAAGACAAAGTTGTTGTCTGAGGAGGCCTCACAAATAGCTGAGAGAAGAAGAGAAGTAAAAGGCAAAGGAGAAAGGGAAAGATAATCCCAACTGAATGCAGAATTCCAGAGAATAGTAAGGAGAGATTAAAAAAAAAAAAAAAAAGCCTTCCTAAGTGAACAAAGCAAAGAAATGGAGGAAAACAATAGAATGGGAATGACTAGAGATCTCTTCAAGAAAGTTGGAGATATCAAGGGAATATTTCATGCAAAGATGGCTACAATAAAGGGCAAAAATGGCAAGGACCTAACAGAAGCAGAAGATATTAAGAAGAGGTGGCAAGAATACACAGAAGTGTACAAAAGAACTCTTAGTGACCCAGATAACCATGGTGGTGTGATCACTCACCTAGAGCCAGACATCCTGGAGTGCGAAGTCAAGTGGGCTTTACGAAGCGTTACTACAAACAAAGCTAGCAGAGGTGATGGATTTCCAGCTGAACTATTTCAAATCCTCAAAGATGATGCTGTGAAAGTGTTGCTCTCAATATGCCAGCAAATTTGGAAATCTCAGCAGTGATCTCAGGACTGTAAAAGATCAGTTTTCATTCCAGTCTCAAAGAAAGGCAATGCCAAACATGCTGAAGAAGGAATTCATAGGGCCTGGACTCCATCTTAGGCCTGTTCATGCTGATCATGCTCGTCTACCTCTCCAATGGACTCTGAACTCTGTGCCTAGTGCCTATGGAAATGACAATAGAAGGATAAGACCCTCTCTGGACAGGGGAATCTTGAAGATTATATCCAGGTTACTCATCGCCTAAGAGAAAACATACACTGATCCCCCTACCTCCGGACAGGTCATAAATTTTTCTGTACTTATTGGAATGTAACCTCGGGCTTATTGATTATTGACTGTTTGAGCACATAACATATGAATGAGGGGGTTATTATGATTGTATTTACCTTTTCTTTGTTTATGTAAGTCTCAAGAAATTTGGGGTGGTGGGTTTAGACACGTACACATGGAGTATAAAAGATTTTCACAAATGCTGGTAGGGGTCCTTGGCTAAGAGGAGACTCTGCCTTGGGCCCGCTGGTGTAATAAACTGCACTTCACTATCTGCATCATCCTTCTGCGTGAGCTTGTTTCCCGGAATGCATGGCTATAACATTTGGTGCGTTGGCTGGGAAACTCCTCACTTTGAGGAGACAGGTCTCATTTGAGGCCACCCCGAGGCTTTGTAGCCTGAATCTCCTAGACGGGGGAAGGCACCTCTCTCCTCTGGAAGAACTCGGCCTTTCAACTCCCGGTTTCTTCTCTTTGGCAGGTAGTGAACGGCAGCAAGGGAACTGAGCACTCAGGTGGGAGGGAACCCACCCAGTAGGGTAGAAGAGGGGGCCTGATCACCCCCCTGGGAGGGACCGGAAGGGAGACACATAGGAAACTGGTTTAGGTTGGCGACAATAGCTACTCGGCACTCGGGTCGATGGCCGTACCAGGGATAAAGAAAGGGAACTTAGGGTTTAAGAAAGCCAGTTAGGAGGTGTGTCCACGTTGTCTTAGGGAACGTGCTGAGCGGTCGCCACAGGGATCTAGAAAGGAAATATTGAATTCCGTGTGCTCGTATTCTGCTCTCCCGCAGGAGGTACCCATCTGCTGTGTGACCCATCATCTCCTCTACCAATGGGAACAGGTAGGTTGGCTTCTCGGGAAGGCCCTGGGACGGGGGAATCCAAAGGTAAGAAAATGGGAGAAAGCAGATCTAAGGCCACTGTATTGGAGAATATGATTAAGAATTTTAAGAAAGGGTTCGGTGGAGACTATGGGAAGAAAATGACACCCGGCCGGCGCCGTACCCTTTGTGAAGTCGAATGGCCTTCATTGGGAGCTGGCTGACCACCAGAGGGAACTATGGACTTAAATCTCATAAAGGCAGTCTATGCTATAGTTACGGGAAAGCCCGGACACCCTGATCAGTTCCCATACATAGACTCTTGGCTGGGAATAGCCCAAGACTCCCCTAAATGGGCCCGTTTTTACGCTCATGGTGGGGAAGGAAAAATCTTGATGGCTCAAAAGGTAACCAAGAACGAGGAGGAAATTTTACAGGACCCTGAAAGAGATGAACTTGCCCCACTGCCGTATTGGATGATGGTCCCGCCAGCTAGTATCACTGCGGCCACCGGAGGCCCAACAGGAGGAATCAGCCCAAGATCAGTAAGCCTCCCGGACTCCTCAACAGTCCTGACAGCTCCACAGGTTGTAGAGCCGCCCCCCGGCAGGCTCCAGCCTCAGCTGGAGGGACAATGAGCCCACCGAACTCTACCACCCAGGATGCTGCCACTACGTTCCCTAAACTCTACCCCCCACTCCCGGTAAGTACTCCTGGACAAGGGGGAGGAACAACTGGAATTAAACAAAGGCTCCATTCTGCCAAAGAGCCAGAGGAAAGAATACCCTTGCAGATGCCCCTCAGAGAAGTTCAGCAACCCCCAATGATAGGGGAGGATGGTAATTATCACCAAGCTCCTGTAACCTATTACTATCAGCCCTTTTCATCAACCGATATACTGAACTGGCAAAAACACACCCCCTCTTATTCGGTGGAACCCCAAGATATGACTAGACTGATGGAGACTATTTTCCACACTCATAGACCATCTTGGGACAATATAACGCAATTACTAGCATCTCTCTTCAGTACAGAAGAGAGATATAGGATCAACACTGAGGCAAGGAAATGGTTACAGGAGATGGTTCCTGAGGGCACTGCTAACCCAGAGAGGTGGATAGAGCAAGCCTTCCCCACTGACAGACCTAATTGGGACTACAATACAGAGGAGGGAAAAATCCAATTAGACAGATACCAGACGGTGATTATACAAGGACTTAAAAGGGGAGCCCAAAGGCCGATGGACATGTCTAAACCAGCCGGAGTAGTTCAGAAGGGAAACGAGTCACCTTCTGAATTCTGTGAGAGACTTTGTGAGGCCTACAGACTCTATACACCCATAGATCCAGAAGCTATGGGCTCCCAGATTGTTATCAACTCGGCATTTATCTCGCAAGCATGTCCTGACATAAAACGAAAGCTTCAAAAGACCGAGGGAGTTATATCCATGTCTAGTTCTCAGCTGACTGAAATAGCAGATAAGGTGTTCCAGAATAGGGACACAGAAATAGAGAAGAAATATGAGAAAAGGTATAAAGACGAGCAGAGGAGAACAGATGAGAAGTTTGCAATGCTGGCTGCTGAGCTTGGAAAGTCTTCCAAAGACTTTTCCACCACCAAAGCAAAGAAACCCCCTCTGGTTTCGAGGTCAGGACAGCCCTCCAACTGGTCCCAACGGAGGCCACGGGCTCCATTACAGCCAAATCAATGCTCCTGATGCCATGGGTTCAGTCTTTGGAAGAATGAGTGCCCAGAAGGAAGAAGGGAGAATAAACCCCTCCTGGCTGCAGAACTCACTAACATAAAGACTGAATAAGGATGCCAGGGCTCAAAGACATCAGGTCCCTAAGAGTCCATGGTAACTTTAAAAATTGGGAACCAAAACGTTGACTTTATGGTAGACGCCGGGGCATAATTGTCCTTGGTAACTAAACCCGTGGCGCCACTGTCTAAAAGGACTGCTGCCATAACCGGGGTTTCGGGAGAAGAAATGGTTAAGTCATTTTGCCAGCCCAGGAAATGTCATATGGGGGGGTCACCAAGTGACTCATGAGTTCCTCTATATCCCTGAGTGCCCAGTACCCCTGCTGGGGAGTGACTTGCTCTCCAAGCTGGGAGCACAAGTGACTTTCTCTTCTGAAGAGAGGTCCACTTTTCGAGTGGGCACAACAACCTACTTACTCTCCCTCTCTGCCCCCTCAAGACGAATGGAGGCTACATGAGCCCCCTGGAGATAAACAAGACCAAGCAACAAGGTTGGAGAGAAGGCTAACTCAGCTGTTTCCTGAGCCTGTTCTGGGCCGAAGATAACCCCCCTGGGCTAGCCAGACACCAAGCCCCTGTAATAACAGAACTCAAACCTGGCGCCATCCTGGTGAGAAAGCGTCAATACCCAATACCCATAGAAGCCCGATTTGGGATTCTGCCTCACATCAATAGGCTAAAGCAGGCAGGCATCCTGGTGGAATGTCAATCAGCCTGGAACACACCCAACAGCATCAGGATCAATACTTCCAATGAATATTCGGGGTTGATTTCCTTTAGGATTGACTGGTTTGATCTCCTTGCAGTCCAAAGAACTCTCAAGAGTTATCTCTAGCACCACAGTTCAAAGGCATCAGTTCTTCAGCATTCAGCCTTTTTTATTGTCCAGTTCTCACATCTGTACATGACTACTGGAGAAACCATAGCTTTGACTATACGGACCTTTGTTGACAAAGTAATGTCTCTGATTTTATACGCTGTCTAGGTTTGCCATTGCTTTAGCTCCAAGGAGCAAGTGTCTTAATTTCAAGGCTGCCCAGTTACCATCTACAGTGATTTTGGAGCTCAAGAAAATAAAGTTTGTCAGTGCTTCCATTGTTTCCCCATCTATTTCCCATGAAGTGGTAGGACCAGATTCCATGATCTTAGTTTTTTGAATGTTGACTTTTAAATCAGCTTTTTCACTGGCCTCTTTCACCTTCATCAAGAGGCTCTATAATTCCTCTTTTCTTTCTCTCATTAAAGAGGTATCATCTGCATATATGAGGTTTTTGATATTTCATTCGCAATCTGGATTACAGCTTGTGCTTCATCCAGCATGGCATTTCGCATGATGTACAGTGCACATAAATAAAATAAGTAGGGCGACAATATATAGCCTTGATGTACACCTTTCCCAATTTTGAACCAGTCCATTGTTCCAGGTCCGGTTTTAACTGTTGCTTCTTGACCTGCATGCAGGTTTCTCAGAAGGCAAGTAAGGTGGTCTGGTATTCCCATCTGTTTAAGAATTTTCCACAATTTGCTGTGGTCTACACAGTCAAAGTCTTTAGCATAGTCAATGAAGCAGAAGTATATATTTTTCTGGAATTGTCTTGCTTTTTCTATGATCCAACAGATGTTGTCAATGTGATCTCTGCTTCTTCTGCCTTTTCTAAATCCAGCTTGTATATCTGGAAATTCTTGGTTCACATGTTGTTGAAGCTTAGCTTGAAGGATTTTGAGCACTACTTTGCTAGCGTGTGAAATGAGTGCAATTGTGCAGTAGTTTGAATATTCTTTGGCATTGGACTAGAATGAAAACTGAACTTTTTCAGTCCTGTGACCACTGTTGTGTTTTCAAAATTTTCTGGCATATTGAGTGCCACACTTTCACAACATCATCTTTTAGGATTTGAAATATCTCATAATTTACTACTAGTAAGCTAGTAAATACAGGCTTCAATGGAGAATACTGTACATATACCTAATGTGCCATATTTTTTCTGACATTACAACAGATTAAAATGGAACATAATTTAAATTCTTAGTGTTTTATGTTAATACTTGTTTGGAACAATTATTATTCTCCTTATACTCAGATATAGTCATTTATACTTAAAATGTAAAGGTTATTTTCCCTAGAAAATGATTAATAATCATAATTTATCTGATTAATAATTCAATAGTTAAATTCTGAGATTCTCTCACACAGTCTTAAGTGAGGGGCTTCCCCAGAAGCTCAGTAGGTAAATAATCCTCTTGCAGTGCAGGATACATTCCTAGGTCAAGACGATCCCCTGGAGAAAGGATAGGCTACCCACTCGAGTATTCATGGGCTTCCCTGGTGGCTCAAATGGTAAAGAGCCTGCCTGCAATGAGGGAGACCTGGATTTGATCCCTGGGTTGGGAAGATCCCCTGAAAGAGGGCATGGGAATCCACTCCAGTGTTCTTGCCTGGAGAATCCCCATGGACAGAGGAGCCTGGCGGGCTAAAGTTCATGGAGTCACAAAGATTCGGACATGACCGAATGTCTAAGCAGAAAAGGAGACACAGGAGACATAGGTTGATTCCTGGGTTGGGAAGATCCCCTGGAGGAGGAAAATGGCAACCCACTCCAGTATTCTTGCCTGGAAAATCCCATGGGCAGAGGAGCCTGGTAGGCTACAGTTCATAGATAGGGTTGTAAAGAGTCAGACATGACTGACTAAGCAAGCAATCTTAGGAGAACAAATCTGATTTTAGCTCAATTCATAACTTACATCAACAGAGTTAATTGATGATGAGATCTCTTTATTCTAACTCTTGGAAGAATTTCATTAGCATCATTTGTTTCATCTTGTAAATGTTTAACTGTATGTAAGAATTATTTTCAATTATTTAAATCTAAAAATTTACAAACTTGATTTATTTTAAAGTTGTCATTTCAAAGTTTGTTTCTGGCTTTTGGTGAAGTCTTTCTCAGCACCCTAAACCTACTTTCTGACCTATAAAACTAGTAGTTTAGAAAGCACTGACTTTAGACTTGCTTTTGCCCAAGTTATGAGGATATTTTTCCCTCTAAAAGTATATAATTATAATTTCTTACAAAAAGCAATGGCTTTTTTACTTCCTACACCAAGATTAAAACATGGGACAGTTTATTTGACTTCAATTCATTTTATTATATTGATTTTTTAATAAAAATTAATTTGACCAACTTAGTTACCTCTGCATTATCCCACTCCATTCCCTGAACAAAGATATGAATTCAAGTCTTAACTGATTTAGGTTAGCCTCAGTTTTCTTCTAGTCTAAAATCTTACAAATAACAGTTCTCTTCTAACTCTCTAAAAGAATATACATGCACACCACATATGCAAAATTAAAATTAAAATACTATGCACATTTTGAAAATTCTCCTCAAGCTATGTCAAGCAACTGCTGACTTGAATGTAGATATTTTTATTTTCAAAATTCACTATTCTAGTGGCAAATAAAACTAGCTGGGTCTCCACTGGGATATTTCAGGCTTTATGTCACTATCTTAAACAAGGGAAGCCACAAACACCTAGAAAATGCACTTCCACAACAGGTATAAAAAAACAGATTTAGCCTATCATTTAACAGCCTAAGCTATTTTGAACTTTAGTGTGTAGACAATATGTATCATGGCAAAACTTTACACAGACAGCTCAATTATTTTGTTTGTAGTTATTTTGGTAAGCATTTTTCAATAAAAATAATTAAACTTTAATTGTGAAAGAAAAGTCCAGAACTTTGTTTTACGTGTTATCCATGACTCTATAACATTATAGACATAACAATAAAAACTACAGTTTTCAAAGACTGAATATGGAAAATTGCCAATATCATAAATGGAAGGTTTGAAACTTCAGCAAAAGTAGAAATATATTGTATGCCAGATACAATAGGAATACAATTAAGACCCTATAAAATAAATTGTTTGACTGGATTAAACCCATTTGGTATTGAAAAACATTCCTAATTTAACTAAAGCACATTATATATAATTGTGTTCTTAAATCACCTACTTTGTTAAACATACAAAACATCACTGAAGATATTTTTTGCATGAAGTAATGAAGACATTAAAATTAAACCTTTCCACTTATTCCAAGAAGCTAGTAATCCCTCAAAGGTCTCAGGAAAATAGAATCTTATTTAAGTTTTGATAATGTAAGTAAAACTAATTTATAGTAAAGAGAACTAGAGAGATCAAATTCACTTTGAGAGTATTGAAAATAAAGTCTTGTAATACTGGACATTAAGAGCATGCAGAAATCTAACCCTTTATAAATTAATGCACAAAATTTATTTACTATTAATTTTTATAACCAATCTTCATTATTTTCCTTAAACATCGGGAAGCTTGAATCTTAAAAACATATAGAAATATCATAAGTATATTATCTTTTAGGATTTGAAATAGCTATGCTACTTAGAATTTGAAATAGTATACGCTACTGGAGAAGAGTGGAGAAATAGTTCCAGAAAGAATGAAGAGGCTGAGCCAAAGCAAAAACAACTCCCAGTTTTGAATGTGACTGGTGATGGAAGTAAAGTCTGATGCTGTAAGAACAATATTGCATAGGAACCTAGAATGTTGTTAGATCTACGAATTACAGTAAATTGGAAGTGGTGGAACAGGAGATGGCAAGAGTGAACATTGACATTTTAGAAATCAATGAACTAAAATGGACCAGAATGGGCGAATTTAATTCAAATAACCATTACATCTACTACTGTGGGCAAGAATCCCTTAGAAGAAATGGAATAGCCTTCATAGTCAACAAAAGAGTCCAAAATGCAGTACTTGGGAGAAATCTCAAAAAAAGAATTGATACTTTTGAACTGTGGTGTTAGAAAAGACTCTTGAGAGTCCCTTGGACTGCAAGGAAATCAAAATGGTCAATCCTAAAAGAAATCAGTCCTGAATATTCATTGGAAGGACTGATGCTGAAACTGAAGCTTGAATACTTTTGCCACCTGATGCGAAGAACTGACTAACTGGAAAAGACTCTGCTGCTGGGAACAACTGAAGGAAGGAGGAAAAGGGGACAACAGAGGATGAGATGGTTGGATGACATCACTGACTCAATGAATATGAGTTTGAGCAAGCTCTTGGAGTTGATGATGGACGGGGAAGCCTGGTGTTCTGTAGTCCGTGGTGTCACAATGAGTCGGACACGACTGAGTGACTGAACTGAACTGAGCTGACATATAGTATCTTTCGAATGACATTATTTAAACAAAATGTAGAAAAATTCTAGTTATTAAAAAATTATAAGGCCAGTAATTACTTGCTACATTTTTAAAGGTGACTAGAAGTCCAGTGAATTTCATTCTATAAGAAATAACAGCAAAAACTATTACAATATTGTAAAGTAATTAGCCCCCAACTAAAATAAATAAATTTATTTAAAAAAAAAAAGAAATAACACAGTATTAGTTGCAATATTGGAGAAGGCAATGGCACCCCACTCCAATACTGTTGCCTAGAAAATCCCATGGATGGAGGAGCCTGGTGGGCTACAGTCCATGGGGTCGCTAAGAGTCGGACACAACTGAGCGATTTCACTTTCACTTTTGCCGTTCACGCACTGGAGAAGGAAATGGCAACCCACTCCAGTGCTCTTGCCTGGAGAATCCCAGGGACGGCGGAGCCTGGTGGGCTGCCGTCTATGGGGTCGCACAGAGTCGGACACGACTGAAGCGACTTAGCAGCAGCAGCAGCAGCAGTTGCAATATTAAAAAACAATAAAAATTGTATGAAGATATTCCTTGTCATATCTTGCATACCAACAAAGTCAGTATCATATAACAAGAAGAATAGAGTGAGTATGGGTAGGTTGAGAGTGAAAATTAATCTGTAGCTGTTTACAGATAATATTGAAAGGTTGCTGCTGCGAGCTGTGTGTTATGCCAGTATTTATGACCTCCGGAGGAGACAGGCTTGACCACAGCCATTCATCCCGGGTCAGAGACAGGCTTGACCACTCAGAGCTTTTTGTGTAACATAATTTTTAAAATATAAAAGAGATAGGGACTGCTTCTGATAGAGACATCAGAAGGGAGCAGAAAGAATGTCCCTTGCTAGCTTTTAGCAAGATGTTTTATGTCGGTTAGCAAGCTATTAATCAGATAAGGAAAACACCTCAAGGCTGAGGTAGTTTCACCAGGACTGTCTCCCACAATATGCATTTTTGAGATAGAATGGCACGAGGTGTGTCATCCCTGGTCATAAAACAATTGACATGAATACTGGTTTATTGAACCATTATCAGCCCAAGGTTTGAGAAAATTAAAAAAAAAAAAAAAGTTAGTCTTGGGTGGGAACCATTTTGAAGAAAGGCAGATTCCAAAGGAGATACATAGTTCCATTAACATATCTTAAGAAAAACATTTCCATAAGAAAAATGCATTAGTTAGTTAAAAGTTTGAGAAAAGTTCAGGCAGAACCAGGTGTCATCCACACAGAATTAACACATCTATTAATTTTGTGTAAGGAAAAAAAGTCTGCCACTTGCAGTTTATTTCCTCCTGCCATTTGGGGACCTCTGGCCTTCCTACCTGTTAACTCTCTCAATATGTAAGTTTGTATTAAGAAAAACAAAGAATAAAGAACTAAATTTTTGTATTAATAAAAAAATTTAAACAGGCTGATAGATATAAGATGAATATTTAGGCCAGCAAATTTGCTTGTATTTTTTTTTTAATTTTCTTTCTATCTTTTTTAATCGAGGAACAATTGACTTACATATTTCATGTGCACAGTAAAGTGATTCAGCCATCCACATATAAATAAATAAATGTACTTTTTTCAAATTTATTTCCGCTCAGATTTACTTTCAGTATAGGTTTCCAGGGGGCTTCTGTGGTGGCTCAGATGGTAAAGAATCTGCCTGCCAATACCAGAAGATGCAAGAGATGCAGGTTCAGTCCCTGGGTCGGGAAGATACCCTGGAGAAGAGAATAGCTACCCATTCCAGTATACTTGCCCGAAGAAATCCATGATCACAGAATTTGTCAGACTACAGTCCATGGGGTTGCAAAGAGTCAGACACAACAGAGTGACTTTCACTTTCATAGTTTACCACAAGACACTGAATATAGTTCCCTGCACTGTATAGTAGGTTCCTACCATTCATCCATTTTATACATAGTAGTATGTATCTGTTAATCCAAATTCCCAGTTTGTCCCTCCCCACTTTTCCTGCCAGCAAACATAATTTTGTTTTCAATGTCTGTGAATATATTTCTGTTTTGTAAATATATTCATTTTTATCAGTTTTTTTTAGATTTCATATCTAAGTCATATTATATGTTATTTGCCTTTCTCTGTCTGACCTACTTCATTTAGTATGATAATCTCTAGGTCCATCCATGTTCCTGTAAATGGGATTATTTCATTTTTTTCCATGACTGAGTAATACTTCATTATCTATTCATCTATTAGTGAGCATCTAGGTCGCTTCTATGTCTTGGCCTTTGTAAATAGTACTGCTATGAGCAATGGGTCTATGCATCTCTTTAAGTTATTTGTAAACTTTTTCAATGATGGTCATTCTAATTGATGTAAGGTCATACTTCATTGTAGTTTTGCTTCTTATTTCTCTAATAATTAGCAATATTGAGCATCCTTTCAAGTGCCTGTTGGCCATCTGTATGTCCTTTTTGGAGAAATTTCCATTTAGGTCTTCTGTACATTTTTTTGATTTGTTTTTGTGTGTTTGTTTCTTTGAATTGAGCAGCTGTCTAAGCTGCACTGTTACTTTGGTACTAATCAATTGTCAGTTACATCATTTGCTGATATTTTCTCCCATTACATAGGCTGTCTCTTTACTTTGTTTGACTTCCTTTGCTGTGAAAAAGCCTGTAAGTTTAATTAGGTCTATTTGCTTATTTTTTTATTTCCACTACTCCAGGAGATGGATCTGAAACAATATTGCTGTGACTTATGTCAAACAGTGGTCTTCCTATGTTCTCTTCCAGGAGTTTTATGATTTTATATATTACATTTAGGTTTTTAATCTATTTTGAATTTATTTTTGTGTATGGTGCTACAAGATGTTCTAATTTCATTCTTTTACATGTAGCTGTCCAGTTTTCCCAGCATCACTCATTTAAGAGACTATCTTTTCTCCATTGTATATTCATTCCTCTATTGTTGTGGAACAAATGACCGTAAGTGCATGGGTTTTTTTCTGGGCTTTCTATCCTTTTCCATTGATCTATGTATCTATTTTTGTGCCTGTATTATACTGTTTTGATTACTGCAGCTTTTCACATAGTCTGGAGTCAGGAAGCATGATTCCTTCAGCTCCATTCTCCTCTCTCAAGATTGTTTTGGTTATTTTGAGTCTTTTGTGTTTTTATACAAATATCAAATTCCCTGTTCCAGTTCTGTGAAACATGCCATTGGCAATTTGAAAGAAATTTCACTGAATCTGTAGATTGCCTTCAATAATATGGTCATTTCAAAAATACTGACTCTTGGAATCCAAAAGCACAACACATTTTTCCACCTGTCTGTGTCATCCCCAACTTCTCTCATCAGTGTCATTCAATATTAAAATATTAATGACATATTTAACTTTTTTGTACCCTATTATATCTTTGAAGTCCAGTGCATATTTGATATGTTGGGCAAATCTAAATTTGAAGCAGACACAACTTGAGTGTTTGGTAGCCACTTAATAAGCCACAGCACACATTTAATAGCATCCTAACAGACATCTAGTAAATGATGCCATCTACACCCTGAGATCTTAGCTGAAGCTGTCAGCTAGAACACGTGCATGTTTCCTTGTGGTCTAGACTTCTTTATAACATGCTTTGGTTTCAAGAACAAACACTGAGAAAGAAGCAGGTGAGGGAGTGAGGAAGGTGTAGAGGGTGGAATAGTATAATATATACATAAATATATATGTATATATATATATGAACACTATATAAAGAGAGAGAGAATCATTAGGTGAAATGAGCCTTGCATTTTGTAAGTAATCCAGAAGGCACATAACATCACTTTTACTGCATATGATTAGTCACAACAGTCATAGGTTGCCTAGGTTCAAGAGGAAGTATGTAATACAATCAAGAAACACATTTTGTGATTTATTTCACAATGTTTAGAAGCCTAGAAGCAGAACATTGATCATTAAGAGAGTAGGACTGAAGGCCAAGGAGTAAGGTAACCACTGAAAGTGATAAAATGACAGCATTCTTTGTGAATATGCTCTTACCTGTATACAGTCATACTCCAGTATCCACAGGAAATTGGTCCTGGAATACTCTGGTAACAAAATCTGCAGGTCAAGCCCTTATATAAAATGGCTAAGTCATTTCGTTGTGTCCAACTCTTTGTGACCCCATGGACTGTAGACTGCCAGGCTCCTCTGTCCATGGGATTCTCCAGGCAAGAATACTAGAGTGGATTGCCATGCCCTTCTCCAGGGGATCTTTCTGACCCAGGGGTTGCACCTGTGTCTCCCTCTGGCTCCTGCATTGCAGGCAGATTCTTTACCACTGAGCCACTGGGGAAGTCCTTATACTATAAAATGGTGTCATTTTTGCATGTAACCTCCACATATCCCATCTTATACTTTACATCATATATATATATTATTTATTACCTAATGCGATGTAAATTCTATGTAAATAGTTGTAAACACAATGTAAATACTATGCAATTAGTTCCAGGGAATGGCAAAATCAAGTTTTGCTTTTTGACACTCTTCAAAAGATTTTTTAAAAATATTTTCAACCCTTGGATGGTGGAATTGAGGATGGAAGTCACTAACACAGAGGATGAGAAAGGTGCATTCAGACAAAGAATGATAGTCTAACGGAATAGGAAAGGTAGAAGGACTTACATGTATTTGACATGTAGGCAACCATAAATTTCTGCTTTATTTCACACTGTTAATTGATCACAAGTCTTTTTTGCTGAGCCTTGACCTCAGGTTCAGAATTCTCAGTACAGTGTTACAACTAGCCACTATAAACTGGGAGAATATTGATAAGAATACATATTTTACTCCTAGATTAGAAATACTAATGCATTTGAGTAAATGTACATTGGAGAAACTATTAAGGAGAAGTAGGATTAAGAAAATTTGTTATGTACTGTAGGATTTTATATTCAAAATTTTAGAGATAAAATAATACACAATGGCAAAAGTAAAAATGTGACAACCAATGTGTGCTAAGTTGCTTCAGTTGTGTCCAACTCTTTGTGACCCTATGGACTGCAGTCTGTCAGGTTCCTCTGTCCATGGGGTTTCTCCAGCAGAAATAGTACAGTGTTGCTATGCCCTCCTCCCAGGGATCTTCCCCACCCAGGGAGGATCAACCCCATGTCTCTTATGTCTCCTGCATTAGTAGGTGGGTACTTTACATCTAGCACCACATGGGAAGCCCGATATGAGTTGCTAAAGAAAATTGGGTCCACCAATAAATACCATAGGTGCAAGAATTCTATATATAGTGGGCAAGAGATATCAGAGATGGCAAAATCACAATTCAAGGTCCAAGTCTACGAAAATATAAATTTTAGTATAGTATGTCTACAAGACTATCCCTGGAGAAGGGATAAGTTACTCACTCCAGTATTCTTGGGCTTCCCTGGTGGTTCAGATAGTAAAGAATCCACCTGCAATACGGAAGACCTGGGTTCTATCTCTGGATTGGAAGGACTCCCTGGAAGAGGGCATGACAACCCACACCAGTACTCTTGCCTGGAGTATCCTCATGGACAGAGGAACCTGGCAGGCTGCAGTTCATGTGGTCACAAAGACTCAGACACAACTGAGCGACTAAGCATAGCACATGGCTACAAGAAAGAGAATAAGATAATATCAAAAATGGTTTATACTTTATAGGAGTAAAAACAGTTTGAAAGATACATATTATACTGAAAATAAATAGTTCTTCAGTTGTTCAGTCCTGTCCGACTCTTTGTGACCACTATGGACTGCAGCAAGCCGGGTGTCCCTGTCCTTCACTATCTCCCAGACTTTGCTCAAACTCATGTCCGTTGAGTTGATGATGCCATCCAACCATCTCATCCTCTGTCACCCCCTTATCCTCTTGCCCTCAGTTTTTCCCAGCATCAGGTTCTTTTCCAATGAGTCAGCTCTTTGCTTTATGTAGCCAAAGTATTGGAGTTTCAGCTTTAACATCAGTCCTTCAGTGAATATTCAGGGTTAATTTCCTTTATGATTGACTGGTTTGATCTCTTTACTCTCCAAGGGATTCTCAAGAGTCTTCTCTGCATCACAAAGCATCAATTCTTGAAAGCATCAATTCTTCGTCACTCAGCCTTCTTTATGGCTAACTCTCACATCCTTACATTCTACTGGAAAAACCATAGCTTGACTAGACAAACCTTCGTCAGCAAAGTGATGTCTCTGGTTTTTAATATGTCTAGGTTGGTCATAGCTTTTCTTCCAAGGAGCAAGCATCTTTTAATTTCATGGCTGCAGTTGCCATCTGCAGTGATTCTGGAGACTAAGAAAATAAAGTCTGCACTGTTTCCATTTGTTCCACATCTTTTTACCATGAAGTGATGGGACCAGATGCCATGATCTTAATTTTTTGAATGTTGAGTTTTAAGCCAGCTTTTTCACTCTCCTCTTTCACCTTCATCAAGAGAGTCTTTAGTTTTTCTTTCCTATCTGCATTAGGGTGGTGTTATTTACATGTCTGAAGTAATTTTTTTTTCAATTTATTTTTAAATTGAAGGATAATTGCTTTACATTTTGTATTGGTTTCTGCCAAACGTCAAGAGGGATCAGCCATAGGTATACATATGTCCCTTCCCTCTTGAACCTTCCTCTTTTCTCCATACCCATCCCACCCTGCTAGGTTTGTACAGAGCACCATTATCTGAGGTTAGTGATATTTCTACCAGCAATCTTGATTCCAGCTTGAGCTTTATCCAGCCTGGCATTTCATAATGTAGGAGACATAAGAGACGTCAGTTACATCCTTGGGTCACGAAGATCCCCTGGAGAGGGAAACAACAACACACTCCAGTATTCTTGTCTGGGAAAACCCGTGGACAGAGGAGCCTAGCGGGCAATAGTCCATAGGGTCACAAAGAGTCAGATACGACTGAAGAGACTTAGCATGCACACGTGCACTCTGCATATAAGTTAAATAAGCAGGTGACAATATACAGCCTTGACATACTCCCTTCCCAATTTTGAACCAGTCCCTTTTTCTGGTTCTAACTGTTGCTTCTTGACCTGCATACAGATTTCTCATGAGGCAGGTAATTTAGTCTGGTAATCCCATCTCTTTAAGAATTTTCCACAGTTTGTTGTGATCCACACAGTCAAAAGGCTTTGGCACAGTCAATAAAGCAGAAGTTTTTCTGGAATTCCCTTGCTTTTTCCATGATCCAATGGATATTGGCAATTTGATCTTTGGTTCCTCTGCCTTTTCTAAATCCACCTTGTATATCTGGAAGTTCTCAGTTCATGTACTGTTGCAACTTAGCTTGAGGGATTTTGAGCATTACCTTGATAGCATGTGAAATGAGTGCAATTGTGAGGTAGTTTGAACATTCTTTGACATAGCCTTCTTTGGGATTGGAATGAAAACTGATCTTTTCCAGTCCTGTGGCCACTGCTGAGTTTTCCAGATTTGCTGGCATATCAAGTGCAGCACTGTCACAGCATCATCTTTTAGGATTTGAAATAGCTCAGCTGGAATCCCATCACATCCACTAGATATGTTCATAGTAATGCTTCCTAAGGCCCACTGGACTTCACACTCAAGGGTGTCTGGCTCTAGGTGAGTGATCACACCGTCATGGTTATCTGAGCCATTAAGAGCTTTTTGTACAGTTCTTCAGTGTATTCTTGCCACCTCTTCTTAATATCTTCTGCTTCTGTTAAGGCCATACATTTTCTGTTCTTTATTGTGCCCATTTTTGCATGAAATGTTCCCTTGGTATCTCCAATTTTCTTGAAGAGATCTACTCTTTCCCATTCTATTTTTTTCCTCTATTTCTTTGCATTGTTCACTTAGGAAGGCTTTCATATGTCTCCTTGCTATTCTTTGGTTCTCTGCATTCAAATGGGTATATCTTTTTCTTTTCTCCCTTGCCTTTTTCTTCTTTTCTTTACTCAACTGTTTGTAAGGACTTCAACAACCACTTTGCCCTCTTGTATTTTTTTTCTTTGGATGGTTTTGGTCAATGCATCCTGTACAATATTATGAACCCCCATCCATAGTTCTTCAGGCACTCTATCAGATATAACCCCTTGAATTTTTTCATCACTTCCACTTTATTATCATAATGGATCTGATTTAGGTCATACCTAAACGGTTTATGGTTTTCCCTACTTTCTTCAATTTATGTCTCAATTTAGCAATAAGGAGTTCATGACCTGAATCATTGTCAGCTCCCATTCTTTTTCTTCTGATTGTATAGAGCTTGTCCATCTTCAGCTGCAAAGAATTTAATCAGGCTGATTTCAGTATTGACCAACTGGTGACAGACATGTGTAGAGACATCTCTTGTATTGTTGCAGAAGGTGTTTGATATGACCAGTGCATTCTCATGTCAAAATTTCATTAGCCTTTTCCCTGCTTCATTTTTTACTCCAAGGCCAAACTTGGCTGTTACTCCAGGTATCTTTTGATTTCCTACTTTTGCCTTCTAGTCCCCTATAATGAAAATGACATCTATTTTTAGTTTAGTTCTAGAAGGTCCCATAGGTCTTCATAGAACCATTTAACTTCAGCTTCTTTGGCATTAGTGGTTGGGACATAGACTTGGATTACTGTGATATTGAATGCTTTGCCTTGGAAACAGAGATCATTCTGTTGTTTTGAGATCGCACCCAAGTACTGTATTTTGGACTCCTTTGTTGATTGTGAGGGTTACTCCATTACTTCTAAGGGATTCTTGACCACAGTAGTAGACATAATGGTTATATGAATTAAATTCACCCATTCTTGTCCATTTTAGTTCACTGATTCCTAAAATGTCAATGTTCACTCTTGCCACTTCCAATTTACCTTGATTCAGGAACCTAATATTCCAGGTTCCTATGTAATACTGTTCTTTACAGCATTGGACTTTACTTTCACCAACAAACACATCCACAACTGGTTATCATTTCTGCTTTGGCTCAACTTCTTCACTTCTTCTGGAGCTATTTCTCTGCTCTTCTCCAGTAGAATATTGGATACGTACTGACCTGGCAGGTTTATCTTTCAGTGTCATATGACTTTAAAGTTCAGCAGGATTTGATTACAGAAAGTCCACCAACTGGGGAAACAGACTCTTGGAGGGCACAAAAAAACCCTTGTGTGCACCAGGGCCAAGGAGAAAGGACAGTGACATCACAAGAGACTAAAATAGACTTGACTGTGAGTTTTGGGGAGTCTCTGGTGGAGTTCTGGAAGGACAGTGGCTGCTGCAGTGTCAGGGAGGCTTTAACCCTTTTGAATTACCCCTGCTTTAGTTTGGCCTCAGGACAAATTACAGGGAGAGAACACAGCCCCACCCTTCAGGAGAAAGTTGGGTTAAAGATTTACTGAGCATGGCCTTGCCCATCAGAGCAAGACCCAAATTCACCCACAGCCAGTCCCTCCCATCAGAAAACTTCCACAAGAGTCTTAACCTCATCCATCAGAGGGCAGACAGAATGAAAGCCACAATCAAAGAAAACTAACCAAAATGATCACATGGGTCACAACTTCGTGTAACTTAACAAAACTTGATCCATGCTGTGTAGGGCCACCCAAGATGGATGGGTCATAATGGAGAATTCTGACCAAAAAAATCCACTGGAGAAGGGAAGGGCAAACCACTTCAGCTTTCTTGCCTTGAGAACCCCATGAACAGTATGAAAGTATACAGTTCAGTCACTCAGTTGTGTCAGGCTCTTTGAGACCACATGGACTGCTTTATGCCAGGCTTCCCTGTCCATCAAAAACTCCCAGAGCTTGCTCAAACTTATGGTCATGGAGTAGGTGATGCCATCCAATCATCTCATCGTCGGTCATCCCCCTCTCCTCCTGCCTTCAATCTTTCCCAGCATCAGGGTCTTTTCCAATGAGTCAGTTCTTTGCATCAGGTGGCCAGAGTATTGGACTTTCAGCTTCAGCATCAGTCCTTCCAATGAATATTAAGGACTGATTTCTTTTAGGATTGACTGGATTTATCTCTTTGCAGTCCAAGGGACTCTCAAGAATCTTCTCCAACACCACATTTCAAAAGTATCAATTCTTTGGTGCTCAGCTTTCCTTATGGTAAAACTCTCATATCCATATCTGACTAGTGGAAAAGACATGATTGCACTAGAAGGACCTTTGTTGGCAAAGTAATGTCTCTGCTTTTGAATATGCTGTCTAGGTAGGTCAGAGCTTTTCTTCCAAGGAGCAGGTATGTTTTAATTTCATGGATGCAGTCACCATCTGCAGTGATTTTGGAGCCCAAGAAAATAGTCTGTCACTGTTTCCATTGTTTCCCCATCTATTTGCCATGAAGTGATGGGAACGGATGCCATGATGTTAGCTTTTTAAGTGTTCAGTTTTAATCCAGCTTTTTCACTCTCCTCTTTCACTTTCATCAAGATGCTCTTTAGTTCCTCTTCACTTTCTGCCATAAGGGTGGTATCATCTGCGTATTGGAGGTTATTGATATTTCTCCCAGAAATCTTGATCTCAGCTTGTGTTTCATCCAGCCCAAAGTTTCTCAAGATGTACTCTGCATATAAGTTAAATAAGCAGGGTGATAATACACAGCCTTGAAGTACTCCTTTCCCAAGTTAGAACCAGTCTGTTGTTCCATGTCCAGTTCTAACTGTTGCTTCTTGACCTACATACAGATTTCTCAGGAGGCAGGTCAAATGGTCTGGTAGTCCCATCTCTTTAAGAATTTTTCAGTTTGTTGTGATCTACACAATCGAAGGCTTTGGCATAATCAGTAAAGCAGAAGTAAATGTTTTTTTGGAACTTTCTCACTTTTTCTATGATCCAACAGATGTTGGCAATTTGATCTCTGGTTCCTCTGCCTTTTCTAAATCCAGCTTGAACATCTGCAATTTCACAGTTCACATACTGTTGAAGTCTAGCTTGGAGAATTCTGAGCATTACACTGCTACTGTGTGAGATGAGTGCAATTGTGCAGTGGTTTGGACATTATTTGTTATTGACCTTCTTTGGGATTGGGATGAAAACTGACCTTTTCCAGTTCTGTGGCCACTACTGAGTTTTCCAAATTTGCTGGTATATTGAGTGCAGCAGCACTTTCACAGCATCATCTTTTAGGACTTGAAATAGCTCAACTGGAATTCCATCACCTTCAGTAGCTTTGTTCATAGTGACACTTCCTAAGTCCCATTTGATTTCTCATTCCAGGATGTCTGGCTCTAGGTGAGTGATCACACCATCATGGTTCTCTGGGTCATGAAGATCTTTTTTGTATAGTTTTCTGTGTATTCTTGCCACCACTTCTTAGTATCTTATGCTTCTGTTAGGTTCATAACTTTTCTGTTCTTTATTGTGCCCATCTTTGCATGATAATTTCTCTTGGTATCTCTAATTTTCTTGAAGAGATCTCTAGTCTTTCCTATTCTATTGTTTTCCTCTGTTTCTTTGCATTGATCACTGAGGAAGGCTTTGTCTCTCCTTGCTATTCTTTGGAACTCTGCGTTTATATGGATATATTTTTCCTTTTCTCTTTTGCCTTTGGCTTCTCTTCTTCTCTCAGCTATTTGCAAGGCTTCCTCAGATAACCATTTTGCCTTTTATCATTTCTTTTACTTGGGGATGGTCTTGATCACTGCCTCCTCTACAACGTCATGAACCGCCATCCAATGTTCATCAGGCATTCTGTTTATCAGTTCTAATCCCTTGAATTTACTTGTCACTTCCACTGTATAATCATAAGGGATTTGACTTAGGTCATACCTGAATGGTGTAGTGGTTTTCCCTACTTTCTTCAACTTCAGTCTAAATTTGGCAATAAGGAGTTCATGATCTGAGCCACAGTCAGCTCCCAGTCTTGTTTTTCCTATTTCTCTAGAGTTCCTCCACCTTTGGCTGCAAAGAATTTAATTAATCTGATTTTGGTGTTGACCATCTGGTGATGTCCATGTGTAGTCTTCTCTTGTGTTGTTGGAAGGGGGCATTTGCTATGACCAGTGCCTTTTCTTGGCAAAACTCTGTTAGTCTTTGAGGTGTTTCATTTTGTAGTCCAAGACCAAACTTGTCTGTTAATCCAGGTATCTCTTGACTTCCTACTTTTGCATTCCAGTCCCCTATGAGGAAAAGGATAATTTTTTTGTGTGTTAGTTCTAGAAGGTCTTGTAGGTCTTCATAGAACTGTTCAACTTCAGCTTCTTCAGTATTACTGGTTGGGGTATAGACTTGGATTACTGTGATATTGCCTCGAATGAACAGAGATCATTTTGTCATTTTTGAGATTGTACCCAAGTACTGTATTTCAAACTCCTGTTGACTATGAGGGTTATTCCATTTCTTCTAAGGGATTCTGTCACACAGCAGTAGATATAATGGTCATCTGAATTAAATTTGCCCATTCCAGTCCCTTTTAGTTCACTGATTCCTAAAATGTTGATGTTCACTCTTGCCATATCCTATTTGAAACTTATAATTTATCTTGATTCATGGACCTAACATTCTAGGTTTGTATGCAATATCAAAGTACAAAGGAGAATAAAACAAATTGACTCAAGCTTCTAGTTCCAAACAGTGGTTAATAAAGAAATAAACAAAAAACTTTCTATTCAGAGTGGAATAAATATAGCAACATTTTCAGGATAAATCTTTTTTTTTTTTCTTCAGTTACGATTAGGAAATTGAAAGGAGTAATCATAGTGTGCTAATTGAAAATATTAGTGATTGCATTTAGTCCTCACAATATGTTTTGACAGATATTCTCATTACAACTATTTAAAATAAGAAAACTGAGGTGCAAAGTAGTTAGCGTTATAGAAAATGTTATCACATACCTCGGAAGGAGTTTATTTGGCATTCCGAAGCCTATAATTACGATAATCACTGTATTGTGTAAATTGTATTGAGGTTAAAAACCAGTTTATTAGTCTGATAATTACTTTAATAATAAGAGAAACTCAAATTTTCTTCATGCTTACTGTGTAGTGGCAGCATTGCAGCAATTATTTTTTTCTTTATTGATGTAATAAGTCTCCCACCCCAACTTCTTTTCTACTAGATTATCCACTGGAGATGAACTTACTATATTACTCAGTATTATTCTGGTCAAAAGGCAATGATTGTTGATAAAATAAAGCCATTTTCGTCTTCTAATTCCATTGATGTCAACTCTTTCAATAAGCCATAGCTGTGTAGTAAATTATATATAATGAAATAGGAAGTTCAGTTAGGTTCAGTTAATCAGTCGTGTCCGACTCCTTGTGACCCCATGAACCGCAACATGCCAGGCCTCCTTGTCCATCACCAACTCCCAGAGTTTACCCAAACTCATGTCTATGGAGTCGGTGATGCCATCCAACAATCTCATCCTCTGTCGTCCCCTTCTCCTCCTGTCCTCAATCTTTTTCAGCTTCAGGGCCTTTTCAAATGAGTCAGCTCTTCCCATCAGCTGGCCAAAGTATCGGAGTTTCAGCTTCAACATCAGTCCTTCCAATGAACACCCAGGACTGATTTCCTTTAGGATGGACTGGTTGGATTTCCTTGCAGACCAAGGGACTCTCAAGAGTCTTTTCCAACACCACAGTTCAAAAGCATCAAACCTTTGGCGCTCAGCTTTCTTTATAGTCCAACTCTCACATCCATATATGACTACTGGAAAAACCATAGCCTTGACTAGATGGACCTTTGTTGGCAAAGTCATGTCTCTGCTTTTTAATATGCTGTCTAGGCTGGTCATAACTTTCCTTCCAAGGAGTAAGTATCTTTTAATTTCATGGCTGCAATCACCATCTGCAGTGATTTTGGAGGCCCCCAAAATAAAGTCTGCCACTGTTTCCCCATCTATTTGCCTTGAAGTGATGGGACCAAAATACCATGATCTTAGTTTTCTGAATGGTGACCTTTAAGCCAACTTTTTCACTCTCCTCTTTCACTTTCATCAAGAGGCTCTTTAGTTCATCTTCACTTTCTGCCATAAGGATGGTGTCATCTGCATATCTAAGGTTACTGATATTTCTCCTGACAATTTTGAGTCCAGCTTGTCCTTCTTCCAACCCAGCGTTTCTCATGATGTACTCTGCATATAAGTTAAATAAGCAGGGTGACAATATACAGCCTTGACGTACTCCTTTTCCTTTTTGGTACCACTCTGTTGTTCCATATTCAGTTCTAATTGTTGCTTCCTGACCTGCATACAGGTTTCTCAAGATGTCGCTCAGATGGTCTGGTATTCCCATCTATTTCAGAATTTTCCACAATTTATTGTGATCCACACAGTCAAAGGCTTTGGCATAGTCAACAAAGCAGAAGTAGATGTTTTTCTGGAACTCCCTTGCTTTTTCGATGATCCAGTGGATGTTGGCAATTTGATCTCTGGTTCCTCTGCCTTTGCTAAAACCAGTTTGAACATCTGGAAGTCCACAGTTCACGTATTGCTGAAGCTTGGCTTGGAGAATGTTGAGCATTACTTTACTAGCGTGTGAGATGAGTGCAATTGTGCGGTAGTTTGAGCATTCTTTGACATTGCTTTTCTTTGGAATTGGAATGAAAACTGATCTTTTCTAGTTCTATGGCAACTGCCAAGTTTTCCAAATTTGCTGGCATATTGAGTGCAGCACTTTCACAGTATCTTCTTTTAGGATTTGAAGTAGCTCAACTGGAATTCCATCACCTCCACTAACTTTGTTCATAGGGGTGCTTCCTAAGGCTCACTTGACTTCACACTCCAGGTTGTCTGACTCTAGGTGAGTGATCACAGCATCGTGATTATCTGGGTCATGAATATCTTTTTTGTATAGTTCTTCGGTGTATACTTGCCACCTCTTCTTAATATCATCTGCTTCTATTAGGTCCGCACCATTTCTGTCCTTTATTGAGCCCATCTTTGCATGAAATGTTCCCTTGGTATGGCTAATTTTCTTGAAGAGATCTCTAGTCTTTCCCATTCTACTGTTTCCCTCTATTTCTTTGCATTAATTGCTGAGGAAGGCTTTCTTATCTCTCCTTGCTGTTCTTTGGAACTCTGCATTCAAATGGGTATATCTCTCCTTTTCTCCTTTGCTTTTCACTTCACTTCTTTTCACAGCTATTTGCAAGGCCTCCTTAGACAGCCATTTTGCTTTGTTGCATTTCTTTTTCTTTGGGATTGTCTTGATCCCTGTCTCCTGTACAATGTCACAAACCTCCATCCATAGGTCATCAGGCACTCTGTCTATCAGATCTAATACCTTAAATCTATTTTTCACTTACACTGTATAACCATAAGGGATATGATTTACATCATACCTGAATGATCTAATGGTTTTCCCCACTTTCTTCAATTTAAGTCTGAATTTGGCAATAAGGAGTTCATGATCTGAGCCACAGTCAGCTCCTAGTCTTGTTTTTGCTGACTGGGAAAAACAAAGATTCTCCATCTTTGGCTGAACAGAATATAATCAATCTGATTTCAGTGTTGACCATTTGGTGATGGCCATGTGTAGTACTTCTCTTTCGTTGTTGCAAGAGGGTGTTTGCTATGATCAATGTGTTCTCTTGGTAGAACTCTATTAGTCTTTGCTCTGCTTCAGTCTGTACTCCAAGGGCAAATTTACCTGTTACTCCAGATGTTTCTTGACTTCCTACTTTTGCATTCCAGTCCTCTATAATGAAAAAGACATATTTTTTTGGGTGTTAGTTCTAAAAGGTCTTGTAGGTCTTCATAGAATCGTTCAACTTCAGCTTCTTCAGGGTTACTGGTTGGGGCATAGACTTGGATTACCGTAATATTGAGTGGTTTGCCTTGGAAATGAACAAAGATCATTCTGTCGTTTTTCAGATTGCACCCAAGTACTGAATTTCAGACTCTTGTTGACTATGATCACTACTCCATTTCTTCTAAGGGATTCCTGCCCACAGCAGTAGATATAATGGTCATCTGAGTTAAATTCACCCATTCCAGTCCATCTTAGTTCGCTGATTCCTAGATTGTAAACGTTCATTCTTGCCATTTCCTGTTTGACCATTTCCAATTTGCCTTGATTCATGGACCTAACGTTCCAGGTTCCTATGCAATATTGCTCTTTACAGCATCAAACCTTGCTTCTGTCACCAGTCACATCCACAACTGGGTGTTGTTTTTGCTTTGGTTCCATCCTTTCATTCTTTCTGGAGTTATTTCTCCACTGATCTCCAGTAGCATATTGGGCACCTACCGACCTGGGGATTCATCTTTCAGTGTCCTATGTTTTTGCTTTTTCATACTGTTCATGGGGTTCTCAAGGCAAGAATACTGAAGTGGTTTGCCATTCCCTTCTCCAGTGGACCACATTCTGTCAGAGCTCTCCACCATGATCCGTCCATCTTGGGTGGCCCCACACCGCATGGCTTAGTTTCATTGAGTTGACAAGGCTGTGGTCCGTGTGATCAGATTGGTTAGTTGTCTGTCATTGTGGTTTCAGTCTGTCTGCCCTCTGATGCCCTCTCTCAGCGCCTACCGTCTTACTTGGGTTTCTCTTACCTTGGACTTGGGGTAGCTCCTCTCAGCCTCTCCATGCTCCTGCGCCATTCCTGCACCGTTCCCTGGTAGCTCAGCTGGTAAAGAATCTGCCTGCAATGTGGGAGACCTGGGTTCTATCTCTGGGTTGGGAAGATCCCCTGGAGAAGGGAAAGGCTACCCACTCCAGTATTCTGCCCAAATCGCTGTACTTTCAGCCTTATGTAATTCCAGTAAAACCACAATGAAGAAATAGGAAGAGAATGCAGAATAATGCGAATTCAAACACTGATGAAAATAGTCAGCATTTCGCAAATATTACCTATGCTAAAACCAATAATTTTTAAATCATCTAGCATGTAGCCATTCTAAAATAAACTTAAAATCATCAAAAAAAGAAACCAAATTAGAGATACGTTTTAACATTATTTTGGTTCTTGTGTAAAAAAAAAAAATGATACTTGTCTCATACATTTCACAAAATTTGCTTTTTTGGTTTCTTCAAAAACATGCATTTACTGTATCCTTAATGATGCCACCAATAATAATATGGCCAGATGTCTATGTTGCAAGTTAATCTATCTTAATGATTAAAAACAAGAAAAATAACTGATGAATCTTCACATCAGTTTCTTAAGTGCAATCATCTATTCATGAGTTCTATGTTGAATACAATGTCATTAAACCTCTTTTCATCCTGTCATTGTATAAATCATTTAGTTCTTTGCTAAAATTATAACTAAGTGTAAGAATAGTGAAAAGATTACATCAAATCCTACCTATGAAAATATACCTAATAAAGTCTTGTAAAAATCACAGTATCAGTTTAATGACAATAGCAAAATTGGACCATGGAGAAATTTTCAGAATTTCTAATGATATATTAAGGAATCAAAGTTTCCTGTTAATAAGATTTACAAAACACACCATTGTTACAACTTTCTCAGCAGGTTGAATTAGTGCTTATTTTAATTCTGTGTGTGTGTGTTTTGCTCAGTTGTGTAGCCCACCAGGCTCCTCTGTCCATGGAATTCTCCAGGCAAGAATACTGGAGTGGGTTGCCATTCCCTTCTCCTAGGGATCTTACTGATCCAGGATCGAACCCAAGTCTCTTGCATTTCAGGCAGATTCTTTACAGTCTGAGTCACCAGGGAAGCCCTATTTTATTTTTACCCTATAATAATATCATTAAGCTGTATTCACAGAGAATATATTGCTAATGAATATGTGTTTACTTGTGTAATAATACAGTAATTCTTACTAATATAAATGGTGTTATACAAATAATTAGAAGTAGAAAGAACTTCAAAAAAAAATGGAGCAATAAATAAATAAATTATGACCACTGGTCATACTCTCTGAAAGATATTCCAGCATACAAGAGTGAAAAGTAGACTTAGAGTAGAATTCTGAAGATAGCACCTGCTACTGCTAAGTCGCTTCAGTCGTGTCAGACTCTGTGCGATCCCATAGATGGCAGCCCACCAGGCTCCGCCATCCCTGGGATTCTCCAGGCAAGAATACTGGAGTGGGTTGCCATTTCCTTCTCCAGTGCATGAAAGGGAAAAGTGAAAGTGAAGTCGTTCAGTCGTGTCCGACTCTGAGCGACCCCGTGGACTGTAGCCTACCAGGCTCCTCTGTCCATGGGATTTTCCAGGCAAGAGTACTGGAGTGGGGTGCCATTGCCTTCTCCAAAAGATAGCACCAAGAGTAACCAAATCTGAGCTTGTTCAGATCACTTATTTTTTTTCTGAACTTGAATGTCTTTACCTTTAAAATGAAGTTTATCTTCCATGTTGCCTTTATATCACTCTTCAGGGTGGACTATGTGGTTAAATGAAATTTTATAGATGGTATTGTTTGAATGAAAAATTCCAAATAATAGCAAGGAGAGAAAAGAAAGACTTCCTCCGTCTTCCTCAGATCAATGCAAAGAAATAGAGGGAAACAATAGAATGGAAAAGACTAGAGATCTCTTCAAGAAAATTAGAGATACCAAGGGAATGTTTCAAGCATAGATGGGCACAATAAAGGGCAGAACCTAAAAGAAGCAGATGATATTAAGAAAAGGTGGCAAGAATACACAGAAGAACTGTACAAAAAAGATCTTCACGACCCAGATAATCACGATGGTGTGATCACTCACCTACAGCCAGATATCCTGGAATGTGAAGTCAAGAGGGCCTTAGGAAGCATCACTAAAAACAAAGCTAGGGGATGTGATGGAATTCCAGTTGAGCTAGTTCAAATCCTAAAAGACTATGCTGTGAAAGTGCTCCTGCTCTCAATATGCCAGCAAATTTGGAAAACTCAGCAGTGGCCACAGGACTGGAAAAGGTCAGTTTTCATTCCAATCCCAAAGAAAGTTAATGCCAAAGAATGTTCAAGCTTTTGCACAGTTGCACTCATCTAACCTATTAGCAAAGTAATGCTCAAAATTCTCCAAGCCAGGCTTCAACAGTACATGAATCATGAACTTCCAGATGTTCAAGCTGCATTTAGAAAAGGAATAGAAATCAGAGATCAAATTGCCCTCGGATCATCGAAAAAGCAAGAGTTCCAGAAAAAAGTCTACTTCTACTTTATTGACTATGCCAAAGCCTGTGACTCTGTGGATCACAACAAACTATGGAAAATTCTTAAAGAAATGGGAATACCAGACGACATGACCTGCCTCCTGAGAAACTGTATGCAGGTCAAGAAGCAACAGTTAGAACTGGACATGGAACAACAGACTGGTTCCAATTTGGAAAAGGAATATGTCAAGGCTATATATTGTCAACCTGCTTATTTAACTTATGTACAAAGCACATCATGAGAAATGCCGGGCTGGAAGAAACACAAGCTGGAATCAAGATTGCCAGGAGAAATATCAATAATCTCAGAAAAGCAGATGACACCACACTTATGGAAGAAAGTGAAGAGGAACTAAAGAGCCTCTTGAAGAAAGTGAAAAAGTTGGTTTAAAAAATCAACATTCAGGAAACTAAGATCATGACATCTGGACCCATCACTTCATGGTGAACAGATGGGGAAACAATGGAAACAGTGACAGACTTTATTTATTTGGGCTCCAAAATCACTGCAGATGGTGACTGCAGCCATGAAATTAAAAGACACTTGTTCCTTGGAAGAAAAATTATGACCACTCTAGACAGCGTATTCAAAAGCAAGACATTACTTTGCCAACAAATGTCTGTCTGGTTAAAGCTATTGGTTTTCCAGTAGTCATGTATGGATGTGCTGCTGCTGCTGCTGCTAAGTCGCTTCAGTCGTGTCCGACTCTGTGCGACCCCATAGACAGCAGCCCACCAGGCTCCTCCGTCCCTGGGATTCTCCAGGCAGGAACACTGGAGTGGGTTGCCATTTCCTTCTCCAATGCACGACAGTGAAAAGTGAAAGTGAAGTCGCTCTGTCGTGTCCGACTCTTAGCGACCCCATGAACTGCAGCCTACCAGGCTTCTCCGTCCATGGGATTTTCCAGGCAAGAGTACTGGAGTGGGGTGCCGTTGCCTTCTCCGGTATGGATGTGAGAGTTAGACTATAAATAAAACTGAGCACGGAAGATTTGATGCTTTTGAACTATGGTGTTGGAGAAGACTCATGAGAGTTC
This sequence comes from Giraffa tippelskirchi, assembly GCF_054371585.1. NCBI lineage: Eukaryota > Metazoa > Chordata > Mammalia > Artiodactyla > Giraffidae > Giraffa > Giraffa tippelskirchi. The sequence continues at coordinate 70,948,866 of NC_137276.1, read as the reverse complement.
TTTGGACAGCAAGGAGATACAACGAGTCTATCCTAAAGGAAATCAGTCCTAAATATTCTTTGGAAGGACTGATGCTGAAGCTGAAACTCCAATACTTTGGCCACCTAATGCGAAGAACTGACTCATTGGAAAAGACCCTGCTGCTGGGAAAGATTGAAGGTGGGAGGAGAAGGGGACGACTGAGAATGAGATGGTTGGATGGCATCATTGACTCGAACATAAGTTTGAGCAAGTTCTGAGAGTTTGTGATGGACAGGGAGGCCTGGCATGCTGCAGTCCATGCGGTCCCAAATAGTCCAATATGACTGAGTGACTGAACTTAACTGAATTGTTTCGAAAATAGTAAAACACTGTTTAAAATAAACTATTATTTTTGCATATGCAGATTACATGTATTCATTTTTTCCAGACCAACAGTCCTGAAATTACTTTCAAAAGGTACTTCCAGAATTCAATGATGAATACTGGCCTATTGTCATATAGTGACCAAAAACAGATACATAAATAAACAGCCTGTCTATAATAATAGCATCATAATAGGCAGAAGAAGGGAAATGATAGTCTGTATAGAGTTATGGTTGAAATATCATCTATTAGTTCAATTCCCCAAATCCACAAAGGCAGGAACATTTAGATCTTGCTGCTCCTAATTCTTTCCCTAGCACATGGCACAGAACATGATTGATTCTCAGTACAGTTTTATCAATTTATTAATGAATGAAAGCTATTTCAAAGTTACCCAATGAGAAGTAGAATATGTCTGAAAGAAGGCTGTGATGACAAAAACGTAAAAATCACTCAGTTTAGTTCAGTTCAATCGCTCAGTCCTGTCCAACACTTTTCGACCCCATGGGTAACCGTGTGCCAGGCTTCCCTGTCCATCACCAACTCCCAGAAACTGCTAAAACTCATGTCCATCGAGTTGGTGATGCCATCCAACCATCTCATCCTCTGTCGTCCCCTTCTTCTCCTGCCTTCAATCATTCCCATGACCCATTCTTTTCAAATGGGTCAGTTCTTCATATCAGGTGGCCAAAATATTGGAGTTTCAACTTCAGCAGCAGTCCTTCCAATGAATATTCAGGACTGATTTCCTATAGGATGGACTGGTTGGATCTTCTTGCAGTCCAAGGGACTCTCAAGAATCTTCTCCAACACCACAGCTCAAAAGCATCAATTCTTTGGCACTCAGCTTTCTTCATGGTCCAACTCTCACATCCATACATGACTACTGGAAAAACCAAAGCATTAACTAGACGGACCTTTGTTGACAAAGTAATGGCTCTGCTTTTGAATATGCTGTCTAGGTTGGTCGTATCTTTTCTTCCAAGGAGGAAGCATCTCTTAATTTTATGGCTGCAGTCACCATCTGCAGTGATTTTGGAGACCAAATAAAGTCTGTCACTGTTTCCATTGCTTCCCCATCTGTTCAACATGAAGTGATAGGTCCAGATATCATGATCTTAGTTTCCTGAATGTTGAGTTTTAAGCCAACTTTTTCACTCTCCTCTTTCACTTTCATCAAGGGGCTCTTTAGTTCCTCTTCACTTTCTTCCATAAGCGTGGTGTCATCTGCATATCTGAGGTTATTGATATTTCTCCCAGCAATCTTGATTCCAGCTGTGCTTCATCGAGTCCAGCATTTCTCATGATGTACTCTGCATATAAGTTAAATAAGCAGGGTGACAATAAAAACCACTAGAAATAAATTAAATAAATTGGCTATGTATCTTTGAAAAAATGATAACAAAAAAACTAGTATTGAAATTTTTATAGGGAAGGCATCTCAAGGTGTAGTAAGCAATATTTGCCCCCTCAAAATGTGTCTCTTTGGCATGAGGAAGAAACAGAAGATTAAGAAGCTTTCTCTTTTTCTTCTCCCTTAATTGCTTAAAAGAAATTAGACGGATTGCTTAAGCCAGGAATGATAATTATCACCAGAAATATTTATAGTATAATAGGAATGAGGTGTGGTAGACATAGAGAAATCTAAGAGAGTCTCTGCTAAAATTCATCTCTGTGTCCTGCTGTTTCTGCCTGTGTGCATACTCAGTTGCTTTAGTCGTCCTACTCTTTGCAGCCCCATGGACTGTAGCCCACAAGACTCCTCTATCTTTAGAATTTCCCAGGCAAGAATACTGGAGCTGTTTGCCATTTCCTTCTCCAGGGGCTCTTCCTGATCCAAGGATCAAATTCATGTCTCCTGAGGTTCTTGTGTTGGCAGCTGAATTTTGTACCAACAACTGAGCCACCAGGGAAGCCCATTTTTTCTGCATGACCACATAGATATTTGCTTTTAGCAAACATTTATTCTTTCTAAATTTCCTTCTTTCCTCTTGAAGTCCCAGATCCCACATTCCTTCTCCTTAGTCCAGAATGACACATATACTTCAATTTGTCTGAATATTTGGAATCTCCCGTTTATGTGGATTTCCCATATGTACAATTATTTTTTCTCCTGTTAATCAATGTTGTGTCATTTTCATTATTCAATTAGCCAAATTGAGAAGGGAAGGAAGAAACTTTCCTCTCCCCAACACAGAAGTTAGATTTATTTTCTCAGTAGAATAAACAATAGAAAGTATTAAGTTAGTAATTAGAGAAAGCTGATTTCTTTTCCATAGAATAACAACAATTATAGCTGGTCAAAAAATGAAACGTTTTCTCTTGGGTACTTCTCTAATTTTGGAAGGTTAAACAAAAGGTGCATGATAATTTGTTGGATTCTCTATAAAAGAAATTGGGAAAATTGGAGAGTAACGTGGTAAAGCGGGCAGAGGTTAAACTCAGAATTTTCTGTCTAGGTGCAAGCCCCTAACTACATAATATACTAACTCTGTAACATGCCAAACAACCCAAAAAATTCAATATGTAAATGAATTACACAGCCAAATCTAAATAAAATTCAATTCATGTTTGGGATGGGGCCTGTGATTCTGTAATTCTAATGAACTTATATTGTAGGCTTTGGGACTAACTGAGTAATAAGAATCTTGTGCAAATAATTTGTCTCTCTACATCCATGTTCTAAACACTATAACTTACAGGGTGTTTGTTAGCATTAAATGTAAAAACTCCCACAATAAACAAACATATCATAATTGCAAGCAGTCTTTTCTACCAGTATTATTATTTAATTATTATCAATATTAAAATATGTTTTTAGGAATGTACAAATCTATAATATGTTTGTCTCTTTAAAAATTCTGGAGAATTTTAATACCCAATTAATGTTGCTGTGCTGTGTGCTGTGCTTAGTCGCTCAGTCATGTCTGGCTCTCTGTGACCCCGTGGACTGTAACCGGCCATTGTCCTCTGTCCATGGGGATTCTCCAAGCAAGAGTACTGGAGTGGGTTGCCATGCCCTCCTCCAGGGGATCTTCTCAACCCAGGGATCAAACCCAATTCTCCCACAATGCAGATGGACTCTTTACCATCTGAGCCACCAGGGAAGCCCATTAGCACAACCTATAGGTATTACATCATCACTTATTTCTTTCAAGTACTAGTTTTGATGGATAAGAAGAGATAGGATACCAACTCCAGCATTCCTAGGCTTCCCTGGTGGCTCAGATTGTAAAGAATCTGCCTGCAATGTAGGAGGCTTGGGTTTGATCCCTGGGTTGGGAAGATCCCCTGGAGGAGGGCATGGCAACCCACTCCAGTATTCTTGCTTGGAGAATCCCATGGACAAGGGTGCCTGGTGGACTACAGTCCATAGGGTCACAAAAAGTTGGAAACGACTTAAGCAACTAAGCACGCATGCACACACATACTTAAATTACTTCTAAAATGCCATCACGTTCATTAAGGGCCAATGTTTTGTATATAGGCTTAGTGTATATTCCCACACAGGAAAAAAAACACAACTTAGGTTTCTTGAAGTGACTGACAGCTGCTACTACATCGATATTGGCAAGTGTTGATATAAAATAAATATTAGAAGAAGAGAAGTGTTTTTTTTAAAGAAATAGAAAAATAGCCACACATTTGTCAATTGATAAAAGGACTCTTCAATAAATTATGATATATAACATGCTGTTAATGGATATAAGACTTTATATTGGAAAAAATTCTTCCTAAGTTCTCTTATACCTTCACTGCAATTGAAATCCTAAAAGAAATTTTTACGATACTTAAGAACTAATTCTAATATTTATATGTAATAATAGATAAGATAACTTTGAATAAAGAATTAAGGTAGATAGTTTTAAAATTATTAAGGTATATAATAAAGCTGTAATTTAAGTAATGATTCATTGGTATATAAGATCACAAATAAACAAACCAAGCAGAAAATGAAGCCCCTCCATGTCTGGATATTATCTACTGGAGGACCTTAATTTTGTCTTTCGCTTATCCTTTGATAATCCTCCCTAAATCTTGAGAAATCCATATGATTGTAGATACATACGGAACTTTAACTTCGTTTCTACTTTTATATTTTACTTTAAAAGACATATGGGATCATATAGGTCTCATTTAACTTAAAAATATCTTACACATTCATTTATACATAAAACTGGAAACATGTATTCCAAAGTATTAGTATGATAACTTTAAGTTCTAGTAATATTTAAAGCTTGCCTACTTATGTTTTATTTTCTGCATTTTTCCAATATCATAATGTAAAAGCATGTTGTTAACAAATTAAAACAGATGAAAGAGATACCATTTCAGCTTCAGAACTCTTACAGTATCAAAATAGAAAACCTTGGAAATATCAAAAGATAAACTTTAAATGACAAAACATGAGCAAGAAGATTGTGTAGGTTCATCAAGTAGCAGAGTATATGGCAGATCCCCATAGATGATTATAATTTCAAAATAGCAGACAAAAATGATTTTTTTCAATGGAAAAATAATTGCAAAGACTTGACCATTTGCTAAACTGAACATTTCCCCATAACAGCTAATGAGTATAGTGGCACATCTCCTTGTGGTTTTTGTTTGTAGAATAAATTAAATTTGCATAATGTGTTCAAGAAGAATAAATTAGAAAGGTTTATAGCTGCATCAAGATATGATAGTTGATAAACCAAAAACTATATAATAAAAATCTTTTCAGTCTATTCTTGATTATTTATTTATTTTTTAAATTTCTCTGCCACTTACCTATGGTGCTAAAAAAAACTGCAGGAGATACAACACTTGTGAAACTTTAATCTACCAAATGTATTCACAATGCAAACAAATATTTTACGTATAATAAATGATTGCTAGTGGTTAGATTAAATTTTAAGTATAAAATTCATAACTCAATTGATTCTAGTAAAGTTAATGCTATATAAACATTTCTGCCTGTTAGGTTTGTGCCATCTTCTCTTCTATTTAATTTATCTCATCAACATGTTCATGCATTGATTGACATTACCTACTGAAAATATTTATTTTATATATATTCCTAACTGTATTTAGGTTAAACATAAAAAAATTTGCAAAGTGTTATACCTGTGTTTCAAAAAATAAATCTACAAAGGAATACATGTATTTTTCTGTCATCAAGGATGTGATACATACATGCAAAAACATATAAGTGTATTTGTTTTACATACAGAAGAGTCCAAAGAATAACAAAAGCTATATTTAACATATCTCAACTTGTTCCTGCTTTTGCTTCAAATATTTCTCTTTGTAAAATAAGTAAATGCAGATACATTTGAAGGTCTCTGTATACCCCACCTATGATTCTACTATGAAGGAAAACAAGTAATGAAGATAATGTGATGCTTTCATTCAGTAAAATGTTGTATCTATTAACACCAGGAAGTAGATATTATTCACTTGCTTGGATATCCAAGATATCAGTGAACAGCAAAATTTACATCAAACATATTAGTAGTGGCTTTTAAAGGTAAAAGACGACAAAGCACAGTCTTTGAAGTCCTGAGGGAAAATTATTTTAAATTTTGAAATTTAATTCCAGCCAAATTACCTATAAAATGAGATATAGAAGTATACATTTAAATACTACCTAAAGTTAAACACACACACCCACAGATATATATAAATATATATATGTATGTATTTATATATATGTATGTATATATATATGTATGTATGTATTTTCAAATGTTTTCATATCTATGAAAACATTTAAAAATACATATTTATGTTTAGATGAATAAAAGTGAAATATAAACTCAAAATTTCAGTTTTAGTATGGAGTAGGAGGAGTAAGTAGAGCTTTTTTTTTTTTGAAGTATACTTAATTTACAGTCTTGTGTTAGTTTCAGGTGAACAGCAAAGTAATTCAGTTATGCCTGTATATATACTCTTTATCAGGTTCTTTTCCATTATCCATTGTCACAATATATTGAATACAGTCCCTTGCACTCTACAGTAGGATCTTTTTTAAATCTATTTTACATATAATAGTGTGTATCTGTTAATCCTCAGCTCCTACTTTATCCTCCCCACTCCCTTTCCACTTCAGTAAACACAAATTTGTTTTCTGTTTGTGAGTCTGTTTATGTTTTGTATATAAGTTCATTGGCATCAGTTTTTGGATTCCACATATAATTTATATCATACAATATTTTCCTTTCTCTGTCTGAATTACTTCACTTAGTACAATAATCACTAGGATCATTGGTGTTGCTGGAATGTGGGAAAAATGGGAAATAAGTACTGGGATTTGTGTATTCTCAGAGTGAGGCTTTAAAACCTTACAGAGCTGTCCAGGCTGTCTGCATTCTCAAAAGAATAGTCTGATAATCTAATGCAGTTTAATGGCAATCTGATGGCAATATTTCATTCTTTTTCATGACTGGGAAATATTCCTTTATTTTCTTTATTCATTCATCTGTCGATAGACACTTAGGTTTCTTCTATGTCTTGCATACTATAAATAGTGCTGCTCAGTTCAGTTCAGTTGCTCAGTCATGTCTGACTCTCTGCAACCTCATGAACTGCAGTACGCCAGGCTTCACTATCCATCACCAACTCCCAGAGCTTGTTTGAACTCAGTCCATTGAGTCAGTGATGTCATCCAACAATCTCATCTGCTGTCATCTGCTTCTCCTCCTGCCTTCTTTCTTTCCCAGCATCAGGGTCTTTTCCAGTGACTCAGTTCTCTGCATCAGGTGCCCAAAATACTGGGGCTTCAGCTTCAGCATCAGTCCTTCCAATGAATATTCAAGACTGATTTCCTTTAGCATTGACTGGCTTGAACTCCTTGCAGTCCAAGAGACTTTCATGTGTCTTTTCCAACACCATGGTTCAAAAGCATCAATTTTTGGTGCTCAGCATTCTTTATGGTCCAACTCTCACATCCACACATGACTACTGGAAAAATCATAGTTTTGACTAGATGCACCTTTGTTGACAAAGTAATGTTTTTGCTTTTGAATATGCTGTCTAGCTAGGTTGGTCATAGCTTTTTTTCCAAAGAGCCAGTGTCTTTTAATTTCATGGCTGCAGTCACCATCTGCAGTGATTTTGGAGCCCAAGAAAATAAAGTCTGTCACTGTTTCCATTGTTTCCCCATCTATTTGCCATCAAGTGATCGTAATGGATGCCATGATCTTAGTTTTCTGAATGTTGAGCTTTAAGCCAGCTTTTTCACTCTCCTCTTTCACTTTTATCAAGAGTCTCTTTAGCTTCTCTTTGCTTTCTGCCATAAGGGTGGTGTCATCTCTATATCTCAGATTTGAATAGTTTTAGTTTATTGGGGAGGCTCCAGTACAGGGTCAGGGGAGTGAAAGGGAAGGCAGTCAGTAAGGGTGCAAACTTATCACCACATACAAATGGAGTTTATTCCTTGAAAACTTTGGAAAATGTTATTTAATACACATCATGGAATCATCATACCAATTGTCAGGAATCATTTACTAAGAGCTGCTACCAGGGAGTGTCATTCACCTGAAAAACAGTGTAACACATACAAGTGCACTACAGGTTTGGGAAATAGGCCCTTCTGGTCCAAAGAAGCAGGCACTACACATCCTCAGAGGAGCACATCAGAATGTTTACAACAGGGGCTGGGATCTGCTATAAATGTTCCCCCATATGATTTCAGTGAAAAATGTGAATCTGATCTATATACAGTTTTTAAAGGCAATTCAAATTCATAAGAAGAAAAAAGAATCACAGTGATGAAAATGGCATATCATATGCAGTTGATTTTAATATTAGACTTTAAAACAAAAAGAATTTTATGATCAGATATGACTATTTAGTTATGCTTATCATGTGGTAACAACTATTTGAACTTTTATTTGTTGTTTATAAACCTACATTGTGTTTATACATTTGAAATATACTTGAAATATAAACATTAGAAAATAGGTGCCAAAATTTTTTAGTGTTATTGTATAGGTACATATTATATTTGGTTCTGAAATTTTAGAAAGCTTAGTTTCTAGGTTGGTCTATTTAATTTATCACATGGTTTCATAGTTTCAATCAAAGACAGTACAGTAGTCTGTCTACAGCAGGTTTTCAATTTGTTGTCCCATAGGACTACAAAAAGCAAAAAAAGTAGTATTTACATAGCTATCCAATAAGGCCTCAAAGCAGAGGGGACAGGGAAAAACTCCTAAGTCTTTCTCTGGAAGAGTTTTACCTGCAGAATTTAAATGCTGTTACCTGAAGGCCAAGTTGTTAGAGTGACAGGATAATTAATACTGTCAAAATGTTCAAACTACCCAGATCCATCTACAGATTTAATGCATTCCCTAGCAAAATTCCACTGACATTCTGCACAGAAGTTAAAAAAAAAATCTAAAATCTGAATAGACCAACAAAAGACTCCAAACAGCCAAAACAATCTGGAGAAAGTACAAGGCTGGAGGCATCACACATCCCATTTTCAAATGATATTACAAAAGTATCTTAATCAAAACAGTATAGTATTGGCATAAAAACAGACACATGGATCAATGGATTGTTCCATAGCCATTTCATGTACTACATGTTATCATCTTTCAGTGAAATACCTCTCTCTTTCTCAAGATTCCTTTCTGCTCTCAAGATTCCCTATTTATTGTTTTTTTTTAATCTTAACAAGTATATTTTAACTTATTTTCCAGAAGAAGGGATATTTTACTATGTTTTTGTTCACTGTTATTACTGAACATTACATCTTAAAGAGTTAAACACTATCATTTTCCACATTATGGATTACTTCTATTTTTTCTTAATTTTATGGGAAGTAAATATAAAGAGAAATTTTTCATTATTGAATTTAAATTTTATTTTATTTTTTTGTAATTCTCACTTATTATATTTTCTAATTTATTTATTCTAATTGGAGGCTAATTACTTTACAATGTTGTAGTGGTTTTGCCATACATTGAGATGAATCAGCCATAGGTGTACATGTGTTCCCCATCTTGAACCCCCCGCCCACCTCCCTCCCCATCCCATCCCTCTGGGTCATCCCAGTGCACCAACCCTGAGCACCCTGTCTCATGCATTGAACCTGGACTGGTGATCTGTTTCACATATGATAATATACATGTTTCAATGCTATTCTCTCAAATCATCCCACCCTCGCCTTCTCCCACAGAGTCCAAAAGACTATTCTATACATCTGTGTCTCTTTTGCTGTCTCGCATATAAGGTTATCATTATCATCTTTCTAAATTCCATATACATGCATTAGTATACTGTATTGGTGTTTTTCTTTCTGGCTTACTTCACTCTGTATAATAAGCTCCAGTTTCATCCACCTCATTAGAACTGATTCAAATGTATTCTTTTTAATGGCTGAGTAATATTCCATTGTGTATATGTACCACAGCTTTCTAATCCATTTGTTGAATTTAAACTTTAAAAATGAGATTCAATTAGAATATTTAAATGATTATTAATTTTGTTAGTAATAATTTTTGAGAAGTAATATTGATTAGTACAAAATATTTTCATTCTCATATTATCTAAGCAATGAGTTTTAGATAATTGCCTTTATAAATAAAAACTTAATCTGTACACTATTATACTGATATGACAATTGGAAATTAATGATTAATCACTCTCCTTGTAGGCTACTAATAACATATCATAATTTATATTAATAACTTTTAACTTAAGGCCTTATTAAATGCATATTTCTTTTCAATAGTGTTCTTAGCCTGAAAGTTCTCAGACACTGTAAAAACCATTTTGCAAAGTAGTTAAGATATATGAGTTGATAATCATCTGCCTATTTTATTTCCAAGTAGAGGGATTTATTTTTGATTTTTTCAATTTAAAACATGTTGTTACAGGAATGTGTCCATAGGTATGGGAAATATTTGATCTCAAGTACTTTGCATAGCAAAAGAATAAAATCATAACTTAGATGAAGACTGGAATTCAATGAACATTATATATACATCAGTGTTGCCAAAAGACGTGATACTTCGCATTCAGGTCTTATTAGTATAATATTTTAAAAGGCAAACAATTTCTACAAATATTACTCAATAAACACAAACTAATTTTGGACCTTAAAATATGAATTAGTGGATGAAATCCAATAATCAAGAGAAATAGGATGATAAGAATTTCTTTTTTAAAGATGCTCAGGTGAAGTCTATCTGAATAATTCATTTCAAGCAACTTTGACATATCTAGTTTATGGAGATTATGGGAAGATTGTGCAGTTCCTTAAACCACTAGCTTCTTTTTCAAGAAAATACAGACACAGAGAGATATTGAATAAATAAAACTTAATCCTTCTTGCCATTTAAAGGTACACTGAAGAAATTTTAAAAACCTATACTCAGTATAAGGCAGAAAGCTACTTATGTTGATTGGTTTCTGTTTCCTTTCAGCCAGACCATAACCTAAAGCTGTAATTTTTTAACATCTTATTATATTAACAAAGAATTAGTGGTGTGTTGTAATACAGCGCAGGATTCTTCTTTTGATTGCTATATATGTATTATAGGCAATTTGAATTATTAGAGGAAGCCACCAAACTTTTGTTAATTTTCAATTTTTTTGTTGAATAAATAATAGCATTTTTGATAATATAGTGCTGTAAAATAAACTTGATTTGATATATTGTACATTGGTTTTACTGCTAAAAATCAGGAATTAGATTTGTAAATTACATTAACTGCTTACGTGCCATCCTGAGCTGTCACTTCAGTCATGTCCAACTCCATGCGATTCTATGGACTGTAGCCCACCATGCTCCTCTGTCCATGGGATTCTCCAGGCAAGAATTCTAGAGTGGGTTGCCATGCCTTCCTCCAAGGGATCTTCCTGACCTAGGGATCGAACCCTCATCTCTTAAGTCTCCCGCATTGGCAGGCAAGTTCTTTACAACCAGCACCACCTGGGAAGCCCTTAAGTGCCTATACAATATAGTTAATTAAGCACTTAAATTTTCTATTAGGATTATAACAAAATGTAAGGAAATTGGCCTAACTGGTCTATTAGAAATGAAATTAGTTATAATAATTTTTCAAAAGATAATCATTGCTTACAAATTTCATTTAAAATTCATGTAATAACAAGTACTCCAGAAATAAAAAGATAAATAATAAGGCTTATTTGGTTTGAGCCATAAGAGTTATATCAGTTTGTAACTAACTCCATATTAAACCAACAACACAATGGATATGCATTTGATCTTTCATATTATCTTACTCAAGTGCCATTTCTCATTTTCTTCTTTCCCCTTTTCTCTCATCAATTGTATAGATCATTCCATTATCCTGTCCCATGTGTTCAATATTTTCTAGTTATTCCTCCAAACAACTATCATTTAAACTTTATAAGGTCATGCAAAACAATCTGCTGCATGTATTCTAACAAAAGTAAACTTCTACCATTGAACTCAGATAGTAGGTAAATCATGGCATCACATTTTTTGAAGGGATATGTATAAAAATAGGATGGGAACAAAAATCAGTGTCATATTAAACATACAGAATTTTCCAAAATTTTGAAGTTAAGTACAAACTCTACCTTTCAAAAGATCTGTAGGTGGAGTAAATCATAGGTTATTGCAAAAATATTCAGAGCACAAAAGAAAATTTAAAAAAAAGTTTGTATCTTTCAGGTCAACTTGGATGTGCATTGATAAACTGTTCTTCTTGAAATCCCTCCCTTTTTCTTTTCCTACACTTCTCCCTCTAAGTCCTGGATTCATTTTGTTTGTACTTCCAACGATTAAGGCTAGAGTGAGCCGATTAATGGCAAGGCAATAGATCCCTATGGGCAAAGTCCCCCTATGCTAGTACATTAAAGATGTTTAGATTTTTCAAAGTGGAACATTTATAAGATTAAATAAGACATTCTTCTAATATCACCGTCCTTCTATTACAGCATTAAACTGATATTTTTTTATAAGAAAAAACTATTCTCTAATGGGGAGAAAGAAAAAAGAGGGTGATAAAAACAGAAAATCTGTTCAGACTGAGGAACATCAAGTAATTTTCCTTATGTCTCAGGCTCACCAATATGAGGGACTTCCCTGGTGGCTCAGATGGTAAATAATCCGCCTTCAGTGCGGGAGACCTGGGTTCAATTCCTAGGTTGGTAAGATCTCCTGGAGAAGGGAACGGTTGCCTACTCCAGTACTCTGGCCTGGAGAATTCCACGGACAGAGGAGCCTGGCAGGCTACATACAGTCCATGGGGTGGTAGAGTTGGACGTGACTGAGTGACTTTCATTTTCACTAATAAGATAGCTGTTATTCTGGTTCTGAAAGGAAAAAATATCCATGATTAAAGAACATATGAAAAAAATACTTAACATTTATCTGATAACAAGATTTCCAATGCACAAAGCTGAATCTGGAAAAAGTCTCTGAATAAAATTTATAGTGGCAGGTCAATCTGGGATGTGCAAAGGAAATGTAATTCCTTCTTTTCTCAATAGCTTATTTTTATCTTCTTTGTAAGCTTCACCATCTGCTTGGAAACAAGAAGAAGATCTAAATTTAGTAAATCCAAGACTAAAATTCAGTACCACTCAGAAATTAAAAATTCTTTCAAGTTTAAATCATTCCTTTAAACTGTTTTCTCCTCTCACCTGATTCTTTTCCAGATTTTGACTGGAAGCATTGAATGAGCTAGTGTTTGATGAGAAGACCAGTAAGGTCAAAACAGAAACCCTCACACTACAAGCACTTAGAGATAGTGGATAAGATATGATACATAAAATCTAGTTTATATGAACAGGATTTTGCCTCTGGAAGAAACTGAATTAAATCCTTGGATACCAGAAGTAAAGGGAAAGTTAAATTATTATTAATCACTTAATTTTTTCATTTTCGACAAACATTATGGAGTGCAACAACATACCAGGCAGTGTTCAAGCTTTCCACAGACATGAATGAAACACAAGTTTTTCTGATAGCAGATCTAGAGAAGTAAAAGCAAAATGTTTCCAGATCATGTGAATTATTCAGCAAGGGCTGAATATTCACACCCACATTCTTTTCTTGAAGAAAATGATCTTTAAGAACACTGTATGTAAGGAACTGAAACTGAGACCCAGTGTAAAGAGATCAAATAAACTTTCCTTATAGTCAATGATGCTTCCCTCATAGCTCAGTTGGTAAAGAATCTGCCTGCAATGAGGGAGACCTGGGTTCGATTCCTGGGTCGGAAAGATCCACTGGAGAAGGTATAGGCTACCCACTCCAGTATTCTGGCCTGGAGAATTCCATGGACTGTATAGTCCATGGGGTCACAAAGAGTCAGACACGACTGAGCGACTTTCACTTTTACAATCAAAGATGATTTGCACCATCTCCATACCATAACTCTCTGTGGATTAAAAACTATTTACTGGAAGAACTAATCTTCTGGCTTGAATTTCAGATAAGTTTGAACTTTGACTTTATAACCAGCCTGGTGAGTTGGTTATAGAAATTCTTGTTGAAAGCTAATTCTCCTAAAAGACCAGTACACCCATCTGTTGACAATAGAACATTCATTAAACATGCCACAATAAAGGAGAACATTACTCTGAAAGAGACTTCAGTTCAGTTCAGTTCAGTTCAGTCACTTGGTTGTGTCTGACTCTTTGGGACCCCATGGACTGCAGCATGCCAGGCTTCCCTGTCCATCACCATCTCCTGGAGCTTGCTCAAACTCATGTCCATCGAGTTGGTGATGCCATCCAACCATTTCATCCTCTGTCATCCCCTTCTCCTACCTTCAATGTTTCCCTGCATCAGGATCTTTTCCAATGAGCTTAGAGGAGGAAATTACGTATGGATGTTTATATTGTTTTGGAGTCTGAGCTCACATTGTCTTTTAAGGGGCCTAGTTAATAGAGATTGGGTGAAGTTTGGAATTATTGGGCACAGCAAGACATAGGTCTTGAAGTAATTCTTCACAAGCAAATTGTGTGATTTAGATCTAATTGCCCAGATGAGCAAGCAATTTGGTTAGATAAGTTAGTTTCATCCCTTTCATGAAACAGTGCAGTGCAGAGAAGGTTTACAGCCTTATTCTTGCCTTCTTGGTCAAGAAATTCCTGAATTAAAAGCATATGAACAATGATGGCCTCAGTTCTCACATCTGAATGCTCTTCATCATGAAGTATTATCATTTGTGGATTATTACGATCAATCTAAATCAGAACAGCTGACTGAAGATAAATGGTTAGTTAGATATTAAATTTCTAGCTATGGTTATTTCAACTTCTAAGAACATAAAATTTCCCTGTTCCTTTTATGAATGATCAACTGTTGGCTGTTTTGATAACAGAGTAATATACAACAGCACTTCAATCTCTTTGGAACTCACTTCTGAACACCTCAACATAGACAAATTATTTCAAAAAAATATGTATATGTCAGAATTCATTAGCTACTTCTAAACTAGAATCCAGATATTCTCAAATTAAACCAGCAGTTGGATTCAATGACCCAACTGAATAATACAAAAGACACATATAAGGTTATTAAGTAAATTACCTAATCTCATGAGCTTTTTAGTTTATTTCCTGAATCACTTAAGTGATTCAAATATCAAAACAATGCAAATGTTAATACAACATCATCCCATTGCAATGGCACATGTTTCACTGGCCAAGTGTACTTGCCTGCCCAATCTGATTAAATTTTCAGGTGAAGTTTTGTTTTCTCCCCACAGGAACGGGGATAGGGATAGGATGGAGCTTAGAAACAATTCCCAAGTCTTGATGACAACATTTAGGAGTCATCTTTAATTCCTTTCTTTTTTTCTTTTTTTTATCTTTTTTTGTCCCAGTGTCCAAATGTGAAGACTCTGCCTCTTGCTGGGTGAGGGGTGTTTACCATGCTATGCAAAATGAAAATTGGGAAAGGAGATCAGGGGTATCTAACTGTTCCACAGAATTTCAACTAATCCTCCTATCTTCATCTCCACCTCTCACTATCATCTTTGGATATCTTTGGTATTATTCATTGAAGAGCATTTTGGAGGTTTAGTGATGCCAATGGCTCACTTCTTGTTAGATTTCTCTCTTTCGGTACATTTTTTTGTTCATACATTTTCTCATCTTCCATATGCAAAAATTCAGCGAACAATCATCTAGCACCAGTTCCTTACCAATGTATATATTCCTTTATGGTCATTTTACAGGAAGGAGTAGAAAGTCATGCAAGTTTTTAGTCAGTCATTTTGAGACAGAGATTTCATGATATTCTCCCAGAGAAAGTAAATTTCCTTTCATATTTGGAAACTTTTTTAGTTCCAAAAGCAAGTCAAGATTTAGGCACTATTGATCACAATGCTCTACCTCAATTCCTTTTCTAAGTGAAGTGAAGTGAAGTGAAGTGAAGTCGCTCAGTCGTGTCCAACTCTTTGCGACCCCATGGACTGTAGCCTACCAGGCTTCTCTGTCCATGGGATTTTCCAGGCAAGAGTACTGGAGTGGGTTGCCATTTCCTTCTCCAGGGGATCTTCCCGACCCAGGGATCAAACCCAGGTCTCCCGCATTGCAAGCAGACACTTTACCCTCTGAGCCACCAGGGAAGCCCTTCCTTTTCTAAAGGTGAGATAAATTAAAAGAGACAGTCAGCTATGAAGCAAAAATGCTGAACAGAAACTAGATCATGTGAGGTTTAATTTTAAACTTGTTAGAAATGGTCTTTGTGACTCTGAAAAATACATTTAAGGTCTATACATCTTAGTCTATTATATGTAAAATGACAGAGTTAGATTGGAAGTTCTCTAAATTTCTTTTTAGGTGCAAATGGTTTATAAATCTAAAATACAGGTTTCTCATATGAAAAATTATTTGATATGTTGAAAATAGATCCCTTACTTTAATAAATATCTACATGATGCTTAAATGACTATGGTATTTCAATCTTTTTATTGCTTTTTTCTTTTTTTTTAATTGCTTTTTTCACACTTTAAATACAGTGCAAAATAACTGAGTAAGAAGAAAAGAATGTGTAATGTTATAAAGTGTTAATATCTAATAAATATATTTATCAGACATAGGATAATATCAGGATGTTATATTAACCTTATTCTATAATGATAGAAATAAGTTGAATAATTTGAGCAAGTCTCCAGAACCCATAAAACAGGAATAAAAACCACATTTAATTATTCATTACAGGTGAATATGCATATTATAAAATCTTTTTTTAATTTAAGTTTCAGGGAGTTATGTTCTATCATATCTACTATCTAAATTTGTTGTCAGATAAAAATGTGTTCCTTTTAGTGTCTGAGCCACCAGTGAATCCTATTAAAAATGTTCCTTTTAGATTGTAAGCATATTTTTAATTTCTTAAAACTATAAAGTGACTTTTGAAAAATGTCTACTTTGTGTCTTCTGAATTAATTTTGAAAATTATACAAATCAGCATTGTAACTGCTCCTTATATCTAAGGAACAATATGTATCTGCTAATCTTTTCCTTATAATTACAATAAAATAACTAACTAAATATTTTTGTACATTTAGACAAACATTTTCTAATTGCTTATCAGAACTGAGAACCATTTCCTTGTTACTTTAAGATGCTTTCCAATAAAAATATTAATAGTAAAGAGATAAAAAAATTTGAACAATTTCTCTCTTTGCTCTTTATGCATTGTTATGTTAGGATATCAATCAACTATATAAAAAGTATAGTTATACTGTTTACAAATGAGAAAACTGAACACAGAAGGATTAGGTCAAATTATCTGCCCATTTTCCAAAGCTGGTAAGTGAAACAGCTATAAAATAAACTCGAGTCTCTAACAGTAAACTCTATAATCTTGAATATGATGCTCTGCTTGTCAATTAATGAAAGACAGTGCAAAGACTTGAAAGATACTCTATTTTTTAAAATCTACTAAAATAAGCTTTTATTGTGAGATGAATGAATGAAAACTATGTGCATAAACTCTGTTGGTTCAAAAACCAGTTACTTATCATGCTGATGAAAGGCCAAAAGAGTGATAAAATTAAGTATGACTAGTTTCATCACATAATCTATTCAAATGAGTGAGTGATGTGACTAATGCTATTTTTCCCTTGAACAAAAATATATATGGGGAAAAAACATACAAATTACAAATGAATAACTCTTGCCAAGTGTGTCTCAAAAATTAGCACACACATGGGTGGGAAAACCAGCAGAAAATATCTGTCTCACCTTAATGTGGATGTACTTTCTTTTCTCTCTGTGACCTTGAAACCTCAAATCTTTTCTACCGGTAAAGTCATTATCAAATAACTTAACTAGCTGTTTTGTTAAATCACTATTTTATTCAAGTTTTATAGCTGTTCTTGGTGGAAGTGTTCTGTATCAGAAATGTCTTGCAGCAGAAGTATCTTGTTGATATTTAAAAATTGAAAGTAAACATGATCCAAATTTAAAATATAGCATCAAATTAAATTCTGACATGGAAGCACTATGTCAATTAATTATATAGAAGCAAATAAAAAATGATTGAAAATAATCAGTAGCTTGGTTTACCATGAGGGAAATGTTAAATGTCCAGTTGTCCAGTTCCTTTCATATAGTTTAAACAAAAATTAAAATGTAAGCAATTTAATTAATCAGGAGGATTCTATGACTGAGAAGTGCTTCTGTACATGCTAAGCAGTATAGAAATTTTAATGGGTTCAGAAGAACTTAGAAATGATAAAAATCACTTTATTGTACAACATATAAATGGACAACCAAAAAATAAATAGTTTAATTGGTCTTTAAAATTCATTTAAATGTGTGAAATGTGAACTACTTTGATAACAGAAAATATGATGGTTCATTTTCCACATCTCATAAATCTATTCAAGTGAAAAATACAAGCAGATATAATCTCAATCTGTGGAAAACAAGAAAATAGGAATTTTATATATAATAGAGGGATTATCTGAAAGAACTCTCTGATGTTGACTATGCTATACTTGCAAATAATCTACAATAGATGAAAGATGAAAGAACAGGTATAATTTGTAATAATCATTAAATATCAGGATAGACATAACTTTTTCTGAGAGAACTGTATATTCTCTAACATATTCAACTTTAAAATATCCAGGAAAATTAACAACAACAAAAAAGATAGCTATCCCAATGTCCATGAGATATTCAGATTTCCTGAACTAGACAGAAAATATTGAATAATTTTAATAAAAGAGACATATTTATTATTGACAGTAAACAGATAATGAAGTGTTACTCCCAAAATAAATAATTCAGTGCTATCATTCCACACTGAGGACAGGCAAATCAGACTGCTAACCAAAAAGAAATGTTAGTTGCTACTCAGTGAATAAGGGATGTGTTATGGGCAGACTTTCATAGAGTGAACATATTGTAAACCACAAAATCTGGAAGCATGTAGTAATTAAATAAGTGAGGTAAACTATGTGCAACAACAAGATGGTTCAAGCAGATTATATAGCTTGTATTCAATACAACAGATGGCCCATATGCCTGACCAAATTACCTAACAGCAAAAAATTTGATTTAGTGAACACTGGGGAGTACTACTGTAATCTGGTCATTCCAAAATTTATGTAACTCTAAAGTACCAACTCTATAATTCACAAATAATTATAAAACTCAAAGCAATATTTGTAAATGGCATAAAAATTCACCTTCCTTCAAAGATGTTAAGAAATGTATTAAGTATTAAATAAGCTGAGTAATTTTTAAAAAGAGATTTTCATTGTTCATTTAATTTGAGAATGACTTTATGATACCAAATGGTGTTACTAAATGCTCAACTAAATTAAAATTAATCTAGATACTCATTATTTTCTTTATAATTACAATAGAAAATTGTATAATTTAAGTAATTATGTACTTCAAATTTTTCCCTAATTTTGGACTTTTTTCTTTTATACTCCAATACTTATTGAACGACGCAGGACGACAGAGGATGAGATGTTGGATGGCATCACCGACTCAATGGACATGAGTTTGAGTAAATTTCAGGAGCTGATGATGGACAGGAAGGCCCGGCGTGCTGCAGTCCATGGGGTCGCAAAGAGTCGGACGCGACTGAACTGAACTGAACTGAACTGATTGTACAACTATTAAAAATCTATATTACTCATTAGTACAAAACAACTTTCCTTTCAAAAAATAATGAATATACATAATAGGAAAAATCATGCAGTTAGCCAAATCAATATCTGATGAACAATTTTTATGAATTTTATAGCAATAACACAAATTAGAGAGGATATATATTATGTATTTCATATATATGTAAACGTCAGTTTCCAAAGTTCATAAATCAAACAACCAGCTTGTAAGTGTTATTTTCTTAATACGACAAGTAAATATAGTCATAATTTGGAGGTGAATTTTTTGAAATATTATTTGCAAGAAAACTTGATTTTGTACATTTAAGATACCAACACATATATTTTACAATTTATATTATACATTAAATATGACCAGAGCACCTCAGTGAATTCTAATCTATGAAGGTACATTTTGTTTATTTGTTGAAGTTCTTATTCTCACTTTCCCTTTTGCTATATTACCTTTCACTGACTGAAATGTATTCCAGTCTTAAGTCTTTTGTGAGACCTGCATGTATTCATAAACCTAATTGTCATTGTAATCACCCAGTAGCCTCTTTTACATTCTGTTTTGCCCTAAGCCAAGTAAAATTTTCTCCTATTTCCCTGATGATGCCTTTCATTGTCTGGTCCACAAGTGGTATGCCCTGGATTGGTGTTCCAAGATCAACCAGACATTGAGATCCTCTACCAGTGCTGAGTTACAAGCCAAACTGAGGAGAGAGTTCCTTTCCCACACTGGGCTGAACTTTGTCATACAGATCCCAAAGAGCACCATTTGTCACAAAAGTTTAGTTAGTCTTTTATGACACCTCTCCTTTATTTTACATAAAAAACTTCCAACAAAGATTTTACTTGGCCATAGGTACTAATAAATATAGACATTGGCAGGGAAATAAGAAACCAATTTCTTTCTTGAGATTAAAAACAAAACACTCTAAAAATATCTTTGTAGGGAGTCTTTTAACATAGAAAAGCAGTTACCTTATTAACATGAGCATTATTCCCCTGAAGCCTACGAATTCAAAATTTTATTTGAACATGAAAACAACAAAGTGAGGAGGATTTCCTCAATGTAAGAAAATACACCACAGTTTTATTACCTTAGAAACACCTTGCATTCTTTATGACCAAAGACAGTGATTTCAACAGCCAACCACTGGAGATTTGTCATTAGAATTACTGTAGTTTTGGAACCTACGTTTCCCCTCCCAGATAAGGTCACTCCAAATTGGTAGCCGCCTTCAAGACTCAACAACTTAAAAGCACACCAAAATCACAACTATCTCCAGGACAGCCATCGATGAGAAAGACCAAATTCTACCAGAAAAGATCTTCCATAGCTAACAACGTAAAGAAGGAGAGGAGACGGGAAGATGGGGCATATGCCAGAGAAAATCAGTTTCCACACTCAAGGGTGAGTGACCCACAAATGAAAGAATAATTATATTGCAGCATTTCTCCCACAGTAGTGAGAGTTCTGAACCCCACATAGGGCCCCCCAGCCCTGGGTCTTGAACCAAGAAGACAAAGCCCTACAGCATTTGACTTTGAAGGCCGGGGGGGCTTCAATTTCGGCAGCCCCACAGGACTGAGGGAAATAGACACTTCACTCTTAAAGGGCACACACAAAATCTCATGTGCACAAGGAAAAAGGCCAAACGCAATAACTTCATAGGCGCCTGGGCCAGACCTACCTGCTGGTCTGGGAGAGTCTCCTAGAGAGCTGGGGCAGCTGTGCTCACGCAGGGTGTGTGCGCCAGCGGCCGCATTGTTCGGGAGCTCGTGATCTCACGTGGAAGCATGCTGGTGGTGCGTCAGCACCAATCTGGCCCCACCCCGTACCCTGTGCACCTGTGTGGGACTGTCTGGGGCCAGACAACTACCTAGGTGGACACAGCCCTCCCCTCAGCAGATAGGCTGCCTGAAGACTTCCTGAGCCTAGGGAGCCTCTAAACACCCATCAACACACAGCCCTTCCCAACATGGGGCCAAGACCCAGGTCCACCCTCCAGGAGACAGACACCAGACCCAAGAAAACGACAATCCCACAGCGCAGCAGCACTGCCCTGAGACCAGCCGAGCACTGGCCTTCCCCACTAGCAGGACAATACAAGCTTCGGGACATCTGAGTCCGTGCCCAACTGTGTCAGGAACCACCCCTCCCCCACTGTCCACCTCCCTTCCCCCAGAAATCTGACACCAGCTCTGGGATCCTTTGGCCCTATAGCCAGACTACAGGACCTGGCTCTGCCTGTCAGTAATGTGGCAAAACCCGCCAAACATAGCTTCCCCCACAAGAGGGGGTCATAGCCCAAAGAGTCTTCTGGACCTGACTCTGCCCACCAGTAAGCAGCATCAGCCCCAAGGCTTCCTAGGTTTCTGCAGTCAGCTGCCTCATGACCAGGCCCCACTAACCAGCAGCCAAGAGCATTTGCACAAGGCAGAGCCTGGCAACTAATCAGGCTGTGGGCCAGCCAAGCCTTCCAGACCACACAAATGAGTATGTCACCGCAACAGAGAGACCCATCAGCCCTCTTAGAGGGACCCCCTAGAGCATAGAGTTTTGGCAACAAGAAGAGTGTGCTAGGACACACAAAACTACTACAGAGGGTCACTTTTCCAAGATCAAGAAATGTAACTAACCTACCACATACATATAAACACAAATAGCAGCTTAGACAGACTGAGACAAAAGAGGAAGGAACAAGATAAAACCCCAGAAGAACTAAGTGAAATGGAGATAAGGCAATCTACCTGAGAAAGTGTTCAGAGTAATGATTGTAAAGATGCTAAAAGAACACGAGAGAAGAATGTGTCCACAGCATGCAAGGTGAGAATTTTTTAACAAAGAGAATTATAGAGAACAACCCAACAGAGATGGAGATTATAATAACACTAGGAAAAAAAACTACACTAGGAAGAATCAACAGTAGACTAAATGATACAGAGAAATGAATCAGTGAGCTGGAAGGCAGAGTAGTGGAAATCCCTGCCACTGTACTGGAAATCCCTACCACTGTACTGAAAAGAGAATGAAAAGAAATGGGGATAATTGAAAAGACCTCTGGGGCTATATCGAGAGCACTAATATTTGCATTATAGGGGTCCCAGAAGAAGTGTGAGACAAAGGGTCAGAGGATATGTTTGAAAACATAACTAAAGGCTTCTGTAACTTGGGAAAAGAAGCAGTCATCCAAGTCCAGAAAGCCTGAGACCCCCCGGCACAGGATGAACCCAGAGGACCACACAAAGGCACATTATAACATCTATAAAAAAGATGTTAAAAATCTTCTAATGGTATGGCCTCACATTTATATCAATTTTATCTAACACTGCATAAGAATGACATAAAAGCCTGTTTTGCATAATATCATATTAATTTCCTAGTTAGGAAAAATATGCTTTAAATATGCCTCCATAGCAAGATATACGTGGTTTATTTTTTTCTTTTTTAAAATACATAGGACTCAATTATTCAATACATGTCACTGTCATTCAAATTGTACTTTTTTTTACAAAGAAAGCATTTTCAATATTAAACCCTAGGTGACAATTTGTTTCCAGTTCATCCTCCTAGCACTGATGACCATTTTCTTCACGGAGATTTTCTGTAAAATGAAGCAATTATGATAGAGGAGTTACTGGCTTGCCAAATAAACCAAAAATATAATTATGGATATTCAAGTGTTATAGATCAAACATTGCATCAAATTCAACTCTAACTATATCACAAATAGCAACTGGTTTTCTTTCTGAGATGCGTTATGAGAAGTTCCTAATTTGCTGTTTATTATTTAGGGAATATAGGATTCACAAGTAATTGATACCTTGAATATAGTAAAGTAACTGATGGAATTTTGGCTTTTGTGTCCATGTTTTTAACATTCTCAAAATAAATTAAAACACCCAATGAGGAAATACACTATTATTGTTTACATTTTTGCTGAGACTCAAAAGTGTGCAGGAGAATAGGAATGTTTTATAGTGAAGAAAATGGAAAAGTTTTTAAATGTGTTCTGGCTGAAGTGTGTTGGCAAGAGGAGACTAGAGGCAGGCTGACTAGAAGTGGTAATTACTTTGGAGAGTATATTTGGCTTTTTCAGGTGAGTTCCAATTTGGAAGTGGGAAAGCTATCAGTCATGCAGTAAGTCCTGATAATTCTAGGCCAACCGCTACTGAGGTCATAGTTTGGCTTTCTGGGCTGTTTTCTTTGAAGTTCTAGCTTGGCTTCTCAGGCTCGTTGATGCAGAGAATGTCGGTTAGAACTCTTATTATTATATCGGGCCACTTTGTTTATTTGCATATTCAGTCACTCAACATTTATTGACTGTTGAGCCCCTATATAGTTTGAGGTAAAATTGCTTTGGGGGAGCTTATAACTAATTGTGTTTAAGTTCTTAGTTTTTAACCTTAAAATTACAACATATTTTCCTCAGCAATTTATACAGAAATCACTTGAATTCTCACAACCATGCTATGGTGTACTATCACACTAATTTTACAGTTGTTGTTCAGTCACTAATTGGTGTCGACTCTTTGAGGCCTGATGGACTGCAGCACACTAGGCTTCCCTGTTCTTCATTGTCTGCCAGAGTTTGCTCAAAATCATGCATCCATTGAGTCGGTAATGACATCCAACTCTCTCATCCTCTTATCCTATCTCATCCTCTGTTGCCCCCCTCTCCTGGCTAAATTCTTGTGGAAACCATGGCCTGGGCTATCTGGAGAATCAACAGAGTAGGGTTTGACTCTGTAAACTATAACTGTGTTAGGTGATCAGTCATATCCAACTCTTTGTGACCCCCATTGACTGTAGCCTGCCAGGCTCCTCTGTCCATGGAATTCTCCAGGCAAGAATACTGGAATGGGTTGCTGTTTCCTCCTCCAGGGGATCTTCCCGACCTAGGGATCGAACCCACCTCTCCTGCATTGCAGGCAGATTCTTTACCATCTGAGTCACCAGGAAACCCCAGGACTTGACTCTAACTCCTATTAACTTTTATTTAAGTCTTGTAAAGCCACTGTTTAGAAGTTATGCCCCCAAATAAATATTCTTTCCTCTGTTCCTCTTTAAAGTTGACATAAAATTTCAATATTTTTAGATATAGGCAACAACAGGCAAAATCCAGAATTCTGTGATAGCCGAGAGAGTTCTGAATAATTATGGCATTAGTTATCTAAACTCACATAGATTAATATCTGTTAGAATGATAAGGAGCCACTCTTTATGTTTACTCTAAAGGGTTTACTCTTGCTTTTAGCAAGCAATGCTAACATAAAATATTTTAGATAAACATAAAAAGCTATTTTATTGTTCTCATTCTCTAAATTTTTTACGGTAGATGTATGCTAAATGTATAAATAGAATAAAAAAAAGATCTGTGATATAGAAATAAAGCATATATTATTTGTTTTACATATCCATTTTCATCTCCATTATGGCTCAAAATCAATGTGATTTGTAATATGCATGGAAAAAAGACTCTTGTCACTGAAATAGAAAACATCTGGCAATAGCAAATAAAAACAAGCTCTCTGGAGTATCTAAATATGATTTGTTTGCACAGAAGATAGAACTGGAAAATGTCCACTAAAAATATCCTGCTATTGACTGTAGAAACATCACAATAATTTCTCACTATTCCCCCAAAGACTTTTTCTATGGGATTACTTCAAGGACACCACTCTGTGGGATGCAGTTGAGGGGAAATTGAAAGAGTGAGAGGTAAAGAAGACCCAGGGTACAAAATTACTGTCCAAAGACTTCAACATTTAGGGTATTAAGTTGTGTGAAAGAACACTTTTGCTAATTGACACTAAGAATGATGTAAAAATGCCACTAAGAGCCACAGTGTTCCATCCTTCCTGCCTTTCTTCCTTACCACTACCCTTTATCTCTCCTTCCTTATGTATTAGGTACTACACTTGGTTTTAGGCACTTGACAAACACTTGGTTGCAAAACACACAAAATAACCTCATACACTATATACAAGTTATTAAAAATTTTGTTTTCAGATCTACCTGATTCAGCATCTTGACTTTATTAATTAATAGTTTAATGAGTTTGGTCATTTGGGAGGCTGAGGAGTCTGAGATCAAGGTACCAAGAAGGTTGGGTTCTGATGAGTGTCCTGTTTCTGGCTTGCAGATGGCTTATCTTCTTGTTGTGCTCTCACATGATGTTGGAGAGAGCAAGCTCAGTTGTCTCTTTCTCTTCCTATGAGGAGACTACTTTCATCATAGAAATTATACCATCATAACCTCCACTAAATGGAATTACCACACCAAGGTCATGTCTCTAAATATATCACGTTAGGAGCTAAGGCTTCAATGTATACATTTAAGGGTGGACACAAATACACACAAATAGGAAAAGGAGTATGTCAAGGCTGTATATTGTCACCCTGCTTATTTAACTTATGTGCAGAGTACATCATGAGAAACTCTAGGCTGAAAGAAGCACAAGCTGGAATCAAGATTGCCGGGAGAAATATCAATAACCTCAGATATGCAGATGACACCACACTTAAGGCAGAAAGTGAAGAGGAACTAAAAAGTCTCGTGATGAAAGTGAAAGAGAAGAGTGAAAAAGTTGGCTTAAAGCTCAACATTCAGAAAACTAAGATCATGGCATCTGGTCCCATCACTTCATGGCAAATAGATGGGGAAACAGTGGAAACAGTGGCTGACTTGATTTTTTTTTTTGGCTCCAAAATCACTGCAGATGGTGATTGCAGCCATAAAATTAAAGGACACTTAGTCCTTGAAAGAAAAGTTATGACCAACCTAGATAGCATATTAAAAAGCAGAGACATTACTTTGCCAACAAAGGCCCGTCTAGTCAAGGCTATGGTTCTTCCAGTAGTCATGTATGGATGTGATAGTTGGACGGTGAAGAAAGCTGAGCGCTGAAGAATTGATGCTTTTGAACTGTGGTGTTGGAGAAGACCCTTGAGAGTCCCTTGGACTGCAAGGAGATCCAACCAGTCCATCCTAAAGGAGATCAGCCCTGGGTGTTCATTGGAAGGACTGATGTTGAAGGTGAAACTCCAATACTTGGGCACCTGATGCAAAGAGCTGACTCATCTGAAAAGACCCTGATGCTGGGAAGGATTGGGGGCAGGAGGAGAAGGGGATGACAGAGGATGAGATGGCTGGATGGCATCACTGACTTGATGGACATGAGTTTGGGTAAACTCCAGGAGTTGGTGATGGACAGGGAGGCCTGGCGTGCTGCGATTCATGGAGTCACAAAGAGTCGGACACGGATGAGCGACTGAATTGAATTGAACTGAACTATTATTTTAAGGCAATTCAGCTGAAATATTCATTTTGAAAAATTTAAAATGTAACATTCACATCTGGCAATATATCACACCTAAATTATAACTACAGGTAATATAATGTGGTTATAAATATGGCTTCAGCTGCTTGAAGATTGTTACTGTAGGGGAGAAAACTTTTCCTTTATTCTCTTCTAGGTGCTTTAACTGCTCTTTCAAAAGACAGATTAAAGGATAAAAACAAATTTAATTCATATTTACAAGAGCCCATAGAAATATCTTCCCTGTACTCAGTCAGTAAAAAGTCTGCCTGCAATGCAGGAGACCTGGGTTGGATTCCTGGGTCGGGAAGATCCCCTGGAGAAGGAAATGGCAACAAATCCAGTATTCTTGCCTGGAAAACCCCCTGGACAGAGGAGCCTGACAAGGTACAGGCCATGGTGTCGAAAGAGTTGGACACGACTTAGCGACTAAACCACTACCACCGTAGAAATATGAGACTCCTCAATAGTCAGGCAATAGAGGCTTGTATCCCACTCAGAGCTAAGAAAAATGGGGTAGGGTTCTGAGATTTCTAAAGGGAGAAAGACAATTCACAAGAAGATGGGAAAAGCAAATGTTTGATAAACAAATATTTGCTAAGCCTGGGGAGGTGTGTTTCTGATATACAAAGAGTTATCTTTGGTAACAGCTCTCTTCCTAGTATAGACTTCCTAACTAAATTCTTTTAGATACTTAAGTGTTAGCCATTCAGTCTTGTTCGAATTTTAGGTAGTTAAAGAGGAGGTAAAAAGTTCTTCTCAAGTCTGTTGAATTTCGATTTTCTTCAGCTCAAAATAAGTGGTTTATTTTGGGACAACCTGCACTGAACTCCATAAATACTTACCTATCATATAATTAGAATAAGATTTATGAGGGGAACGTTTGATAGTAAGCATTTGTTCATCATAAAAATCACCATGTTAATAATTACTTCAACATTTTTGTTAGTAATAGACACGATTATAATCTGCATTATAGAATTGGATTTCAGAAGATTTTGGATTAGTACCTAAAACAAAATAAATGTAGGGGAATTTGCTGAAGCTGAAAACTTATTAGATTTCTATTCATAGGAACTGAATTTCAGTCTGAGTGCCTTCCGGATGGAGTCAATACAGCTCTTGAAAACTCAGCTTTGTTATTATAAAAATGGCTTCAATAATCATCTCTAAAAACAAATATTTTAAAAATACTCTGCAGTAAGTAGGAGTAGAAATGGTAATTGTAAAACTCAAAGTAAACAAAACTATTTTTTTATTTCATTGGTCAATAAATACTGTGCTTTTTGCTTATAGTATATTTCACTGCTTTCTAATTTTCCCTCATATATATTGCTTCAAGTGTAGATTCCCAGGCTCTTTCCTAAGAGATTATGATTAAATATTATAATAAGGTATCCCAGGATTTTTTTTACTTTATAGTCAAAGCAATGTTTCTAAAAGTACAGGTTTTTATCCTTTATCTCAGTGAAAGTCCACATACACAGCAATTCAAATATTAAATACAATTTCAAGTACTAAAAATGAAACAAAATTGCTACACTTACACCTTATTCAGACACAACAATTTATTTTTTCTTCTTTCATTTTTTTAAAATTACAAGATATACCAGACCTAAAACATGTTCAACTCACCTCTTGCTTTGGTGGTATAACATATTCATGCTTTAAGACATTTTTCCTTCTTCTTACAATGTTGCTTAACTAGAGAGATAAATTAGAATCAATTTTCTTTGCCTAGAGAATCAATTATGAACACATTAACATTACAAAGGCTGAGCGACTTCACTTTCAGTTTTCCCTTTCATGCACTGGAGAAGGAAATGGCAACCCACTCCAGTATTCTTGCCTGGAGAATCCCAGGGATGGCGGAGCCTGGTGGGCTGCCGTCTATGGGGTCGCACAGAGTCGGACACGACTGAAGTGACTTAGCAGCAGTAGCAGTAGCAGTAACATTACAAAAAGAAAATAATAACCAGTATTTCTATTACTCCTGGAGGAAGAATATAATATCCCCCCAATTTCTGCATATATGAAAAGTGGAAAAACATATTATCTGATCCCTTAAAATCAGCAAATTTCAAGTATTGGAAACTATAAGACCATCCATCCAACTTCATCAACAAATAAATTGACAGGAAAAAATGAAGGGGCACTCAGAGATTAAAGAAACATGAAAGATGACAGACTTTCCTTAGTTAACCTTGATTTATAACTTTGAAAAAATAAGGGAGAAGGCCATTGGAAATATTAACCATGATGGTGTGATCACTCAACTAGAGCCAGACATCCTGGAGTGTGAATTCAAGCGGGCCTTTGGAAGCATCATTATGAACAAAGCTAGTGGAGATGATGGAATTCAGGCAGAACTATTTGAAATCCTATTTCAAATTTCAAAGATGATTCTGTGAAAGTGCAGCTCTAAATATGCCAGCAAATTTGGAAAACACAGCAGTGGCCACAGGACTGGAAAAGGTCAGTTTTCATTCCAATTCCAAAGAAAGGCAATGCCAAAGAATGTTCAAACTACCACACAATTGGACTCATCTAATACCTAGCAAAGTAATGCTCAAAATTCTCCAAGCCAGGCTTCATCAGTATGTGAACCGTGAACTTCCAGATGTTCACGCTGCATTTAGAAAAATCAGAGGAACCAGAGATCAAATAGCCAACATACCTTGGATTATTGAAAAAGCAAGAATTTCCAAAAAAACATCTACTTCTACTTTGTTGGCTATTTCAAAGCCTTTGATTGTGTGGATCACCACAAACTGTGGAAAATTCTTAAAGAGATGGGAATACCAGACCACCTGACCTGCCTCCTGAGAAATATGTACGCAGGTCAAGAAGCAACAATTAGAACTGTATATGGAACAACAGACTGGTTCCAAATCGGAAAAGGAGTATGTCAAGGCTGTATATTGTCACCCTGCTTATTTAACTTATATGCAGAGAACATCATGAGAAATGTGGGCTGGAGGAACCACAAGCTGGAATCAAGATTGCTGGGAGAAATATCAACAACCTCAGTTATGCAGATAACACCACCATCATGGCAGAAAGTGAGAAGAACTAAAGAGCTTCTTGATGAAAGTGAAAGAGAGTGAAAAAGCTGGCTTAAACCTCAACATTCAGAAAATTAAGATCATGGCATCCAGTCCCATCACTTCATGACAAATGGATGGGGAAACAATGGAAACAGTGAGAAACTTTGTTTTTGGAGGCTCCAAAATCACTGCAGATAGTGAATGCAGCCATGAAGTTAAAAGACATTGCTCCTTGGAAGAAAAGCTATGACCAAACTAGACAGCATATTAAAAAGCAGAGATGTTACTTTGCCAACAAATGTCCGTCTAGTCAAAGCGATGGTTTTTCCAGTAGTCATGTGTGGATGTGAGAGTTGGACTATAAAGAAAGTTGAGTCCCAAAGAATTGATGCTTTTGAAGTGTGGTGTTGGAGTAGACTCTTGAGAGTCCCTTGGCCTGCAAGAAGATCCAACCAGTCCATCCTAAAGGAAATCAGTCCTGAATATTCATTGGAAGGACTGATGCTGAAGCTGAAACTCCAATACTTTGGCCACCTGATGGGAAGAACTGACACCCTGGAAAATACTCTGATGCTGGGGAAGATTGAAGGCATGAGGAGAAGGGGACGACAAAGGATGAGATGGTTGGATGGCATCACTGACTCAATGGACATGAGTTTGAGGAAGCTCCAGGAGTTGGTGATGGACAGGGGAGCCTGGCATGCTGCAGTCCACAGGGTCCCAAAGATCAGACATGACTGAGTGACTGAGCTGAACTGATAATAAATGTGATAATAATCATATTTTTTAAAAATCTTTTCAGATATAATGGTATTTCTATGATGTTACAGAGCCTTTATGTTTTAGAGATCCACATAAAAATATTAGTAGAGGAAGCCATATGTCTGGGACTGCTTCAGAGTATTCTGAGAAGAGAAGAATGAATGAGGTTGTAGTTGCAGTGGGATTGACAGTGCTCTGGTGATTGTTGGGGATAGGTGATGTGTATACTAGGATGCATTTCTTTTCCAGATTTTCTACTTTAAAGTATATTCAAAATTCTGCATAATAAAAAGTTGGAAGTGAAAGTGTAAGTCGCTCAGTGTTTTGGACTCTTTGAGACCCCATGGACTATACAGTCCTTTTAAATCTCCAGGCCAGAATATTGTAGTGGATAGCTATTCCCTTCTCCAGGGGATTTTCCCAACCCATGGATTGAACCCACGTCTCCTATATTGCAAGTGGATTCTTTGCCAGCTGAGCCACCTGTGTAGCCTAATGAAAGGTTAAATATACCTCGGCTCATTTTTAGATGCACTGACACAATAGATCTCGGGTAAAAGCTTCACATTATATTTTAAGTAAGCTACAAGTTGCATCTGAGATACAACATATTAACTTTTAGGTATACCTAAACTATATTTTAATGCATATATTTATTTTTCTACTATTTCAGTTATATCTATGTGGGACATCCATAAAGCCCATCATGGTGAACCATCTAAGTAAGCAAGATAAATATATATTTTTTCTTGTCATAGATTGAAATATAGTCTTAATAAATCAATTGCAAATATATGTTATAATTTTATAAATGTAAATAATCAAAAACATATTCAATTTATTGCTTTGATACAATGCAGCATTCTCAAAAATAAGACTTTCTATCCTTAAAAATCTTATAATAAAAGATTGAGAAGATCCATTTTGCATCCACATAAGAATTCTGTTGGGAAGAAGCAGTAAAAAAGAAAAAAACACATTGTTGAGTAAATATGTAGACACAGAATTAATAAAATAAGATAGCATTCAAACTCTTTTATTGAACACTTTGAGAAGATGTAATCGGTTGTACACATTGAACTGATAATGAATGAAAAAAGTGACCATTGCAGTGTCGGACACAACTGATGCGACTTAGCAGCAGCAGAAGCAGTCAGTTGTTTATAATTCTGCTTATATTTAAGTTACTTACATTTTTTTCAAATTACCATGGCCCATATTCCAACTCCAAAAAAAGAGGTGCCATCAGTCTGAAGTGGGGCCCGAATATTAGTATATTTTAGAGCTCTGCAGATGATTGTGATACGCTGCCTTGGCTGAGACATTTTTCTGCAGACAAACGGCCTCTCTATTTGAACAAGAACTTTGAAAAGAGACCATGGTGTCAACTTGGAGAACTATATATCTTGTTTAAAAAAAAAAAATGGAGGATTTCATAATCTATTCAACATCTGAAGAGTGTGAATTAGTTAACTAATTGCAATCTTATCTTGATGTTAATTTTTATTTATGTATTTTTACTGCTGACCTACATATAATGTGACAAGATATTTACCAAGTATATGCTCTACCTAGATAACTCTTTGAATGCCATGTTGAAATAAGATCAGTCAAACTTATTCCTTGCCTCCATGGAGAGTTTAATCTAGGCCAAAGCTATATGTGTAACAAGCAAGCAGCCAACATAAGAGGACTGACTGACAACTATATGAGGGCTTCTATCAGGAGCTAGGAAACATCACAATGAGTAAAAGATTAATTTCCAGTGTATTCAATCCAAACTAATAAAACAAGTAAGTAAATATGTGTGGGCATGTTGATTTCAGATTTTGATAAATTATATAGGTAATATAATGAAGACATTGGATGGAGTGTTATTTTTTCATGGGGTTCTGGTAAAAAGCTGCTCTTAAAGGTCCTACCCGAAGAGAAATGAGAAATCAGCTGTGTGGTTATATGGGGAATTATTTTCCAAGCAGTAATATTAGCCTCATTAAATATAACCCAGAAAAGAGCCTGGCACAACTCATGGACAGTGGAGAACATTATGAATGGAGCTTATTGAACAAGAGGCAAAGAAAGAGAAATGAAAAAAGGTCAGTGAAGTAACCAAAAATCAAATCAAGTAGTGTATTATTTGTTTTATTTTGTTTTTCTTTAAGGGCAATGGAAAGCCTTTTAACAGTTCTAAACAAGGAAGTGACGTTATCTGATTTATAATTTTGAAAGGTCATTCTGGCTTCAGTACAGAGAAAGGATTATAAAGTCAGAATGTAAGTAGGGAACTTAGGTAAAAGACAATTGCTAGGTAAAATATGATTGCTATATTCCATGGAAAAATTATAAATCTATTACAAAGCATAATGAATCAAGAACTAGTCTGGAAGTAGAAACCTACCCCAGTGTGAATACAGAAATAATATTTATCAAATTTATACACTATGCCAATAGAAAATACAGAACTATTAATTATTTAATTATTGAACTCAAAACTTATCTAGTTGATAAATTCTGAGACATTATTCTAGACTTTTGAAAGCATATTAAAACAATTTCTTCATCTAATGGTTATAAGTCTTTCACAGCTTTGAACCAGTCTTTACATGTTAGTGTCATAAGATGAAGATACATGTCATAGTGTGAATTTAGATTTTATAAGAACATAGAATCACCTGGGGAGTTTTAGCAGAGTCATATGATTTTATTTCTACTTATAAAAGGTCTATTGTCTAAGAGAAGAAAAAGCTAAAAAGGGATTAGTCCTTTTCATTTTTAAAAATAATATGTACATATTTATTCATTTTGGGCTGTGCTAGGTCTTTGCTGATGCATGTGGGCTTTCACTACTTGTGGTGAGTAGGGGCTACTCTTTCTGTTGGTGCTTGGGATCAGTAGTTGTGGTACACAGGCTTAGCTGTCCCTTGACAAGGGGAATCTTCCTGGCTCAGTGACTGAACCTGTGTCCCTGGCACCTGCAGGTGGATTCTTAACCTCTGGACCACCAAGGAAGTCCAGTATTACCTTTTTGAAATTATAAATATGATGATATAGCTTCCTTGCTTAGAATTCATAAATCCAAATAAGGGGTGATGCTATCCCAGGCCATTGTAGAGAGAGTAAGAAGTGATAGCATACATTTTGGAGGAAGATCCAAATGGATTAGAAGTAGAAAATGAAAGAAAAAACTCAAATATAACTCCATACATTTTGTACTAAATAACTGGATGACTGTTAATGCCATAAGTTAAAGTGAAGAAAGCTAGGGACAGAAACATTTTCTTTAGTGAGAAATAAATAATTTCATTTTGGGCATGCTAAATTTGCAATGTCTTAAGAACCAAGTAGCAGTTATAAGAATTGGACATAGATGATAGAGATCAAGAACGTATTAAGGATCTGAGATATAGATTAAAGTCACAGACCTGAAAGAAATTATCAGGGCAGACATAAAGTCCATGCAGAAGAGTAAAGATATATTCCTTGGGCACTTTAATATTTAAGAGGGAGATAACAGAAAAGGAGTCTGCAAGGAAGCAGTCTACGATGTAGGCAGAGAACCTGAGAAGTTTATTAGCCTAGAATTCAGGGGATAAAAGTATTTCAAGAAGCCAGTGATAATATGATATAGAAAATGCTGCTAAGATATATTAAATAAATTTTGCAAATTTTCCCATCCAAGGACAGAGACTAAATAAGAACTAATTGGAAAGATCAATGCTTAATATATAAAGTAAACACGAATTTCATTAAAGTTAAGTCATTTGCTGACAACAATGAGGCTAAATCTCCAAACATCTCAGCCGTGGTTGTAGCACTGTTATACTCAGACCTTCAGCTATGCAGACTCTGGATTAGTCGATTCTGTGACTCATTTGCATTTTGCACCCAGTCAGCTAGCAGAAGGGAGACAAGAGACAGAGAGAGACAGAGAGGAGGAGGGAGGAAGAAGAGAAGAAGGAAAGAAAGAAAAAGAGAAATAAGGTCTTTTTAGCCTTTTAACTACTCTGACCAGGAAATTATGTATCAACTTTGTCTTCTTTCCACTGGAAAGAACTAATCAGTATGGCAAGTGGAGTGAGACATTTTATTAACTGATGTGTCCTGCAATAGGAAATGAGTTTAATAGTTTCTAGCCAGTCTCTGTCACATAAATACTTTTTTCAAAATCACTTATATTTATTTTATTCTATAAAAATATTGGTATGTTATTCCAATGGTCTTTTAGGTTGGTACTTTTAATCCAATATATATGATCTCTTTGCTTCTTTTTCATCAATTACAGACATTCACAATTATGCTACTATGTGATTTAAATGACTTGATTTATTAATAAAATTCACAAGATGCTCTGAAATTCATTTAATTCACAAATAAAATATATTTTGTATGATTCTAATTTTCCATCACCACAATGTATTTATCACATTGCAATAGTAGGTTCTGTTATTTCAACCAAATATTGTCATCATATAATGAGAGTAAATATAAATATTTTAATGGTAATATTATGTCTTATATGATCAGTTTAAAAATTCATTACATTATGGGAAATTTGCTGAGTGGTAAATAAGAACAAATAAGTAGGAAAAATTCTATTGGTTAACAGACACTTAAATTAGAGTTTTTAATAAAATTGCTTGCATATTCAGTATTCAATAAGGTGCTTCCTAACAATTGCACTAATAAAAAGATACATTAAAAATAATGTATCTGCAGACTCCTGTTTCATGTCACTGGCTACACAAATGGTGAAGATTTTAACTTGCACACTTCATTACTTTGAACTATAGTATTTGAAAAGAGATTTTTAGAAACTGTACTATTATATTGCTGGAAAATGTCCCAAAAAGAGCTGGTTAGGTGAATGGTGATACTAATGACTCACTGAAAGTGCTTTGAATGATTATATTTAGCACTAATGAATTAGCTTCAATTGCCCTAATAACAGCTAGTTTTTCCCATACAATTTTTAAAAATAATGAGCAAAAGCAACAGAGGCAGCTAACACCTATAATAGGCATTATATAATATGAATCAACTATATCCAATCTAATGTTGTTATTAATATCATTCTCATATCAATCATGTCAATCATTAGAAACAACAATGGATTACAGAATGCGTATATACAGGTTAGACAATGTGCCATTGCTCACTTTTTTTTTCAATTCTAAATCAGTGTCATTTTGAATTGATTTAAGAAATTGCTCACCCAGTTAGTGATATAATGTCAAATATTCCCTCAGTCAGACATTACTATTTTAAAACAGAAACTACAGAATTAAGTAATTTATTTGAAAAATTCATTCCACAATATGAATTAACCTCCTATACATGTTTTTTCAAATGTAAATTTAAACATATCTATATATATCTATATGCTTGTATGCTAAAATCTATGTGCAAAGGCATAAATGCATGTATACATATGCATAAATATATAAACAATATATGCACGTGTACATGTACAGTACATCTATATTCAAATAAGTACATATGTGTGTTGTGTATATATATGTATATGCACATGTGCATATACATGTATGTGTATTAAAATAAGGAACACAAAATTATAAGAATGAACAATCACAAAAGATTGGGTTAAGTGAGGACCAAGAAACTATGTCACGGTAACTTCCACCTAAAATTCCATGAAATGATAAAATAAATGTAAAAGCGAACAAATGCGCTTAAAACATACAGGAATATATAAAAGTGCCATTACCGAATAAAGAGACAGGAAATGGGATTAGGTATTTTAAAAATGTAACATATAATGGCACAAATGCATTAAGGATAAAATACATTAAGAATTAACTGCATTGAGAATAAACTTCTTAGCACTTAAGTAAGTTAGAAGTCTAGTCTAATTCACACAAGAAGTGGCAGAGGGCCCATCTGGAAAAACAAACTGGTTGACCTCACCCTCTCCTGGATGTGTGCTAAGCAATAAGTAAAAATGTCATTAACCCAGAGGTTAAGCAATTAGTGTGGAAACTGGACCTGTAGAATGGAAAGAGTGTCTCAATAACTGCTAAGTAGATAACAACCACCTTGGAAGACAATCATCTAGAAACTGAAACAAATCATGTAACACATCTTACTGCTGTTTTTATTCTACTATGGATTGAGTTGACATGTAAGTTACAATTATCACTTTAAAACAGTATGAAAGCCATTAACAGTTATAAAATAATAGACTATATTATACTGTATGAACTTCTCTTATGACTCAGCTGGTAAAGAATCCACCTGCAATGCGGGAGACCTGGGTTCAATCCCTGGGTTGGGAAGATACCCTGGAGAAGGGAAAGGCTACTCACTCCAGTATTCTGGCCTGAAGAATTCAATGGACTGTATAGTCCATGGAGTCACAAAGAGTTGAACATGACTGAGCGAACTTCACTTTCACTTTATACTATATAGAAACAATAAAAGAGAGACACCAACCCAGCAAATAGAAACAATGCTTTAAGCAAAAAGATTTGTAATATGAACAGGTTAATGATAGAATAAATACCAATACTCTCCAAATTAAACTAATCACATGCATCAAATTTCATACAGAACTAATGCGAGAGGGATTGTGGACAACATGTAAAATAGTAAATAATAAAGCTTCCCAGTGAGAATGTAAGAAAATCAGTTAATGATTATAGAGTAGACAATGATCATTTAAGTTGGACTCAAATATAGCTACTCGGAGAAGGCAATGGCAACCTACTCCAGTACTCTTGCCTGGAAAATCCCATGGACAGAGGAGCCTGGTAGGCTGCAGTCCATGGGGTTGCGAAGAGTCGGACACAACTGAGCGACTTCACTTTCACTTTTCACTTTCATGCACTGGAGAAGGAAATGGCAACCCACTCCAGTGTTCTTGCCTGGAGAATCCCAGGGACGCGGGAGCCTGGCGGGCTGCCATCTCTGGGGTCGCACAGAGTCGGACACAACTGAAGCGACTTAGCAGCAGCAGCAACAGCAGCAGCAAATATAGCTACTATAAAGGAAAGTTTGACAAGGAGATCTTAACCTGAATAAAAACCATTTTCATCAAAATATAAGATTAATGGAATTACAGTGCAAGCAGAAATCTGGGAGAAGTTCTTTGCAATACTGATATTACACCAAGAAAGTATGCCTGGAATACTTCAAGAGATGTTACAAATCAACAAGACAATTTGGTAAAAATGGACAAAGTCTTGGAGAGGCACTTAACAAAAGAAGATACCTAAGTGACCAATGGGTAATAAGGTGTTCACCATCACTAGTTATCAGAGAAAACTTAAAACATCAATAATACACTTCTTTAACTCTTACCATGTTGACTAAAAGGAACAAGAAAAATCTTCAAAGCTAAAGTTATACAATGAATACTTATTTTAGTGAGCTTGGATTTCTTCTCAGGGCTTTATACTGTCTTCTTTATTAATATTTCTTTAAAAATGATGAATGAATGACCACAGCCTGTACTTGTATGCCTAACAATAATACTAAAATCTTGTTTTCATTAAATACACTCATCCCATGTTTATCATGTAGCACCAGCTTACTTCTTCTGATGATTTCACTGCATTGGTGCTCTACATGTTTGTCTCAGGTGGGGAGGCAAACCCACGGAAACACAAGATACTGAACAATTACCTGTTGCAGACACACTACATTCATGCTTTTCCAATGACCTTTAGGAGAACCAGTTTTAGTTTATTTTTCATAATGTTTCAATTATCGATACAATGAAAAGCAATGACTAGAAGAATAATGACATGTTTGAGGTCATGACAACATCAAAAATTTTGAATACTCTCTCTTTTGTTACTTAGATCTTTATAGACAGTAGTGAACAGTCTGAAAGCAGACCCATAGCCATGCTCTGAGTATTGGTACACTAAATTACACAGGAAAGGGTGATTAGAATCTCAGGACAAAATATGGCACAATGAAGTTAAGAGTTTTGGGAGGAGGTTTTAGCATAAAAGTTATTTGCAAATATATGGGCAATAAAAAAATAAATAATATCCAGAATCTCTAATACGGAGGAGAATTCTTAGTCTCATAGCATTTAAATATATTAAATAAGGCTTCAGAGCAAATAAACTCTTGACCTATGATTTAACCTAATCTGACTGAGCTGAAAGAAAATGTTAATATGAGATGATCTTCTGAGGAGCCTTAATTGGACACCTAGAGAATGTAAAATCAAGAGATGATAGACTATTTTAGTAATCTATGAGTAAATGTAAAATAACAGAGGATAAACTGAACACATAGGTACTAAAGAGACTAAAAGACGGTAATCAGAAGAAAATAGTGAAAAATTAGTGAAGCTAATTAACATACATTGATTTGAGAAATTCCTGAGTGCCAGAGTATGTCAGAAGAACATAATGAAAACATTCCATTGAAGAAAATGAGTCCTGATGAACTGAAATGTGACATCAGAAAAGTCATCAAGGTGTGATCCATTAATTCATACTTGGAAGTATCCAAAGATTCTCTCAATCAATGTGAAGGGTGCAAGCTGGAAAATAATGTGAAATTACTCTGGGGAAACAGTGGAAACAGTGTCAGACTTTATTTTTTTGGGCTCCAAAATCACTGCTGATAGTGATTGCAGCCATGAAATTAAAAGACGCTTACTCCTTGGAAGGAAGGTTATGGCCAACCTAGATAGCATATTGAAAAGCAGAGACATTAATTTGCCAACAAAAGTCTGTCTAGTCAAGGCTATGGTTTTTCCAGCAGTCATGTATGGATGTGAGAGTTGGACGGTGAAGAAAGCTGAGCACCGCAGAATTGATGCTTTTGAACTGTGGTTTTGGAGAAGACCCTTGAGAGTCCCTTGGACTGCAAGGAGATCTAATCAATCCATCCTAAAGGTGATCAGTCCTGGGTGTTCATTGGAAGGACTGATGTCGAGGCTGAAACTCCAATACTTTGGCCACCTCATGCGAAGAGTTGACTCACTGGAAAAGACCCTAATGCTGGGAAGGATTAGGGGCAGGAGGAGAAGGGGACAACAGAGGATGAGATGGCTGGATGGCATCACCGGCTTGATGGACATGGGTTTGGGTAAACTCCAGGAGTTGGTGATGGACAGGGAGGCGTGGCGTGCTGCAATTCATGGGGTCGCAAAGAGTCGGGCACGACTGAGTGAACTGAACTGAACTGAACTCAGAAGTAGCTTTCAGAGCAGCAGATTTCAGACTAAATAAGTATAATTTAAAGGAACTCTGGCAGAAGGACTCTTTTACAGTGTACATAGTTTTTACTTCTTTACTCTTTACTTACTTTTCTATTGATGAATAGTGAAAAGAACTATGAGTTTTCATGTTCAAAATAAATCAGGAAGAATAGACATTTATTACTGCTCTCACTTCAATAATTAGCTGAGGAAATTCATTCTGAAGTTTAATAGAGTCTTTGAGAAAAGTTTGCTAAAAAAACAGAATCATAGCCTTTCAAAGTTTACCATTTTCCCCATCTGTCACTCTGCCATCAATATCTCTTTCTTTTCATTAATTTTGCAAAATTAGATGTAAAACATTTGTTGGATAATAGTGTATGTCTCAATTTGTTAACCAAACTGTAAAATAAACTCAAATATGGCTGGATGAAGCACAAGCTGGAATCAAGATTGCCAGGAGAAATATCAATAACATCAGATATGCAGATAACACCATCCTTATGGCTGAAAGTGAAGAAAAACTAAAGAGCCTCTTGATGAAAGTGAAAGAGGAGAGTGAAAAAGTTGGCTTAAAGCTCAGCATTCAGAAAACTATGATCATGGCATCCAGTACCATCACTTCATGGCAAATAGATGGGGAAACAGTGGCAGACTTTATGTTTTTGGGCTCCAAAATCACTGCAGATGGTAATTGCAGCCATGAAATTAAAAGACGCTTACTCCTTGGAAGGAAAGTTATGACCAACCTAGAGAGCATATTAAAAAGCAGAGACGTGACTTTGCCAACAAAGGTCCGTCTAGTCAAGGCTATGGATTTTCCAGTAGTCAAGTATGGATGTGAGAGTTGGACTATAAAGAAAGCTGAGAGCCAAAAAATTGATGCTTTTGAAGTGTGGTGTTGGAGAAGACTCTTGAGAGTCCCTTGGACTGCATGGAGATCTAACCAGTCCATCCCAAAGGAGATTAGTCCTGGGTGTTCATTGGAAGGACTGACGTTGAAGCTGAAACTCTAATATTTTGGCCACCTAATGCAAAGAGCTGACTCGTTTGAAAAGACCCTGATGTTGGGAAAGATTGAAGGCAGGAGGAGAAGGGGACGACAGAGGATGAGATGGTTGGATCGCATCATTGACTCAATGGACATGAGTTTGGGTAAACTCTGGGTTTTGGTGATGGACAGGGAAGCCTGGCATGTTGTGGTTCATGGGGTCACAAAGAGTTGACACGACTGCACGACTGAACTGAACTGATGCAGTTAATCGAGATTTCATAAGAATTGCATGTTGGTTAAATAATAAATCACGAGAACTTTGAATCAAAGACTTTTCCCAGGCAAACACATAATGAACTTGAAATGAATTAATATTCCAGTCCCGAGGATTTACAAAAGCCTTTATTAGTCAAACACACCATTACATAATTTATTCTAGTTAAAGAATTATAAAAATTTTGATAGTTTTCTCAAATAAATGATATATGAGATGGTAATTCTTTTCTGTAATTTGCTGCTAAAAACATAAAACATAAAATGTTACAGTGATTGTTACAGTAAATCCCAAAGATTAAAGGTTTGATTATCAGCCTAGACACACTAAAATGCTCTGTTTATTGTGTCATAGAGATCCTATAAACAAAAATTACATATTTATATATTTTCAATTTATTTTATGAAGGGTTTTATTTTTAGCCTCTTAAGTTTGTCAAGGGGCTTCCCAGGTGGCTCTAGTGGTAAAGAATCCACCTGCCAATGCAGGAGACACAAGAGACGTGGGTTCGATCCTTGAGTTGGGACTATTCCCCGGAGGAGGAAATGGCAACTCACTCCAATATTCTTGCCTGGAAATTTTCATGGACAGAGGAGCCTGGTAGGCTATAGTCAGTCCATGGAGACACAAAGAGTCAGATGCGACTGAGCAACTAAGCACAAGATTGTCAAGATATGTTCATTCGTTCCTAATAAAATAGCGAATTATAGCACAGCATTTTAAGTGTTAGTTGATGAATTTTAACCTTTTTCTCATCATCAAGAGCTTTAGCTTCATGCCCTAAATGTGCATTATCAGTCAAAACTTGTTTTCACAATATATGATAGTGAATGAATAAATGCATTTAACTGTTAGCATGACACATTGTAACATATTTACCATTTGTAGTATTTTATTAACTTTGAAAAGTACAGATCATAAAAGTTAAGCATATTGGGACAATTTAAAATGTAACTAAACATAAAGCCAACCAGGTGATATT
Organism: Giraffa tippelskirchi; assembly: GCF_054371585.1. NCBI lineage: Eukaryota > Metazoa > Chordata > Mammalia > Artiodactyla > Giraffidae > Giraffa > Giraffa tippelskirchi. Next base: position 70,906,874 of record NC_137276.1, on the reverse strand, counting down.
ACAAATCATGTGTTTCCAATTAGATGCCCATAGTCTGCATGTTAATTTAGTTAGACCAATGTATCCACATCATCAACAAAAATATTCATCATCATTATCACTTTTCAGCTGGCAGAAATTAGCAGCAGATGTTATGGAAGTTTTCCATGTTTATATTCAGAGATGTTCAACATTCCCTTGTGAATTCAAAATAGCAAAACGCAATGAATCATGTCCCCACAGTCATACCAAACCATATTTTGCATCATAATAACCATTTGTCTAATGAAAATTCATCTCAAATTTGTTTTCCCTCAAAGGTAAGGAAGCTAAAGAACAGTTTGGTCTCAATAAAAATGCTCTCCATATTTCTCAGACTAAAAAATAAAAAAATTTTGTTCATATAATATTCTTCATAATCCAATAAACTAGCTAAATCTCTATTGTACTATTCTATTGTTCTGCTTATATATTAGAAAAATATTTATTTAGGCTTATACTCTTTTACTACCACCTTCTTAAAAATTATGAAGATTAATTTTTTGCTTGTTTGTAAAGTAATTTATCAAATACAGTATTAAACAGGGCAAGTAAATATTTTAAAAGGGCAAATATAATGAAATACCCAAGGTATTATGAGACACCTAAAATGAGCCTCTAACTACAATTTAACATTGAACTTAGCACTGAATTTTATGTTAGCAAAGCGAAAAAGGAGCTCATTTTATAAACATACATATTTTTCTAATACCAATTTTGAGAAGTAATTGCTGTGTGAGTCTTGATATAAGAAGATATGAGTAATGTGATGGATAACACCTTGAACAGTTTACAGTAGAAATAAAAGTTCTTTCTAAATGATACAACTTTTATCAACAGTGATAAACACTGAAAAATAATGACATTTAATTATAAACCCTAAGAGCACTGGGGGCAGTGAGATGTTAGACTGGTTATGTAAATTTCTGGTGCTGTTAGTAAATAGAATATTAGAGAGTTCTATTTAGGAAGTTCTACTGTGGTTTCCCAAAGTTATTTCTTGGGGTATTTAATCACCAAGTGCTCTGTGTTAAAGGTGTTTCTCAATATTGAGAGTCTTGATATGCTATCTGATCTTCTAACTTTTCATGATGTATATTAGTATACTAACATCGACAGGAGGTTCTGCTACAAACAAATCTGATTATAAATTCTACTTCTTTAAGTAATCATAAAACTTATTTTTCATAAAACATGTTTTAAACAAGTGACAGACAGACAGAGATTTGTTCAGTCATGTCTGAATTTTTGCAGCTCCACAGACTGCAGCCTGCCAGGCTCCTCTGTCCATGAAATTCTCCAGGCAAGAATACTGGCATGGGTTGCCATTCCCTTCTCTAGGGGATCTTCCTGACCCAGGGATCTAACCTGGGTCTCACGCTTTACAGTCTGAGCCACCAGAGAAGGAAGTGATGTAACTCTTAAATACTATTCCAGACAACAGATTTTGTAGCTTTCTGATATGGCAGGATTGATAATTGGCATGTCTCCAAATAAAGTAATTCAACTAAAACATTTGAACACAAAGAGTGGTGGTTATTTCATAGTTATTTTCTCTGATGCCTGCTGGTCAATTGGTGTTTTTCAGTGATTAAGAAGCTTTATACAAGGTGCAACATGGACATTTGTCAGGAAGAGCTGGATTTGCACCCAAATGGAAAGCTCAACTTGTTTTTGTCTAGAATTGAGCCACAAGGTTCTGTTGAGAGAACTTATCTTTAAACAAAAATTAAAAAAGAATTTATAGGGGCTTTCAATTTGCTTAAATCCTTTTTTGGAGAAAAAAAAGTGCTTGAAATTATCTTACACTGGATTCCCTAGAATAAAAATCTCATAATGGGGTAGTTCTTAAGTTTCTGTAAAGAAGTAAGGCAAGCAGGACAGGAAGGATCATAAAGTTGAACAAAGATGTCTATTGAAAGAAAAAGTGTAGCCTCAGCTTGATCCTGCCAGGGGCTCTGCCATGTGTTTGGAGGATGAGGTGAGGAGTGTGACCCTTTCAGGCCTCTCCTGGAGTGTAGCCTGGTCAGTTCTCTGAGGAAGCGCAGAGCTGCAAACTGTAAAGGACCAACACTTGCAACAAGATAAAGGGCAGGAGCGGAATTTGAAGGGTACCATCCGCCAAGAGCAACTAGTAAAGGTGTATTTTAGCCTGCTACATTTGTTAATTAATTAATGTATATATTTTTGGCTGTGCTGGGTCTTTGTTTCTGTGCGGGGGCTTTGTCTGGTTGCAGTGAGCAGGGGCTGTCCTTCGTTGTGGTTTGGGCTCAGTAGTTGCGGCCTGTTGCCTTAGTTCTGCTTCGCAGCATGTGGAATCTTACAGCCATGCATGCGTGCTAAGTCGATTCAGTTGTGTTTAGTCACTCAGTTGTGTCTAACTCTTTGCAACCCATTGGACTGTGGCCCTCCAGGTTCCTCTGTCCATGAGATTTTTCAGGCAGGAATATTGGAGAGGGTTGCCATTTCCTTCTCCAGGGTGTCTTCCCGACACAGGGATTGAACCCATGTTTCCTGTGTCTCCTGTTTTGCAGATGGATTCTTTATCTGTGGAACTGTTGGTCATGTCCAACTCTGCAACCCTACAGACTATAGCCTGCCATACTCCTCTGTCCATGGGATTTTCCAGGCAAGAATACTGGAGTGGGTTGCTGTGCCCTCCTCCAGGGGATCTTCCTGACCCAGGGATAGAACCCATGTTTACTGAGGATCCTGCATTTCAGGTGGATTCTTTACTGCTGATCCACCAGGGAAACCTGGAATCTTCCCAGACCAGGGATCCAACTCGTGTCCCCTGCCTAGGCAGGTGGATTCTTAACCACTGGACTAACAAGGAAGTCCTATCTTTTTAAAAATAGTGCCATTCAGTTCAGTTCAGTCTCTTAGTCGTGTCCGACTCATTGCGACCCCATGAATTGCAGCACGCCATCTTTGCGACCCCATGAATTGCAGCACGCCAGGCCTCCCTGTCCATCACCAACTCCTGGAGTTTACCCAAACCCATGTCCATCGAGTCAGTGATGCCATCCAACCATCTCATCCTCTGTCGTCCCCTTCTCCTCCTGCCCCCAATCCTTCCCAGCATTAGGGTCTTTTCCAATGAGTCAACTCTTCTCATGAGGTGGCCAAAGGATTGGAGTTTCAGCTTCAACATCAGTCCTTCCAATGAACACCCAGGACTGATCTCCTTTAGGATGGATTGATTGGATCTTCTTGCAGTCCAAGGGACTCTCAAGAGTCTTCTCCAACACCACAGTTCAAAAGCATCAATTCTTTGGCGCTCAGCTTTATTCACCATCCAACTCTCACGTCCATACATGACCACTGGAAAAACCATAGCCTTGACTATGTGCCATTGGCAGTTCATTAATAATACAAAGCTCAGAAATGATTTTTAAAGCAATTATCTAACATGAGATCATCTCAAGTTTCTCACATGCAATAACATGTCTCTATTTCTATTCAAATAATTTTTATTTAAATGCCACAGGTTCGACAAACTCAACATGCTGAAAGCTAAATTAACGAGTTACACATCCCACACTTGGACTGAACTTCCTCCACTGTTTCCACATCTCAGTAAACAGGACTGACATCTTAAAAAAATGCAATTAATATCTCTTTTTCACTCCACACACCCCATCTATGACAAAGTTCTCTTGTTTTATCTCTTGAATTCATTTAGTTTCATTTATTTCTTAGATACAAAATGTCAGTACAAACTATGATTATATCTAGCTAAGATTACTAAAATCATCTTATGTGTTTCACTGCATTTGGCCCTAATCCCTTTTCATATGTTTCTACACTTGAGCTACAGATACTAAATATCTTTCAAAAGCAAATATATTGATAGAATCTTCACTTATAAAATCTGCTATTGCATTTCTATTGTTTTTAAGATAAAGATCCACATCATCAACATGGCCTGTGAAATTTGTCTTCTTTCCACATTTCTAGTCTCTTTGGTTTTTATTTTTCTCTTTTTCTGTGTATCTTGACCAATCTGGTTTTCCTTCAAGCCTTCAAATAGTACATATTCTCTTCTATTTCATGGTCTTCACATAGGTTGTTTCTGTCTATCTGGCATTCTGACTCTCTATACATGAATCCAAACACACAGACACACACTCACACAAATATGTGTTCACCAGTGCACTTCTGAAAGTTGACCCTTTAATGTTCTTTATATCATATCTAAATCATCAGTTCCTCAGGGCCACCCACTCAAATCATCTTGGCCTTACCTCCTGACCACATTTACCTAAAACATAATGTGGGATGCTCTGGAGATGCTCTGCAGTCACATAAGCATAACCTAGAAGTGTGAGAGAGTTAATGCTTCACAAGAAAGCCATCCACCAGTGTTCCTCTCATTGCTTCAGAAACAGATCTGAGGTTCTGCTCCTGGTATGGAGAGGAGGGAGGCTTGTTGTCAAAACAGTGAACAGGTATACAACACATCCTTGTAATGGGTGTATCATCTCCTGGCTTTGGCTTTGCTTCAGTCTCACTCATGACGTACTCTGGTTCTCTAGCATCACTCTCCCAAAGTAAACCCTTTATCTAGGTCTTTAATTTCTGAGTTAGAACTTGGACTCTTTCAGTTGGTACAAGTGTAGCTCTTGAAAGCTGCTCTTCAGATAAGATTCAGATAAGATTTTGATTCAAGAGCACATGACAACATGGGCAGCATGATAGGTGGTGAGTTGAGTGATGATAACACTTAGTATGCAGTATCTATCTTCACACCATGAGACTCTCACTGGTGGAGGTTGGGGTGAAGGAATCCTGGGAGGACAGGCATTGCCTGATAGAGTAGTAGTGGCATCTACACAATATGAACCACTGTATCAAGGTCATTATCATTACCTCACCACATACAATTGTCAATTCTCAGTCTTACCTCTCTTGAAATAACTACATTATTAGATACAGCTAATAATTAGTTCCTTCTTAGCCTTTTGTAGCACTTATAAAACATTGTCCTTAGTTCTTGTATTTCACAAGGACTTGGCTTTCTGTTTTTCTTTTTTCTTTTGGACATGCTGCATGGCATGCATCCCCTAATTCCATGACCAGGGTATCAAATCCATGGCTCCTGCAGTGGAAGCACATAGTCCTAACCACTGGACAACCACAGGTACCTTTCTTTAATATTTTATGCTTACTCTGAATTTGACCAACCTCAAAATATTGGATATTCTCAAGAATCAGTTCTTAGTTCTGTTCTTTTCACCATCTTCACTCACTCCCTAAGTGACCGCATGTAGTTTCATGGATTTTAAAACCAGTTCTATGCTGGGGATACCTCATTTTTATATGCCCAGTCTTTACTTCATCTTTACATGTCAGGCATATATTCAAATTGTCTACACAAAATCTCCCCTGGCTTTTAAATATATATAATAACAGCTATTTTTTGATAAGCTTTTCTGTCTCCATCCACATGAATCCATCAACATTTCTATCAGCTTTTCCTGAGAAGGACATCTAAAATCTGATTACTTTTCATTACCCTACCATCCTAGTCCAAACCAATCATCATCTCTCCTTTGTATTAGTGAGTCATAAATGGCCCCCAAAACTACCCTTGTTCCACTACATCCTTTATTCTACACACAGTTGCCACCATGTCATCATAAACACAGATCAACTTGTGCCATTATTTTCATTCAAAACCATACAATTTATCTATACTTTCCTCCATTCAAGTCCTTATCTTTGTCTAAATGACTGTAAAAGTTCTACCACTGCCTAATTCCCTGACCTCATCTTATAATTCTTCCTGTGTTGCTCTAACCTTATTTGGCTTTTTGCTTTTGCTCAATTGTGATTTTCTCAAAATGTCTAAATGGCTCACTTCCCTCTTTCTTTCATTGTTCAAACAATTTATTTCATTAAAAAATGGTACCCTTCTACAGCATTACTCTGTATCACACATTACTCCTTTAATTTTGGCCTCAACATTTTTTCAATCACTTCTGGATATTTATTTATGGTCTAACTGACTCTAAGGTCATGCCCATAATTTTGAAAGCCAGGTCTACATTTTATTTAACTTTTTTGTCTCTTCCATTCTGGGAAAATTGAAGCCAATGTTGACATTTTTCTTGGTAGCTGAGCATAATTGACTAGTACTGAGATTTCCTGAGACATAATATGCATTTAAAAATATTTTTGATAGAATCAATCAATGCTGGTTCAATTTCTATTCATTCAACTCAGCAAATACAATCCCTCTCAATTTCTTTAAATATGTGTCAAAACCCCTATATAGATACTTTTTCTCTTATCTCTCTATCTGTTTTAAAGAATTCAAGCATTTATGTACAGTATTACATTCACATCTATTGCTACATATTGTATCTTGTGTGTATCTCATACCTTAAGTAAATTTTTTCTTGATTTTCTCTTCTTTAATGTCCTAGGATGAAGCAGTGAATGGAACAAGCATTTAGCAATTTGTTCTAAGTTACAAAAAGATAATATTAGTAAGTTTTGTAAAAGTGTCTGCCATTGTAAACAACTAGCAATTTTACTTGAATTGATAATGATACTTTGTCCAAAAATTAGCAAGTGAGTCCTAATGAAACTTATAAACCCCTTTACAGCAAAAGAATCCATAACAAAATGAAAAAAACAATCTAAATACTGGGAGAAAATATTTGTAAATGATGAATACAACAAGAAATTAATTGCCAAAATATACAAACAGCTCATACAACTCAACAACCAAAACAAACAACCTAATTGAAAAATACTCAGATCTAAATAGACATTTCTCCAAAGAATGCATAAAGATGGCCAAGAGGCACATGAAAAGATTCTCAACATCTCTAATTATTAGAGAAATGCAAATCTAAACTACACTGAGGAGTTATCTCACACTAGTCAGGATGGCTGTCATTTAAAAGTCTACAAATAACAAATAATGGAGAGGGGGTCAAAGAAAGGATAACCCTCATACACTGTTGGTGGGAATATAAGCTGGTGCAGCCACTATGGAAAACAGTACAAAGATTCCTTAGAAAATTAAAAATTAAAAAATTAAAAATTTTTAATTAAAAAATTAAAAATATGATCCAGCAATTCCACTGCTAGGCATATATCAAACAAAACTCTAATTCAGAAAGATGCATGCATCCCTATGTTCATAGCAACACTATTTACAATAGGCAATACATGGAAATAACCTAAATGCTTATCAACAGACGAATAGATAAAGATATTGTACATGTATACAACAGAAGAGTATGCAGCCATATAAAGAATGAAACAAGGCCTTTTGCAGCAACATGAATGAACTTAGAGATTATCATACTAACTGAAGTAAGTAAAAAAGAGAAAGATAAGGAGTCCCCTGGTGGCCTAGTGGTTAGTATCCCCAGCTTTCAGTGCTGTGACCTGGGTTCAGTGCCTGCTTAGGGAATATGTGGAATAGCAAGACACACACACACACACACAAATGCCATATGATATCACTTATTTGTGGAATCTAAAATATGACACAAATGTAATTACCTACAAGACAGGAACTGACTCACAAACATAAAGGACAGATTCATGATTGCCAAGGAGAAGGTTGAGTGGGAGAGCGATGGATTGGGAGGTTGAGATTAGCAGATGCAAACCCTTATATATAGAATGGATAACAACAAGGTATTATGAAATGGCACAGGAAACTATATTTAATATCCTGCAATAAAATATAATGGAAAAGAATATTTTACATATGTATTACTGAATCACTTTGCTATATAGCAAAAATTAACACAACATTGTAAATCAACTATACTTCAATAAAAAATTAATGATGCTTAGTCTAAATGAGAATGGTTATTATAGTATTTGTAGTAAAGTTTCACTCAATAAAATTTTATTGTGGGAAAGAACTCTAATACAAAAATTTAAATCAACATTATATCAGATTACTTCATTTACCACAGTGCTAAAATGTCCAACAGGATTATGATGTTAAATTCCTGTGGCTGGATCTCAAAGCTATCCATTATGTGGTTGCAACTCACCTCCCAATGCTTACAGACTTTATTGCACTCAAGTACACACTGTAATGCTAGGATCAACTTTACCTGTAAAAACACATGCCCATTCCCACATGCCTGCCTTTATTAACTGTGTTTCCAAATCACAGAAAGCCAATTCTTTTCTCCATAACCTATACAATATGTATGCTCTATGTAAAATGTAGCTAAAGATCTGTTCTTCCCCTGAAGCACTTTTTGATTATTCTAACACTTAGTGATGATATTCTGATATGAACAGATATAATCCATATCATACAACTAATCAATTAAACATTTTATACATTCAAACTTACTCACTAGTGTTTGTCTAATCTCCTAACCTAGGCTTCCCTGGTGGCTCAGTGTAAAGAATTCCCCTGCAATGTAGAAGATGTGGGTTTGAAACCCAGGTTGGGGAGATCCCCTGGAGAAGGAAACAACAACCTGCTCCAGTATTCCCGCCTGGAAAATTCCATGGACAGAGGAGCCTGGTGGGCTACAGTCCAGTGGGTTGCAAGAGTCAGACACAACTTAGCAACTAAACAACAACAATATTCTAAACTACAGTAATAGCTACTTGTGGCAGGCCAAAACCATGTTGCTTATAACTCTGATAAATGAATTTGACTAAAAGCAATGTGAGCTTGATAATGGTACGTAAATGAAATAGAGATTTATTTTTCTTATATTACAAGAATGCTGTAGGTCGACAACTCAAGACAGGAATTCTGTCTTAATGACATCAGTATCCTAAGCTTCTTCACTGCTCTCTTCTCACAATTGTGAGTCACTGAGTCGTGTCCAATTTTTTGAGACCTCATGGACTGTAGCCCACCAGGCTCCTCTGTCCATAGAATTTTCCAGGTAAAAATACTGGAATGGGGATGGGGAGGGAAGTGGGTGGGGGGTCCAGGAAGGGGAACACATGTAAACCCATGGCTGATTCATGTCAATGTATGGCAAAAACTATTACAATATTGTGGAGTAATTGGCCCCCAACTAAAATAAATAAATTTATTAAAAAAAAAAAAAATACTGGAATGGGTTGCTATGCGCCTCTCCACTTACAATTTCATAATATATGTCAAATCATCAGATTGTAAGAATGTGCTTCCAGAAGGACAAAGAGAAAAAAATAAAGAAGTAGTGTGACAGTAAGGACTTGTCCCTAGAGAAGCCTCTCTACGTATTAGGAAGGAAACCATCTTCAAGAAACTTCACCCACATAATGTTGACACAAACTAAGAAAAAACAGTACTCTCAGTGCATTTCTAACAAGTTCACAGATGTAGTTCATGGTCTAAGTTGCAAATTATATACTATACTTTTTAAAGAAGCATGCTATCATCCAAGAACTGCTTATGTTCATATAAGGGGTCTGCCTCTTAGCTAATTGCATGATCCTGGGCAAAATTTTTAACTGTTTATGCCCTCATTTATAAATTGAGGATAACAATTGAACCAATTTTATATGTTTTTAAGAAAATTAAATTCCATAATCCACGTGAAACAATTAAAATGATGTTTATCCCAAGACAAGCATTTAACTCCTTTTTACCAATTTCTGATCTTTGATTCATTATAACCTGAAGCTAGCATTTTCCAAAGTGCCTTTCATGACACATTCAAAGCTGAAACTTAAGCTCAGGGCAGGAAATTCCTTCCAAACACAACATTTTCACAGATGCTGTGATGATTGTTGTTCCCTGGAAGTTAACAATTGTCACATAGACTTTTTTTTTTTTACTAAGGAACATGAGTAATTAACAAATGAATTAAGTTATATTGTGTTAGAGAATAGACTTATAAATTATCCACATTAGCCACACAAATGCTAAGTTAATGTGTTGAATAAAAGTGATAAATATGATGTCAAAATCAGAATTGTGATAAAATAGGTTAATTACAGTTTTCAAGGAAATCTGTCCTTCTTGGTTATACCTACAAAATATGTCCCAGTACATTTATGATTACTGTTTAAAGTACAGGGATTTTTTTTTTTTTTTTCTCTTTAAAGTGTAGTACCTCCCAAAGTGGCAGAAAGGGTAAGGCAAGTGTTTTAGAATTAAAACAGACTGTATACAGAGGAATTTCATTATTTATACCAGAAATTCAGAAATTCACTAATAACCTTAGACAATATAAAAACTGATAGTCATGCTTTGACACAGCTTCTCAAAATACCCTTGTAATCTCTTCAGATAAAACTTAAATGTTTTTAAATGAAGCCTCTGAAAGTGCATCAAAAGGAAAGACTAACACCAAGATAAAAGACTCTAACTTTCCTAAGATACATACCACTCTTAAAACCAAAGAACTGACGGATTATCATTGTGATGTACTTAACATTCCTTCAGAGGCATGTAATATTGAAATGATTCCCTATAGCTAAGAAGAAGTAGTAGGGCTTAAACAATAGCAAGCCATTATTAGTACCCAGAAACAATCAGTTACCTGCCAATTGACATAAGCAATGTCATAAAAACCAATATCTTCAATGTGGTTGTCCATGAAGCATTGAAGAATTGATAATTATAAGATTCTTGGGGAAACAAGACTGTACTTTCTATGTACAGGAACACACAATGAAATTGATATTTTTTTCAAAGGCATCCAAAGTTGATTTATTATGAGGACTCTATGCAAGAAAAAACAATAGACATTTTAAGTAGCACTTTGTAAAAAAGTACTGGGTAGAAAAAAATGCTTAATATTTTCTTAGCCAAAACAAATGTCTTGTCACAAATGTACATAATTACCACCTATCTTCCATGAGCCATACTTTCTTTCATGTCATTTCTGTTTGTTTTTGCACAGACTTTTTTTTAAAACTGAGTTTCTACCCTAAACTAAAATAATACAATTGACAAACAAATACATAGTCATGTAGGTACCAGAATGTTACTACAGATGTATACAATGTATTTGGAGTTCATCAAAATAATTAAATGGTTTAATGAATTTCAGAATGAAATAATGAGCCCCTATACAGAAGTTTTACAAAATTAGAAGCAGTACAGTTTTGAAGAAGGATGATTAAAATGTGCTGCGCTAAGTCACTTCAGTCATGTCTGACTCTTTGTGGCCCCATGGACTACAGCCCTCCAGGCTCCTCTGTCCATGGGACTCTCCAGGCAAGATTAAAGTATTTCTGTGTAAATAGAAACAAAGTACACGGTTTCTTCTAAAAGTTTAGAGACAATGTATAATGTCCCTGTCTCTGTCCTCCTTCAAATCTCTAGTACTTTGTCTCTTAATTTCTTAAATTAATCTAATACTTCTAATCTTTTAATTTCTTAACCTCCCCAAAGGCAGAATCTTTCTCCATAGCTTCTAGGAAACATAGTTACTTCATTCTTCAACCAGTTCTGTGAAATATAGCTGTTTTATAATATTGTGGAAAATGTTTGCCTCCCTATGTTTTTTGTTTTTTTTCTTATTATGTCCCAGTAAAAATGAAGTGGTCAATGTTTTGGGGTGGGTGGGAGCTAGAATATGTCACCATGGAAGTTTTATATGATCTATAAATGTATAATCTAGAAAGATAGCCGGAACTTAGTAGCAGGACCTGACTATTTCAAGAGAGTAGCTTTTCCTGATACAGTAAGTTGCTTTTGATTGCAGCTAAACTTAGCTTCAACATTGCCTATGTTTGAGCACTTGAGGATTAAGAAAGAGAGGACTATAAATTTAAAAGGTTGGTATTTCCAGGGGGCTCAACTATTATTCTGCAATCTGGCTGCCAGAAAGAAATACCAAGAAAAGAAAGTATATTGGAAGTGATGCTGGGAGATTGGCAGGCAAAAGGTAAGAAATTCTAGACAGCAAAGCTTTGATAGGAATTACCTTAAGGCATCCAAAAAATATGACTCTTGGTGGGCAGAAAAACATGACATTACAGCAGTAGGTCAGAGAGGTAAACATAAACAGAAGAATAAGTATAGTAATTCTGTGCAAGTCACACAATGAGCTACTATTCAAGAATTATAATGAACAATCTACAACTATGTACAATAGTATGGACTGACTATCATATTCATGGAGCAGAAGTCAGACAAAAAAATATACATATGTGTCATTATGTTTATAAAACAGGCAAAACTAATTTATACTGAAAAAGATAGAACAGTAAATACTCCTGGAAAGTGTAACATTAGGAAAGGGGGACAAGGGAAACTTCTAGAACAATGGTAAGGTTCTATTTCTTGATCTGAGTGCTGATTATTCAGTGTTCCATTTGTGATAATTTATTGAACCATGTGTCTATGATGTGTACACTTTTATAGGTATGTTATGCTTCAACAAGAACTTTTTATTGGCTTGAAAATACAAGAAAAGGCTTTTAGAGTTTCATAAAGAGAAACAGCAAGAAAATGCTATTAGAGTCTCACAGAGAGAGGAATACAGGTAAGATTCTATTACATATCAGGTAGGGCTGCTGAATCTAATCTACTTAAGTACTTTTACCTCAAGCAGATGTTGTTTTATAATCATTTAGCCTCTGATCTCAGTTATTGCTCTTTTCAGGAAAAAAAACTTCATCAATTTACAATGTTCTTACTTTGCAAAACAAAACAAATTTAAAAGAAAACATTTTTTTCAGGACAAGTAGAATATCTCACATGTAAAGTAAAACTATAACCAAACCGCCATTCAAAAAAAAAAAGTAAAAAACTGTCATTTCATATGTAGATATATAAAAAGTAAAAAAAAAAAGTAGTTATATCCAGTTTATATCCAGTTCATAGCCAGTTCTAGAGATAGAAAACTCCTTAGTAAATAACTATAATATTATATAAATAGAATGTATTATTGATTTTAGGAAGGGCAAAATTATAAAGCAATCAAAAGATATCAATTTTCTTCAAAGAAAAAGCAAGAAAGTTTTTATGTAAGATACATTATAAATTCACTCAGTGGTTTTAAAATGAAGTTTCTGGTTATTATACATAAAACAAACATGCAAGCAGAAAATAATAAGAAATAAGCAGAACTCTGACCACCATGACATCATAAAATTATCCCCAAACTGAAGTAGCTTCTTGGTCTATTTCTGGGTTTGAATAATATGACTGTGGCCACAGAAAAGAAATGTTAAGTAATTCTTGCTGTTGTTCAGTTACTAAGTCACGCCTGACTCTTTGTAACCCCATGGATTACAGCATGCCAGGCTTCCCTGTCCTTCACTATCTCCTAGAGTTTGCTCAAACTCATGTGCATTGAGTCAGTGATGCTACCTAACCATTTCATCCTCTGCCACCCTCTTTTCCTTTTGCCTTCAACCTTTCCTAGCATCAGAGTCTTTTCCAATGAGTCAGCTCTTTGCATCAGGTGGCCAAAGTACTGGAGCTTCAGTTTCAACATCAGTCCATCCAAGGAACATTCAGGGCTGATTTCCTTTAGGATTGACTGGTTTGATCTCGTTACAGTCCAAGGGACTCTCAAGAGTCTTCTCCAACATTACAGCTGAAAAGCATCAATTCTTTGGTGCTCAACCTTCTTTATGGCCCATCTCTCAGATCCATACATGACTATTGGAAAAATCTCAGTTTTGACTACAAAGAGAGGCTACTAAAAACAGATAAAACTATTCTGTCTGAACTTCCAGATCCTAAATTTACCTTTAAGCATTGCATTTCCTTTAGAATTTCAGGAGGTTTAGAAGTATTCTAAATGTGAGATTAAATAATGAGTCTGGATATTTTATCAATTGCTAGGCAAGTCAGAAAATTAAATTGACCACCCTAACAATATCCATTAAATTGTTAACATTTCCAAAATGACACTTTGCAGTTTTTCAGCATCCTAAAAAAAACAAAACAAAACATGTTTTCAGATCTAAATTCTTAAAAAAGGTTTATTTGGTCCTTTGACATCATATAACCCATATATTCCCAAGAAATAGAATTATGAAACCAATCACTTTAATTGAGTAAACTAGTTTTGCAGATATCATCCTAGAACTCTGATTCTTTTTGCTATATGTAAGCGTGTTGAAATAAAATAATTATTAAAAATTTAAGTATATAGAAGCACATAAATCACTTTAAGGCATGTGTTATTTTTAAAATTAACCATATATTTGTGCCTTGTGTTACAAGCATTTTCAGGATTTTTATTTATTCTTCTTGTTTAGTGCATGTAGTGCATTTCTAAATTTAAAAAATGAAAGATGTATGCAATTTAGCAATCTGTTATTTTCTGATGTCTTAGATTTGTGTCATACTTGGAAGCATTTTCCATCTAAGGTCATTAAATACTCATGTATCATCAGATAACCCAACAATACCACATATTTTGTTTTGTTGATTACCTTTCTGATCCATCTGGATGTCATTTTATGTAAGTAGTTGAGTAGGCATAAAATTTTGCCTTTTTTCCTTATAAGTACCTTGTTCCAGTGACATTTTTTGAATAATCTGCTCTCCATTCCACATTCAATATCATGTCTCTATATCTGGGTACATTTATTGATTCTTAGTTATGTATCATTGATCTATCTGTACAATTTAATTACTGACTTATTCTAAGACTTTATTATATTTTTATTATTAATACTTTTATTGGGTTTATATTTCCTAATCATTAAATATTGTACATATAAAATCCATTTTTCAAATTTAACATTAAGCAACATTTTTCTATGTCAGCAAACATTGAAATACATCATTACTTGCATGCATAAAATACAAAGAGCATATACATGGGTCCACACTGCAACGTCAAAAGATTGGTGTTGGAATGGAATGTTATAAATATATTCTGCAATAGAACATACCCTAAATGTTAGCACAGAGTATCTGCAGGTTATATATTAGTAGTAGAATGGGTATACTTATTTTTTCTGTTTTGTGTTTTTTCTTTATTTTCTAAATTATTTGTTGACAAGTTAAGCATATGATTCATTCTTTTAATGTTTAAAAATGTTTTTTCCCTTCACTTTCAAAATCTCTATTGATCCTATTTCCCTCAGCAAAACTATAAGATTTTTTAACGTGGCATTTAAAAATTAGACCACTTGATGGTCTAATCACAAAATAAACTCTTTATACATACAGACTTTTCACATTGACCTTAATATCCCATATTTTTTACATCATTTTTCTGAAAGTTTCCTTCTCCCCTGTGAAGCTTTTCTGAAGCTTTACAGATTGCTTTCTTTTTTCTATACTTAAAGAATTTTGTTTATAAATTTATCAGATTGCACATTGCATTGTATTATGTAGATTCTTCTATCCATGACTCTTTTATTCAGTACACTGAGTTCCTCAAGGCAAAGTCTTCTATATTTCTTTTCTGTATCCCATCCATGTATTCAACTATTAATAAGTGGTCAATGTTTGTTGAATGAATAAACTGACTGAATGAGATGAGACCAAGACACAGGTAGTTTTAACCTGAGGTCTACAGATTACACTAGAGTAGTAAGAAAATGTCATGAAATAATAAACATAAATTTTCTGTTTGTTGTTTGTTGTTTTGGTAGCTGTACCATGCAGCATCAAACCTGAACCTCCTGCCCTGAAAGTGTGGAGTCTTAATCACTGGATGACAGGGAAAGTCCATGAATACGAATTTTAAAATTTCTTTTAGCACAATTGGAAAATTTTGTAAATAATACCCATTTTCCCCCTGTAATTTCAAAACATAAAGAGAATGCCAAACCATGAGGGAGAAAATGGCAACATTCATTCATTCATGTTCAACAAATATGAATTGAATATGTAACAGAGATAAAAAGGAAAAGCTTAAAACACTTGTCTTCAATGGCTCATAGTTTTCTAGATGATCAGAAAAACATAATCAACCCATATAAAAATTTTGACATAGATGTGTTATTAAGTAATTAGATGACTAAGGGCCAAATTTCAAGACTAACCTGAACCAGCTTATTGTTTCCATTTCTTATCAAATTTGTCTTATGTCATGAACCTATCATAAAAGAAAGCCTCTAAAATGAATTATATCCTTATCCTGCTCAAATCTAAATTCTTAAGAATGAAGACAATGTCTCCCTTTTCTGCACCATTGTATTCCCAAACCTGTCAGACTTTCTAGTTCCTAAAAGTATTTGGTAAACATTTATTGGATGAATAAGGGATGAAAAAGTGAATGAACTCTATTCTTAACATCATAAATTTTAGAACATATATGCATATTTTATAACTATGTGCTCAAATTATAGTACTCAATTAATTGGAAAGGGACAGAGATATAGGAAAAAAAAAAAAAGCAGTGTGTTATGTGTATGAAAGGGCCAGTGCAACTCTGGAGCTTGCTCATTCTTTGCCTGTGCTTTATGGTGTTGCTTCGTATGTGAATTTCACTCATGGGTAAATTTGCCTTACTGCAAGATAATTTGGTACCATGGAATACCATAATGAGAAAATTTAAATAATCTTTCAGACAATGGCTTCTGGCCTTTAACAGCTTGAAAGAATGTTACAGAAGATTTGTGAGACCAATTCTCCTCCCACCTTGATCTGATGTATACAGGCTGACGTGGAGGGATAGCACATCTTACGAGAATTTGAAAACTGGCTTCTCAAGACCAACAATTATTGATTTCTTGCATGAAAACAAGCACACATCTTAAGTTTTCTTTTCCTATAAGTAAATCTGAAATAAATTTCATTTACAATATTGTAAGGATGAAAGGTTAAGGTTTGAGTCACCAAAAATATTCTTTAGAGGGAAGAGTCAAACTCAGAAGAATTTATGGGTCAGGAAAGGAAGCTTATTTCCTTAAATATATTGCTCTAATGGTGTTCAACTTTTATTTCTGTGTATATAATATTACCATAGTTGATATCACATAAGTATATTTTAGATTTAGCTCATGAAACATAAAAAATATTAAAATGTTATTTATAAGTAGAATATTCTACTGCCAACACATGTTCCCTATTTACTGTTTTAGTAGAATGCATTAAGTATACTTTTATATCAATATTTAATTTATGTGTTTAAGCCTATGAGAAAAATAGACTGACATTCACTACTTCCTTAGAAACTGAGTATATCTTGGTGATTGCAGACATAAGCACACTTGTACCAGACCTTCAGCTGTTCTGATAAATGGTGCAGTGTTTTTTTCAAATCAGCTGGGACAAGTCAGGTGACAAATGATTTCCATTAGCTTCAGCAGAATGGAAACAAAACAGATCAATACAAATGATTTGCAGCAAGCTTAGATCATAAATTTCCTTTTGCCCTCGTATATCATTTTAATATAGGAGCTTTTTCTTTTCATAGTGAGAAAAAAGTCATTAGAGAATTGAAAATTCTAGTTACAGCAAACTGTCTCTGATTTAAGGTGAGACCATTTTAATGCACTATTAATTTTATCCAGTGATACATAATAATATTATCTTAAAATATGACAAACACCACAAATGTTAATGAGCCATGTTTCAGAAAATTAATCTCACCTGTAAGTTGTGTAAAAACCATAAAATGCTGAAGTCTACAAAGTTAGCTTTTTTCTTTTTTAATTTAAGACTTATTGATTAAAATTTTGTTTGTAGTTCTATTTCTTAAGCATTTTCATTGTACTGATTTTTTGTAGGTAAATATCTTTACTTCCTTGCTTCATATTCAAAAGATGTGTTTTAGATTCATGCATATGTTTCAACAGTAGTAGAGAAAGAAAGGAAGAGAAGGGGTAAAGAAGAAAGAGAAAGAAAAACAAGTCAATTTAAAAAAAAAAGCAAAAAAAAGTTACATAGTTTTGCAAGAATTAGCAAAGATCCACAGGACCACATCCAATGCTTACCAAGGGATTCCTAAAAGTTAATAAAATTATTTACTTATATGACTTTGTGGATCCATAAAAAAATGAGCACAAAACTGTCAGTCATGCTATATGCACCAAGAATATCCATTCTGAATAATGTTCTGCTGTACTCAAGAAAAATGAATGAAGACATTTACTGCACCCCCGGGACTCCCTTTACTGTCATAATGAGCAAGTATTTTTTACACAGATGATGAAACTCAAACTCACTACCACTCCCTTAGAGATGGAGAGAGATGGAGGAGAGATGGTCAGGATTCATGGTCCTGATCCAGTTGACATCTGATTCATGGACAAGGGTAAAGGGGTCATGACCCTGCTTCCATTGTCTCCTTCATAAGTCAGGTAACCTTTCTCAAGATTATAAGAAATTCCTTTATAATTTAAGTTACAAGAATATTGCACAAGAAGAAAATCAATTTGTTATTATAGATAGAAGAGAAACAAGCAGGTGCTACACTTGCTTTTGTGATCCAAATACCCTTAAGGAACCCAATCTTTTGGAGGGAGTTGGGAGTTGGGATGGGGAAGGTGCTGGGGAGGATATGGGAGCAAGGTGAGGTCCTGGATGATTTTGCATTCCCAAGGTCATAGCTTAGAGGAAATATTCAAGTGTCACCTAATTTTTCTTAGTTTTAAATAATTTCTCTAATTTGTGATATAGTTCACAGAGTTCTAGACCCAATCTGTAAATTTGAGTTCCAATTCTGATTACATACTTTAATTGCTATATGATCTCTAAAAATCATTTAAATAGCCTGTTTATCAGTTTTCTTATCTGTAAATTGAGCAAACTATTATCCGCTTTGGATGTGTTCAGTCACCTGGTTGTGTCCAAATCTTTGCAGCTCCATGGAATCTAGCCTGCCAGGCTTCTCTGTCTATGGAATTTCCTAGGGAAGAATACTGGAGTGGGTTGCCATTTCCTACTCCAGGGGATCTTCCCAATCTAGGGATTGGACTTGTGCCTCTTGCATCTCCTGCACTGGCAGGTGGATTCTTTACCGCCAGCCTCACCTGGAAAGTCCCATTATCCACTCTATTCAAAGCTTAATGCCTATAAACATCTGGTTTCCAATTTGTCCTGATGAGGCCAAAGTGTACATACAACAGTGTAAGTGATACTAGGATGGAGTCTAGAGGCAAGCCATCTGGATTTAAATCCAGCTTTGCAATTTACTAACTTTGTTAAATTGGGTAAATCATTTAAACTTTCTGTAATTCAGTTTCTTCAACTGTAAAATAGACAAATGATCATGTATCCCAGTTAACTGAGGTGAAAGGTGAAGGAATTACTATGGAAATTTGCTTATAACAGCTCCTGGTTCATGTTAATTTTTAGCTATCATTGTTACCATTATTAATATTACTATTATTGTGGTCATTATTATCACTTATTATCATTAGGTATTATGATGCACATACAAAAATTGTAAAGAGAATATGTTTTGTTTTTAAATTTATTTATTTTTCCATTGAAGCTATTGCTTTACAGAATTTTGTTGTTTTCTGTCAAACCTCAACATAAATCAGTCATAGGTATACATATATCCTCTCCCTTTTGAACCTCCCTTTTATCTCCTCATCCCATCCGTCTAGGTTGATACTGAGCCCTGTTTGAATTTCATGAGCCATACAGCAAATTCCCATTGGCTATCTATTTTACATATGGTAATGTAAGCTTCCATGTAACTCCTTCCATACATGTCACCCTCTCCTCTCCTCTTTCCATGTCCATAAGTCTATTCTCTATGTCTGTTTCTCCATTGCTGCCCTGTAAATAAATTCTTCGTTACCATTTTTCTAGATTTCATATATGTGCGTTAGAATACAATATTTATCTTTCAGTTTCTGACACTTTACTCTGTGTAATAGGTTCTAGATTCATCCACCTCATCATAACTGACTCAAATGTGTTCCTTTTTATGGCTGAGTAATATTCCATTGTGCATATGTGCCACAGCTTCTTTAGCCATTCATCTGTTGATGGACATCTAGGTTGCTTCCATGTGATAGCTATTTTAAGTAGTGGTGCAATGAACAATGGGATACATGTGTCTCTTTCAATTTTGGTTTCCTCAGGGTATATGCCTAGGAGTGGGATTGCTGGGTCATATGGTGGTTTTATTCCTAGCTTTTTAAGGAATCTCCATACCATCTCCCATAGTGGCTGTATCAATTTACATTCCCACCAACAGTGCAAGAGCATTCCCTTTTCTCCACATCCTCTCCAGCATTTATTGTTTGTAAACTTTTTGATGATGGCCATTCTGACCAGTGTGAGGTGATATCTCATTGTAGTTTTGATTTGGATTTCTCTAATAATGAGTGATGTTGAGTATCTTTTCATGTGTTTGCTAGCCATCTGTATGTCTTCTTGGAGAAATGTCTGTTTAGGTCTTTTTCCCACTTTTTGATTGGGTTGTTTGTTTTTATGATATTGAGTTGTATGAGCTGCTTGTACATTTTGGAAATTGATCCTTGGTCAGTTGTTTCATTTGTTATTGTTTTCTCCAATTCTGAGAGTTGTCTTTTCACCTTGCTTATAGTTTCCTTTGCTGGGCAAAAGCTATTAAGTTTAATCGGGTCCCACTTGTTTATTTTTGTTTTTATTTCCATTACTCTAGGAGGTGGGTCATAGAGGATCTTTCTTTGATTTATGTCATCGAGGGTTCTGCCAATGTTATCTTCTAAGAGTTTTATTTTTTCTGGTCTTACATGTAGATCTTTAATCCATTTTGAGTTTGTCTTTGTGTATGATGTTAGGAAGTATTCTAAATTCATTCTTTTACATGTAGCTGTCCAGTTTTCTCAGCATCATTTATTGAAGAGGCTGTCTTTGCCCCATTGTATATTATTGTCCCTTTGGTCAAAAGTAAGGTACCCGTAGGTGCATGGGTTTGTTTCTGGGCTTTCTATCTTGTTCCATTGGTCTATATTTCCACTTTTGTGCCAGTACCATACTGTGTTGATGACTGTAGCTTTGTAGTATAATCTGAAGTCAGAAAGTTTGAATCCTCCAGCACCATTCTTCTTTCTCAAGACTGCTTTGGCTATCTGGGGTCTTTCGTGTTACCATACGAATTGTGAATTTTTTTTGTTCTAGTTCTGTGAAAAATGCCATTGGTAATTTGATAAGGATCACATTGAATCTGTAGATAGCTTTTGATAGTATAGTCATTTTCACAATATTGATTCATCCTACCCAGGACATTGGAATACCTCCCCATCAGTTTACGTCTTCTTTGATTTCTTTCATTCAGTTCAGTTCAGTTCAGTCCCTCAGTCATGTCCGACTCTTTGTGACCCCATGAGTCGCAGCATGCCAGGCCTCCCTGTCCATCACCAACTCCCGGAGTCTACCCAAACTCATGCCCATCGAGTCCATGATGCCATCCAACCATCTCATCCTCTGTCATCCCCTTCTCCTCCTGCCCTCAATCTTTCCCAGCATCAGGGTCTTTTCCAATGAGTCAACTCTTCACATGAGGTGGGCAAAGTATTGGAGTTTCAGCTTCAACATCAGTCCTTCCAATGAACACCCAGGACTGATCTCCTTTAGGATGGACTGGTTGGATCTCCTTGCAGTCCAAGGGACTCTCAAGAGTCTTCTCTAACACCACAGTTCAAAAGCATCAATTCTTTGGCACTCAGCTTTCTTTACCGTCCAACTCTCACATCCATACATGACCACTGGAAAAACCATAGCCTTGACTAGATGGACCTTTGTTGGCAAAGTAATGTCTCTGCTTTTAAATATGCTATCTAGGTTGGTCATAACTTTCCTTCCAAGTAGTAAGCGTCTTTTAATTTCATGCCTGCAATCACCATCAGCAGTGATTTTGGAGCCCCCCAAAATAAAGTCTGTGTATCTATAAGTTCTTTAGCCGCCTGTAATTTCTCTTTCGTGAGGGGCCATTGCTCTGTCCAAATAGGCTCGTCATTCTTCCAAGTTATTTTAATAATTGCATTGTTTGTTACATGAGCAGTGGCCCCTAGGAAAAATGTGGAATGTAAATTTGAGTCTGCCATTGCATAAGTAAGTCTGTCCCTATTAAATTAAGGAGTGCATCTATCACATGAGGTTTTAATGTTGCAGGTTGGCCTTCTGGTCCCTCACATGGATATATTTGAGTACTTTGATAAACCTCTTGTATTTTAGATTGAGAAATTCTTTAGCGAGAAATTGTTTGCATAGGCCAGGATTTGGGCCATAAATGTTTGGAAATAATAGTAATATCAGATCCATTGTTGAGGAGACCAGAAAATCTTTTACCATTAATTTTGATATTTATATTTGGTCAGGCTAATTCAGATATTAATGATGTCCACAAGGATTGTTTTTGATCCGTACTGCTGAATCCTCCCATCCGTACGTCTTTAGAGAAGTTAATAGAAATGTAAGGTAAAAGAAGTAATTGAGCGATTTTGTCCCCCTTTTTGAATTGCCATAAAATCTGAGATGACATCATAATTTGAATTTCTCCTCTATAATCTGAGTCAATTACTCCAGGGTGAACAGTAATTCCTTTAGAAGTCAAACTAGATCAGCCAAGTAAAAGACCGAAAGTTTGTGGGGGCAGAGGTCCAAACAATCTGGTAGGTATTCTAGAGGGGACTGCTTGAGGGTTAAGGGAAAAGTCATTTAGGGCTGGTATATTGATGGCGGCACTGCCAGACGTTGAGGGTTTGAGGGAAAAGATGGAATTTGCCCCTGGTTTTTGTTGAAGGGGACCTGGGGGGTCCCCTGCTTGGAGTTTCCCGGAATAGGTTTTCCTTCAATATCAAATTTAGATTTACAATCTTTGGCCCAATGCATTCCTCTACAGCAGTGAGGGCAGATTTTGGGAGGTTTTTTATTAGCCTTCTTAGGGCAGTCCCTTTTTAAATGGTTTTTATCTCCACATGTAAAACACCCTTCATTTGCCTTTTTAAGGGCAGCAACCATTGTTTCAGCTAGCATTTGCATCTTTTGAGTTTCTGATCCTAGATTGCGACAAACCTTCAAATAATCTATAATAGTCCCTGTCTCTCGAATAGGAGCTATAGCCTTTTGACATTCCTGATTTGCATTTTCATAAGCAAGTAGTTTCTCTGGTTGTCTTTTAGCGTCTTCTCCGATTACAGTACGGGGAATAGCAGTTTCTAATTTAGCTAAAAAAATCAGCATACGTTTCATTAGGTCCTTGCAGTATTTTAGTGTAGCTACCTGTAGGCTCCCCTTGAGGAGTAATTCGATCCCAAGCCTCAAGGGCCACTGTTTTTAATTGTTCATGCAACAAGGAGGGCACTGTATTTCAGCTTCTATAGCGTCAAATTGTCCTGTACAAGTTAACACCTCAAAAGAAATTTGATATTGGGTAGTGCCAGTACGAGCATTTCTGTTAGCATGATCTCTGGCTATATCATGAAACCACATTATCTATTGAAGATATTCTCCTGGTTTAAGGAGAGCCTTTATTAAATTTCGCCAATCATGGGGAATAAAATTTCCAATAGAGGATGTTATAGAATTTAGAAGTACTTTAGTAAAAGGTGAATGTGGGCCATACATAGTTAAAGCCGTTTTTATTTGTTGCATGTGATAAAAGTTAATAGCCTCATAATGAGGTATTATGTGCCCTTGAGCATCAGAATTTCTTAAAACTGGAAAGGTGGAAAAACCATCGGTTTCATAGACCCGCGATTGCAAAGCCAGCAACTCAGAAAGCCTCTGTTGTGAAGGAGAGTGTATAGGTAGCAAATTTCTACAATTAAGAGTATGTGGTAAAAACTCATCACTGTTATTCAGAAAGGTGTTGTCAATTTTAATGTCAAAAGGTGTCTTAGGGGAGTCATTGCCAGAATCATTAAGTTCTAACAAAGGAGAGACTTTTGGTTTGCCCCTGTTGGCAGAGGAGGAGTGCTTGGAGCAACTGGGGCAGGGTTCATAGGAAAATTCTGAAATATTTTATGTTGTTCTAATTGGGCCTTTTGTAAGGTTTCATCATTGAATTCATATTCATGTAATAAGTGTTTTGCCTGTTGCTGAATATCAGGAGGGCCAGAATTACCTTGAAATGGCAGAATCACAGTTTTAATAAGAGCCTATAAGGGCCAGAAATCTATGGGAATATTTTTTTCCCTGTCTGGCAGCTCATTCAACATTCTCTTTGACCCAGTGCCAAATTTCTAATCAAAACTGCCTTCATCAGGGAACCAAGGGTTACATTCAACCACTGTTTGAAGGCAAGCCTCTATTCACTGGCGCAAAACCGAAAGTCCCTGAACTTTAAATAAGTGATGAAGTAGAGTAGAAAAATGATGGGGCTTTCCAGCCATTATACCCATGTCTTTAGTACTTACCAACCTCAAGGCTTCCAAGTCACTCTGCCCAAACTGCCAAGTGCACCAAGTCCCTGTTTTGGGGTGCCACTTGTTGGGGTTCTTTAATGGACTGGAACCTGGTGGTACGGAGTTGACGGTAAGAAAGTAAAAGAAAGAAAGAGGCTGATATTCTCTAGTTCAAGCAGAAAATCAATAAAACCCTAAGACAAAGGGTTTGCACCGCTTACCTAGGCTAAGGGTGCCCTCTCAAGGAGGTCTTGAAAGCCCAGGCAAGTAAGTAAGCTCAGCGGGCCTCTACACTCCAAAGAATTAGCCTGAAGGAGAGAGAGAGAGAGATGAAGAAAGACACGGGGACCCAAGCTCTGATGGAACAAGGATGTTTTATTCAACATAGTGTGGGTATATATACTGTCTTAGAAGGTAGGTTTTTCAGCAAAGATAAGGATCAAAAATCTTACAAATTATCAAGGAAACATAAGGCTAGAATCCATCTCAAAGAGAGAGGGTTGTAAATAATCAGTTTCCATACCAGAAAGGAAGAGGGTTGTAAATAGTTACTTTTCACCATATGGAAAAGCTAACGAAGGAAATGCATGCATTCCTCAGTCCCCAGGAGCAGCTTGCCAGCTTCTCTTAATTCTTGAGTATTCAAGGATTAATAAGGAACAGAGGAATCATGACAGATCAGCACACAGGAAGCCTCCTGTTAAATGTTCCCTAACACATGAACATTTTAAACAGTACACAAAAAATAGTGAACATAAAGTTCATCAAAATTAATATTTAGTCATAAAAATTTGGTAATAAAAAAGTGAGTTAAAGTCAGAATCAATATTTGAATCATTATAACAAATAAAAAATGTACAGCCAGAAAATGTAAAGAACTAAGAATCAATAATAGGAATATAAACATACCACCCCAAAAGGGAATAGATTTGAATAAAGAGGAAATTTAAATATGTAATCAACAATTGAAAAGTTAATCACTATCATTAGTCAACAAGGAAAAGAGACTTAAATGTCCAACAATTGCAACCAAAAGTAGAGAT
Source organism: Giraffa tippelskirchi (assembly GCF_054371585.1). NCBI lineage: Eukaryota > Metazoa > Chordata > Mammalia > Artiodactyla > Giraffidae > Giraffa > Giraffa tippelskirchi. The sequence continues at coordinate 70,881,657 of NC_137276.1, read as the reverse complement.
AAAATTAAATTCCAGGTTTTGTGTTAGTATAGAGAAACTCATACTATTGCTTTGAAGGAATGTAAATTCATAAAACTGCTTTGGAAAGCATTTTGATATCATCTAGTAATTGAAAGACACACAAAACTCAGCAGTCCTACTCCTAGGTATATATACGACAAGAATGCATTTGTACATGAATTCAGAGATGTGCAAGAATATTTGTAGCCGCATTGATCATAAAGCTCTAAACTGGAAACTGTCCAAATGCTCATTAGAAAGAAAACTGGTATATAAATTGCGTTATATTCATATACTGAAATACTTTGCAACAATCACAAGAAAAGGGAACTATAGCTACACACAATAATGTGGATTAATCTCTTAAGTATAATATTGAATATGAGAAGCCAGATCTCAACTATACACAATATTTAATGTGTAATTCGACTCACATAATGCCCAAAAATAAACAAAATCACACTATTCTGTTTTGGTGTGTATTCTTAAATAGTAAGACTACAAAGAAAGTGAAGGGGTGATCACCTTTGAAGTGAGGATATCAGTTACTTTTAGAAAGAAAGGAGCAATTTGTGATTCAGATGAGATTTTCAGGGTACTCATCGCATTTTATTTCTTGACCTTGAAAATGGATACAGGGATTCTCACTATATGATAATTTTTTAATAGTACTTTTAGATTTTATGCAATTTTCTGCATATATTTTAAATTCAGTCTTAAAAGGGTTTAAAATACTGTCAACATCTCATTTTGTTTATACCTGCATCTTTTCCTTCATCAACCTCTGCCAATTTAATTTATTAAGATATAAGTAAGTTTAATTAGAGGAGTAGGCAAATAGAATGGAAGCTATTAAAGAGATGCTGTGGAAACTCCACATGGAAAAGGAAATGTCATGATGAATATTCACTGCTGGCTCAGTTGAGGGAGGTCATGTTTAACTAGCCTTCTGGAATTATCTGAAAATATTACATCCATAATAGATGATAGAAATTCAAATATGTAATACTCTTGTATTTTTCTCCAGGCAAGTAGCCACGTTACATGTGAGAGATTAATGACTATGGTAACGAGTTATTGAATAAGAGGTTAGAAATAGTGCCGGATAGAAAATTGATAGCAGCATTCCTTTTACTCACAGTCTAAAGGTATAAAATGTCCAATGCCCTCCCCTCAATGTCTTTTTTTTCTGGGCTATCCTAATTATAAAAGGCCGTTAATAGTGCTGGAAGTGCTGAGACTTGAGGGCAGAAGGAATCGAGGAAGCCCAGATTCATCTAAATTTCTACCTCCAGGGCCACCCCTTTCAAAATATCCGCTGATTTTCTCTGTCTCTGTCACACCTCCCTCGTCACCTCTCCCACCACTCGTCTCATCTCTCCTCTCCCTATGCTGCTGCTGCTGCTGTTAAGTCGCTTCAGTCATGTCCGACCCTGTGCGACCCCATAGACAGCCGCCCAGCAGGCTCCTCTGTCCCTGGGATTCTCCAGGCAAGAATACTGGAGTGGGTTGTCATTTCCTTCTCCAATGCATGACAGTGAAAAGTGAAAGTGAAGTCGCTCGGTCATATCCGACTTTTCGCGACAGTGTGGACTGTAGCCTTCCAGGCTCCTCCGTCCATGGGATTCTCCAGGCAAGAGTACTGGAGTGGGGTGCCATTTCCTTCTCCAGACTCCTCTCCCTATCTTCTTTATTAATTCTTTTCTTTTTTCCATTCATACTTTTTTTTCCCATTTCCTTGTTGGGGGAGGGTCTGGGAGAGAACTCACCAGAGAAATAGAAGTACTACTTGGCAGTTAGTAAACAATTCTGCTATTTTATCACAAGATATTGTAAGGACTATGAAAATAGAATTTTTTCTTCTGTTTCTGAAATTTAGAGATAGAAATAATATGGATAAGAAGATCAAAAATTAAGTCATGTGGCCAATATCATCCTCTTAAAGAAGGAGAATAAACCTGTATTTAAGGATGTTACTTTAACAAAGAACAGAGAAAAAATGAGATTTAGCAATCATCTAAGTCATTTAGAAAAGTACAATTCTATTCTACAATAGACATTGTAGAAACTGATTTTGTTAGCATTGTTTAGTTTGGTAGTTTGTAAGAATCATAATAACCAGGTCATTTCCAAGTCCTCAATTTATTTTACTTCTAAGACTAGTTTCTAAACTCTGGTTGTTAGAGTTTAAATACACACTCACATAAACCTTTACGCACATTCATATTTTGAATGAAACCATCTTTAAACATCAACATAAGCTTTGTTCCTATATTGCTTTCTTTTCTGATGCCTTAATGGTTGTTTTGGCAAAAACAGTTTGTATTAGGAAATTTAGATTCATAAAATGAACATTTTCATTGTGAATAATCATTTGAAAAACTTCTACACCAATGAACATAAATATCAAAGTCCCAAATGAATTAGTGGCTTCCTGTGTATATTATCACATATGGAGAATAGGGGAATGTCACTTCATAAGAATATTCCCTAACACTCAAAACTGGACTTTTTTTCTTTTTGCCTCATCTTTGTGCACCATTTATCCTATTCTATTACTAATGTCTATCCTATTTCCATTTCCTTCTCCATACCTGCACTCTGTATTCGTGTTGTCTATTAGGCTAGCTACTAGTCACATGTGACTCTAAAGCACTTGAAATATAGCTGATCCCAGTTGAAACATACTGGAACATAAACTGCACAGTATATTTCAAAAGTTAGCACAAAAATTTGAATGTAACATTTTTTGAAATCTTAGTTTTCACATAGAATGCATGTTGAGATGATATTCTGGATATATTGAGTTAAATGAAATATATTATTAAAATTAATTTCCCTTATCTTGTTTTTAAAAGTGGCTATTAGAAATTTTTTTTATTTGAGGGCTTCCTTGTTGGCTTAGATGGTAAAGAATCCACCTGAAGTGAGGGAGACCTGGGTTCAATCCCTGGGTTGGGAAGATTCCCTGAGGAGGACATGGCAACCCTCTCCAGTATTCTTGCCTGAATCCCCATGGACAAAGGGGTCTGGCTGCAGTCTATGGGGTTGCAAAGAGTTGGACATGACTGAGAGACTAAGCACAGCACAGCATACTTTATTGAAGCTTTTAATCTTTCTTACTGTTCTATTTTCATACTTTTTTCTCTCTTTAGTGAACCTCATAGTTGATTACGTTAACTTCAATAAACAGTGTTTCATTAGTAAGCTTGTCATATAGAAGTACAGTGCAAATCAGTTGATTTTTAGTCCTTTGGAAATATCTTCTAACATCTTTTTGAAAAGTAGCACCTTATTTTCAAACTGCTTAAGTGAAATTGTGCTTACAAAAAGGATAATTATTCAGAAGAGAGTATTAACAAGTACTTAAATGCTACCCCCTATTAAAATAATTGAGATGGATCATTCTTTTCTTTCTTATAATTATTATTATAAACATTTAAAATAAATATATGTATTTGCTTAAGTTATAATACTTGAGAATTTGAATGTTGGCTCAAAATTTTGTTGACAATATTTCTAAATTACAATTATTTAGCAATATTACATGTTTATGTTGTGGAAAGGATTAGAAAATCTGAGGGAGGATTTTAAAAACTAACATTATGTAAATACATTTTTATTCTAATGTGCATTTTTTTTGCTTTAAATATAATATCTGATTTTGTTATTGTTTAGTTGCTCAGTTGGTCTGACTCTTTGTGACCACATGGACTGCAGCCCACAAGGGTCCTCTGGAATTTTCCAAGCAAGAATACTGGAGCAGGTTTACTTCAGGGCATCTTCCCGTTTCAGGGACTGAACCTTCATCTTCTGCATCTACTGCATTGGCAAGTGGATTCTTTACCACTGAGTCACCCGGGAAGCCCCTTAACTTATTACAGTATCTCTTAATTCACCATGTTCTCACACAGGAAAATAAAGATTTTAGTACTTCTATGTCAAGTTTTCCCGCTCTTTGTTCCTTCCCCCTCTTCCTTTCTGTCATTTGCATTTTAAATTGCTAGGGTATTTCACATTTACTTTCTTTATTGCAACCACTAGTAGTAGAATGACTCTGGACCAAGAGACAGACATTTTTGGGTCTCTGTGTAAAGACTGGACTGCTATAAGGGGTGGGAGGTAAGGGAGGAGGCAAAAAAAAGTGATTTTGTCATATTGTGTTTATGGTTAATGGGAAAATTAATAAATGTCCATAAAATGATGGAGAAATTATTTTCTGTGTGGCATGGAGTACTGCTATGTGTATGTGTGTTTGTGTGCTACTAGTCACTTAGTCATGTCTGCCTCTTTGTGACCCTTTGGACTCTAGCCCTCCAGGTTCCTCTGTCCATGGGATTTCCCAGGCAAGAATACAGGAGTGGGTTGTCATTTCCTTCTCCAGAAGATCTTCCTGATCCAGGCTCTGAACCCCATGTCTCCTCCTATAATCAGCATGATTTCACTTCCTTCAGTTCAGTTCAGTCACTTAGTCATGTCCAACTCTTTGCGACCCCATGAATCGCAGCACGCCAGGCCTCCTTGTCCATCATCAACTCCTGAAGTCTACCCAAACCCATGTCCATCGAGTCGGTGATGCCATCCAAACATCTCATCCTCTGTTGTCCCCTTCTCCTCCTGCCCCCAATCCTTCCCAGCATTAGGGTCTTTTCCAATGAGTCAACTCTTTGCATGAGGTGGCCAAAGGATTGGAGTTTCAGCTTCAACATCAGTCCTTCCAATGAACACCCAGGACTGATCTCCTTTAGGATGGACTGGTTGGATCTCCTTGCAGTCCAAGGGGCTCTCAAGAGTCTTCTCTAACACCACAGTTCAAAAGCATCAATTCTTCGGCGCTCAGCTTTCTTCACCATCCAACTCTCACATCCATACATGACCACTGGAAAAACCATAGCCTTGATTAGATGGCTCTTTGTTGGCAGAGTAATGTCTCTGCTTTTCAATATGCTATCTAGGTTGGCCATAATCTTCCTTCCGAGGAGTAAGCATTTTTAAATTCATGGCTGCAATCACTATCAGCAGTGAATTTGGAGCCCCAAAAAATAAAGTCTGATGCTGTTTCCCTATCTACTTCCCATGAAGTGATAGGACCAGATGCCATGATCTTAGTTTTCTGAATGTTGAGTTTTAAGCCAACTTTTTCACTCTCCTCTTTCACTTTCATCAAGAGGCTCTTTAGTTCTTTTTCACTTTCTGCCTTAAGGGTGGTGTCATCTGCATATCTGAGGTTATTGATATTTCTCCTGGTAATCTTGATTCCAGCTTGTGTTTCCTCCAGCCCAGCATTTCTCATGATGTACTCTGCATATAAGTTAAATAAGCAGGGTGACAATATATGGCCTTGATGTACTCCTTTTCCTATTTGGAACCAGTCTGTTGTTCTATGTCCAGTTCTAACTGTTGCTTCCTGACCTGCATACAGATTTCTCAAGAGGCAGGTCAGGTGGTCTGGTATTCCCATCTCTTTCAGAATTTTCCACAGTTTAGTGTGATCCACACAGTCAAAGGCTTTGGCATAGTCAATAAAGCAAAAATAGATGTTTTTCTGAAACTCTCTTGCTTTTTCGATGATCCAGCGGATGTTGGCAATTTGATCTCTGGGTCCTCTACCTTTTCTAAAACCAGCTTTGTTCCTTACTATGCATTTTAAAGAACTTCAACCATTGTGTTATTTTTCTGGATTGTTTTTATTTTCATGGGGCAATCTATCTTATCTCGTATTAACTGACAATGCATAGCTGCAACAGGACATAGAAGAATTGACTGGATATATCTGTAATTGAGCTACCATTATTACAAGAAATGCTTTGTTTCACCTTGGGATATTTAGAAACAGAAAAGGAAAGCTTCAGGGGATAAGATAGAACATGAAACACGGAGTGATTAGAAGAAATTAAAGAAATGTAAAATCACCGTGTGAAACAGTTAAAATCTAAGCCCCTACAACATGAAATTGTATAATAGGTGCTCTCATTCACCAAACTCAGTGTGGAGCTCCGTGCAAATCAGTCACTCAACAAAGGTTGTTGGAAGACTGAAAACAAACTTCAGAACTTTAGAATTCATTTAGGGTGCCTAATTGAGATTTATCTCTAAATTCTACATTTTTTTTCCAGTTAAGAGTGAATGCTATATTCAACTACTCAAGAAATCACTGTTGCAACATTCCCTAAGGATATGCTTCTTCACGGGATAATTTTTACCTGGCCTTATTTTATTTTATCGTGTTAGAGAATTATAGACTTTGAGAGAGTTCTGTGGAAAACTACTTTCTGTAGTTATGAATACCTAAGTGTTGCTTCTATAAATCAATGTATAGAATTAATTACAAAAAGCTATTAATAGTCCCTTTAAATTTTTAATTAAACTGATGAAAAGTGGCAAAAATCCAGGAAAATGTGATATATTTTAGATAAAATACTGATCATTGCTGCATTCTGACGTATAGAATCAACATAAACATAAAATAGCAAATTCAAGCTTCAGATCCGGTAAATGCTGCGTGCCTCCCTAATATATCACAATCATAGAAATACCTGTGCTGAATAACATCCAGCTGATATTATATATAATGTGTAGAGTACTCACTTATTCTAATTTATTTTGTATTCTTTTACTTTTGCTAACATATTGACTCACCGGCAGCGACAGGACCCATGAGACCTTAGCAAATGCATTTCTCATACAAAAGTACATTATTGCTTGTAGTGCTTCTGTGACTTTTCTCCAGGATTTTCTTTAAAGTAAGACTATAAAAATCAAGTATAAGAGGCTGAAATCTAGTACCATCAGGGCTTCCCTGGTGGCTCAGACAGTAAAGAATCTGCCTGCAATGCGGGAGACCTGGGTTTGATTCCTGGGATGGGAAGATCCCCTGGAGAAGGGCATGGCAACCCACTCCAGTATTCTTGCCTGGAGAATTCTCATGGACAGAGTAGCAGAAGCCAGAGCCTGGAGGACTACAGTAGCTAGTATCATTAGCTATTATTTAATAAATATTTTATAACAGCTGATAATCCTAACACTCTACTGATGCTGTAGTATCATGGTAAAAAACAACTTATGGCTGGATGTTACTGTTAACTTTTGCTATGAAACAAACCATCCCCAACCTCAATGGCTAAAGATATTTATTAGCTCACATTTTTGTCGGTTGTAAGTATAGACTTAAATCAGTTGGGTGGTTTTTCTACTGTATTGCTTGGGCTTGCACATTCACCATCAGTTAGGTAGGGGTGGTTTGTCTAGTGTCTGGAGTTAGTTTTAGCTATCAGCTGAGTTTTGTCCAGCAGGCTAACCTAGGCTTATTCCCTTGTTGGTGTTTTTCACAAGAACAATAAAGTAAAACAAATAACCTAAGCAAAGTCAATTTTAAGTCCCTCCTTGTGTCACATACACTGTTGTCCCATTGTCCAAAGCAAGTCACGTAATCAAGGGCAAATAAACTTTAGTCTTTCCAAGAATACGGATATCCATCCATCCAGAGGTTACGAGTTAATTGATCTTTACATTGCAGTAGATGAACCAAATTAATGTATTAGTTAAAACACATATTTCCTTTATTTATTCATTGGTGTAGTCAAATATTGATTCATTAAATTAAAAGGTAGAATTGAAACTCATGACTTAGAATCATGTCCTAAGACAAGTTTTCTATTCTTTCATTCCTCACTCTAATTTAAAATATTTGGAATGAAAATCTTAGGTTTGCAGCAGGAACAAAAACAGATGGCTTATCTTTAAGTGGCACTCTGAGTGCACACACATTCACAACCACATGAAATTAGAACAGAAAGATCAATGATAAAACAGTGGGAAAAGCATTTTAAGAGATAGAAGGGAAGATGGTATCTTAACTTAAATAAATAATAACCCCATACACTATTAGCTATGGCCCTATCCATTTAGAAAGTTATTACATAATAGGAAAGCAGAAAAGGTTAGATAAGGTAGCAGTAGACTTGAAAGAGAGATGAAAAATTCCACTTGAGAAATAATTTCATAACTAATATAATTTTTAAGTGAAAAAACTCAGTGCTGGATACAAATCCTGCTGAGGTAAAACCATAAAACACATGTAAAATGTAGTGATGATACACATAAAGAATGAGGAAAATGTTACTATATGTCACTATTTACACAACTAAGAAATTATCTTAAGGAAATTATTCAATACAATGCTCTCAGTTAATAATAAACTATATTGAGAAATTGAAAGCAATTTTAGGGAAATAGTTTAAATTATAAATTAACATCAAGATAATTAGGTAGCCATTAAAATAGTAATTATGAGGATGTTCAAACACAGAAGCTATTTAACATATAAGTAACACTGAGTGAAAATGTTAGTATATATTATTGCCGCTAGGTGTTTTATATACACATAATTACATATGTATTTATGTTTAAAAAAGTACACTCTGATCTAGTTTGACTGATTTCATAGATAAAGGAGAAAGAAGAAAATATTTGTATCTCCACATAATAAGTTTAAATATAACATCACTCATTAAAATATTGACATCTTGATTTTTTAATCCGAGTTCATAAAAACAATCTAAAGTAAAGCAGAATGTAGGAGACTAGTTTTATGCCTTAGCTATCAATTACTTCAATTCAGTGTCATTGATTTGGTCTGTGCATTGATAATTTGCTTAACATAGTGGGTCAATGTCTTAAAGTTTATGTGTTCTTTTGGTAAAAACATTACTCAGAAAATAAAGTAGGAAATAGAGGAAAATGCAGTAATATTTAAAATTTTAAAAAGTTTCTGTGGTCCAAATCAAGCAAAAATGCTCATGTCATATGAATATCAGCATAATTGATTTAATAGCTACTATTCCATAAATACACAGTCTGAGAAGAAAATAAACTCAATGTTTTTAGTTATATCAGGTATGATATTTCTAGGTGAAATGTGTTTTCAAATATCATTAAGTAAATTTCAATTTGACTTTCAAACAAAATTATTAGTATTTCTAGAATATCTATCTCCTTTGCTCTGCTATAGCATTACTCAAAATGTAACTCTAAGTTATCAAGCTGAGGAAATTGAAATGGAAGTTCAGATATGGGCTGTTTTCAGCTCAGTAAGGAAGCTTGCAATTGCAATTGAATGCTCAGCAGCAAATACTGCTTGAGCCTGAAGGCCTTTCAAATTTTTGTTAACCAACTCACGTAAATGATTAAAGCATATGGCAGTGTATTCTTTCTTTTCCCCATAAAAAAAAAAAAAGGTTAGTAATATTTAACTTTGACCCAGAAACACAATGCTATTCTCACTACAAAATGTCAGTGCTGTTTTTGAAGTCTCAGACAGATATTTCAGGTCAGACTTGTATTTTTTTCTTTTTTAATTAAAGAGAAACACTGAACAATATATACCATTATGAAAAGAAAGACATTGTAGTATTCAGGAAAGAATAATGTTAACTTACTTATTGATTTTAAAAACACGCAAACTCTGTTCAGCGTGCTGTATATTTATATATATTTGAAGAAGATATGAAATTGAAAATGAGGAAAATGGAAGAGAAAGTTACTAAACTGTGGTCTGTGTGTGGTACAAGTTTCAGAACATCTCTTAATCTTTTGTGTAGGTTGTGAGATGTGTCTAAATATCAAAAATTAGATTTGGCAATACAGTTACCAGAATTTTGATGCCTCAAGATTCCTGATATTTTACAAACTTCTGAAAATTTTTAAAAATTTAAATAAATTTCAACAAAAAATTAATAGTCAATCTAAGAAAGAAATGGAAAATTTTATTTGACCCAAAATGAAGATTATAACCTGGGAGACAGCCTCTCAGAGAGCTCTGAGAACTGTTCCAAAGAAGTAAGGGTAGGGGAGGGGGCAAATATACATATGATTTTGATGGAGGGATGCATACAACCGAGCGCAACACACATTTCAGTAGAAGGTCACCGCTAATCATGAGGAACAGACATCTAAGTCAGTGGTTGCAGTGCTTTTCTAAGTATGGGAAGATGTAAGAACCTGGGTTCATAAAATATTCTCCTGATAAATATAGAACTGTCTGAGGGCCAGTTCTGTCAGTTTTCCCAGATCACAAAATGCCTCATCCTGATCTTCACCCTAAATTCCTCTCAGGGTGTACTGTAGATCAGCAATTGCAGTGGTTGATGACTTGATTCTTGCATCACTGGAATGTGGGCGACATTGTTTATTTTACAGTCTCCTTCCTTTCGATCTTAATTTCAACCAAAGTTTTGGGAGGCGTTTGGTGACCAATTTGTCCCACAGCCGTAGGAGTGTTCATTCCCAGATCAGGTGGATAGGGCACTCAATGTGCTATTACTGAAGTAGACCTTGTTAATAGTAACAAGCCTTTGGATAACCTTCCTTAAAAATCTGTTATGGTCAAAGAAATGGTTCCCTCATGGCTTCTTCTCATATATTGTAATAGTTATACTATTATAATCATTGATATTATAGAACTATATATTTAGTCAATCATTTCAAGTCACCTAATCATTATTAATTTTATCTGAGGCTCAGCCACACATCTGGTATTGCAAGAAATAATAATGTTGTAAAATAGGCAAAGCATAAGTAATATGGTTAGTGACATCAATGGGGTCATAAGTAAGTAAGCTAAGAGCTTTTACTAGGTGTTGCTTGGTATCTCCTCAGGTTGTCTGACTAGTCTGTTCTGTACCAATTGATACCTTTAAGGAAAATGAAATATTGACATTGTACATAAAGTTTACCGAAAATGTCTACATATACAAGGTGAGTAGTAGGTAATTGTGATCTGTTACAGGATTGAGAAAGGAATGTTATCTTCTAAGGAGTTATTAATACATAACCAGGGCAAGAAGAGAAAAAGTGGATCTTTATGGTTGAGCATATATTTCTTCCACTGGGGAGTCTGGCTCATGCATAATACAGATACACAATGTATACTACAGGGAAGTGAGGTGGGCCAATGGGCAGACAAAAAAATTATTCCTAAATTTTTCTTCTCTTGCCTTAATATGTGAATTTTCTTTCATTATGACTCACTCAGCTTTCCTTCATATAAACAAACAAAAAATCATACTAATCTCAGCTTTGTAATATGGATATCTGACTGATTAGGAAGAATATAAGGAGAATAAAAACGATTGAACAGTGAACATTTTACATTTTTTTTGCATATTCTGTATCTGAAACTTGTATGTTTAAGAAAGCTATTTGGATCCAAAGCATTATCTTAACTGTAGTTTTGATCTCTTAGTCCCTATTATCTCCTAACAAATAATTATGAAAATTGCTCCAGCAATACCCCCAAATTTTTTAAGGAATTTTATGTTTTGAAATATATTCTTTATTTGTTTAATTTAATTAGAGTTAGCTATTTACCTCAAAAACTAAGCATCTGAAAACTATGTCAGAGTGGGTTGCATTCAACAGTCTTGAAATCTAAGTCTTGATCACTGGCCCAGGTGAATATGAAAAGTCTAGTTACTATTTAAAAAAATTAGATTTGGCACTCTATAACTTGCAAGGTGAAAGTTAATAAAATTCTCTATAATGACCTGTTTAGAACAAACTCTGAAGATGAATGGGAGGGAATGGCCACCACTGTAAGAGCATGTGTAGGATATGAAAAACCAATCCCTATGTTGCTTAAGCTAACAGTTCTGAAGCCAAATTCAAATTGCCATAAAGGTTTACACAATGTGGCTTGATCTCTCTCGTTCCTGTTATGCAACCTGATAAAAATATCTCACCATTCACCAGAAGAAAATTATGCTCTGAATAATAGCTGAGCCAGAGAAGATAAGAGAAATTTGAGGCAAGCTTGAATCTAATCCAAACAAACGAACAACCCATCCATCCATGCTCATCCTAAATTCCTGGGCTGGTCCTATTGTGGTCAACTTTCAGCACATGAGCCTGGGAATAATCTCTTTGGAAGTCACTGAGACTCTGAGGTTGTTTGTTATGAAGCATTACTTTGGGAATAGCTGGATAATTCAACTTTGGACTTGGCAACTTGAAACCATGCAGTTATTGTGCCAATGCTGTTTCAGAGGAATGTCTGGAACAAAATCTTGATTAGAGTTAATTTGAAAAAAAAAAAATGGGAGGAAAATGCAGAAAGCATGTGGAGTAAATATTCTGATAAATTTATATGTAAATGGAGAGAAAAGAAATAGTATGAATTAGGATATAAACGTGGAGGAAGAAATGACAACTCATTCCAGTTTTCTTGCCAGGAAAATCCCATAGACATAAGAGCCTGGCAGTCTACAGTCCATGGGGTCACAAAGAGTTGGACATGACTGAGCAACTGAGCACATGGAGTAAAAAGTTTTGTTTCTTTCCTGTATATCAAAATGTAATAATCATAGGCTATCTTTCACAATTTAAACAATATTTCTGTTTCTTAGGCAAGCCTACATTCACAAGTAATACTAGAAAAATAAACATGTTTTATTGATTTGGTCTACATCAGCTAAAACTGATCTCTGGGATTGAGGACAATTTCTAAGACTTAGAGCTATGTTGTATCAGTAGCATCATACTCTTTGTAATTCTTTCTGATTTCCTCCACTTAGCTAGTTAAATAGAATACCATTAGGGAGAAAAAAAAACAAAACAAAACTTTCCTGTCACCAGTTCCCTCTCTATATCACTCCTGGAAATATCTTAAATTTAGAGCAAAGATTCTTGCCACAAATAATGTTAAGAGCTTTAATTAACATAAAAGTATATTTCACACATACATTAACTATTAAATACATGCACAGAATATAGACGCAAAAATCGTGAGCAATCTTGCTTTACAAAAACTCATTTACCAGTCATACTAAAATGGTAACATTTACTTCTTCTTAAACAGATAGGCAGTTTTTTAAATAATTTTGCATATGTTGAGTCTCAGAAGTGCTGAGAAATTTTCTTTTCTCAGCACCACACACAAACAGAATAAGAGAAAAAAACAAATATCTATTTGCCCATTATAGGTTCTGGCTACCACTTTTTGACTGTATGGAGATCTGCTCTTCAAATACCAGGCCCTAGACTGGCAAGGGAAATATGTAAATGGACTTATGAAGCTTGTGGAAGATCTGTGGGTTTCCTAGAATAGTGATTTAGTTGGTGTGTGAGGCTTGATTTCAGGAAGAAATGGTAGAACTTTCATCAAAACCTTTGAAATTATCTAAAGCTGAAAATTACAGATAAAGTTACAGATATCCTTCCTGGAGAGGTGACATATCTACTGTGCTTAAATTTGTTGGATTATTTCTATCTATTTTTGCCCTTAAGTAGAGAGAGTTTTCTCATTTTTCTTGTTCTGAAATTCAAATATAGGAGATATGTAAATGGGAATATTATTAGCTGTCTCTTCTGTCTCACAATGTCATTCTCAGGGTCATATCATTTCTAAATAAACAGTAGGCCAGGTTCTCCTTCATGATTTACATGCATTTTTTCAATTATATTCTCACTGAAGATAAGACTTAGGTTTATAGCTATGTCCTTATCCTAGGGTACAATGATATCCTTTCATACATCTGACAAATATTTATTGGGCACCTTGGTAAACTAGATAACACAATCTCTGTATTCATGGAGCTAAAATTTTAGTGGTAGACAGAACATTCACAAAGGAACAAATAAAATAATTACAGATAGTGGCATAAGGCAAGAAAATTAAACAGTGATAGAACTGAATGAGTGACTAGAGGAAGTTACTACTTTGAGAAGTTAATCACATAAAAACATTTTCTGTGGAGATAACAATTAGAGCTGAGACTTGGCTTATGAGAAGGTACCAGACAAGCAAAATCTATGGGAAAAAACATTCAGAACAAAAGAAACAGCAAATGGAAGGCCCCGTGAAACAAATAACCTTGACATGTTTTAGAAAAAGAATTTAGCACAACTAGAATATAGTGAAAATAGAATATAAGATGAGAAAAATAGGAAATAGATCATGTATGGATTTTATCTTCCTTTGAAAAGCATGCATTATCTCCTTTGGTAGGGTTGATTACGTTTGAAATAATGAATTGACCTACTGAAAAATGGTTTGTGAGAGGAGATACAGTATTAATTCACATTGCCATGTTACTGTGGCCATAACAAAGGCTGCCTTTATACAATAAACAGTGAAATTCATATCTGGGATGAAGATAAACAACTTGGGGAGCTCTACTTTAATTGTTTGGCTTGTCTTTATTATTCCAAGTGTCTGCATTTTAGGAATCATCTTTATGTTCTATTTTTTTTTCAATAAACTTTTAATCTTAGAACAGTTTTAGATTTACTGAAAAATTAAGATAGAACAGAAAGTTCCCATACAGCCTATACCACAGTTCTATTATCAACATCTTATATTAGTATGATATATATGTCACAATTAATGAACCAACAATGCTGTATTATTATTAACTAAATCTATACTCTATTCAGATTTCCTTAGTTTTCCCCTACATTCCTTTTTCTGTTCCACTGTCTCAGTCAGATTGTCATATATTTATTAACATTTGTTGTGTCTCTTCTTGATGATGACAAATTTTTAGACTTCCCTTGATTTTGATGACTTTGACAGTTTTGAGGAGTACTGGTCAGCTCTTTTATAAAATGTCTATCAATAGGGATTTTTTTCTGATGCTTTCCTCATGATTAGACTAGGAGTGTACAGTTTTGAAAGAAAGACCATGAAGTGCCATTTTCATCATTCCATACCAATATGATGTATTCATGTTGATGTTGACCATGATAACCTGGCTGTGGTAGTGTTTATTCATATTTCTCCATGGTCGTGTTACTTTCCTCTCTACTTTCCATTAAGTACTCTTTAGAAGAAGTTCACTAAGTACAACTTGCACTTAGTCAGGAATTATGTTCCTCACTCACTTCATTGAGGGGGAAGTATGTGCATAAATTATTTGGAGTTATTCTTCATTGGAAATTTGTCTTTTCTACCCAATTCTTTATTTATTCTTGTGTTTATATTAATATGGATTTATAACAGTTACTTTACACTTTGGGTTACAATCCAATATTACTTTATTCTGATGCTTGAGCTTTATCATCTTTCACCACTAATCCCTCTTTTCATTTGTTGTTGGTTCCTTTGATTTACCCATCATTATGAGATATTTTCTCATTTATTTTCTCATTTTTGCTTTATTTTTTGAGAATCTTTTTACTTTGAAGCACCACAGTTCAGTTTAGTTCAGTTCAAGTGCTCAGTCATGGCTGACTCTTTGCGACACCATGGACTGCAGCACGCCAGGGCTCCCTGTTTGTCACCAACTCCCAGAGTTTACCCAAACTCTTGTCCATTGAGTTGGTGACACCACCCGACCATCTCATCCTCTGTCATCCCCTTCTCCTCCTGCCCTCAATCTTTACCAGCATCAGGATCTTTTCAAATGAGTCAGCCCTTCGCATCAGGTGGCCAAAGTATTGGAGATTCAGCTTCAATATCAGTCCTACCAATGAACACCCAGGACGATCACCTTTAGGATGGATTGATTGGATCTCCTTGCAGTCCAAGGGACTCTCAAGAGTCTTCTCCAATACCGCAGTTCAAAAGCATCAATTCTTCAGCTCTCAGCTTTCTTTATAGTCCAACTCTCACATCCATACATGACTACTGGAAAAACCTTAGCCTTGACTAGATGGACCTTTGTTGACAAAGTAATGTCTCTGCTTTTTAATATGCTGTCTAAGTTGGTCATAACTTTCCTTCCAAGGAGTAAGCATCTTTCAATTTCATGGCTGCAATCACCATCTGCAGTGATTTTGGAGCCCAAACAAATAAAGTCTGACACTGTTTTGCCATCTATTTGCCATGAAGTGATGGGACCGGATCCCATGATCATAGTTTTCTGAATGTTGAGCTTTAAGTCAACTTTTTCACTCTCCTCTTTCACTTTCATCAAGAGGCTCTTTAGCTCTTCTTCACTTTCTGCCATAAGGGTGGTGTCATCTGCATATCTGAGGTTATTGATATTTCTCCTGGCAATCTAGATTCCAGCTTGTGTTTCCTCCAGCCCAGCGTTTCTCATGATGTACTCTGCATATAAGTTAAATAAGCAGGGTGACAATATATGGCCTTGACATACTCGTTTTCCTATTTGGAACAGTCTGTTGTTCTATGTCCACTTCTAACTGCTGCTTCCTTATCTGCATACAGGTTTCTCAAGAGGCAGGTCTGGTATTGCCATTTCTTTCAGAATTTTCCACAGTATATTTTGATCCATATAGTCAAAGGCTTTGACATAGTCAGTAAAGCATAAATAGATGTTTTTCTGGAACTCTCTTGCTTTTTCGATGATCCAGCAGATGTTGGCAATTTGATCTCTGGGTCCTCTGACTTTTCTAAAACCAGCTTGACCATCTGGAAGTTCATGGTTCACGTATTGTTGAAGTATGGCTTAGAGAACTTTGAGCATTTCTTTACTAGCGTGTGAGATGAGTGCAATTGTGTGGTAGTTTGAACGTTCTTTGGCATTGCCTTTCTTTGGGATTGGAATGAAAACTGACCTTTTCCAGTCCTGTGGCCACTGCTGAGTTTTCCTAATTTGCTGACATATTGTCTGCAACACTTTCACATCATCATCTTTTAGGATTTGAAATAGCTTAACTGGAATTCCATCACTTCCACTAGTTTTGTTCATAGTGATGCTTCCTAAGGTCCACTTGACTTCACATTCCAGGATGTCTGGCTCTAAGTGAGTGATCACATAATCATGATTATCTGGGTCATGGAGATCTTTTTTGTACAATTCTTCCATGTATTCTTGCCACCTCTTCTTAATATCTTCTGCTTCTGTTAGGTCCATACCATTTCTTTCCTTTATTGAGCCCATTTTTGCATGAAATGTTCCCTTGGTATCTCTAATTTTCTTGAAGAGATCTCTAGTCTTTCCCATTCTATTGTTTTCCTCTATTCTTTGCATTGATGCTTCATATTCATTTTGGATATTTCTTTCTCCAGTCCTAAAATTGACTGTTTATACAAGAATCCCTGGATCCTTTTATTTCTGAAATAATCTAAGAGTTAACATGTTGTGGGATCCTTTTTACCTGGATGTTCTTAATTTTAGGGTTTTTAGGAAGATAGAGCAAGGAAATATTTGTGTGTATATTGTATTATACATGCATATTTATAAGTATTTACATATGTAACCATCTGTGTCAATATATAGCTAAATATGATTTCATTCTGATGTGTCTAACTCCAGCCCATTACTATATAGACAATTCTAGACTCCTCCCCTTCCTAATCTGTAACTTCCCACAGTAACAGTGAGAAATCTGGCTCCCACATTTTGCCATGCATTTGCTCAATTGTTCAGTTCCCACAAATATATATAATGGTATCAGAATTGCCATTTTGTGTTCCCTTGGGAAATAACATCATCAACAAGAGTACGTTACTTGGTACATTGTCTCTTGCCTTTAATCTTACAAACTACTGATTTCTAAAAGTCACTTAGACCTACATTTTTCTTTTACTGTCCCTCAGTGAGATTTTTTTCATGCATTTATA
The DNA here is from genome assembly GCF_054371585.1 of Giraffa tippelskirchi. Classification (NCBI taxonomy): domain Eukaryota; kingdom Metazoa; phylum Chordata; class Mammalia; order Artiodactyla; family Giraffidae; genus Giraffa; species Giraffa tippelskirchi. Next base: position 70,864,133 of record NC_137276.1, on the reverse strand, counting down.
ATACAGTTGTTCCTTTTCTTACAGCCTACATTTCATCCTGGTACCCTCTGATTTCCTAGCTGACTTGCATTGATTTCTGTACACTGAGCTTCATTCTTAGCGCTACAAAGTTCTATGCATTTTGACAAACACATAGTGTCATGAATCCACAATAACAGTATCATCCAGAGTGGTTTCGCCGCCCTAGTAATTACCATATACTTTACTTATTCAAACCTTTTATCATCCTTCAAAATATGACAATCACTGATCTTATGGTTGTTGCTATAATTTTGTCCTTCCAGAATGTATTTTAATTAAAATCATATGGTACACAGTCTGGTAATGTGTTTTCCTTGAGGAGTGGGCCATTTTTTGAAGAATTTGGCACATTTCATAACGATTACTCTTCTCCCCTGCCCTCATGAGCCATAAGGGGATCTTTCTGGAATTTCACCATAAAACTTAGGTGGGGCTCCTGTAGGCAGAACCCAAGAAAATATGCTCCCTTCCCAAGACTGTTATTCCCATGAGTTTCTCACCCTCATGCTAGTGTGTAGACAGGTTTTAGAAGTTGGTCAAATTTATCTCTCAAGAATTGCAACCAGTTTATGGCTCCTGTGGCTTCTGCTCCAGATTTCAGAGTGGCAATTTGCCCTGTGATGTCAGTTATCTGCTGAGTACAGAAAAGTTTATTGATTTTCAGTTTGTTTAGATTTTTCATATTGTAGGAACTGTTGGAGCAACTGCAACTATAGAAGCGGAAAATGAAAGTCTTTCTTCTACTTATTTTTTTATTAAATAAATTCATATCTTCTCATTTTTTGCTTCTGACTCTGCTTCTCTGGCACTAGGGTACTCTCATGTAATTTTTTATCATTGTGAGTTTTTGAAAAACATGTTTAGCATAACACATACATTCTCAAGAAACCTAGATTCCTCTAAGTCCTACACTTTTTTTTTGTCTTTCCTTTTTTTGTCCCTTTTCTTTTTATGTTCACACTAGAAGTTTGATAAAATTATTACCTGGATGAAAAACTAATTTTTAATAAGTACTAAATGTTTAAAGTGAGAATTAGGAATTCCATCTTTATATATCCAATAAAGAAATGCCACTGTAATTTATGTTTTTAAAATAAGCTTTATAATTGTGTCCTTTGTGACATAAAGCACTGAAAATAATAATCTTTTTAAAAGATCATAACCTATGGTAGGGGCTTCCCTGGTAGTTCAGCAGTAAAGAATCTGCCTACCAATGCAGGTGGCATTGGTTTGATCCCAACATTGGGTATCAAGAAGATCCTCTGGAGAAAGAAATGACAACCCTCGCCAGTATTCTTACCTGGGAAATCCCACGCACAGAGGAACCTGGAAGGCTACAGTCCATGGGGTCGTGAAAAGTCAGACATGACTTAGTAACTAAACGACAACAACAACCTATGCTATAGACCAAAACAGCCCACTGGAGATTGTGTGGTTACCAAGATGACATTTTCACAACAAAACCTAATGTTATCACCAATATAAAGTTAGGAAGGCCAATCTAGGGACTAAACGAGTAGTTTGTGTTTATTTGTTTAGCAGAGTCCCTTACTACTTGTTGGCTTTTACTGTGACAGTTTTAATAAACTTATTGATAAGACTTGAAATGTTTGACACAAACATGTGTTTGACACAAACATAAAGACATTGTTCATTTTTAAAAGATGATGAAGATCTCCCAAAGAGTTAAACACTAAAAGGTACACAACACATTCCATTCATTTTATGTTTGTTTCCTCCAATATAAGTATGCATAGCTGCTGTTTTTATTCTCCTGATGTGTGGCAAAAGGTGAATAAATAGTTCTAAAATATAACATTGTTACCCAGATTCCACAATTTACATTCTGTTATTAGAGGAGATAGGTTATGAAAAACTTATGCACATGAAATAAAAGTACATATTTTAACATTGAAGTCTCTCAGACTGACTTCAACCTTCACTAAACTTCTAATTAAATCAGTCTTCATGTTGTCCTCAAATGAGTTGGTGAAAGGAAGACTCAAGATCTTTGCACATCTCTAACAAGGAATAAATTCCCTATAATATCACCTAAGTAATAAAACATTTTATTTATGAGAATCTAGTCATATTATCTCATTGAGACAACTTTGAAAAAAAAAAATTAACTCTTTCAGACTGCCCAGTCTCTGAATGTACTGAAGCAGTAACACTATTTTGACTGAGAAACAGAATGTGATATAATGTAGTATATTGAAAGGAACATGGAGCCCTGGAATGCTGGTTTTCAATCTAATTCTGACACCAATTTACTGATGCTAGGTCTTAGTTTCAGTACTCTTGCCTGGAAAATCCCATGGACGGAGGAGCCTGGTAGGCTACAGTCCATTAGGTCGCTAAGAGTCGGACATGACTGAGTGACTTCACTCTCACTTTTCACTTTCATGCATTGGAGAAGGAAATGGCAACCCACTCCAGTGTTCTTGCCTGGAGAATCTCAGAGACGAGGGAGCCTGGTGGGCTGCCGTCTATGGGGTCGCACAGAGTCGGACACGACTGAAGCGACTTAGCAGCAGCAGCAGCAGCAGCAGCAGCAGCAGGTCTTAGTTTATGCACACATAACAGAACAGTATCTTCAGTTGAACACACAAATATGATTCAGATGAATGGCAAAAGTTTTGTTAATAACACAAATTATAAGTCAACTATACTTCAATAAAATACATTTTAAAAATGAATGAGAAAAATACAGGTGTTATTAAAGAAGAAGTAATAGTTTTTGTTTGAGGATTCTCTCTGCAACTTTCTCTTTTTGCCATGATGATTCTTACCTGAGAAATGTCTCCAATCCTTCTCATTCCTTACACCCTTTTCCCCATGTATAAATTAATTCATTAGTGAAATAGTAATAACCTAAAATACAGTGGCTTGAGTTCTGTTGTTTAATAAAGTGTTGCTGTTATTGTTTAGCTGCTCAGTCATGTCCGACTCTGTTGCAACCCCATGGACTGTAGCCTGACAGGCTCTTCTGTCTATGGTCTTCCCAGACATGAATGCTGAAGTGGGTTGACATTTCCTTCTCTAGGAGACCTTCCTGACCCAGGGATTGAACCCACATCACCTATGTTGGCAGGCAGATTCTTTCCCATTGAGCCACCAGGGAAGCCCTTAACAAAATGTTATAGTATTACTATTCTTAGGTGCTCTGCCATTTTCTTAATTTTTTTTTTTCTCTTTAGATAGCTGAAAATTAGATTTCTCAACAAGTCCATTTCCAAGAAATAGAACTCCTGGACTATACTGATGATCTGTTAACTTACAAATGAGTCTATAAGATTCATCCCTTTCTGTCTTTTTATATGTCTTAATATGAGAGAGACAATATGTCCCATTGGATAAAGAGGCAAGTTTTGTAGGTGCTACAAGTACAATCTCCCTCAGGCACAGATCTCAAGTTCTAAACTTGGGTGAGTATATCTAGCAGCATGGAAAGATTGCTTCCTCTTAGAATTCTATGTCAGATTCTCCCATTCAGATTTACCATACTAAAAGTGATAAATGTGTGATTTTCTGTATGACTCTCATGGACTTCCCTGGTGACTCAGCAGTAAAGAATCCACCTGCAATGCAGGAGATGTGGGTTTGATCCCTGGGTTGGGAAGATCCCCTGGAGAAGGAAATGACAATCCACTCCAGTATTATTGCCTTGGGTAGCCCATGGATAGAGGAGCCTGGTGTTTACAGTCCATGGGGTGACAGAGTCAGACATGATTTCATGACTAAACAACAACATGACTTCCATATCCAAAGTTTTCTTTTAAAACCCTAACATGAAAAAAGTAAAATATTATAAATATGGAAGTACGCATTTCCATTCTAAATTAACTTGAACAAGAATTCATTGACAAAAACTTGGCAAAAGTCTAGACACTTTTATTATTGACATAATTACATTTTAATAAAACTTACAGGAACAGCTTTCATAAAGTCTAAATTACATATTTGGTTTTATATATTATTTTGCAATGTAAAATCACAAACATTTGTACATATGCCCTATAGAAAATTTCTCAAGTAAAAGCTCTTTGATAAAAATAAATGTCTTCAATAATTCTGTACCAAATCATAATTCTTCTGTAGGCATTATGATCCAAAGAATATAACTGATTATTTTTTCATTTATGCTTAAACAAAAGACTGATTTTTATAGCCTACACTTTTAAAAAAGCGGTTGAATATAAAATGTTGACCAGATTTGTTTTTTGTTTTTCTAAAAGGCTCCTTTAACTAATTCTAACAGGAAATTAAGTGAAACAAGATAATTTGAAATAGATACAATACTAAAACAATTTGTCTCTAGGGATAATTGGCAAGAGTAATCACAGAACCAATTACTATGTACAGGTGAATCATTGCACTGTAGAAATGGTGCATATAGCTATTGTGACCAAGGTTCAGGCTATTGTTAAGCTATCATAGCTCTAAGGCTCACTAGAAAGACTGATTAGCATGAGCACAAAGGAAACCCTTGACTTAATCTAAACTTTTGTTTGGTGGCCACACAGAACTTATAGACAAGTTGACTCCATCATTCTCCCTTGATAACTAGACTAGTAGTTTCTGTATCTCTTTCCTCTTGCCTTTCCATTTTTTTTTCTTTACATACTCATTTTCTTTGTTTCCTGTGATGCATATAATGCAAAAGTTGCCCCAATCCCCCTAGTTCCAAATTTCATTGCCAAGCACTAGTTTTTAATTGTTGGCAGAAAAAAAGGTTTGTCATAGGTGGAGTTAGGTGTTTACTTTGGTCTGTTTACAGAGTGTGCGGAGGTTGGAAGGAGAGTGGGGAGAAAATAAATCCAAAGCGCATGACAAGAAGCTTCAGCGGTGTCTGACTCTTTGTGACCCTATGGACTGTAGCCCATCAGGCTCCTCTTTTCATGAGATTCTCTAGACAAGAATGCTCCTCCTCCAGGAGATCTTCCTAATCTAGGGATTGAACCCACATTTCTTTGGCTCCTGCATTGGTAGGCAGGTTCTTTGCCATTAAAGTCACATGGGAACCTCCTTATTTTATTGCAGAGTATCTGAAAATCCCTACCCTAAAATGCTAATGATAGAAAGTTGGACTTTCTCTAAGAAGTACATTATTTAGCTGTATTTTGTAGTGTTTCTACTATGATAATATTGTGTCTGTTTTTAACCTCTTAATAATCAAAGAATTGCTTGTTGTTTAATCGCTGAGTCATGTCCAACTCTTCTGTAACCCCATAGACTATAGCTTGCCAGGCTCCTCTGTCCATGGGAATTTCCCAGGCAAGAATACTGAAGTGAGTAGCTATTTCTTTCTCCAGGGGATCTTCCTGACCCAAGGATCAGATCCACATCTCCTGCATTGGCAGGTGAATTCTTTATTGCTGAGCCACCTGGGAAGCTCAATCAAAGGATATCAAAATTAAATTGAACAGACTCTCAATTTTATCATTTGCAAGGGTTCTAAAAGAACAAAATACAAGTTAGTATCATCTAGGGAAATGAGTACGCTCAAACAGTGCCAACAAACTTTAAATAGTCATAATTTTCTTTCAGGCTTCTCTGGTGGCTCAGTAGTAAAGAATTCTCCAGCACTGTAGGAGATGCAGGTTCTATTCCTGGGTCAGGAAAATCCCCTAAAGGAGGGCATGGCAACCCACTCCGGTACTCTTGCCTGGAAAGTGCCATGGACTGAGGAGCCTGGGGGGCTATAACCCATGGGATTGCAAATGTCAGACATGACTGAGTATGCACACACACAGAAAGATGATACACATAAGAGACTTTCTATCTTATTAAAAACTATTCTTTTTTAATTCATTTTTTAATTGGAGGAAATTGCTTTACATTGTTGTGTTGAGTTTTGCCATAAACAACATGAATCAGTCGCAATTATGCATGTGTCCCCTCCCTCCTGAGCCTCCCTCCCCTTCCCAATCCCACCCATCTAGGTCATCACAGAGTCCCAGGCTGGGCTCTGTTTTACACAGCAATTTCTCACCAGCTATCCATTTAACACATGATAGTGTATATATGTTGATGCCTCTTCTCCATTAGTCCCACTCTCTCTTTCCCTTCTGGGTCCACAGTCTGTTCTCTACATATGTGTCTCCATTCCTTTCCTGCAAGTAGGTTCATCATTACATTTTTCCTAGTTTCCATATGTATGTGCTAACACATGATATTTGTTTTCCTCTTTCTGACTTGCTTGCTTTACTTTGTATAATAATAGACTCTAGGTTCTAGAACTGACTCAAATTCATTCTTTTTTATCACCGAGTAATATTCCACTGTATATATGTACCACATCTTCTTTATCCATTCATCTGTTGATGGACATCTAGGTTGTTTCCATGTCCTAGTTATTGTAAATAGTGCTGCAATGAATACTGGGGTACATGTGTCTTTTAGAACTGTAGTTTTCTCAGTGTATATGACTAGTAGTGGGATTTCTGGGTCATGTGGTAGATTTATTCTTATTTTTTTAAGGACTCTCCATACTCTTCTACATAATGGCTGTATCAGTTTTAAAAATTATTCTGATATTTATAAAATTTAATGCTTTTGTTATGTTTTATAAAAGTGGGAAATAAGTTGGTCCTGTGTACAATTATACTTAATTTGTTTGGCTTCTTCCTCACGTAAATAATGAAACTCCTTGGTGCCCTTATAAAGATTAAAAAAAAAGCTCACAACATGTTGGATCTCCCTACTTGTACTCCCCACAAGTACAACATAAAATGGGACACTTGTAAAAAAAAAAAGGCATATGAGTTTTCCTTGTTAGTGTTCAGAAAACAATGTAGGCATCAGACTTAAAATCAGTTCAGTTCAGTTCAGTCGCTCAGCCGTGTCCAACTCTTTGCGACCCCATGAATTGCAGCACGCCAGGCCTCTCTGTCCATCACCAACTCCCAGAGTCTACCCAAACCCATGTCCATCGAGTCGGTGATGCCATTCAACCATCTCATCCTCTGTCATCCCCTTATTCTCCTGCCCCCAATCCTACCCAGCATTAGGGTCTTTTCCAATGAGTCAACTCTTCGCATGAGGTGGCCAAAGTATTGGAGTTTCAGCTCTAACCTCAGAACTTCCAATGAACATCCAGGATTGATCTCTTTTAGGATGGATTGATTGGATCTCCTTGCAGTCCAAGGGACTCTCAAGAGTCTTCTCCAACACCACACTTCAAAAGCATCAATTCTTCAGCGCTCAGCTTTTTTCACCGTCCAACTTTCTCAACCATACATGACCACTGGAAAAACCATAGCCTTGACTAAACAGACTTTTGTTGGCAAAGTAATGTCTCTGCTTTTCAAATGCTATCTAGGTTGGCCATAACCTTCCTTCCAAGGAGTAAGCGTCTTTTAATTTCATGGCTGCAGTCACCACCAGCAGTGATTCTGGAGCCCAAAAAAATAAAGTCTGACAATGTTTCCACTGTTTCCCCATCTATTTCCCATGAAGTGATGGGACCAGATGCCATGATCTTAGTTTTCTGAACGTTGAGCTTTAAGCCAACTTTTTCACTCTCCTCTTTCACCTTCATCAAGAGGCTCTTTAGTTCTTCTTCACTTTCTGCCATAAGGGTGGTGTCATCCGCATATCTGAGGTTATTGATATTTCTCCCGGCAATCTTGATTCCAGCTTGTGTTTTTTCCAGCCCAGCGTTTCTCATGATGTACTCTGCATATAATTTTAATAAGCAGGGTGACAATATACAGCCTTGACGTACTCCTTTTCCTATTAGGAACCAGTCTGTTGTTCCATGTCCAGGTCGAACTGTTGCTTCCTGACCTGCATACAGGTTTCTCAAGAGACAGGTCAGATGGTCTGGTATTCCCATCTCATTCAGAATTTTCCACAGTTTATTGTGATCCACACAGTCAAAGGCTTTGGCATAGTCAATAAAGCAGAAATAGATGTTTATCTGGAATTCTCTTGCTTTTTCGATGATCCAGCGGATATTGGGAATTTGATCTCTGGTTCCTCTGCCTTTTCTAAAACCAGGTTGAACATCTGGAAGTTCACGTTCATGTATTGCTGAAGCCTGGCTTGGAGAATTTTGAGCATTACTTTACTAGTATGTGAGATGAGTGCAATTGTGCGGTAGTTTGAGCATTCTTTGGCATTGCCTTTCTTTGGGATTGGAACAAAAACTGACCTTTTTCAGTCCTGTGGCCACTGTTGAGTTTTCCAAATTTGCTGGCATATCGAGTGCAGCACTTTCACTGCATCACCTTTGAGGATTTGAAATAGCTCAACTGGAATTCCATCACCTCCACTAGCTTTGTTCATAGTGATGCTTTCTAATGCCCACTTGACTTCACATTCCAGGATGTCTGGCTCTAGGTGAGTGATCACACCATCGTGATTATCTGGGTCGTGAAGATCTTTTTTGTACAGTTCTTCTGTGTATTCTTGCCACCTCTTCTTAATATCTTCTGCTTCTGTTAGGTCCATACCATTTCTGTCCTTTATCGAGCCTATCTTTGCATGAAATGTACCTTTGGTATCTCTAATTTTCTTGAAGAGATCTCTAGTCTTTCCCAATCTGTTGTTTTCCTCTATTTCTTTGCACTGATTGCTGAGGAATGCTTTCTTATCTCTCCTTGCTATTCTTTGGAACTCTGCATTCAGATGGGAATATCTTTCCTTTTCTCCTTTGCTTTTCGCTTCTCTTCTCTTCCCAGCTATCTGTAAGGCCTCTTCAGACAGCCATTTTGCTTTTTTGCATTTCTTTTCCATGGGGATTTTCTTGATCCCTGTCTCCTGTACAGTGTCACGAACCTCTGTCCATAGTTCATCAGGCACTCTGTCTATCAGGTCTAGTCCCTAAAATCTATTTGTCACTTCCACTGTATACTCATAAGGGATTTGATCTAGGTCATACCTGAATGGTCTAGTGGTTTTCCCTACTTTCTTCAATTTAAGTCTGAATTTGGCAATAAGCAGTTCATGATCTGAGCCACAGTCTGCTCCTGGTCTTGTTTTTGCTGACTGTATAGAGCTTCTCCATCTTTGGCTGCAAAGAATATAATCAATCTGATTTCGGTGTTGACCATCTGGTGATGTCCATGTGTAGAGTCTTCTCTTGTGTTGTTGGAATAGGGTGTTTGCTATGAGCAGTGCGTTCTCGTGGCAAAACTCTATTAGCCTTTGCCCTGCTTCATTCTGCACTCCAAGGCCAAACTTGCCTGTTATGCCAGGTGTTTCTTGACTTCCTACTTTTGCATTCCAGTCCCCCATAATGAAAAGAATGTGGTCCACTGGAGAAGGGCATGGCAAACCACTTCAGTATTCTTGCCTTGAGAACCCCATGAACAGTATGAAAAGGCAAAAAGATAGGACACTGAAAGATGAACTCCCTAGGTCAGTAGGTGCCCCATATGCTAATGGAGATCAGTGGAGAAATAACTCCAGAAAGAATAATGGGATGGAGCCAAAGCAAAAACGATACCCAATTGTGAATGTGACTGGTGATAGATGCAATGTCCAATGCTGTAAAGAGCAATATTGCATAGGAACCTGGAATGTTAGGTCCATGAATCAAGGAAAATTGGAAGTGGTCAAACAGGAGATGGCAAGAGTGAACGTCGACATTCTAGGAATCAGCGAACTAAGATGGACTGGAATGGGTGAATTTAACTCAGATGACCATTATATCTACTACTGTGGGTAAGAATCCCTTAGAAGAAATGGAGTAGCCATCATGGTCAACAAAAGAGTCAAAAATGCAGTACTTGGATGCAATCTCACAAATGACAGAATGATCTCTGTTCGTTTCCAAGGCAAACCATTCAATATCACGGTAATCCAAATCTATGCCCCGACCAGTAACGCCGAAGAAGCTGAAGTTGAACGGTTCTATGAAGACCTACAAGACCTTCTAGAACTAACACCCCCCCCCAAAAGACTTAAAATAGATCTCCTTAAATAAAGTTAAAGTAACATAGAGTTGTACACCTTTTCTAAAACAGTACATTTTTAGTAGTTTAGGACTGGAAAATTACATTAACAAATAGTAAGCAAAGTGTTATTGTTGTTTACCCACAAAGAGCAGTTTAGAATTCAGTAGGTGCCTCTCCTAGAACTATATAGCTATAAATAATTACTTTGGCTTAGTTCCACAGCTGTGTATTAAATATAAATTTAAAAAGTAGAAAACTCCTTTTTGCAATACTTATTAACACAATGAATGTAATGGTCAAAATCTCCCAGCCAGGCTTCAACAGTACATGAACTGTGAATTTCCAGATGTTCAAGCTGGATTTAGAAAAGGCAGGGGAACCAGAGATCAAATTGCCAACGTCTGCTGGATCATCAAAAAACCACTAGAGTTCAAGAAAAACATCTATTTCTGCTTATTAGCTACTCCAAAGCCTTTGACTGTGTGGATCACAATAAACTGTGGAAAATTCTTAAAGAAATGGTAATACCTGACCACCTTACTTGCCTGTGAGAAATCTGTATGCAGGTCAAGTAGCACCAGTTAGAACTGGACATGGAACAACAGACTGGTTCCAACTCATGAAAGGAGTATGTCAAGGCTGTATATTGTCACCCTGCTTATTTCACTTATATGCAGAGTACATCATGTGAAATGCCGGGCTGGATGAAGTACAAGCTGGAATTAAGATTGCTGGGAAAAATATCAATTACTTCAGATATGCAGATGAGACTGCCGTTATGGCAGAAAGTGAAGAATTAATGAGCCTCTTGATGAAAGTGAAAGAAGAGAGTGAAAAAAGTGGGCTTAAAACTCAACATTCAGAAAACTAAGATCATGGCATCTGGTCCCACCACTTCATGGCAAATAGATGGGGAAATAATGGAAACAGTGAGAGACTTTATTTTGAGGGGCTCCAAAATCACTGAAGATGGTGACTGAAGTCATGAAATTAACAGATGCTTGCTCCTTGGAAGAAAAGTTATAACCAGCTTAGACAGCATATTAAAAAGCAGAGACATTACTTTGCCAGCAAAGATCTGTCTAGTCAAGGCTATGGTTTTTCCAGTAGTCATGTATGGATGTGAGAGTTGGACTATAAAGAAAGCTGAGCCCTGAAGAAGTGATGCTTTTGCACGGTGGTGTTGGAGAAGACTCTTTAGAGTCCCTTGGACTGCAAGGAAATCCAAGCAGTCCATCCTAAAGGAAATCAGTCCTGAATATTCATTGGAAGGACTGATACTAAGGCTGAAACTCTAATTCTTTGGCCAACTGTTGCAATGAATAGACTCCTTGAAAAAGACCCTGATTCCTGGAAAGATTGAAGCTGAATGGAGAAGAGGATGACAGAGGATAAGATGGTTGAATGGCATCACTAAGTTGATGGACATGAGGTTGAGTAAGATCCAGGAGTTGGTGATGGACAGGGAACCCTGGCATGCTGCACTCCATGGGGTCGCAAAGAGTCAGACTTGACTGAGCGATTAAACTGAACTGAATCAATTAATTAGTTAAAACTTTCTGACTGAAGAAGAATCAAAATTTCAAAAGTATGGAAAATTAACTATTTCTGTATTTATTAGATATAATATATTTTATATTTAATGCAAGTATTTTTACAAAGAATTAGAGAAAATTTTTCTGTGTCACTGTTATCCGCTTTGAACTAACTGCTTATTAATGCCATATTTTTCTTTGTCTATGCATGTTTGTAATGTATGTTTAACTTGAAAGAATTACTAAAATTAGTGAATCTGTGCTGACTATATTTTATGAAACTTTGCTATAATTATCTATATTTGGAGTTATTATTTTTCTGAACAGATAGAAGAGCTTCTTTATACAAAGTGTTTTCAACAATCAGGTGTCATTAAAAATAAGGTTGAATTCCACCTACTAAGACAACCCACAGTGTAGACCTACAAAAGAGTAATGTATTAAAGATCTTAATTTTAATTAGGGAATTTTAGGAAAAGAAGTAATCCAAATCACGTGAATAAAAACAAAAAAAAAGGAAATAAGTATATAATCTGGTGCTATTAGAAAAATTCAATAGAATTACAAAGATTGAGTACTACTTAGCAATTATATACTTGAACAGAAGTTCAATAAGCTGCAGTCTCTTAGAGAATATGACTATCAGTTCTTATGAAACTATGATGATTTTCTGAGCAAGGACACAGAGTTTACTTGGGTTCAGGCTAGTGGTATTCCTGGTTTCTTGAAGTCAAATGAATGATATGCTTTGGGTCTCAGAATACCCTCCAGTTAAGAAAGGATAGGTATAGAGGTTTGTACCTAACTGACATTTTAATATTTAATATGATTAGAATTAGTCTCATATTCAGATTACTTCCTATGGAATAGTCATTAAGTATTTCAGGAAGGTATAGTGGTTTATTTAAAAAAAAACATTCAGTGGAGCTCCCTCCTCCTCACAATAATCTGTTATTTTGGGGCAAAATTGAGGCAGGAAGAGCTAAAAGAGAGCTAACTATAGTTATATATATATATAAATACAAATATATGTATATATATGTATATATATATGTGTGTATATATATGCATACATATATGTATATATGTATACATATGTATATATATGTATATATTAATATATTTATTTATGTATATAAATAAATAACTATATTTATTTAAAATGAAAAGAAAAACATAAGTGTTTCAACTGTCACAGGATTAAAAGAACATTATTTATAATATTATAATTCACTTTGTTTTAATTTCAAGGATACATTGCAGTAGTAATATGAAGCTTACCTTTATAAGTTCTTCTCAAAAACAGTGTTTTTTTAAATAACATGAGTTTATCATTAAATAATTGGTTTTAATATATTTTTCCATTCATGTAAGCAGAATCACTATTTCTTGTCCTTTTCCCTTTCCCCAGCGTTATATTTTAATAAGCTTATCTTTGCTTACATTTATCAGGAATATATGCAATGTCATTTGATAAATATTGATGCAGTTTAAACTTGGCTGTATCAATATGCCACATTTTAACAAGGTTTGCCTCATCTCTGAAACTGTATTATTAATCATACCATACATATTCTTTAACACTGTTGCAGTTACACACTTAATCATGTTCTTTATCTGATTTATTTATGCATGATTATCATCTGGTAATTTTGTAGAACATGTACATATCTACACTTCAAAAAGAACATCAGTAATTCTAACCAAGGCAGTGCCCACACTTTTAAAAATACTGGAAAAGTGCACAAGGTTATGGTGAGTGGAGTAAAGTTGCATTCTGCCACAAGTTTATCAGAGACTGGATCATATATAGATCTCCTTCATTCCTTCCACAGTCTCCATAATTTTTTAATTGCTCTATATTGCCAAACAGTATTATCCTGGACAGATGATCTACTGTAGAAAAGCAAGGCACCTGCTACCTTTCATCTCTTTCTTCCTCCTCCTCCTCCCCTCTGTCTCCCTTACCCCTTCTCTGTCTCTCCCTCCTTGCCTCTTTCTCCTAAAAAATCTCAGGAAAACGTATAGTTTATATATACAATATGCAAAAGTTAAGCTTTCACAAATCCTCTTCAATTATTCCTAGATTACACCAACATTTATTAGTTTGGTTAAAGGTCTAAGATTTTATTTTGCTTCATAATTTGCCCATTAATTTTTGCTTCTTTTGCTGGATGGGGCCAAAGCACATAGCACACCATTTTTAGAATTCTGAATGTTCAATCAGTAGAGTCTTCATCTCTAGAAGTTCCTACCTCCAACATAGGTAGAGAAGGGATGAGAGTTTCTCTTTTTAAAAATCTTGATTATTGATATTGTGCAGACAGATATTTTTACAATAGGAAGATTGAGAGCCTTTCACTTTTTACCAATACTTATTTATATATAAACATATTATGAAAAATAAATAATATGAACTAATAATAATAATAAAATAGGAAAACCACCTTAATTTTTCTGACTCTTTACACTGTTAACAGTTTTTAAAGGCTTCTCTGATAGTTCAGTTGGTAAAGAATCCACTACAATATAGGAGACCTTGGTTTGATCCCTGGGTTGGGAAGATACCCTGGAGAAGGAAAGGCTACCCACTCAAGTATTTTCGTCTGGAGAATTTCATGGACTGTATATTTTTTAAAGTCTGTATTCAGTTTTTTTGTCTAAATTATTGTGTGATATATTATGTTTTAAGATTTTTTATCTCACATATTTTCAGATAGTGATTTTTCTAATCACCTATGCAATTGTTTTACTTTATAAGAGTAGTTTTATTTAGAGTTTATTTTACTTTCTAATACTTCAACAAAACATTGTTTTTTAAATTTAAACCTATTCCACTTATTTCCAGAGATTCTCTAACCTGCAAAGTGGTCTATTTTTCAAAATATTATTTGACATTGGAAATTTTATTAAAATCTATCATTTTATTTCAAGTTTGCAATTTCACTCTTTCTTCCTAATCCTAGTTATCATTCTAGCATTGTGATAATGAAGCCATCCTGATTTCAAAATAAACTTGACTCTTGAATACAGCAACACTTTTATCAAACAGTCATACATTGGAACCAAAGATTATTTTCACTGAAGTCTCATTAGTTTAGGTTTGTCAGTGTATCAATTTACTTCAAATTCTCCCTGAAAAGTTCATTGTAAATGATGTTGACGTTCATAGAAAGTGTTTACACATAAAATCAGTGGCTGTTCAAGAGACTTAAACTTCTTTGAAAAATTGTTTAGCAATAATTGCTTAGCAATGTGGTAATTAAATTTTGGTAATGATTTAGGTCATAAGTTACTACTAAATACAATGTATTTAAGTTCCTTTTTTGTTCCTGGAAGGATTTAAAAAAAATCTTCTGGCATGATGGAGAAGAGTGTTTTACTTCATTAGTTTGGGGACACATTTACAATCTGAAGAAATCAGTCTTATAAAGAATATTTATCAATGTTACCTTTTTTCTAGTGAGAGTAGATTTTAAAATTTATTTCTAATCTTGGCAAAACTTCTTCAAAAGCCACTTTTCTTAAAAATATAAATAGCTGTATCTGTTTATTTGTAAATGCAATACTACACATTATCTCTTTCTTATATAATGGCCTATTAATAGCCTTAAGAAGTAATAGTCTTTTTATGTATTCACAAGTTCTTACTATAAAATTATTAATGTACAAAATTAAGAGGGAGCATGAAAAATTGTATCGCAAACTTCTTAAAGTGAGCTATATATTTATTTACAACATAGAAAAGAAAATGTGTTATGAGTCATGTGGTGATACTGGAAAGAAAAAGAAGTGAAGAAAGAAAGCAATGATATATTTCTGTCTCATGTCAAATAGGATGATTTGCCCTCACCGAAAATGTCCACTGTCCAGTTTACCAACATATGCTTATTTTAGGAAATAAATAATCATTTTTATGAAGAAATTAAAGCTTTGTGTTTAATTTGGGTCTTGATATAATGTCTATAAAAGAACTGTAAATATCAACCATAAACTTAAATTGACAGTAATATATTATATATATATATATACACATATATACTAAATGCAAAGCTATTTTTCTGAAATGTTATAATCTTAAGTCAGATTACTACCTATATTATTGTTTCTAAATATTATACTTATTTTTTTATTTCAACTATTGTCATTCATTCAACAACTTTTCAAGCCCTAAAATATACTGCACACCAATAATCTCTATGAATATAATGTTGAGCAGAAGCATTATGTTTCTCACCCTCATTGAAATATTGACTAATAGACTACCACACAATCAAATCCAAACACTATATAGCTTATCATCATCATCATCATCATCATATTTGTGCTCAATCATGTCCAACTCTTTGCAAGCCCATGGACTGTAGCCCACCAGGCTCCTCTGTCCATGGGATTTTTCAGGCAAAAATACTGGAGTGGCTTGCCATTTCCTCCTTCATAACGTCATCTCAACCCAAGGATCAAGCCCACATATTCTGGGTCTCTTGCATTGCAGGCAGTTCTTGATCCACTAAGCCACAGTGGACCAAAAACTGTGACTTCTGGATCAAGAGAAAGAAATATGTGGAGATGATGCCTCATACATCAAGTAGGATATATCTTTCCCAAATGAGATGTTATTATCCTGAAAGATAAACCCTATGATCATTTGAATACAACAATGGTATCAGAGTTTGGTACTTCTAAGGAGTTTGGTTAAGCGAAGATGTCGGCAGGGTAATAATGGGAAATGTCCTGCAGAGCTCTAGATTTGACATAAAGGACCCACATAGTGGACATTTCAGAGAAATCATGTGAACAATAAATTTCTATTATATTTAATACAAAAACTAGTCTCTAGTTTGCCAGAAGTGAAAGCAAGAAGGAGGCAAGGAAAGAAATGAGCAGAAGTTTCAAGCACAAAAAGATTGTGACCTAAAGTGTTTTGCTGGGATTCTCTTGATCAGTTCTTCAAATCTGGTAAAGACGCAGCTCAAAAGAGAGAGAAAAAAAAATTGGTGAGATATTGCTCAAAACAATGCCACTAAATTGAGACAGTTGACTGCCTCATTTGTAATTCCTTTACTACTCCCCTTTGGCCCCCTGATGCGATGAGCCGGCTCATTGGAAAAGACCCTGATGCTGGGAAAGACTGAAAGCAGGAGAAGGGGATGACAGAGGATGAAATGGTTGAATGGTATCACTGACTCAATGGATATGAGTTTGAGCAAGGTCCAGGAGATGGTGAAGGACAGGGAAGCCTGGCATGCTGCAATCCACGGGGTCACAAAGAGTTGGACACGACTGAGTGACTGAACAACAACAACAATAACAACTCCCCTTACTCACTTCTTTGTTCCACTTCTTCAATGAAACATGAGACACGGGATTTTTTTTTTTTTTTTTGGAAAAGAGATGAATGTAAACACATAACTATGAAATATCATGTATCATAAGAGGCATTACTAATGGAAACACAAAATATTAATATATAAAGCATTCATCATAGTTACAATGGAATTCTAGGTACAGTATTTATTTAAAAAGAAAGGAAGTTAAAAATAGCTTCCCCAAATATAGGGCTTCCCCTGTAGCTCAGTCAGTAAAGAATCTGCCTGCAATGCAGGAGACCCGGGTTCGATTCTTGGGTCGGGAAGATCCCCTGGAGAAGGAAATGGCAACCCACTCCAGTATACTTGCTTGGAAAATCCCATAGACAGAGGAGCCTGGTGGGCTGCAGTCCACGGGGTCGCAAAGAGTCGGACACGACTGAGCAACTAACACTTCAACTTCCCCAAATATATATAGTAGAATAATAAAAAGCAGATATTTTTACAGAAATAAAAGGCAAAAAATATAAATTAAAATATTAAATAAATAAAAGCTAAATTAAAAATAAAAGCAAAACAAAATAATTAAAACTAAACACTAGTATAATTGCTAAGTCTAAGTAAATCATAGTAAACAAAATAAAAAATAATGTAAAAATAGAAGGTGATTGTTATGGAACATAGGAAAAATACATTCTCTTTAAAACAATACAATTTCAAAAGAAGAATACAGTTCAAATGGAAAGAAAGCATATTCCAATATTAAACAGAAAGTAACTTTCCTAAAACAGAGACTTGGTTCTGAAAAATCAAAGGGCACATCTTATCTCATGGAGAAAAAGAAGATAGCGGTATTTATACTTTAACGGTGATAATGAACTAACCCCCAAATTAGTGCCATAATCTAACTAAGGTTTTTTTGTAACTTATACTACATGTTCACTGTGTTAAGTTGAAATATATGATATTGCAATTTTCTAGATCAAAAAATGTCAAATATAAACACTTCTTCTGATTCAAATTACAGGTTCAGTGTGAGCTTTGATCCACTATCCAGCTTCCCCAGTTGGAACTTGGTGGATCCTTGTTATGGTAGCAAAGAAAGCATATGAAAATCTGCTCTTTTTATAATTTGGCTTAGAAGTGTCATTTATCACTTCCTCTCATCCCCCATTGGGTAGAACTACTCACATGGTCTTTTCAGCAAGTAAGTTGCAAAGTACAGTCTGTGTTTCTAAAAGATGCGAACTAAATATGGCAAATATTAGTAATATCAGTACAGAGACAATTAAGTGTAATGCAAAGGGAAAAATTAGTCTTCTTAGTTCTTCAAAAAGAGCAAGCATTCTTCAAAGCAACAAGAATCAGAAGATGGTTGACTGACAATATAAATTTTTGACAGAAGTAACATAAAATCTGATAATTTTCTACACAGGTGACTTAATTTGGTATAAAGGCAGGATGCAAATATGGTCAAGTGTGTACTCTAACTAAGGGGATACAAAGAACCATCAGGACATTTATAAGAAACAAAGCAAAAAGTTAGCAAACAGAATCCATCAATCTGATAAAAGATGAAAACAAACAATTCAGAAAGAGACAAGCTGTGATTTAAAAGATAAATCCATTCACATATAAACACAGCTTTAATATCTGTAAATATTAGACATACAAAGGAGAATGTGATAAAAATTTAATTTCATATAAGTAATATAACCTAAAGAAATAGATAGGAAGGAGGAGAATTGGAAATAAAGGAATGTGTAGTAATTCCATTATATTTTACCTTGAAATCAATACATATTGCTTGCTAAAACAATATTTAAATAGTTAATAATTATAACCTTTGTGATTTTTCAACCACAGAAGGATCTTGAAACTAGCATCTCCTTTGATAAAGGATTAGAACTCTATTTTAACTCCACTTTTAATTTTAATTTACTTACATTTTAGTTAAAATTCTTCCCTGCAGTTATGTTTTAGCAGAAATCTAAAATACAGAAGTATAATAATACATGCTAAGATCTGTGGAAGAATATTCTTTGTGGAAGAAAGAGCAAGTGCCCAGGCCCCAAGGAAAAACGACCTAAGATTGTTCCAGGTCCATGTAACTGGAACTAGTGGGCTGGAGGGAAAGTCCTTGAAGATGTTCTCAGAAAGACAGTTCAGGGACGATTCAGGTAGGACTTGATAAGCCTTGCTGAGAAGTCTCATTTTATTGTAGATGTGACAGGAAGCCATTCTAGGGTTTTGAATGAGGGGATACAAGGGTCTGATTTTGAATGTTTAATAAGAAATTTTCACCACTGTGGAGAATTACTAGAGACATTGGTGGTAGAATTGGCAAAATACACAGATTTTTTTTTTTTTTTTTTACTGAAATATATACATTTTGGGGCCCATAGAAAATAAATACTATTGAATTCACAGGACCAAATGGGATCTTCAGGGAAACAAGGGCAAGGATAGCTCTCAGTCTCACCCATCCATCCATCCATATGCCCATCTATTGATGGTCTGTTTATATACAGAGATGCTTTGGGAAAAATATTCTGCTCTGTGCTTAGGTTTTTAATAACTATTTTTGTTTTGTCTTTGTACCTTTTCTGTCTTACTTGAAAAAGATTCATGTTTCATTTTTTTACAAAATGTTGATCTCAGTTATTGAAGAAAAGAGTATGAGACACAAAGAACATAATGAGTAATTAAAAACTGATGAATTTTGTGCCCTGTAATAATGAGGTTATTTCATCCAAAGAGTTTCAGTAACAAAACTAAGACTTAAGTACTATCCCATGAAAGGAGAATGCAGAGTGCCAACGCATATCTGGACATCTGTGTTTAGAGTTTGCCATTCAGCTTCTGCAGAAAGCAGGAGAAGAAATAAGTAATAGAAACAACCAACATATGGTGGGAATTAGAGGAATAAATTATCACAGTTTGAGAAAATGTGATTGCTAACAGTTAAGTTTTAATCTTTAAGGAGTAATGCCAAATGGTAGATTGAGAAAGAGGCTTTTCAAAATTTCTTGGATAAAACTTTTGTTTGTTTTTCAAACAACACTTTGCTAATTAAAAGTCCAAATACACTATGCTGTGTATTTAAAAGAGAAATGTTGATATGCAATTTTGTCAGATTTTGACAGATTTAGGTTGAGAAATTTTGAATTTCATGCTAAAGTGAAAAAAATAAAACAAAATTCACAATGCCAGAAGTTAATTGGACCTGGATTTTAGTCACAGCTCTGTAACTACCTAAACTAAGGAACAGATCAAATGACATATAAAAAATTATATAACAGCACCAGCTTGAAATGTGTCACAGGGAATCTGTGAAACTAAAATGAAAAAGCATGCTACCATTTTGAAAAAAAGAAATAATCTTATAACAGTGAATGTTATATTATTATATAAATGAATTCTATTTCTCTCTCCTGTTTTCATTCATTAAAAAATAAAAGCCCCTCACTACTTTCCACTACCCACCTATTAGCTTTCTCTCATGCTGTTCTTCTATGTCTTATCTGTTCATTTCATGGCTAGCAACCAAAGGGAGAAAGGGGCTGCAAATTCATGCATCTTTAACTCAAACATACTGTTGCAACTTCTGCATTTTTATCAACAGCCCTCTATTAGACTTGGTAATCTTCCAAACCCCTAGCCATCAGTTTCCTGATTGTTAGCTTTTCCAACTACTCCAGTATTTTAATTGTTTTATTCAATGTGATGTTTTTAAAAACAGTTTTCTGTTGATATATGCAGCCATAATTTAGTAAGTTTTGTCCATCTATGAAATTTTATTTTGTATACATACAATAGAACTATTTAAATTTCTCCGTGAAAGTTTGGAACCAGTATTATTTTATACAGAATTTATAGTATTTATTTTTACTGCGAATGCATTTTCTACTATATTTTCTAGTTGATTATTGAACCTTAAGATAGTAAAAAAAAAATAGGTTAATTAAATTAAAAGCAAATAGTGATTGAAATTATGAAAAGCAGAAATCAATATAACGAAAGAAAACACAAAAACTCTAAAGCTACTATAAAAAAGATAGTATGGTATTGGTGAAAGTATAGATACAGCACAATGGAACACAGAGCTTAGAAAATGACACAAAGTCAACTGAGTTTTGACTAAGATCAAAAATAACTATTTCAACAAATTAGGCTGTAATAGCTGAAACAGCTGAATGTAAAGGCACAAATACAATGAGACTCACTCATAATATTAATAAAAATTAACTCAGAATGGATCATAGACTTAAGTGTAAAATGTAGCTATATAAATTCTAAAAGTAAATAGGAGAAATATATGTGCTAATGTGTTCACTAAAATATCTATTAAATCAAATATCTATGAAATTGAATTTTATGGAAATTAAAAGTTTTTACTATGTGACAGATAAAAAAAAAAGAAAAGACTACAAAAAAAGAAGCTAGTTAGGTGGGATTTTGGAGATAAAGCTTGTGCTTGTTGATAAAAAAGAACATGAAAAAATGACATAAACTAAGAGTAATTATTTGCAAATCTTACTTATGGTAACAAATCTGAAATTTAAATGAAATGTAAAAATACTCAGTCAAAAGCCAGCAAAGTCTCTTAACAGACACCTCAGTGAATAATAACAAAGAAGCATGCAAAACTATATTCAATATCAGTAGTCATAAATTAAAACAACAATGAGATACTACTAATACCTATCCAGACAGTATCGAATGCTTACGCAGTTGTGAATACATAGATTTTCATATATTTCCAGTTGGAAAGAAAAGTGCTAATCCATTTGGAAAATATTTAGATATTTTCTTAGAGAGTTAAATATATACTTGCTCTATGACCCAGCAATCCCAAGCCTACATAGTTACCAAAAAAAAAAAAAAAGAAAAAGTGAAAATGTTCACACAAAAATGTCTATATGTGAATACTTATAGAAGTCCTACATGTAAAACTTGGATCAATGCAAAAATTTAGAGATGGAAAAGAATGTTTTCTGGGACACCGGGCAGAAGACTGTTTCAGCTATACAGTGGCAGCATGGAGAAATATTTTGAGGGACTGAACTGCTCTGTATCAAGACTTTTGTGGTGAATATAAGACTTGATTCATCATTAAACACCATAGAATATTGTACCACCTAGTACAAATTTTTAACAATATGTAAATTCAAAAACTTATCAACTTAGAATACAGAGGAAATACAAAATGTTATTAATTTGTAAAATAGAAGTCAGTGTGTTATAAATTGTAACAATCCGTAAAAGTTGACATAAGTATATTACAATACTTTTACTCCTTTTTGGTCATTCTCCCTGTAAGATTCACAGCCCAGGGACAAATGCTTGTGTACCTCAGATATGCAGAAGACATCATCCTTATGGGAGAAAGTGAAGAAGAATTAAAGAGCCTCTTGATGAAAGTGAAAGAGGAGAGTGAAAACGTTGGCTTAAAACTCAACATTCAGAAAATGAAGATCATGGCACCTGGTCCCATCACTTCATGGCAAATAGATGGGAAAACAGTGGAAACAGTGAGAGACTTTATTTTGGGGGGCTCCAAAATCACTGCAGATGGTGACTGCAGCCATGAAATTAAAAGACGCTTGCTCCTTGGAAGAAAAGTTATGACCAACCTAGACAGCATATTAAAAAGCAGAGACATTACTTTGCCAATAAAGATCTGTCTAGTCAAAGCTATGGTTTCTCCAGTAGTCATGTATAGATGTGAGAGTTGGACTATAAAGAAAGCTGAGCACTGAAGAATTGATGCTTTTGAACTGTGGTATTGGAGAAGACTCTTGAGAGTCCCTTGGACTGCGAGAAGATGCAACCAGTCCATCCTAAAGGAAATCAGTCCTGAATATTCGTTGGAAGGACTGATGCTGAAGCTGAAACTCCAATACTTTGGCCATCTGATGCGAAGAAGTGACTCATTGGAAAAGACTGTGATACTGGGAAAGATTGAAGGCAGGAGGAGAAGGGGATAACAGAGGATGAGATGGTTGGATGTCATCACTGATTCAATGGACACAGTATGAATAAACTCCGGGAGTTCGTGATGGATAGGGAGGCCTGGTGTGCTGCAGTCCTTGGAGTCACAAAGGGTCAGACACGACTGAGCAACTGAACTGAACTGTACAGTCACTTTTACAAGCAACATTTAATTGTTCAAGAGGGAAGGAGAATGAGCAGAGCTAATTATATGGCAAAACAACTGACCTACTGTGTGTAAAATAAGCACAGGGAACCCTGCTAAAAGTTATGTGGCAGCCTGGATGGAAGGGAAGTTTTGGGAAGAATAGATACATGTGTGTATATATGACTGAGTCACTTTGCTGTTCCCCTGAAGCTATCGGAACATTTTTGATCAGCTATACTCCAATATAAGATAAAAAGTTAAAACAACACAAAATAAAGAAATATTTATAATGCTGAAAATCATAATGCTTTAACATATTTTTTAATTTCATTAGTTTTATAAAAGAATATACATTAGATATTCTTAACAAGTCTATCCATTAGTAGAATGAAATTAAATATGTTTTTCATGACATGGATCTTAAAATAATTCTACTAATTCTATGCAAATGGCTTTATTTTTTAATCCTAAAATTAATTAACTTATTTAATCTCAAATCTTTATTAAGATAGTCTGGACGTGAGGAAAATTGGAAATGAAGTTAATCACTCACTTTCAGTGACAGCAAGTGCTGGATAATGTTTTTTATTTTATTCTTCTTTTTTTTTTTTCCTTTTTTACATGGGGGTTCTTACAGAAATGTTTAGAATATGAGGCATTATTTTTGTGCCTTTTCTCAACCATGGAAACATGCAGAGAGGCCCTGATTATAACAAGTATATTTCTCAGATTATGTCATCTGAGAAAATCTTTCAATGGTTAAGAATCAAGTCTAAATTCCCTTTTCACAATTACTCCATTTGTCATCAAGAGAATTTATTCTAAATATTTATAAAAAAATTGATTGGTTATCATATTTTATTTAATTTTCTTCTTTTTCCTACTCCCCTTATCAGTATTTCATATGAAACTATTAGTGAGAAAGCAACTAATTAGTTCTCATTGTAAAGAATTTGGGTCTCTGTATGAGATATATTAGCTGTCTAAACTCAAGGGGCCATCAAAGGATAGTTAAATATTCCAGTTAAGTGTTCTAGTTAAAGTTGCCATTGCTGAACACTACAGAAGTAACTCCTCATAAACAGTGAGGGAGGAAATACAATTTAATTAGGAAAGCTAAATTGACTAAAGTGTGCCAACAGAGACAGAGACTGTCTGAAATTGGGCTAACTATGTGAAATTATTATATTCAAGTGTATTTTTAAGTTCCAACTTGATGTACATTTTATTCCATTCTGACATAAATCATGATAGACTGCCTGAAGAGAATATATGATCCATCCCACAGAAAGTTCAATAAACTGTGTTGTACTGGAGCTTTAACTAAATAGAAGTTTAACATCATAAACCAAATTAAAACCCATTTTTATCTTTGATGCTATGCAAAATATTATTAGATACTAGGACAAAGATTATCATCTCTTTTAACAGCTAAAATTTATTGATGGCAGTATGCAAGGCACTGTGCTTGGTACTTTCAAGACATCATATCATTTAATTCTCAAAGCCATCTTACAAGAACATGAACACTGTTTTACTATTTAAGAGATATAGTTACTGAAACTTAAAGGTAAATGGAAGAGCAGGTACTAAGACTCAGGACCACTAAAATGTTTGTCGTCACACGAGTCTAACTTCTGAAGCAGGACACTGTGCATTCAAGAGTTAGTAGTGGTAGCTGAGCCTAGTGTAGAATCCAGATTTCTAACAGCTAATCAAATGTATTTTTACCCCCATTTCACAAACCATATTTTTCTTGTTTTTATGAAATAAATTCTCCAGCACTCACGTAGTCTGCTCCCATCTGTCTTTTCATTTCAGAGGGTATATAATATATTTGTTCAGACATAAATACCACATTGCTGATCATTGCGTGCCAGCATAAACTGCTTATCATCTTTAGTCAGTCATTAGTGACTCTAAAATAGTTACATCGCTGAATATTGTTTCATCAAACAAACTCTCAAGCATTTCACAATACCTAATAATCTCTAAGAAGACACTCAAGTGTTTTTACGTACATACCTTTTTAGTTACTTATATCAGTGAACAAGAAAACAAATAATTGCCATTTGGCAGTTTCAGAGCCAAGCCTTTTGTTTTCGTTCATGGAAAGAATGCTTGTCTCTGAAAGAGTTTTAAATGTAATTGTTGATGCTCTGTCAATAAAAGAAAGGAATATTGACAGCAGCTGTGAGTCTTACCTGGCTTATGTCCACAGCATTATCATAAAAAGGTTAGATTGTCTGGATCATATGCTAATTGTCCCTCCATCCTGCATGCCTGCCTGAAATGACCTAAATGTTAGGATGTTTTGAATTTAAGATTTCTGGTTTTCATGTACATCAAATAACATAAGGTCTACTCCTCTAATAAAGCAGTGAGATTCAAGTGTCATTTTCAATTGATACTCAATTTTTCTTAGAGTATGCAATGAGCTATTTTTAGTGGGTTAAGCAAAAGTAAAATTTAATTCTTTCTAAAGTTATAAACATCAGCCTATTCTTTGAGAAAGATAACTCATTCAAGATTAAAAAAACATGACTTAATAATTTTATTGAGTAGAATTTAGATGTGTTTGTCATCAACTGGGCTGAAATATATGTTTAAGATGCTTAATGGAGAAGTGAATGGTTACAAAGGGGAGAAGGTGGATTATGTAGACAGAGAACTCTGTCATCAAAAGCATTAAAGATGAGTGAGATAATTCTTTGTATTATCTTTGTATTATTGGACAAGACTTTAAATTGTCTCTTATCTGTAGATCTGAGATATTTATCATAATGATGAAATGAGAAAATTATGGTAAGTTACTGTAGAAGCTTTCAGAGAAAGTACTTAAAACATGATAGCTGCCTTTAATATTATTATTTCTGAATGTCAAATAGCCAAATAAATTTCCCCAGATATTATGTGACCAACTTAAATACACTATGAATTTATATGTAGATTTGTTTATAACTATAAAATTTTATCAGAACAGGGTGAACCAATTTTATTAAAGCTCACAATGGAAATTACAATTTTATTTTACAGTTTGAACATGATTTTTTTAATTGACACATATTTGATTTACACTATTATACTAGTTTCAGGTATATAACATTGTGATTTGCAAATTACATTCCATTAAAATATTACAAGATATGGTTAATTTCCCATGATATATAATATATCACTGTCGCTTACCTATTTTGTGCATAGTAGTCTATATCTCTTACTCCCATACCCCAAGTTTACCCCTTTACCTTTCTCTTCCCTTAGGTAACCACTAGTTTGTTTTCTCTTTGACTCTGTTTCTATTCTGCATATATATTTGTTCATATTATTTTTTAGATTCCACATGTAAGTGCTATCACACAGTATTTGCCTTTCTCTGACATATCAGTAAGTATAATATTCTTTAAGTTGATCCACATTACTGCACATGAAGAATTGCATTCTTTTTTATAGCTGACTGGGAATTATAGCATTAAACATTTTGTAATATCACAAACATACATAATAGTCAATATTAAAATGATCATAAATGAATAATGGGCCTTAGGAAGCATCACTATGAACAAAGCTAGTGGAAGTGACAGAATTCCAGTTGAGCTATCTCAAATCCTCAAAGATGATGCTGTTAAAGTGCTGCACTCAATATACCAGCAAGTTTGGAAAGCAGAGCAGTGGCCACAGGACTGGAAAAGGTCAGTTTTTATTCTAATCCCAAAGAAAGGCAATGCCAAAGAATGTCCAAACTACTGCACAATTGCCCTCATCTTATATGCTAGTAAGTGAAAGTGAAAGTCACTCAGTTGTGTCCAACTCTCTGGGACCCCATGGACTGTACAGTCCATGGAATACTCCAGGCCAGAATACTGGAGTTGGGTAGCAGTTCCCTTCTCCAAGTGATCTTCCCAACCCAGGGATCAAACCCAGGTCTCCTGCTTTGCAGGCAGATTCTTTACCAGCTGAGCCACAAGAGAAGCCCAACATACTAGTAAAGCAATGCTCAAAATTCTCCACGCCAGGATTCAACAGTATGTGAACCATGAAATTCCAGATGTTTAAACTGGTTTTAGAAAAAGCAGAGGAACCAGAGATAAGTGCCAACATCTGCTGGATCATTGAAAAAGCAAGAGAGTTCCAGAAAACCATCTACTTCTGCTTTATTGACTATGCAAAAGCCTTTGACTGTGTGGATCACAACTGGAAAATTCTTAAAGAGACGGGAATACCAGACCATGTGACCTGCCTCTTCAGAAACCTGTATGCAGATCAGGAAGTAACAGTTAGAACTGACAATGGAACAACAGACTGGTTCCAACTCATGAAAGGAGTTCCAACTCATGTCAAGGCTGTATATTGTCACCCTACTTATTTAACTTATATGCAGAGAACATCATGTGAAATGCCGAGCTGGATGAAGCATAAGCTGGAATTAAGATTGCTGGGAGAAATATTAATTACTTCAGATATGCAGGTGAGATCACCCTTATGGCAGAAAGTGAAGAAAAATTAATGAGCCTCTTGATAAAAGTGAAAGAGGAGAGTGAAAAAGTGGGCTTAAAGCTCAACATTCAGAAAACTAAGATCATGGCATCCAATTGCACCACTTCATGGCAAACAGATGGGGAAACAGTGGAAACAGTGGCTAACTTTATTTTGGGGGGGCTCCAAAATCACTGCAGATGGTGACTGCACCCATGAAATTAAAAGACACTTACTCCTTGAAAGGAAAGTTATGACCAACCTAGACAGCATATTAAAAAGCAGAGACATCACTTTGTCAACAAAGGTCCATATAGTCAAGGCTATGGTTTTTCCAGTAGTCGTGCATGGATGTGAGAGTTGGACTATAAGGAAAGCTGAGCACCAAAGAATTGATGCTTTTGAACTGTGGAGTTGGAGAAGACTCTTTGGAGTCCCTTGGACAGCAAGGAGATCAAACCAGTCCATCCTAAAGGAAATCAGTCCTGAATATTCATTGGAAGGACTGATGCCGAAGTTGAAACTCTAATACTTTGGCCACCTGATGTGAAGAACTGACTCATTTGAAAAGACCGTGATGCTGGGAAATATTGGAGGCAGGAGGAGAAGGGAACAACAGAGGATGAGATGGTTTGATGGCATCACCGCCGACTTGATGAATATGAGTTTGAGCAAGCTCTGGAGGTTGGTGATGGACAAGGAAGCCTGGCAAGCTGCAGTCCATGGGGTCACAAAGAGTTGGACAGGACTGTGTGACTGAACTGAACTGATCTGAAATGAATAATACAATCAACATCTCAAACTTTAACAAATTAAAACATTTTCCTATTTGTTAAGCTACATTTTAAATTAAATGTTGAAAATAAAGATGAAGTCCCTAGTGTACCCTTCCTCAGTACCGTGACTCAGAAGACCTTATTTTTTTCCTTAACTTGACTACATTTTAAACAGGCTTCTTCCTGACTCTAGGTTCCTAATACTTCTTTACATAAAGCATTTATTTTAGAAAACTTGTAATGGTAAGTTTTTTCTTTGCTTCTTTGAGATATACATACATTTCTTTTTACAGCCTCTTACCAGTTTTGCAATCTTTTTCCAAAATCTAGAAGCCATGTCTTTGAAATGCAATTATCAAAGTTGACATCATCCCAATATCCTAGTTCTGTGGAAGTCTAGGAGCCAAGTTTTGTTGGGTACCTTATTCGAAGTTGAAAAACTACCCACTGTCATAAAGATAAAGCTGATTATCAAATCCATATGGCCTAATATTTTCCAGTACTATTCCAGTTGCTCATACCAGTGCATAAAACCCCTGTACCACCTGCTTCATTGGAGTTAAGCTCAGACTTAAATCTGGACTTTCTCTCCTATTGCAATAGTCTTGAATAAAGTCTTAAGGTATAACATTGTTGGTGCAATTTTAGGTTTGAAGTGCATTATCTTCCCTCCTTAATTCCACTGAGAAAATCTTGCAGTATTTGCACAAAATCCAGAAATATAAAAATACTATAAATATTTTTTGTTCCAGTTCTGTGAAAAATGCCATTGGTAATTTGATAGGGATCACATTAAATCTGTAGATTGCATTTGGTAGTATAGTCATTTTCACAATATTTATTCTTCCTACCTAGGAACATAGAATATCTCTCCATCTGTTTATGTCATCTTTAATTTCTTTCATCAGTGTCATAATTTTCTGTATACAGTTTTTTGTCTCCTTTGATAATTTTATTTCTAGATACTCCATTCTTTTTGTTGCAATGGTGAATGGGATTGATTCCTTAATTTCTCTTTCTGATTTTTTATTGCTAGTATACAGGAATGCAAATGATTTTTGTGTATAGATTTTTGTGTTCTCTGACTTTGCTAAATTCACTGATTAGCTCTAGCAATTTTTTGATAGTATCTTTAGGGTTTTCTATGTAGACTATCATGTCATCTGCAAACAGTGAGAGCTTTACTTCTTCTTTTCCAACCTGGATTCTTTTTATTTCTTTTTCTTCTCTGATTGCTGTATCTAGGACTTCCAAAACTATGTTGAATAATAGTGGTAAAAGTGGACACCCTTATCTTGTTCCTGATCTTAGGGTGAATGCTTTCAGCTTTTCACCACTGAGAATAATGTTTACCATGGGCTTATCACATATAGGCTTTACTATGTTGAGGTAGGTTCCTTCTATCCCCATTTTTTGAAGAGTTTTACTCATAAATGAGTGCTGAATTTTGTCAAAGTGGGAATGTAAATTGATACAGAAACTATGGAAGATGATATGGATATTCCCTAAAAAACTAAGAAAAAGACCACTATATGATGCAGTAATCCCACTCCTAGGCATATACCCTGAGGAAACCAAAATTGAAAAAGACACATGCATCCCATTGTTCATTGCAGTACTATTTACAATAGCTAGAACATGGAAGCAGCCTAGATGTCCATCAACAGATGAATAGATGAAGAAATTGTGGTACATATGCACAATGGAATATTACTCAGCCATAAAAAGGAATGGATTTGAGTCAGTTCTAATGAGGTGGATGAATCTCTTTAGAGCCTATTATGCAGAGTGAAGAAAGTCAAAAAGAGAAAGATAAATATCGTACACTAACTCATATATACAAAATCTAGAAAGATGGTACCAAAGAATTTATTTGCAATGCAGCAATGAAGAAAAAGAGAGAGAGAATAGACCTATGGACGTGGGGAGAGGGGAGGAGAGGGTGAGATGTATGGAGAGAGTAACATGAAAACTTATATTACTATATGTAAAATAGATAGCCAATGGGAATTTGCTGTGTGTCTTAGGAAACTCAAACAGGGGCTCTCTATCTAACTAGAGGGTTGGGATAGGGAGGGAGATGGGAGGGAGTCTCATGAGAGAGGGGATATTTGTATACCTATGGCTGATTCATGTTGAGGTTTGAGGGAAAACACCAAAATTCTGTTAAGCATTTATCCTTCAATTAAAAAATAAATAAATTAAAAAAATACTATCAGTTCAGTTCAGTTGTTCAGTTGTGTCTGACTCTGTGACCCCATGGACTGCAGCACGCCAGGCCTCCCTGTTCATCACCAACTCCCAGAGTTTCCTCAAACTCATGTCCACTGAGTTGGTGATGTTGATGATGCCTTCTAACCATCTCATCCTCTGCTGTACCCTTCACCTCCTGCCCTCAATCTTTCCCAGCATCAGGGTCTTCTCCAATGAGTAAGTTCTTCACATCAGGTGCAAAGTATTGGAGTTTCAGCTTCAGCTGCAGCATCAGTCCTTCCAATGAATATTCAGGACTGATTTCCTTTAGGATTGACTGATTGGATCTCCTTGCTGTCCAGGGGACTCTCAAGAGTATTCTCCAACAACACAGTTCAAAAGCATCAATTCTTCAGTGCTCAGCTTTCTTTATAGTCCAACTCTCACATCCATACTTGCTGCTGCTGCTGCTGCTAAGTCGCTTCAGTCGTGTCCGACTCTGTGCAACCCCATAGACGGCAGCCCACCAGGCTCCCCCATCCCTGGGATTCTCCAGGCAAGAACACTGGAGTGTTGACATTTCCTTCTCCAATGCATGACAGTGAAAAGTGAAAGTGAAGTCGTTCAGTCGTGTCTGACTCTTCACGACCCCATGGACTGCAGCCTACCAGGCTCATCCGCCCATGGGATTTTCCAGGCAAGAGTACTGGAGTGGGGTGCCATTGCCTTCTCTGCATCCATACATGACTACTGGAAAAAACATAGCTTTGACTAGACAGACCTTTTTTGGCAAAA
Organism: Giraffa tippelskirchi; assembly: GCF_054371585.1. Taxonomy (NCBI): domain Eukaryota; kingdom Metazoa; phylum Chordata; class Mammalia; order Artiodactyla; family Giraffidae; genus Giraffa; species Giraffa tippelskirchi. The sequence goes on along the minus strand of NC_137276.1, from coordinate 70,832,981 downwards.
CAATGTCTCTGCTTTTTAATATGCTGTCTAGGTTGGTCATAACTTTTCTTCCAAGGAATAAGTGTCTTTTAATTTCATGGCTGCAGTCACTGTCTGCAGTGATTTTGGAGCTGCCCAAAATAAAGTCTGTCACTGTTTCCCTTGTTTCCCATATTTGGCATGAAGTGATGGGACCAGATGTCATGATCTTAGTTTTCTAAATGCTGAGTTTTAAACCAACTTTTTCACTCTCCTCTTTCACTTTCATCAAGAGGCTCTTTAGTTCATCACTTTCTGCCATAAGGGTGGTGTCATCTGCATATCTGAGGTTGTTGGTATTTCTCCTGGCAACCTTGATTTCAGCTTGTGCTTCATCCAGCCCAGCATTTCACATGATGTACTCTGCATATAAGTTAAATAAGCAGGGTGACAATATACAGCCTTGATGTTTTCCTTTCCCAATTTGGAACCAGTCTGTTGTTCCATGTCCAGTTCTAATTGTTGCTTCCTGACTGCATACAGATTTCTCAGGAGGCAGGTCAGGTGGTCTGGTATTCCCATCTCTTTAAGAATTATCCACAGTTTGTCTCGATCCACACTGTCAAATGCTTTTGCATAGTCAATAAAGCAGAAGTAGATGTTTTTCTGAAACTCTCTTGCTTTTCCGATGATCCAGCGGATGTTGGCAATTTGATCTCTGGTTCCTCTGCTGTTTCTAAAACCAGTTTGAACATCTGGGAATTCGTAGTTCATGTACCGTTGAAGCCTGGCTTGGAGAATTTTGAGCATTACATGACTGAGTGACTAAGCACACAAGGAAGAACACAAACAACCCACATAGCAGGCTCCAAGATTTGACTGAAAATACTGGATGCAAACAAAACTAGATCATGTTTAGATAAATTGTCCTGATGAACTTTACTTCCCACCTAATATTTCTTCCCCTATAAATGAGCTTTTCAAAAAAACTACATTCAAGCTATTTCATCCATTTATTGTGTCTTTAAATGACTCACTAGGATCCTTCATGTACAAAGATAACAGCTGAGAGTGCTAATTACCAAACTAAGCAAGACACAGCAGGGAGTAGTAGTCATTATTCATACCTTTACTGCACCTGGTAGAGGAACGCATTTAGGAAAGACAGTTCTTGCTTTCTATTATTATTTGACATGAAATCAGGTGAAATTCTTGATACAAACTATTGGTGGACAATTGTCCTCTTTAATTAAAGACTGGCTATTATCTATAAAAATGTTATGGAAAAGAAATAAAGAAACAGAAAGGAGATAATTAAAGTGTTGAATTGAGCAGGAAAAGTCAGAATTCTCTTTCAGTTTCAGTCTTGGCTAGCTTTTGAATGTATGAAAGAGTATTAGCACGAATGGATTTTTTAATGAATTAAAAGATTGCATATTGTCCCTGTCACTGTGGCATAATGACTGAATTTACATTCAGTATTGGCCATTTACAAGATAACACAATTTTTTTAATCCTGCATAGTCCTTTCAGGATTATTTCTAAAATATAAGATTTATTTTCTTTGTACTTTAAACTATAAAAATCAAATTACAACTCATGAATGACTGATGTAAAAGACAAGCTTACCAGTTTTACAAGTGAACAACAGATTTCCATTAAGCAACTATTAATCAAGAAATAAAAAACAAAAAATTTGTTACAGTTTACTGATGGTTTATGTATTCTATGTCTTTTTATATCAGCTACAAAGCCATTAGAACATTATGGAAAATTACCTGTATATTCTGTCTATAATATCATTCTTAATGTCATTTTGGGCTTCCCTGGGGGCTCATTGGTAAAAAATTCACCTACCAGTGCAGGAGACACGGGTTTGATTCCTGGGTTGGGAAGATTCACTGGAGAAGGAAATGGCAACTCACTCCAGTATTCTTGCAGGGGAAATTCCATGGACAAAGGAGCCTGGTGGACTATAGTCCATGGGGGTCACAAAATAGTAGGACAAGACTGAATGGCAACATGACAAAGACAAAGGGAAAAGCATGAGGCCATTCAGGTATGAGGTAAATCAAATTCCTTATATTATACAGTGGAGGTGATGAATAGATTCAACCCAGGAATTGAACTGGGGTCTCCTTCATTACAGGTGGATTCTTTACCAACTGAGCTATCAGGAAAGCCCTGGATATGGCAGATTGCCTGAAGAACTGTGGATGGAGGTTCGTAATATTGTACAGGAAGTAGTGACCAAAACCATCCCAAGGAAAAAGAAATGAAAGAAGGCAAACTGGTTGTTTGAGGAGGCTTTACAAATAGCTGAGAAGACAAGCAAAAGGAAAGGGATAAAGTGAAAGATAGACCCCACTGATTGCAGAGTTCCATAGAATATCAAGAGGAGATAAAGAGACCTTCTTCAATGAACAATGCAAAGAAATAAGAGAAATAAAAGAATGGTAAAGACTAGAGATCACTTCAAAATAATCTGAGCTATCAAAGGAATTTTTATTCAAGTATGGGCATGATAAAGGACAAAACAAAAAGGACCTAATAGAAGCAGAAGAGAGAAAAGAAGATATGACAAGAATACACAGAACTATAAATAAAAGGTCTTAATGACCCAGATAAGCACAATAGTATGGTAACTCCCCTAAAGCTGGACATCCTGGAGTGTGCAGTCAAGTGGCCCTCAGGAAGCATTACTAAGAGGAAAACCAATGGAGGTGATGGAATTACAGCAGGCAGTCAGTCAGTTCAGTCGCTCAGTCGTGTCTGACTCTTTGCAACCCCATAGACACAGCATGCCAGGACTCCCTGTTTATCACCAACTCCTGGAGTTTATTCAAACTCATGTCCATTAATTCTGTGATGCCATCCAACCATCTCATCCTCTGTGGTCCCCTTCTCTTCTTGCCCTCAATCTTTCCCAGCATCAGGGTCTTTTCAAATGAGTCAGTTCTTCGCATCAGGTGGCCAAATCATTGGAGTTTCAGCTTCAACATCAGTCCTTCCAATGAATATTCAGGACTGATCTCCTTTAGGGTAGACTGGTTTGATCTCCTTGCAGTCCAAGGGACTCTCAAGAGTCTTCTCCAACACCACAGTTCAAAAGCATCAATTCTTCTGTGCTCAGCTTTCTTTATAGTCCAATTCTCACATCCATACATGACTACTGGAAAAACAATAGACTTCACTAAACGGACCTTTGTGGCAAAGTAATGTCTCTGCTTTTTAATATGCTGTCTAGGTTGGTCATAACTTTTCTTCCAAGGAGTAAGCATCTTTTAATTTCATGGCTACAATCACCATCTGTAGTGATTTTGGAGCCCCCCCAAAATAAAGTCCACCACTGTTTCCATTGTTTCCCCATCTATTCGCCATGAAGTGATGGGACTGAATGCCATGATCTTAGTTTTCTGAATGTTGAGCTTTAAGGCAACTTTTTCACTCTCCTCTTTCACTTTCATCAAGAGGCTCTTTAGTTCTTTACTTTCTGCCATAAGGTGGTGTCTTCTGCATATATGAGGTTATTGATATTTCTCCCAGCAATCTTGAATTCAGTTTGTGTTTCTTCCAGCCCAGTATTTCTCATGATGTACTCTGCATATGAGTTAAATAAGCAGGGTGACAATATACCACCTTAACATATTCCTTTTCTGATTTGGAAACAGTCTGTTTTTCCATGTCCAGTTCTAACTGTTGCTTCCTGACTTGCATACAGACTTCTCAATAAGTAGGTCAGTGGATCTGGTATTCCCATCTCTTTCAGAATTTTCCAAACTTTGTGGTGATGCACAGTGTCAAAGGTTTTGGTATAGTCAATAAAGCAGAAATAGATGTTTTTCTGGAACTCTCTTGCTTTTGTGATGATCCAACGGACGTTGGCAATTTGATCTCTGGTTCCTCTGCCTTTTCAAAATCCTGGAAGTTCATGGTTCACTTATTGTTGAAGCCTGGTTTGGAAAATTTTGAGCATTCCTTTACTAGTGTGTGAAATGAGTACAACTGTGTGGTAGTTTGAGCATTTTTTGGCATTGCCTTTCTTTGGGATTGGAATGAAAACTGATCTTTTCCAGTCATGTGTCCACTGCTGAGTTTTCCAAATTTGCTGACGTATTGAATGCAGCACTTACACAGCATCATCTTTTAGGATTTGAAATAGCTCAACTGGAATTCCATCACCTCCACTAGCTTTGTTCATAGTGATGCTTCCTAAGGCCCACTTGACTTCACATTCCAGGATGTCTGGCTCTAGGTGAGTCATCACCCCATCGTGATTATCTGGGTCATGAATACCTTTTTTGTACAGTTCTTCTGTGTATTGTTGCCACCTCTTCTTAATATCTTCTGCTTCTGTTAGGTCCATACCATTTCTGTCCTTTATTGTGCTCATCTTTGCATGAAATTTTCCCTTGGTATATCTAATTTTCTTGAAAAGATCTCTAGTCTTCCATTCTATTTTTTTCCTCTATTTCTTTACAATGATCACTGAGGAAGTCTTTCTTATCTCTCCTTGCTATTCTTTGGAACTCTGCATTCAAATCGGTATATCTTTCCTTTTCTCCTTTGCTTTTTGCTTCTTCTTTTCACAGCTATTTGTAACGCCTCCTCAGACAGCCATTTTACTTTTTTGCATTTATTTTTCTTGGGGCTGCTCTTGATCCCTGTACACGATCCCTGTCTTCTGTTCAATGTCACGAACTTCCGTCAATAGTTCATTAGGCACTCTGTCTATCAGATCTAGTCCCTTGAAACTATTTGTCATTTTCACTGTATAAACATAAGGGATTTGTTTTAGGTCATACCTGAATGGTCTAGTCATTTTCCCTACTTTCTTCAATATAAGCAGCCATGTGGAGATAGCCATGTCCAAGGCTGGAGCCACGGCTGTGCTTTGCTGGCACGAGCAGCCGTGAGAAGATATGCCATGTTCAAGGTCAGGAGCAGTGGCTGCGCCTCGCTGCAGGGGCCGTGAGGAGATACCCTACATCCAATGTCAGAGAAACACCAGCAAGACGATAGGTGCTGGATCAGCTGTGAAGAGATACCCCACACCCAAAGGCAAAGGACAAGCCCCAGCAAGACAGTAGAAGGGATGAATTCACTTTTAGAATCATACCCTATTCCCACCAGAGATGCTCAGAGGTCTCAAACAAACCTTGTGAACACCAGCACCCAGGGACGACACAGAGACTGAGACAGAACTCTGTTTGAGCATCTCCTGTAGAGGTACCAGTCAGCAGTGGACTGCCACAGGGACAGGGGCTTTGGGTGCAGCAGACCTGGGTATGGCATAAGCCCTCTTGGAGGAGTTCGCCATTAACCCCACCAAAGAGTTGCCAGACCTTACATAGGACTGGGAAACAAACTCTTGGCAGGCACAAACAGAACTTTGTGTGCACCAGGACCCAGGAGAAAAGAGTGTGACCCCACAAGAGACTGACCCAGACTTGCCAGTGAGAGTCCAGGAGTCTCCAGCAGAGACGTGGGTCAGAGGGGGTCTGCTGCAGGGGTTGGGGCACTGTGTGTAATAGTATCTTTTGAAAGAGGTCACCATTATCTTCATTAACTCCACCATAGTTTGGCCCCAGGTAAATAGCAGAGAGGGAACACAGCTCCATCCATTAACAGAAAATTGGATTAAAGATTTACTGAGCATGGCCCCACCAATCAGAACAAGACCCAGTTTCCCCCTCAGTCAGTCTCTCCCACCAGGAAGCTTCCATAAGTCTCTTCCCTTCTTCGTTAAAGGGCAGACGGACTGAAAACCACAGTCACAGAAATCTAACCAATCTGATCACATGGACGACAGCCTTGTCTAACTCAATGAAACTATGACACATGCCATGTAGGGCCACCCAAGACAGACAGGTCATGGTGGAGTGTTCTGACAAAATGTGGTCCACTGGAGAAGGGAATGCAAACCACTTCAATATTCTTGCCTTGAGAACCCCATGAACAGTATGAAAAGGCAAAAAGATAGGACACTGAAAGATGAACTCCCCAGGTTAGTAGGTGCCAAATATGCTACTGAAATCCAGTGCTTGGGTACAATCTCACAAATGACAGAATGATCTCTGTTCATTTCCAAGACAAGCCATTCAATATCATGGTAATCCAAGTCTATGCCTTGACAAGTAATGCTGAAGAAGCTGACGTTGAACAGTTCTATGAAGACTTGCACGACCTTCTAGAACTAACAGCCAAAAAAGATGTCCTTTTCATTATAGGGGACTGGAATGCAAAAGTAGGAAGTCAAGAAACACCTGGAGTAATAGGCAAATTTGGCCTTGGAGTACAGAATGAAGAAGGGCAAAGGCTAATAGAGTTTTGCCAAGAGAATGCACTGGTCATAGCAAACACTCTCTTCCAACAACACAAGAGATGACTCTACACATGGACATCACCAGATGGTCAACACCAAAATCATATCGATTATATTCTTTGCAGCCAAAGGTGGAGAAGCTCTATACAGTTGGCAAAAATAAGACCCGGAGCTGCCTGTGGCTCAGGTCATGAACTCCTTATTCCCAATAACAGCAGAACTATTTAAAATCCTAAAAGAAAATGCCATTAAAGTGCTACACTCAATATGTCAACAAATTTGGAAAATTCACCAGTGTCCGCACTGGTGGAAAAGGTCAGTTTTCATTCCAATCTCAAAAAAAGGAAATGCCAAAGAATGTTAAAACTACTGTGCAATTGTGCTCATTTTACATGCTAGTAAGGTAATGCTCAAAATCCTTCAAGCTAGGTTTTAGCAATATGTAAACTGAGAACTCCAAGATGTATAAGCTGGGTTTCAAAAAGGCAGAGGAACCAGAGATCAAATTGCCAACATCCATTGGATTATTTGAACACTTCCTAACACCATACACAAAAATAAACTCAAAATGGATTAAAGATCTAAATGTAAGACCAGAAACTATAAAACTCCTAGAGGAAAACATAGGCAAAACACTCTCCGACATAAATCACAGCAGGATCCTCCATGACCCACCTCCCAGAATATTGGAAATAAAAGCAAAAATAACCAAATGGGGCCTAATTAAAATTAAAAGCTTTTGCACAACAAAGGAAACTATAAGCAAGGTAAAAAGACAGCCTTCAGAATGGGAGAAAATAATAGCAAACGAAGCAACAGACAAACAATTAATCTCAAAAATATACAAGCAACTCCTGCAGCTGAATGCCAGAAAAATAAACGACCCAATCAAAAAATGGGCCAAAGAACTAAACAGACATTTCTCCAAAGAAGACATACAGATGGCCAACAAACACATGAAAAGATGCTCAACATCACTCATTATTAGATAAATGCAAATCAAAACCACAATGAGGTACCATTTCACACCAGTCAGAATGGCTGCTATCCAAAAGTCTACAAGCAATAAATGCTGGAGAGGGTGTGGAGAAAAGGGAAACCTGTTATACTGTTGGTGGGAATGCAAACTAGTACAGCCACTATGGAGAACAGTATGGAGATTCCTTAAAAAACTGGGAATAGAACTGCCATATGACCCAGCAATCCCACTGCTGGGCGTACACACTGAGGAAACCAGAATTGAAAGAGACGCGTGTACCCCAATGTTCATCGCAGCACTGTTTACAATAGCCAGGACATGGAAGCAACCTAGATGTCCATCAGCAGACGAATGGATAAGGAAGCTGTGGTACATATACACAATGGAATATTACTCAGCCATTAAAAAAATACATTTGAATCAGTTCTATTGAGATGGATGAAACTGGAGCCCATTATACAGAGTGAAGTAAGCCAGAAAGAAAAACACCAATACAGTATACTAATGCATATATATGGAATTTGAAAGATGGTAACGATAACCCTATATGCGAGACAGAATAAGAGACAGAGATGCATAGAACAGTCTTATGGACTCTGAGGGAGAAGGTGAGGGTGGGACGTTCTGGGACAATAGCATTGAAACATGTATATTATCATATGTGAAACAGAACACCATTCCATGTTCGATGCATGAGACAAATGCTCAGGGCTGGGGCAATGGGATGACCCAGAGGGATGGGATGGGGAGGGAGGAGGGAGGGGGGTCCAGGAAGGGGAACACATGTAAACCCATGGCTGATTCATGTCAATGTATGGCAAAAACTACTACAATATTGTAAAGTAATTAGCCCCCAACTAAAATAAATAAATTTATTTAAAAAAAATAAATAAAAAATAAAAAAGCAAAGAATTCCAGATAAACATCTGCTTCTGCTTCATTGACTATGCTAAAGCTTTTGACTGTGTGGATCACAACAAACTGTGAACAATTCTTAAACACATGGGAATACCAGACCACCTTACCTCTCTCCTGAGAAACCTATATGTGGGTCAATAAACAACACTTAGTACTGGACATGGAAGAACTGGCTGGTTCAAATTGGGAAAGGAATGTGTCAAGGCTGTATATTGTTACTGTGTTCATCTAACTCCAATGCAGAACACATCATGTGAACTGACAGGCTGGATGAATCACAAGTTGGAGTCAAGATTGTCAGGAGAAATATCAACAACCTCAGATATGCAGATCATACCACTCTAATGTCAGAAAGTGAAGAGGAACTAAAGACCCTCTTGATGAGGGTGAAAGAGAAGAGTGATAAAGCAGGCTTGAAAGTCAGCATTAAAAAAACTAAGATCATGGAATCCAGTCCCATCACTTCATGGCAAATAAAAGGAGAAAAAGTGAAAGCAGTGACAGATTTACTTTTCTTTGGCTCTAAAATCACTGCAGAAAGTGATTGCACCCAGGAAATTAAATGATGCTTGCTCCTTGGAAGAAAAGCTATGACAAATCTAGATAGCAAAAAAGCAGAGACCTCACTTTGAAGACAAGTTCCGTATGGTCAAAGCTATGGTTTTTCCAGTAGTCATTCAGAGATGTGAGAGTTGGATCACAAAGAAAGCTGAGTGCAGAAGAATTGATGCTTTCAAATAGTGGTACTGGAGAAGACTCTTGAGAGTCCCTTGGACTGCATGGAGATCAAAACTATCAATCCTAAAGGAAATCAACCCTGAATATTTATTGGCAGGTCTGTTGCTGAAGTTGAAGCTCCAATACTGTGGCCCACTTTTGCAAAGTGCTGACTCATTAAAAAACACCCTGATGCTGGGAAAGATTGAAGGCAAAAGGTGAAGAGCGTGGCAGAGGATGAGATTATTAGAGAGTATCGTGGACTCAGTGGACATCAGTTTGAGCAAACACCAGGAGACAGCGGAAGACAGAGGAGCCTGGTGTGTTACAGTCCATCAGCTTGCAAAGAGTTGGACACTACTTGGGGATGGAACAACAGAAATATTATTTTATTAATTCTATCAAAGAAAGTGCCCAAATTAGTTTGGCCAAAAAAAAATTTTTCTAAGCCCATATTGACTGTAGTGATCACCTCCATTTTACTAAAGGCTGACATTTCACTTGTTTCTAGGTTCAATTTACAATCATACCTATGCAATTCATAGACATTTTTAAAGGCACGAAATTCTGAAAAACAGTATTTGAAGTTGAGAGATCTATTCAATTAATATAAAATAGTTGAAAATTCCTATAAATATGCATGCATTTATAGTAAGCTTATAGTATGGATCTAGTCCCCCAAATATCCCCTACTCTCTCAAAAATGCATCTTGACTTTCATGCATTGGTCACATATTTAGAGTATGGCCCCAGGCTCCCAATCTCGTTATTTGGTAGCTTAAAAAGGGTGAGTACCCAACCAAGCTGTGATTTTGATGATCAGATATTCTCTCCTAGGAATGTGAAACATGCACTGAAAGAAAATCAGTGAGTCTACCTGCTTGATTGAAACTTAAATACTCAGTTGTTGGCACACTAAAGTATCCATTTTCTATGATAGGATTTGAAAATAGATTAAAAGACTGTCTTGAAAGAGAAGAAAAAAATGCTCCTGATGTGCAGAGAAAAGCTAAAGTAAGCAGTATGTAACAGGTTGCTTGTTGTGTCCCAGAATCTTTCCAGGCCCCACCTCCAATTCCTTCTGCATATGTACAGTAGCATTTTATATGTTCCATCCCTGTATTTTTAAGTACAGTTTCTGCTTTTGTCCTAGCAATTGCTCATGCTGTATTCCTTTACATGTAAGATGACCATAAAATCCTGTTAGGGCAGAGTCCCAGTGTCTAAAAACCCATTTCCCTAACCAGTACAACATTTCACATGATTTTATATAAAATATGTTATTGTTATTAAAAATAATTTAAGGAGCTGCTATTATTAATGAATTATTATTTCTGTCATTGTTATTAATGCTATTATTTAAATTAGTCAAGATGGGTTCGTTTGACTTTCATTTTAAATTTCTAACCTATGTAAATATGGTTTCAAAGTTTATTAACACTTTTCTTTCAATTAAAAGTGGTCACGAAGATTTGAGTAACTAGGCATAGCTATTTGATGCTGCACTAATTGATTATGCCATTGTCTTTATGGGAAACTCTAAGACACAAGGAGCTGCTAGTTGCTACCTGGCAGTATTGATGAGAAATGTGTAAAATTACATCCATGCAAAATAAGGATTAAGCAGGCTCAACTACTTTATCTCAAAGGGCTTCTCAGGTAGGGCAAGTGGTAAAGAATCTGCCTGACAATGTAGGAGATGCAAGAGATGCAGGTTAGATTCCTGGATTCGAAAGAACCCTTGGAGTAAGAAATGGCAAACCACTCCAGTAATCTTGCCTAAAAAATTTCACTGGAGACTGGTGGGCTACAGTCCATGGGGTTGGCAAAGAGACAGACATGACTGAGCATGAATGTATATGTATAATCATTATTTCTAATTTTTCTAACACAATTTTTTGTCTGCAATGAGCTCAAAAATGAAACTTCATGTTTAATGAAAAATAAGTACTGAATTTCCATTTCACTACTTAAATTTCTCATTTAGATCAAATAACTGTTGGTCCAGATTAATTTTATTTATTTTCAATTTCAAGAGTGCATATGAACTTATAAAAACGAAGCACTGCTGTTAAAATTTTGCAGATATTTAAATACCAGTCTCATTTCATATCAGTGTGATTATGGAGGCTGAAAAGTCCAACTTCTGCAGTCATTAATCTAGAATAATGAGAGTCAATGGCATAAATTCTAGTCTGAGTTTGAGGTAGGAGGAGATCAAAGTCCCAGTTTGAAGACCATCAGACAGAGAAATAATTCTTTCTTTTTAAGCCCTTTATCCTACTCTTGAGAGTCCCTTGGACTGCAAGGAGATCAAAGCAGTCAATCCTGGAGGAAATCAGTCCTGAATATTCATTAGAAGGACTGATGCTGAAGTTGAAGCTCCAATACTTTGACCACCTGATGGGAAGAACTGAATCATTGGAAAAGACCCTGATGCTGGGAAAGATTGAAGACAGGAGGAGAAGGGGACGACAGAAGATGAGATGCTTGGATGGCATCACTGACTCAATGGACATGAGTTTGAGAAAGCTCTGAGAGTTGGTGATGAACAGGGAGGCCTGGTGTGCTGCAGTCCACGGGGTCAAAAAGAATCAGACAGGACAGAGCCACTGAACTGAACTTAACTGATTCTACTCAGGACTTCAAAGGATTGAATGAGGTCAAAGCAGTGTCTTTTTGAAGATTATTTCATGGTTATTAGGCTATGCTGTACTTTAATTTTGTTCTTTATACATTTATATATGTTTTAAGATTTAACACAAAAGTTTTATATTTTTATCATCAGAATAATCAAGTTAATTTGGCATAAAGTAAAATTATTTGTGGATAGAATTTAAATCAATGAAATGTTTTTTATTTTATAATTTTGATGATTTCAATTTTACTTAGTTTTGCTCTATTTGGGATAATATAAGACACAATGGTAAATGAATTCCATAATTTGTACCTTAATTTGATTATGTAAAATGCTCAGAAAATGGTATAAATGGTATACCATTTATATGAATAAATAAGATACCATTTTAATAGAAGAAAATGGTAAATGAAATAATATCACATTGAAAATTCATCAAACACATTTTTTACTCAAGGGAATCTCAGAAGCTGATAGGTTTAACCAGATACTAACTGTCCCTCTTAACATTTGAGGGCTTTGCTAGTCTTTTTTTTTTTTCTTGTACCACAGGGCATGTGGGATCTTAGTTCTCTGAGCAGGAATTGAACCTACACCCCCTGCATTAGAAGCACAGACTCCTAACCACTGGACCACTGGAGAAGCCCTGTTAGTTACCTATTGCTAGAGCAAATTACCATAAAACTTAATAGATTTAAAATATCAATATTTATTATCTAACAGATTCTGAAGGTTAAGAATCCAGAAATATCTTAGCTGGTTTTTTTCTCAATTATGGTGTCTCATGAGAATCATTAAAACTTTAGGCAGATACTATGGTCTCTTAAAAACTTGAGTGGGGTTGAAAGATCTGATTTCAAGTATATACATGTGATCATTGGCTGGAAGTCTCAGTTCTTTGTCACATGGATCCCTTCATAAGGCTATTTATAACATGATGTCAGGAAAAATCTTGAAGTTTAGGATATCAGGTTTGAGTCCTAATGAGTAAGTAGAAATTTACCTAGGAAAGAGTACGTGTGTGTGTGTGTGTTTCTGTTTCTCTGTTGCTCTGTTTCTCTGTTTGTTAGGGTTTGGGGATAGATTAATGGTGAGTTTTTGGTTTGGAACAACACAAAATTATCTTACAGTTTTAAAGGTCAGAAGTACAGAGCAGCTCTCATTGGGTTAAGTCAAGGAGCCTGCAGGGCTATGTTCCTTTCTCAAGGCTCTGAGGAAGAACAAACTTTTTCCTTGCAGATAAAAGACCAAAATCCCCATTTTATTGTGGTGGTCAATGAGGATGTTTCCCAGCTTCTAGAATCTGGCATGCCTGGAGAATCCCAGAGACAGAGGAGCCTGGTGGGCTGCCGTCTATGGGGTCGCACAGAGTTGGACACGACTGAAGCGACTTAGCAGCAGCAGCAGAATCTGGCATATCCCCTGTTTAATGGCCGTGTTCTTCCATTTTCATAGCCAGCTTTTTAGTTTCCTATTGATGCTGTAATATATTACCATAAATATGATGGCTTAAAACATTTGTTCTCTAAAATCAAAGTTTTTGGCAGAGTCACATTCCTTCTAGAGATTTCATGGAAGAATCTATTTTTTCAACTTTTTCAGTTTCTTAACTTGTAGCACCTTTTTCCATCTTCAAAGCACATTGCTCCAACATTTGGTTCCGTTGTCACATCTCCTACTTATTACATGGATGCTCCTACCTCCCTCTTCTAAGGAACCATGGAATTACTCTGAGTCTAGTTGGTCATCCAGGATAATCTCCCCATCTCATGATGCTTGATTTAATTACAACGCACAATCCTCATTACCATTTATGTATCAGATTCACAGGTTCTGGGCGTCAGGACGAAGTCAATTTTCAGGGCCATCTCACTGCTAAGCAGTGGTGGGTCAAATGTCTCTTACATTGAAACTTTCTCTTCTACTCCTCTGTCTTTTAAGGATTTGCGATTAGATTTGGCTCACCTAGACAATCCAAAATAATCTCCTAATCTCAAAATCCTTACTTTTAACTACATCAATTAGGTCTCTCTTGCCATTCCAGGAACTAAGACAAGAGTATCTTTCAGAGGTTGATTTTCCTAATATATCTTTGGCATAGATACCAGTTTGTTACTTGTCTTTTTGCTTTCCTTATTTTTCATTATTTGAAAATATTTAATGTAGTCAATTTTTTCTTTTTTCTGGATTAAAGTCTTGGTAAGTAATTTTCTCCTCTCCTTGACTATACAGAATCTACCATACTTTATTTCCTGATGGCTCAAATAGGCCTGCAATGCGGGAGATCTGGGTTTGATCCCTGGGTTTGGAAGATCCCCTGGAGGAGTGCATGGCAAAACACTCCAGCATTCTTGCCTGGAGAATCCCATGGACAGAGGAGCCTGGTGAGCTATATATAGTCCATGGGGTTGCAGAGTTGTACATGACTGAGCAACTAACAATCATTATCATCAGAATCATACTTTATTCCACTACTTACATGGTTTCAGTTTTTCCCTTTACATTTCTTAATCTGTTTAGAATTTATTATGTTTTTCAGTATAAAAATGAATCTATTTTTATGCTTTTCCATGTAACTATCCAGTTGTTCCTATACTATTTATTACAACTGTTTCTTTTCGCCATTTATTTCAGATGCCACCTGGGGTAGTCCAGCCAACAGTGTACACTGTTTTTGCAGTTTGGGAGATAATTTGCTATTTCATCCAATGGTACAAATTGTAGAGGACCACAAATAGGTTTTAATTAAGAAAACAAAAACTATTCACAATGCCTATTTTAATGCTCCAAACAATCTGACACAGTGATGAAGTCATTCATCCAATTATACCAATGATATAATTATATTGTATAATTAATTATACCAAGTATGAAAGATTCACACTTACCCATTCAATCCCTTTGTGACCAAGGGCATTGTCTGGCAAAGTGTCTTAGTAGGGATGCATTTAATGGTCATGGACATAGCACTGGGTTTTAAATTAGGTTATCTGCACAAAAAATGAAAGTCTTAACATTTGTCTTATTGTTTCCCAAATCCAGTCAGACCATAAAACCTATCATTATGAGTACGCAAATATAATTTTGCCCAGATTTCAATACCTAGTGGACAACTTCCAGTTGTTTGTAAGAGAATCAAAGGTGATGGATTTGGTCCCAGGACATAGGGCTTGAAAAGGTTGAGGGAGAATCACTTATACCAGTCACAGATGACAGAGAAAGAATTATGTTTTGAAAAAAAGGGGGTATCAAAGACAGATGTTTATGTGTTATTTTAGGGTGTCAAAAAGATGAACTATGGTACAGTTTTAGTAAGGTGTATGGTACTTGAAAGAAAGTTAAATCATGCTCTGCCCAGTAGATAATTTCCCCCAGAAAAACACAAGGTCTATAATAGGTATCTGAAGTGGAAAAAAAAAAAAAAAATCTCAATAGTCATGTGAATTCTAAACAATATGTACTAATACAAATTCCTCAGGGACATCTGCTGTGACAGAACCATCTTCAAAACAGTAACCATGTATTGAAATCAAGATATTATTATAAAGGGACCCTGACAGTAGTTTGGCAAAATATCATGACGAACAAAACCAAGGGAATTTAAGCAGGCTATCCTAGTGACTTTCCCTGGAGTGAAAGTTGAGTCAACCTCACACTGGCTAATTTTATCTTTAACAAACCTTTTCAAATGTTTTGAGTTTGACATAGTCCTTTAAAACAAATGACATTCTGTGTCCTGGAGCTCTCTTTTTCAAAGTGGGTGAGGGAGGAGCAGGCAAGTTCTGTTGTAGTCATCATCATAATCAAAGTAATGACCAACATGTATTGATTTACTTACTGAAAATGGATTGTATCAAGTGCTTTGTAAACATTATCTCATTAATACTCAGCACTCTTGAAAGTAAGATATCATTGCATTTCCCATATCCCATATGAATAAACAAAACCAAAGTAAGTTATTCAGGAATAAAGAACTAATAAATTGCAAGAATAGGAATATGAATCCATGATAGTCTGACTTCAAGACATAACCATTTTCAGAAACAGCACTTTTGTTTTCCAAATGGTAGACAAATTGAGGGAGAAGAGAATTAAAAACAGTTGACTTTTTTTTCATAAATGGCTTCATTGTGTTTTCTGGAGTACGATTCAAACCAGATCTTTGAGTTGGTTTAGTGGCCAAGGTCTTACACATGATCATTCTTATTTATAAGCTGTCTTTGAGGTTACAAATCTGTGGTAAAGTTTACCTTATCAACCTCTGGTTTTCATTGTGTCAGAATAAGCAATAATGTTAGCTCAGTTCATTGTCTAGATAATCTAGGACAAATAGAACATTTGTTTTTCAAGGTAATGCCCCTATATCCTAACTCTCATCATCAAGGCCTTTGTACGGCACTTTTCCTTTGTATGGCACTCTTTCTCAAAGTTGACTAAACTGAACAGAACTATCATTTTTTTAATACTGTTTTTACTCTAAGTTTGAAAAAAAAAGTCTGTTACTTTAATGCACATTAGGATTCATTATTAACATATGTAAATATATCACAAAACAATTATAAAACATTTCAAAAAATTTACTTTTCAAAGGAAACAAATATTTCCTTTTCCAATCACTGGAAAATTAGGAATATACAAAAAGCCTCACATTTTAACTACAGTTGCTTTAATTTGACTTCTTTGTGATAATGAAATTTATATTATGTACTGGGTTTATTACTCTTGAGATATAGGCATATTGATTTAAATTTAGATTAGGCTTCTTCTTATGATTTACAAACATTTCCTCACAGGCTGCCAAATTCAATTTATGTCTACCTGGCTTTCAGAATGAAAAGTAAAATGACAGAGATGAATAAAAAGTAAGAGTTTACAATCAGTGTTTCATGCTAAGTTTGAATGAGAGTCATTACATGTGATTTCCACAATCACAAAAATGAGAATGTTAAGTTCCACAAGCTTGAAGTAAAAATGACTCCTATGCTAACCATCAGTGGAATATATTCTTTGAGTTAATGCCTAGTCTTCTTTGAAATGACTTCAAACTAGCTCATTTGAAAGACTTGAATGGTAAACAAGGTGGTTAACATTTCCTAAAATATCCACGGGCTTTTACACACTTCAGCTTCACATACAAAATCTAACACAGTTATTTTCAGCACAGTTCATAATATTTACTTGGTATTTCACAAAATTCCTAATATTTATGATAATAAAGCCCAAATTCTTAAATATATACTTTGAATTAGGCTATCAAAAACTTCTCTTAATCATACTTGACTAATCTTTTGGGGGTATGGTATAATGAACATTTACTTTCAAAACTATGTTTGCAGATTCTTAAGTAGAATGCAGCATAGAAGGGAAATAGTTGCATATGTTCAAGCAAATATTTTCTGTATAGATGTGTCTGAAAAAAAACATGAATTAAGAGCGTAAAGAAACACCCAAATCAAAGTTGGTCTCTTTGTGTCAGTCACATCAGTGAGGTTCTATCTTCAGTGTCACCTTCCCTAATCCTCTGTGCAGACTATATAAAGGTTAAAGCATAAAATGAAGAATTATTTAAGCAAAATAAAATCGAATGAGGTTAAAGTGGTGGTGATTCTTCTATATATTCAATTATAAATATTTAATGAGTGTTTATTTTATACCAAACACTATTATCAGAATTTAGATTGTTGACAAAAAGAAAAATGCACAATGTAAGACTTGTGAGTTAAGTTTTATTCAAGGTTTTACTGTAGACTATAACCTGGGACATAGCCACTCAAGTCTGAGGAGCTCCAAAGAGGTAGTTTAGGGAAGAGGCCAGTTAATAAATGATATTTTTTGACCAGGAAATACATGCAGTCAAGGATGTTGTTGCTATTGTTTAGTCACTAAGTTGTATCTGATTTTTTGTTATCCCATGGATTGTAGCCCACCAGACTCCTCTGTACATGGGATTTCCCAGGTAAGTATAAGTTGATATCTCCTCCTCCAGAGGATCCTCCTGGCCTCTGGGATCAAATCTGTCTCCTGCATTGGCAGGTGGGTTCTTTACCACTGAACCACCAGGGAACCTCACAGTCAAGGATACAGTTTGGTAAAATATTACTGCTAATCACAAAGAAGAGCTATCTCAAGGTAATGATTTTAGGGTTTTTCTACGTACAGGAAGATGAAAAATTTGGTGTCATTGAAATCTTTCCCTGAGATACGCATCTGAGGATCTAAGGTTTTGTTTTTCCAAATCACACAGTGCCTCCCCATTGTCCACCCTGAATTCCTCTCAGAGTGCACTGTGGGTGAACACTGCAATGGGTTGTAACTTAGTCCTTGTAAAACTGGGTGGTGAGCAATGCTCTTCTGTTCTTTGTTCACAGGATCAATACATTAAGTGAAAAAATTACCAGCCCTCGTGGAGCTTACTTTCTAGTGAGTAAACATAATTCAACAGTAAAATAAAACAAAAATAAATTATAGTGTATTAGATGGTGATACACGTTGTGGAAAAAGAAAAAACAGAAACAAAAATGGTAGGCAAATTCAGGGAGAACAATGGTGTTGGAATAGAGGAAAGTAGTGGCTGAAACTTTGAATACAGGAGTCAGAGCAGGCCTCATTGAAAAGGTAAATTTAAGTAACACTTGAGGGGAGTGGAGGAAGCAGCTAAGAGGCTACTAAGGAAAACAGTCCAGACAGAAATCTCAATTGGTGGCATACCCTTGTGTGTTTACAGAAAGTAAAGATGTCAATGCACCTAGAGGTAAAGACAGAAGATAATCTATGTATTTAAATATTTATCTCTAGAAATATCTCTGGGAGATATGCTTAATATCTTCTCCAAAATTTAATGAAGTCCTTTTATACATTGTTCAAGTAATAAATTATTTATTGATCATTTAAAATGTGACATTTCATATGCTAAATCATGGGAATCTAGACAGAAAATGACTCAGTTGCGATCCTCAAAGGACTCTATGGGGCAAGGATTTTGAAACTAAGACAGGAGGGGAGGAGGCTGGCATAACCTTTAAAAGAATGACATAGCCTGAGGACATGACATAAATGATTGGAACCAAATAGGACCAAGATGGCAGAAGATTTGATTGACAGTAGACTTTGAGCCTCAGCATACACTCATTGCACGGAGAAGGCAATAATAGCACCCCACTCCAGTACTCTTGCCTGGACAATCCCATGGATGGAAGAGCCTGGTGGGCTGCAGTCCATGGGGTCACTCTAAGAGTCGGACACAACTGAGCGACTTCACTTTCACTTTTCACTTGCATGCATTGGAAAAGGAAATAGCAACCCACTCTAGTGTTCTTGCCTGGAGAATCCCAGGGATGAGGGAGCCTGGTGGGCTGCCGTCTATGGGGTCGCACAGAGTCGGACACGACTGAAGCAACTTACCAGCAGCAGCAGCAGCATACACTCATTGCAATACATTAGCATGGGTTTCCCTGGTGGCTCAAATGGTAAAGAATCTGCCAGCAATGCAGAAGACCTGGGTTTGATCCCTGGTTTGGGCAGATCCCTTGGAGAAGGGAATGGCTACCCACTCCAGTATTTTTGCCTGAAGAATTCCATGGACAGAGGAGCCTGGCAGGTTATAGTACCTGGGGTCACAAAGAGTTGGACATGACTGAGCAAATAAGCACACACAAATGGACACACTCACCAGTGCCATGACAATTCTGAGCCTAATTACAAAAGGTCAAACTTGGGTGGTGGTCCAATTCCTGGGAACTCCTGACCCTTCCCCAGAATAATTGGAATAATCCTCTCACTCATTTCTTCTTCAATCACTCAGTTGTGTCCAACTCTGCAACCCCAAGCACTCCAGGCTTCCCTGTCCTTCACCATCTCCAGGAGCTTGCTCATGTCCATTGAATCAGTGATGCTATCCAACCATCTTGCCCTCTGTTGTCCCCTTCACCTCTTTCCCAGCATCAGGGTCTTTTCTAATGAGCTGGCTCTTCTCAACAGGTGGCCAGAGTACTGGAGCTTCAGCTTCAGCATCAGTCCTTCCAATAAGTATTTAGGATTGATTTCTCTTTAGGAGTGAATGGTTTGATCTCCTTGCAGTCCAAGTGACTCTCAGGAGTCTTCTCCAGCACCACACTTCAAAAGTATCAATTCTTCTGCGCTCAACTTTCTTTATAGTCCAACTCTCACATCCATACATGACTACTGGAAAAACCATATCTTTGACTAGTACAAATTATATAATGTGGACGTAGAACTAAATTAATCTTTTAGAAAAAAATATTGATCATCTGGATGAACTGATATGTTTAAACTTTTCAAAATTAATGTAATTATACACAAAGCCAATTTCTGGCTATTCTTTCTGCTATGTGTTCAGAAGGCAACACAAAAACATTTGAGATCTCCATGAAAACATTATTGCACTTTAAAAGAATGGTCGATGTTTCATGAAACAGCTGAAAACTGCATTAACCTTGGGCACAGTTTATCAGGTGAACTTGGTGTTTGATTCACTAAAAATAATTCTGCCTGCACATAAAGATCTTGAACTTTAGCCTCTTTTGATCTTTTGGCTTAATTCTTAACCTTATAGCATTAATTTTTATTAGAGAAAATCTCATTACCATGCCTATTGGCACTAGAACAAATTAATAGTCTCTTGCCTTCTAAGAACATCATTTTACTTGCTGATTTTCAGATTCTTTTGGCATTCTTTGTGCCACCAAATCTTTTCAACTCTTCTCACTATCCACTTTTTGCCACCCATCTTACACTTCCCTCTTAGTTTGATGACAATATGTCTGCTTATTTGGAATAGTGCAAAGGATTATACATGGCATCTCTTAGGTTCACACAATCTCACCTGAACTTAACTCCTGTAACACTTACCCCATTTTTCAACTCCAGAAAAAGGGCTACCTTTTTCCTCTAACTTTTAGTTCTCCATCTACATTTTGACCTTATTTCTTACCCAACTCTTCAGGAAATGTGTTTCTCTAATTATCTCCTATCTTTCCTTTATTTCCAACATGAATTTTTCTCTATTTTGGTGTGTAAGTAAGTATGTGTTTGTGATGTTTGTGTGTACTGATTATATGGTGGGGGAGTGGTTTGCATAAATTGTACCTCAGTATACAGCAAAAAAAAGCCTGAATCCAATGAAGGCTACCTAATTTTAAACTGTTCAAGCCATTTTGCCTAATTTCAGTTCAGTTCAGTCACTTTGTCCTGTCCAACTCTTTGTGACCCCATGGACTGCAGCACTCCAGACCTCTCTGTCCATCATCAACTCCCAGAGCTTGCTCAAACTCATGTCCATCGAGTCAGTGATGCCATCCAACCATCTCACCCTCTGTCGTCCCCTTCTCCTCCTCCTTCAATCTTTCCCAGCATCAGGGTCTTTTAAAATGAGTCAGTTCTTCACATCAAGTGGCCAAAGTATTGGAGTTTCAGCTTCAGCATCAGTCTTTTCAATGAATATTCAGGACTGATTTCCTTTAGGATGGACTGGTTGGATCTCCTTGCAGTCCAGGAGACTCTCAAGAATCTTCTCCAACATCACAGTTAAAAGGCATCCATTCTTTGGAGCTCAGCTTTCTTTATAGTCCAACTCTCACATCCATACATGACCACAGGAAAAACCATGGCTTTTCCTAGATGGACATTTGCTGGTGAAGTAATGTCTCTGCTTTTTAATATGCTGTCTAAGTTGGTCATAGCTTTGCTTCCAAGGAGCAAGTGTCTTAATTTCATGGCTGCAGTCACCATCTGCAGTGATTTTGGAATCCAAAAAATAAAGTCTGTCACTGTTTCCATTGTTTCCCATCTATTTGCCATGAAGTGATGGGACTGGATGCCATGATCTTAGTTTTCTGAATGTTGAGTTCCAAGCCAACTTTTTCACTTTCCTCTTTACTTTCATCAAGAAGCTCTTTAGTTCTTCTTCACTTTCTGCCATAAGGGTGGTGTCATCTGCATATCTGAGGTTATTGATATTTCTCCTGGCAATCTTGATTCCAGCTCGTGCTTCATCTAGCCTGGCATTTCACATGATGTACTCTGCATGTAAGTTAAATACGCAGGGTGACAATATACAGCGTTGACGTACTCCTTTTTCCTATTTGGAACCAGTCTGTTGCTCCATGTCCAGTTCTAACTGTTGCTTCTTGACCTAATTTACATATATGTAAAACCTAGTAAAACCAAATAGGCAACATGTACATTAATCACATAAGCACCAAAATATTAGTGTTCATTAACTATAAAAATTCTGGAGTTTTTACAGATAAATGTAACAGTTGTTACTATGAGATGCACACTTCGTCTTCACTCTCTAAACAATGCAAGTTTGGGTCTCTGTCCAAAGGATCTGCATCTCACTTTGAAAAGACCTTAATTCAGATCCAATATACAATGACAGCCGGGTCAGATTCCAAAGAGATTGTGGTGGCCATTAAGGTGATCAATGGACCATTGCTGATATTCAGTTGGAAGTTTCAGTGCAATGGAATTTTACCTCTACCTTAAAGCTGTGTGTGTTTCTGCACATGTGTATAGTGTGAATTAAGGGTAAAATTTGTTTTAGATTGTATTGTGGTTTTGTCTTATCTCTGATCTTTTATTGTGCTGAATAATTCTCTAAAATGGCTCCCTGTAGTTCATTTGCACATTTTGTGGAGTTAATATAAGTTTGTTAATTGTGGATCTTAGACTCTTATGGCTTGATATTCCCTGTAGCCTGAAAATAGTGATAGCTTTACTTTGTTACTCCCTAATGTATGTCCTCATTAACCTTCCCTTTTACCTTGATCATAACTTCTTAATCATATGTAATACCTCTCTTTCCACAACTTACAATTGAGAAGGATTCCTTTATCACCTTTTTCAATTATTATCTTGCAGTACACACCTCCAACACTATTACTTAGTAAGAACATTGATGATTTTCCTGTCTTATGCAAAGTGCAGTATGATATAGCCCCAGGCCTGCCAGCTGTTCCAAATGGGCTACAACTCTATATAAAACTTCTTATATAGAGAAGGTCTGGAACTTCCAATGCTTCAGCCCACTTCAGTAAGCACCAATCCCTCTACCCAAGAAGAAACTCCTCTTCTAAATATCAGCAACATCTTTTATCTGTCAAATCAAATGGCTTATGTTAAATATTTTCCTACTTGTTATATATAAAAGATTCATCATTTCCAACTAGATCCTTATATTTTAAAAGTCCCTACTCTTGTTTTTTAGTATATAACTCTTTCTTAGCTCTTTCATTTTTGACAGTTTCTTCTTAGTTGAGCTATTCTTCAAGTGGTGCAAATATGCATACAGTCGCTAAGCCTCCACCTATTCATTTCTTACTTTCCCATTTACATGCTATCCTGGAAATATGACCCATTCATAAAAAATTAAATCTGACTGTATGATATACATTTCTATAAAATTATGATTCCTCATGTATTTACAGTTCTTGGAGAAACTTTAACCTTATAAAGTCCCAATTGAGCTCTGATTTTCTCGCCAAAAATGTCTTAAATAGCTGATTTTGTCACAAGTTGGCAAACAAACAACAAAAATCACTATTTTAGGCTCTTCGTTTCTTTATTCTTACAAATGAGTTTCATGTCCCTCTTTTACTTCTACCTCTGTAAAATCTCCTGAGTATAAAACTGAATATTATCTCCACTACCACTATCGCCACTAGTTTAGTGAATCTTCTGTCTGGAATATTGTAGTCCTAGATTAATTTTTTCTCTCATAAATATTTTTTGCCCTAATCATTATTATTTTAAAAATAGTGGCATTCATGCTTTTTCTATGCAAGTAATAAAATCATGTATTAAATAGCTAATATTTTCTTATAATTCTTCCACATACTTCTAATGCACTAAAGGTGCCCCTGTGTTTCTCTTTTTTTTTTTTTAAGAGTAAGGATTTCAAGGTCCTACCTTGTCATGCACCCACTATTAGAGAAAAACCAACTCCCTTGCACCTCTCAAACTTACAAATTCCATTGTACATGTGTATTTGCACACAAAACAAAATTCTACACGTCTTAAACATACTTTGTTAATGAGACTCTGAGTCTAAGCAGAAGAAGTTTTAGAAGAGACCTTTGGCCCCTACCCATTTAGAATAAGGATGTACAGTCTCTCAGAGGAAAATGAGATAGGCTGGAACCTGGGACCATTCACTGCAGTGTTGCAATGCCTGAACCTGAATACACACTTCTTCGAACAATAAAATACAAAGAAACTGTATGTGACTAAAAATAACTGGATGCATGTGCAGTTAAGACAAATTCTGGACAAAATATACAAAGAGACCAAAAAACCCAACAGCCACTTCTGAAGAGCCCAGAACAAAGTCAGGGTACTGCACATGCCCCCTGTACACAACACCATCTAAGGGGTGGGCAAAAGACCTAAGCCACCTCTCTGGCCTGGCCCCTGGACACATCTCTACCTTCAGTCGTATAAGGAACAAGCTTACTGGTCTTGGGGAGTAAGCAAGTAAGGGAGTCTATTATTTGTTCTCACTCTTACCTGCTGCAGTGGGGGCGCCAATAAAACCTTGCCTGAAAAAATATGCATTATTTTGAGTATTCAGTGTCATCCTTATTTCATTTTGCTATTGTTGATGCTGTAGCCCATATCCCATGGCAAAATAATCTGCACTATTGGTAACTTCTAGGCAACTTTTTAAAAGTACAGGTTTTTTATTCTAAGTTTAGATTCTCTGCATTGTCCCTGAACCTTGAGCCACAAAATTATCATATTTATTTTATATTGGGCTTAGGCATGAATCAAATACACATAAAAGCATTTTGAAGAAATATCCTTAAAACCCCAACCACAAGAGATTCTCACTGGAAAAAAAAAAATAATCTTAATTAAAATGAGCCCATAACCAAACATTTCAAAATGTAGAATCAATATAACTTCAGTGGGATTCAGTGTATAAAATAAACGTAGAATTAGAAATCCATTAAAATAACGCAGATGTGAGTAGAATACCAAATGATTGTGTCTATAATATTTACATAAATGATAGAAGGAATTAAATCATTTATAATAAAAGAAAAATGCATTCTTAAAAATAACAAGCAATTTGGGAAATTAACACAGTGTAGAAATTTTAGGAATATTATTGAAAACTTTTAACAATAAAAATATTAAAAGATTAATTACACTCAGATGAAGACTATATATACTGCAAAATAGATCTTGTAAACTATTCTCTAAGAAATCTAGGGAAATAAGAAGATGGGAAAGATAAAAGCAGTTGAGAAAAGAAACTCCTTGTATCCAATAAAGGTGACAAAATCTGAGCAACAAAATAAAAATAAATCCACGCCTAGAAATGTCAGTTAACTTTTAGAACACCAAAAGAAATGTCAATATCAAAAGTGTAAAACTACAATTTTGATCCTAAAACTAACAACTTGAAAATAAAATCAGAGACTAAATTATATCTAATATATTAGATATTCTAAATATATTCATGATCTGAGCCACAGACCGCTCCCGGTCTTGTTTTTGCTGACTGTATAGAGCTTCTCCATCTTTGGCTGCAAAGAATATAATCAATCTGATTTTGGTGTTGACCATCTGGTGATGTCCATGTGTAGAGTCTTCTCTTGTGTTGTTGGAAGAGGATGTTTAGTATGACCAGTGTGTTCTCTTGGCAAAACTCTGTTAGCCTTTGCCTGCTTCGTTCTGTACTCCAAGGCCAAATTTGCCTGTTATGCCAGGTGTTTCCTGACTTCCTACTTTTGCACTCCAGTACCCTATAATGAAAAGGACATCTTTTTTTGGTGTTAGTTCAATAGGTCTTGTAGGTCTTCATAAAACCGTTCAAGTTCAGCTTCTTCAGCATTACTGGTCAGGGCATAGACTTAGATTACCATGATATTGAATGGTTTGCCTTGGAAACGAACATAGATCATTCTGTCATTTTTGAGACTGCATCCAAGTACTGCATCCCGGACGCTTTTGTTGACCACGATGGCGACTCCATTTCTTCAAGGGATTCCTGCCCACAGTAGTAGATATAATGGTCATCTGAGTTAAATTCACCCATTCCAGCCCATTTTAGTTTGCTGATTCCTAGAATGTTGATGTTCACTCTTGCCATCTCCTGTTTGATCACTTCCAATTTGCCTTGATTCATGGAACTAACATTCTAGGTTCCTATGCAATATTGCTCTTTACAGCATTGGACTTTGCTTCTATCACCGGTCATATTCACAGCTTGGTATTGTTTTTGCTTTGGCTCCATCCCATCATTCTTTCTGGAGTTATTCCTCCACTGATCTCCAGTGGCATATTGGGTATCCAACGACCTGGGGAGTTCATCTTTCAGTGTCCTATCTTTTTACCTTTTCATACTGTTCATGGGATTCTCAAGGCAAGAATACTGAAGTGGTTTGTCATGCCCTTCTCCAGTGGACCACTTTGGAAAATTCTTAAAGAGATGGGAATACCAGGCCCTCTGACCTGTCTCTTGAGAAACCTGTATGCAGGTCAGGAAGCAACAGTTAGAACTGGACATGGAACAACAGACTGGTTCCAAATAGGAAAAGGAGTACGTCAAGGCTGTACATTGTCACCCTGCTTATTTAACTTATATGCAGAGTACATCATGAGAAACACTGGGCTGGAGGAAGCACAAGCTGGAATCAAGATTGCTGGGAGAAATATCAATAACCTCAGATATGCAGATGACACCACCCTTATAGCAGAAAGCAAAGAACTAAAGAAACTCTTGATGAAAGTGAAAGAAGAGAGTGAAAAAGTTGGCTTAAAGCTCAACATTCAGAAAATTAAGATCATGGCATCTGGTCCCCTCACTTCATGGGAAATAGATGGGGAAACGGTGGAAACAGTGGCAGACTTTATTCTTTGGGGCTCCAGAATCACTGCTGGTGGTGACTGCAGCCATGAAATTAAAAGACGCTTACTCCTTGGAAGGAAGGTTATGGCCAACCTAGATAGCATATTGAAAAGCAGAGACATTACTCTGCCAACGAAGGTCTGGCTAGTTAAGGCTATGGTTTTTCCAGTGGTCATGTATGAATGTGAGGGTTGGACGGTGAAGAAAGCTGAGCACCGCAGAATTGATGCTTTTGAACTGTGTTGTTGGAGAAGACTCTTGCGAGTCCCTTGGACTGCAAGGAGATCCAATCAATCCATCCTAAAGGAGATCAATCCTGGGTGTTCATTCGAAGGACTGATGTTGAAGCTGAAACTCCAATACTTTGGCCACCTCATGCGACGAGTTGACTCATTGGAAAAGACCCTAATGCTGGATAGGATTGGGGGCAGGACGAGAAGGGGACGACAGAGGATGAGATGGTTGGATGGCATCACTGACTCGATGGATATGGGTTTGGGTAAGCTCCTTGAGTTGGTGGTGGACAGAGAGGCCTGGCGTGCTGCAATGCATGGGGTCGCAAAGAGTCAGACACGACTGAGAGACTGAACAACTGAACTGAAACTTTAATATAGTATCATTTACTCAGCTAAGTTATTTTTCAACAGTGGGAAAGAAAAAACATTTAAAGAAATAAATAGATGAACTTTAGATATCCAGGATTTATGGGGCCACTTTTTCCATGAATTTTCTATCATTCTCAGGGGTAGGGCATTATGTTTTATTAATACTAGGTTTCATTTATATCAGCTGTTTTAAGAATTAGTTCTCATATCTGTAACTTCTTTCATGTGTTGCTGTCACAAAATAGTTTAAAATTTAAGGCCAATTATATAATATTAGTAGGTAGCAGAGTTGGTAAAGAATCTGCCTGCCAATGCAGGAGATGCAAGAGAAGTGAGTTTGATCCCTGGGTTGGACGATCTCCTGG
Source organism: Giraffa tippelskirchi (assembly GCF_054371585.1). Taxonomy (NCBI): domain Eukaryota; kingdom Metazoa; phylum Chordata; class Mammalia; order Artiodactyla; family Giraffidae; genus Giraffa; species Giraffa tippelskirchi. The sequence goes on along the minus strand of NC_137276.1, from coordinate 70,805,601 downwards.
AGTAAGAATGGCAACCCACTCCAGTATTCTTGCCTGGAGAATTCCATGAACAGAGGAGCCTGGTGGGATACAGTCTATGGGGGTCCCAAGTGTTGGACATGACTAAGCACATGCACGCACTGAATATTTTACTTCCAGAATATCTATTATTCACTCAACGGTTTGTTAATAAAAATACTCACCGAACATTGAACATACTGAAGACACAGGTCCTATCTTTACATATTAATATGCACTAGCAGAGAAAATAATGTTTACACAGATACTCACATCAAGCAAAATAAAAGAGATATAAGAGACATTTCCATAAACTAAGTCCTTATGGAAATTCAAAGGATAGATTGGGTCCATCTGACAATGCTTCACAAATGAGCAGAATTTAAAGGTGGGGGAACAAAGGAGGTGCGGAGTTGAATGAAGAAATGGAGGAGTGTGAAGTTGAAAACGTTTCCAGAGTTCGGTTTGAGTCAAGTCTCTGATGGGTAAGGAGAGTAAGATACAATAGTGAAGCCAAATTGTGAAGGTCATGGGCCAGGTCACACTGTGCTGATGATTCCAGGCTGTATTTGAAAGTCAAAGGAAAGGCATGGATAGACATATACTATTGATCTGAATATTGTATAATACTGAGAAGTTTAGAAAATTTACCTCCTAAAACAGATTTATAGCTTTTATACCTTCAAAATTTACTTTTCCCAAAGCCTGAGAAACAACTTCCCTATGAGGTCAAAAATGGCTGTGGTACAATTGCAAGAGTCACCATACAGTGAAAGAACTCTGACCTTGGAAGAAACCTGGATGCTATTCCTCTCCTTCAATTTATTACCCAAAGGTATGTTAAATTTTCAGTGGCCCAGTTTCTTCAGCTTTAAAAGAAAAAGCAGTGAAAAAGCTCCCCTAAGATAGCTCATGAATCTGAAGTTTAAGGAATAGTTTAAAAAGTGCTGATGAAATAGAGAAATCAAATTATTCTCTGATCATAGCATTCCAAATAATATCAAAGAATTTCTTGCAAGTAATTCTAACTCATTTTCATTCAAGTTAATAAGAGACTTGCCTGGGAATATGCTGCTGCTGCTGCTAAGTCGCTTCAGTTGTGTCCGACTCTGTGCGACCCCATAGACGGCAGCCCACCAGGCTCCCCCGTCCCTGGGATTATCCAGGCAAGAATACTGGAGTGGGCTGTCATTTCCTACTCCAATGCATGAAAGTGAAAAGTGAAAGTGAAGTCGCTCAGTCGTGTCCAACTCATAGCGACCCCATGGATGGAGGAGCCTGGTAGGCTGCAGTCCATTTTCCAGGCAAGAGTACTGGAGTGGGGTGCCATTGCCTTCTCCTCTGGGAATATGAATAAAGTAATAACTTATGCAAGCCAGATAAAATAACTGTGTTTAAACATGGGATCTATAATCTCTTTTTTTTTTCTTTCTGCTATATTTATATCCAGGTGATTCTCTACTGCATTTTACAAATGTTAACTAATAACACTATTACATTCTTCAGTTACTTCCACTACTATTTCAATTAATCTTTAGTGAATACCCCTTGAAAGTTATACACATTTACAAAAGCCTACCATTTTATTTAAGTTCCCTTTTGATCTTTCGTCAGCTTCTTGCAAGAGAAGGAAACTGTCTCACCTTTTACTGTGTATTTTGATGACCTAACAGACTAACCCTGTAGAAATAGTGGCAGTAATTTCCTCTGAAAGCTCTTCTAGTCTTCACTTTATGCAAAAACTTATCTGTTTGGGATATTGTAATACTCATAACCTGGTTTTCATTTTTGTTTTTCTTTTGTTTTATTTGTTTTGTTTGCACATTTGTTTCAGGTTGTTCCCGTATTCTTGGCCTGTATAAAGTCAGCACAAAATGAAAGACATTTGGGACTAAGGATGTAACAGTAACTTCCACCAAAGTCAGGTCATTATATTTACCAAGTTGCAATGAAGAACTAGAATTCCCACTCTGACACAAGCCTATTTTTGTAACCAAGTTAGAAAGTTAGATGAGAACAGTTAAATCTTGTGTTTCTATGACCATGTTAAAAATTAACACTAGACTATGTGGAGATAAGGGAGTGAGAACCACTTCATTTCTATGAGAAAGCTCTTAACTAGGCTTGCTTTAGATTATTAAGGTAGAAAGAACTGAAAAAATGGGTATAGATTCAAAATAAAGGCACAAAAAATTTGACTTTTATTTTTACTTCTTACTATTAAAATCTCATTTATTTCACTTTTGCACTGTGCTTCTTGGAAACGGCTTTTATAACCAATGATTTTTTTTCTTTTTAATTTTTAATATTTTAGATTTTTAATTGAACTATAGTTGATTTGCAACATTGTATTAATGTCTACTGTACAAGCAAAGTGATTCATATATATATATAACTACATTCTTTTTTTTTTATATAAGATAACTAATGAGAACATTCTGTACAGTATAGGAAACTCTACTTAATGCACTGTGGTGATCTGAATAGGAAGGAAGTCCAAATAGCTGATTCACTTTGCTGTACAGTAGAAACTAACACAACATTGTAATGCAACTCTACTCCCATAAAAAAGAAATAAAACAATTTTTTTCCTAAGGAAGGTAGAACCAAGCAAGAGCCAAAATTTCACAGCCTTGACAATTGTACACAGCAAATATTATACTTCTGGCTCAGATGGTAAAGAATCTGTCTGCATGTGGGAGACCCAGATTCGATCCCTTAGCCAGGAAGATCCCCTGGAGTAGGGAATGGATACCCACTCCAGTAAACTTGCCTGGAGAATTCATGGACAGAGGAGCCTTGGGGTTGCAAAGATTTGGACACGACTGAATGACTAACGCTTAATTTTATACATCCCTTACAGATATTGGTATGCCAAGATTTTCATGCAAAATTCTGTTAATATTGCCTGTGGATTGAATAACTTTGGGCAGAAAACACCTGTGAGGAGTCTGGAGGCCAGCCAGAGAGGTGTTGAGCTTCAATACAAGCATCATAGCCTGCGGTTTCCTTCGAATCATTACAAAGGCTCATGTACAAGAAACAGCACTTCACCTGCTCTATCATCAGTCACTCATCCTGTGAATATTATTGATCACTCTAGAGATTAAAATAAATGAATACAACATAAGTAGTGAATCAAATATAAAATATTAATTAAAATAGTTCTTTAAAAAGGAAATTGTAATTCTGCTCTGAATTTAGGTGGAAGTACTAAATATGAGATTCCCTGGTTTGCTCAGACAGTAAAGAATCTTGGCTGCAAAGCAGGAGACACAGGTTTGATTCCTGGGTCAGAAAGATTCCCTGGCTTACCCTTTCCAGTATTCTTGGCTGGAAAATCCCATGGACAGAGGAGCTTGGTGGCTACAGTTCATGGGGTTGCAAAGAGTCGGACACAATAGTGCAACTTTCACTTTTTACCTTTTTCGCTATATGTGTATGGTACCATTCTGTAAACTGAAGGATATTCACTGCATATAAAATGAAAAGTCCCAAATACATTGAAAAATGGGAAAGAGTGAGATAGCCAGTAATATTAAGTCCTTAAAGTTTTGTAATATTTGACAATTTGATCATTTAATTTAATAAAATTGTAAATTCATGACTGAGTCAGGCATCTAGATAAGCATGAGTTGTTTTTGTTCTTCCAAGAAGCTCAGAGTAAGTTCTGGAGAAAAACACAGCCACAAATTATGCTGTGCAAAAGGCAATGGCAACCCACTCCAGTACTCTTGCCTGGAAAATCCCATGGAAGGAAGAGCCTGGTAGGCTGCAGTCCATGGGGTCGCAAAGAGTCGGACACGACTGAGCGACTTCACTTTCACTTTTCCCTTTCATGCATTGGAGAAGGAAATGTCAACACACTCCAGTGTTCTTGCCTGGAGAATCCCAGGGATGGCGGAGCCTCGTGGGCTGCCATCTGTGGGGTCGCACAGAGTCGGACACGACTGAAGCGACTTAGCAGCAGCAGCAGCAGCAGCAGCAGCAGCAGCTATTAGTTTACGTACAAAAATGATAGCAGAAGCAAGGAGGAATATGCAATTTTGGAGAGAAAATTGTAGGTATAAGTAAATATAAGAAACAATTTTAAAGGACCTTTTCTAGGTGAAGTACTGAAACAAAATCACTACAAAAACTATTTGTTATTAATGAAAGAATAATTTTTAATTAATTCAAAATAAATTAAATATTTATTTCTTATTTGTTAGGGCTTCAGGAAAAATTGTGGAAAATGAGATTTTCTTAGACAAGTATCTGGAGAAGATAACCTACCTTAGAACAAATGGTGTGCAAAACTAATAAATGATGAATTGACTATTTAAAAAAAACAAATGAATCTACCCGAGTATTAGCAAAATTTTTAATAAATATGTATAATAATAAATGTTAAGTAGAATTTTGCTTGTGATCTTTTGTATATTTATTTGTATATTTAGGAACACATAGAGATGATAAGCATAGAACATGGAGTGAGTCAATTTAAAGGAATTACAAAAATTCTACCAAGATTGTGCCAATATTATACTAAGAAATCTACAAAAAGCTTAGGGAAGCATTTTATCCATAACACACATAATGGTGCCCACTGTTCTGTGTTGTAATAACCTGTCAGTGTCAGTCTCCTCCACTGTACTGTGAACTCCTCAAAGGCAGAATCTAAGTCTTGACCTAGTTCACCTGTACTTTCCTATTGATAAGCACTCTGAGAGATGTGTGAATGGGAGGAAGACAGATGGAAGAGATTAATTATAGGGAATAGAATAGATCATATTTGTGCAAAAAGGCAATTCTCTTCAGATTTCTGATGTAATTTGTCTACTTTTGCAAGCCCCCAGTCAGCTATGGCACTTCATCCTTCTTGTTCTTTCTGCAGGATTTCACAATACCAAAGGTATTTACAATTTTTGCTCATTATAAACCTCCAGCTAAATTTAGTTGGATTACTGCAAGGATCTTCCAAATGCCTTTCCTTTGTCTATCTTTGATTTCCTATCTCCTTTAATCCATGTATGTCCGATCATGCCATTCCTCTTCTTAAAAGACTAACTGCGTGGGAATGCAGAGTAAAAGCCAGAAACTTACTCTGTCCCACATTAACCCTTCATGTCCTTATTTCCCATCTTTTTTCAGTCTCTTCTGCCACTTCATTGTCTTCATCTTGTTCTAGCCCAGTATCCTGACTATTCGTAGAACTTGATGCAACAAGATCTTTACACTTGCAGTTATCTCGGCCTGAAATAATCTTTCTCAGAAAAAGGATATGGTTTTACCCTCAGTTGTATTTAAGGTTCAAAAGTAAACTGAATTAAAGATTTCCCTAGTTGTCCAGTGGTTAATATTTTTCCTTCCAGTGAAGGAGAGTGTAGGTTCAATCCTTGGTCAGGGAGCTATGATCCCATAAGGTCTCATGGCCAAAAAATCAGGATATAAACAACAGAAGTAACATTGTGGAAAATTCAATAAAGACTTTTAAAATTAAAAATAAACTGAATTAAGTGTTGCCTGATCACTCTGTGAAGTAGCAGCCCACTCTATCACTAGCTCACCACATCCAGTATACCCTGTTTTAGTTTTCTCCATAAGAGTTAACATTTATCATCCTCCAATACACTCTGTATTTTTCATTTGTTTATTGTTGTTGGTCTCTTCTCTGGAATGTAAGCTCCATGAGGGCAAGGATTTTATTTTCTTGACTGTTCTATCTAGACTAGCTAACACTTCACTATCTAGAATAGTACCTATCATATAGTGGGCACAAAAAAAATTGAGTGAATTCATGAATAAGAAAAGTTTATCATCTCCTGTATTTAGAATCATTTACAAATTTCAGTGTAGCTTTACTTGCATGCCTTCTCTTACTCCAGTACACAAAAAAATTTACTCTTTTCTAACCTCAGACTTCTTTAACATTCTGTCTTAATCCATGTGAGGAATTCCCTGGTGGCTCAGAGGTTAAAGCGTCTGCCTCCAATGCGGGAGACCTGGGTTCGATCCCTGGGTCGGGAAGATCCCCTGGAGAAGGAAATGGCAAACCCCTCCAGTACTCTTGTCTGGAGAATCCCATGGACGGAGGAGCCTGGTAGGCTACAGTCCACGGGGTCGCAAAGAGTCGGACACGACTGAGCGACTTCCCTTCCCTTCCCTTGATCCATGTGGGCTGCTATGATAAAAACACCACAGACTGCATGGCTTGATTAACAAACACTTGGTTCAATAGTCTGAATTCTCAGAATTCCAATGCTGGTGCATTGATCTTATTTCTAGACCTGATCTGTGAGGGCAGAAGACACCAAATTGTTCCTGGTTCGTAGACTGTTGTCTTCTCTGTTTCTTCACATGGCCAAAAGGCCTAGAGAGCTCTCTGGGATTGCTTTTATAAGGGCATTAACCCCATTCTTGAGGGCTCTAACCTCATGATCTAGCCACCACCCAAATTCCCCCACCTCCAAATACCATCACATGGGGGACTGATATTTCAACATATGAATTGAAGTGAGCAGGCAGGACACAAACATTCAGTATCCTTCCATAGCAATCAGCATTGATGTGGACCAGGGGTATATCACCTGTGGAGAAAATGCTACCAACTGCTTCAAAACCACCACTGCCAACAGTAACACTTGCATAGTACTTTACATCAGGCACTGTTCCAACTGCTTTACATACATTAGATTATTTTGTCTTCATAAAAATGTGTTAATTGGATACTATGATTAGCCCTATACAGATGAGGGAATAAAAGTACAATATAAGGCACATTTCTTAAAGCGGAGAGGAATTTTGGACACAGGGAATGCACATCCAAGAATATGTTATTGATATACCCTATCACTACCACTATGTTACACTGCCTCAGGTATAATCCCCTTAAAAATTTACTCTATTAAGATTGGTAATATTTTTCCTTGTTCTCAGTTAGGAAAAGACCATCCCACAGGAAAGATTACACTGGCAACTGAGGAGCAAATGATGGGAAATCTAGTTAGTAGCAAGAAAAAATATTTTATCAGTATTTCTTATCACTATGTGGTGGGAGGAAGAAAGCATCAAAAGTTGTTACACAAATCATCTTTAATTAAAGTCAAAGCCACTGATTAAACATGGGTCTTCTTTAGACTTTAAAACCCAAACTTGGCAGTAAGTGGGAATAAACACTTGATGCATTTAAAATTATTGAATGAAAAAATTGAATAAGATTATGTTGAATAATTATTGATATGTATACAACTATTGATACAAACAAAATAATTAAGGTGAGTAAAAGAAGCCAATATGCAGCTCACCAATTTCTACCTTTTTAAACCACTGACAAGCTAGTTCATTTGTCTTGGGATCATGGATTTCTCCATGATACCAATTCAAATGGAAAATGTGGTTTATTACTCATTAAAACAAATTTTACCTAAAAGTAAAGATGAAACATTTTAAATACCCTGTGATTCAATTATATTAAGTCAGAAATAGAAAGGCAAGCCCTGGTGGCTCAGATGGTAAAGAATCCACTTGCAATGAAAAAGACCTAGGTTCGATCCCTGTGTCAGGAAGATCCCCTGGAGCAGAAACTGGCAACCCACTCCCATATTCTTGCCTGGAGAATCTCATGAACAGAGGAATCTGGCAGACTACAGTCCATAGGATCACACAGGGATGGACACAACTGAGCAACCAACACTTTCACTTCGGAAATAAAAATGAGCATTTATACGTATACCTGAGTTAATAGTAATAACAATATTGAAAACGTATAATAATTAATAATCTATTTATGTGCCACTATTGAATTCTGTGAAATATTTCATAAGTAAAATAAAAATCAAACATTTATAGTTGATCATTCATTAGATTTACTAAAATTTTGGTAATATAGATTTTACATTAGTCATGTAACATTTTCTGATCTGGTTCTCATATTTGTAAAGAATGTATTTTAAGAAAAAAGTCCAATTCATGTTTTTAATGTTTTAGGTTTTAAAGCTTAATCTTTATTTTAGATGTTTTAAAATGAATTCGTTACATAATTAGAGCTGCAAACAATTACATGCATGAGCAAAGTAAAAAGAAAAATAGAGGTTTAATACTTCAATTTTAAAATTTGGAGTCTATCTTTAAATTATCTAAAATTAGAATTGTTTTCACCTCATTTTATTTGAAATTTTTGACAACTTGAGTTGTCTCACCTAGACTAATTTTAAAAAATATCTCAGAAGGTGCTTGCCATTTTAATAATACAATGATGATTCATTATTGTATCTTTTTTCCAGATTCAACCTGAGAATAAAATTTAATTTGAAATATGTTCATTTAGTAGATAGCTAAGTAAAAAAAAAAAGTCTAACTTTCTTTATCCAATAAATATAAATGATCAGGAGGTAATTAAACTATAATAGGCTTTTTTTTTTCTTAATACAAGGAACAATTGGCTTGGTGCATAATCAATTACAGAAACATATCTGTCAAAACCATAGCTTCTGTGGGATGCCCCATGGTGACATGATGCCCCAAAAGGCAATTAAGTCCTGTAGAGTTTTAGAGTAATGTAAATTGTCTTCCACAATAGTGGCTATCACCTAAAAATGTCACAAGTACAGAACAAAGGAGAAAGATTTAACTTAAGAAATGCTGTTTCTCTGTATATTTCAAAGTAAATCAATATATCAGAAGCAAGATGACTTTATACTAGACATGAGGAAGTTAATGTAGTTCAGGTCATTATCCTTTCCCTCTTTGCCTTCTCCCTGACATTCAGAAAAGTGTTATTCTTCTCAAATTAAATAGCTTTTGCTATTTGCATTTTGTCTGTCTATTGATATATTATCTATATTTGTTTATATATTTTGCCTTATAAAACTTATTATAAATTCATTTAAATTCTATTTTAAAAGAATCATTGAAACTATATATTCTAAATAACCAAAATCATGAATAACAACAATTTTTAATTTCTTAATGTGTAAGAATGAAAACAAATCACTGTCAACATAAGAATCCTGACACTTTTGTTTGTAATATTTATATGTAATATATGAACATATAATCATTGTATCTCTATACATATTATTCTTTTGTATGCATGTGTCAGATATTTAGGCATTGGATATAAAATAGTTGAAATAATTGACCAACAGGCAAATCCTCTGAAGTCAAAGGAGTATTACTGTAACAGAATATACATCAAATTCATCCCAGGAAAATAAAATCAATAATTTCTGGTGGCCCTTGGAAAGGGCTATAGCAGGCCTGTATCTGCACATCAAGTTCTAGAAGCTATGTGGTTCTAGCAAAGATGCTATATCACAGTCACAAATTGCAGTTGGAGTGATCATGTGATTAAATTTTGCATAGTTCATATCACTCTGCAAAATTCATCTGACTTCTGCCCATATTGAGCTAATGAGTTAAATGGGGATTTACTAAGTATCACTCTACTTTCTAGCTTCCAAAATTGATTTATCTGTGCAGTGCCTCTAGAGTAAAGTAATGCTTCTGCTTTACCAAGTTTGCAGGGAGTTTCAGGGGCTTTTAATTAACCCTTCCTGCCATAGTAGTCCTTGTGTCTGAGAGCCATTATATTGCTAAGTATGTCTTTCCAATTATATTTTTCCAAACTGAGGATATAACTACATGGTATCAATAGTTTGTAACCAACTGGACCCACTTGGTTTGTGGCTCAAGTGAGCTGGAATTGACTGCCTATTAATTGCCACTATAAGCCTCCACTTTGACTGATGGACCAAGTGGCATTTGAGTGGATCTCCCTGTATAAGCATAGTTTCAGATCCACCGTCTAGTAATCACTGAAACTTCTGGACTTTCCCTTTCCTCAGTGCTCAGACATGCTAAAAAATTGTTACATTTCCCTTTGAAAAAAGTTTTGGAGGAAGATTTATGGTATGTATTTGTAGCAATGGCGAGGAGTTTTTCCTCCAGATGACTCAATCATGTCTTCAATCACGGAGTTCTGGGGCTGTGAATTAACTTAGTTCTGGATACTAAGATATCCACTTTCACACCTCTAGTCAAGGTTCTGGCTTCCAGAGCTAGGGTTTTCCAGAAGAAGCAATGCTCTAGTAAGCTGCTCATGTATTTCTCCCTAGGGAGACCATGCATATTACTCATCATCAAAGATCTCTGAACCAATATGCTATGATTATCAGTGTGTGTCCCTGCTGCTCTTTTACAATAGATGTGCTCACCCAGCTTTTGACAGTAAGTGCTTCACTTATTGTCCATTATTCTAGATCCCATCATCACTGAATTCAAGGAGTCCAGCTCCGTGATAGTATCTACTATAGCCTTACCTAGTCAAATGGTAAGCAACCATACAGATTTAGCACTGGCTTAAATAGCATTATACTGTTTACTTCTTTATTTAAAGATAACACTGCATGAAACACTCTCCCATAATTTACATGTGGCTAATGGTAAAGAATCTGCCTTCTAATGCCAGAGATATGGAGATGGGTTTGATTCCTAGGTTGGGAAGATCTCCTGGAGTAGGAAATAACAACCCACTCCAGTATTCTTTCCTGGAAAATTCAATGGACCGAGGAGCCTGCCAGCCTACAGCCCATGGGGTCACAAAGAGTCAGACATGACTGAGCACACAGACCATATGTAATTTACATACTGAGTACTTACTCTTCATTTCAAAACTTCAGTTTATCTTCCAGGAAATTGAAGTATATTCCAGAGCAAGTTTATAAAGAATAAATTCTGAGCTATGACACGTTTAGAATGTTTTTTGTTCCTTCATCCACTTAAAACACTTGGTTCGATCATTTTTGATACATCAGTCAGTCTGTCAGTTCAGTCGCTCAGTCATGTCTGACTCTTTGTGACTCCTTGGACTGCAGCATGCTAGGCCTCCCTGTCCATCACCAACTCCTGAAGTTTACTCAAACTCATATCCATTGAGATGGTGATGCCACCCAACCATCTTATCCTCTGTTGTCCCCTTCTCCCATTTTCAATGTTTCCCATCATCAGGGTCTTTCAAATTAGTCAATTCTTCACATCAGGTGGCCAAAGTATTGAAGTTGATACATTCTTGATACATATTTTCTTCAAAATTCTCTACTTAGTTAAGATATAATGGGAAGTCTACCATTAATCCCTGTTTCCATACAGTAGATTGCTTTAAGATTTTTATGCTTAATTTTCCTTTTAAGTCATCAAGTTACATCCTGATATTAGCTTACCATAATCACTTTTATCAATTTTTCTCACCTGCCGCCTAAGATCTTTATATTTAAGGTCAGGTATGCTTAGGTGTTTATCTCTTATTCCTTTGTTTTAGTTATTTTACAGAGGTTCCTGTTTGTTTTTGGTGCTTGATGACTGACTATTCCCCACAAATTGACTCTCTTTTCTGCTCTCAAGTCTACTATTTCATCTTTTGAAACATTTACACATCCTGTACTATTTCTCTTAATTCTGGAAGAAATGTTTCACTTTTGTTCTCCATATTATGTATTTAATTTCTGAAGTTCTGAGTCAGTGCTTTACTATTTCCAAAATGGATTTTTTGGATAACTGGATTCTTACTTTAATTTCATGTTTACTGTATCTTAGACAAATCTCTTTTATTTTGTTTTTGTTATTGCTGTTGACTCCCTGTCTACTTTTGACTATTCAGGGAGAACATCCATATGTAGGACAGCAGCAGATTGTTTAGATCAGAGGTCTGCAAATGTATTCTCTTAGGGGCCATGTGTGCATGCTTAGTTGCTCAGTTGTGTCTGACTCTTTGTGATCCCATGGACTGTAGCCTGCCAGGCTCCTCTGTCCATGGGATTTTCCAGCAAGAACACTGAAGTGGTTCGCAATTTCTTCATGCAGAGGATCTTCCCAACTTAGGGATCAAACCCAAGTCTCCTGCATCTCCTGCACTGTTAGGTGGACTCTTTACTGCTGAACCACCTGGGAAGCCTCCAAAGGGCCAGATAGGAGATATTTTATACTTTGTAGCACGTATAGTATCTCTTACAAATACTCTACCATTGCAGTACAAAAGCAGTCATAGACACTATCCAAACAAATGGGTATTATTATCTTCTCAAAAAAAAAACAAAAACCCTTTATTTGCCAAAAAAGATGATATTAGGAGAAATTTTCTATAATTCTGTTTTCTGCACATCTTCAAGAAAAAGGCACTGGAAGGATATTTACAGGTCATCTCTCTATGATACAGAGATCAAAGATATTCCAGAATAGGGAGATTTGCCTACATATCTGAGTAACAAACAGTGAATCCTTCCCCCTTCCTCCTGAAGACATTTAACTACATTGCAGAGTAAAATTACAATGTCCGTCTGAGTCAGAGATTGGGCAGATTTTCTAACAATGTCTTTATAAGATTAGGAGAATCCTAGGCTCAGTGTTCCTTGGCTATGACACTAACTTATGTGTGTATCATCCACTTGGACAGGCACTGCATTGTCCACCATTTGACTGGAGTGGCAGTAGACAAGGAGAGTTAGAGTAGTGTATGCTGTGAACAATAACTTGTCTAAATCTATCTGGGCTTGCTATTTCCTTACCAACTGAATTTATGGAAATATGACAAGCCAATCTTAGGATTTCCTTGATCATCTGACTTGACAGTGGAGGGCCATATTTGGTTGAGAGACCTTGGCTTCCTTACCCTTTCTCTAGATAATTATGATCTCTACAGTATTCTTAAAGAGTTTGTATTCCTCTTTCTCCAGGTCTAAGTGCCTAATATGGGGAATTTTCTCTCATATATCTCTCAAATGAGTATACTAGGCATAAAAACCTGGATAAGCAGCCACATGATTTAATACTTGACACTGATTTAGTCTTCATGGTTGAGAAGAGGACAAAGCAGTGTGCCATTATGATCTTTATCCTTCAAAAACTCAAGTTAATACTTTTATGTAGTTGACAGTGGTGAGAGAATACAGTATTTGAGAGTTCTTGATTGCTTCATAAGACAGTGTGACACAACAGAGAGATATTATTTATTAAATGTTTTCATTGAATTAGTTTGTGTCACCATACTGGGGATTGATGAAGATGAGGTGAAATCTCCTTTTACCTTCTCCTTGTTTGTCTCCACCTATGTGGTCCTTTCTTCCTATCTAGCTTTGTAGAGTTCATGGAAATAGTTCCCCACTTTTGGGAAAATTTTGCTAAAATCGTGCTGTTCTGATGCTAAACTTCTTTTAATTTTCCTTTATAATTATGTTAATGTGGAAATTATATTACTCATGTCATATGACACTCAATTAAAAATTTTAAATATGCATATATATTTTTCATTGTAATAATTGTGCAAACCATACATTAAAATTGAGGATGAATTTTAAACATACACAAAAATAAAATCCATTTTGGAACAGTTTAGGAACTTGAGTTTTACTCTGTAACTTGATTACAAATTAAAGCTAAAATTACAAACTAGATTTTAAATAGAAACACAATAAAAATATGAAAGAAAGGACAATATATAATTAAATCCATTGATGAAATACAAATAGTTCCTCTAGAAATGTCATGTCACATTAGTGGGTGCTTCAGTGGTAACAAAATTCACCTGAATCTCCAACATGAATTTTCAAAAAAGTTTAAAGCATGTTTGGAGCTCCTTGCATAGAAGAGCTAATGAATTCTGGTTGATTCAATTAACAAGATAAGAAATACTAACTTAAAGGATTTTTTTCCCTTTTTCAGGAGAACTAATAAATGGATTAACCAAATCTAAGAATGTAGATATACTAATAGCCTTCAAATAATTCAGCTCATATATCTGCAAATACATTGTCCAAAGAGGATAAAGGTAGTACTTAAAAGATCAGCTTTAACTATGGGATTTCGAAAGCTTGGAGTTTCAATGAAGAGTTCATCAGCAAACTTAACAACACTCTTGTTTCATTTTTATAGAAGGCTGGAAGAGCTGTTAGATTAGTTGTCTCTTTCTTTGGCAAATTGAAAACCAGCTCTCTATGTTGACATGTTCTAGTCCATGGAAATCAGCAATAAGATATACATGGACCATAAACAATTCTAAAATCCACACTTATGCTTAAATGTACAACTGTATGAATTTAAATAAATGTATATGTATGTATGCATGTGCTTGGTCTAAATTTATAGATATAAAATCTCAATTAATTTTTTAATTATTCTGCATAATTTACAATATAACTAATCTGTTCCTAGAAAATGATCTGTCTATGAGTTCTACCTGGTCCTACTTGAATGTGAGACAAATGTCCCCAGGGCGTCAATTTTTACATAGTTATGTTAGTTATCTATATCCCAAAATCCTGATATATTTTCTTAGGGAACAGACCTGGTAGTTCTGAATTTTATCATGGAGGATAAACATGAATAAATCATGTCCACATTTATTTTGGTTTAAAATTCAACATTCAAAAAGCTAAGATGTCAGCATCCAGTCCCGTCACTTTATAGCAAACAGGTAGGGAAAAATTGAAACAATGACAGACTTTATTTTCTTGGGATCCAAAATGACTGTGGACGGTGACGGCAGCCATGAAATTAAAAGATCCTTGCTCCTTGGAAGAAAAACTATAACAAACCTAGATGTCATATTAGAAAGCAGAGACATCACTTTGCTGACAAAGGTTCATCTAGTCCAAGCTATCTTTTTTACCAGTAGTCATGTACGGATCTGAGAGTTGGACCATAAAGAAGGCTGAGAGCTGAAGGGCTGATGCTTTTGAACTGTGCTGGAGAAGATTCTTGAGAGTCACTTGCGCAGCAAGGAGATCAAGCCAGTCATTCCTAAGGGAAATCAATCCTGGATATTCATTGGAAGGACTGATGATGAAGCTAACATTCCAATAATTTGGCCACCTGATGTGAAGAGCCAACTTATTGGAAAGGACCCAGAAGCTAGGAAAGATTGAGGGCAGGAGGAGAAGAGGGTGACAGAAGATGAGGTGAGTGGATGGCATCACCAACTCAGTGGACAGAGTTTGAGCAAACTCCAGGAGACAGTGAAGGACAGGGAAGTCTGGTGTGCTGCAGTCCATGGGGTCACAAAGGGTAGGACACGATTGAGCAATTGAACAGCAACATTTATTCTGAGTGAATACATTTTAGTTAACTCATTGTCTTATAACAACTTCAGATAAATTCTGGACAGGCTAAACTCCATTGATTCTACTGTACTTTTACTCCTGGCATCATTGGTTTCAAACTTCTTTACACTCACAGTAGGCATGGGGTACTTAGTGGAAGATAGAGAAGAGGAGATATTTAATCTTGGTGGGTGGTCTGTAGCTTTCCAAGATTCTTTCTCATTGGTAACACTATCAAAGAGAGGCCCATTTTCCCCTGAGAATCTAGTTTATCATTAGCTTGTGAATAAAGGCACAATATTCTTGATTTTTTTCTTATGTCAACTGTGAGGATACTCAAGAAGTTAGTTTATGAAAGCTACCAGGCAATATTTAAAAACTCATGAATTTTGATGCCACTTTTGGCTTTATCTTATTTTTTCTATTTTTATTTTCATCCTGTTCCAATTTATTTTCTTTCAGAAAGCTGGTTTATTCTCACTGGAATGTTATATGTAGGTTATATAATTACATACATTAAATATAGGTAAGATATTGTCAAGTGATCTGGAACAATCTTGACCAAAATATTAATATCTTTCTTTTTTATTTTATGGTTAATGTTAAAAAATGGTAACTTTTATGTTCATACATTTATTATATTTTCTCATGAGTTGGCCATTTTTATTCTTTTATTTCTGATTTTAAGTTTGATTTATTGGCAAAAAATCATTCACCAACTTATTTTTATTATAGACCTTGAAATCAACTCACAGCTATTTTAGCCATCTTTATATCATTGTGATTATCTAAGTAATAAAACACCATACTATCATTAAAATAACTGAATGACATCTCATACTCTCATCATGAATAAGGAGTTATTACTCTGTTGAGGCAGCCATATTCTTTGATCAAAAGCCCTAGGAATTGTTAGCTTTTATCTCTCTTTTTCAGGGGGAAATTTTCTCAGCACTCTTTTCAATAATTTAGTAACTTCAACAAATAGTTAAAATTAACCACTTTATAAGCCATAGCAATTTCCAAAAGGAACGTGAGTTTCTGCTATAAATCAATCATCCACGATTAAGACGATCATATAGCCACATTGCTAGAATAGTCGCTATTTACACCTGTTGTCTAGATATTCAGTCTGGTTCAAGTTTTGTCTTGGATTTAGTTTTTCAATAAACCATTTTAAATAATAGTTCCATTAAAGTAAGCCAAGATGAATGTGACCTCCATTTATGCTTTTAGTTTCTGCTATGATCTTGCTTAACAGCTTCTAAAATCCACGTGCAATAAACAGCTTTCTGATATTAAATGTAGTGAAATCTGAAAGATGACCTGATGCTTTAGAGAAGCAGCACAATTAGCAATTCTTTTCAAGGGCAGCAAGAAGGGCTTTGCTAATAAAATATGTGCTGGGACCGTGAGACAGCTATATCTAGGAACAGCTTATTTCTTCTACTCTCAGTGATGACGAATTTATAATGATGCTGCTTCTGCTGACTACTTAATATACCAGCCAGTGAGCTCACACAATCCATGCTTAGTGACTTAGGAGGCTCTAACCCTCCAGGCTGCTAACTGGGGAGATCAGCGGGAAAGTGAGAAATTTATGTTAGGTCAGAGAAATAGGCATGAGAATAGATTCTAAGCTGTCTAGCTTTGAACTAGAGAGAGGATTCACAGAAGATATTATTTTATTGAAATGTATCTTTCCTTTGGCAATAAAACTGTATAAATGAGCTAATGGATATCATTAATGAAAAATTAGAGACTTAACTCCTGTTTCTCAGAAAGTTGATGAGAAACACACAACTCGAACAAAATGTTTGTTGACAGTTACTATTCACCATGGGAACAATATTGATTTCACTAACACATGAAAAATCAAAAGACACATATTATAGAAAAATCCTCTATCTCTACCTCACACATAAGTAGGTTTCTAGGAAAACTGAAACTGAAGATTACATTTTAACACTTGTAGCTGCAGAAGATGAGTGTATGCTTCCTTCCAAGAAGCATGACCTTTTTTCATTTGCCTTAAAATCATTTAAGTGATTTTTTTTTTTCATTTTTGACTCTATGGATTTTTCTGTATACATACAAAAAATGATGTGGTAGCTCTTAAGGTGTTAACCTCATTAACACATATATATCAATGTCATTAAAAACTTGAAAAAATCACTTTTAAGAAAGTTTGGCCTTTTTAAAATTTAACTTAAAATATTTAAAAATAATGTTTCACCAAACTTGAAACATCTTACAACATTACCAATACTATTGTAAATTAGGATTATGAGTTAAATATTGAAAATAAAATTATTCACCTGTCTGATGGTAATGTAAGTATAAAACTTGATGGAGAATTGTATCAAGTTAAAAATAATGTTCTTAGGAAGTTAAGATATTTAAAACACAGAAATGTGCTTTGGTTGAAGCACACATAATTTTTAATTGATTAAAATCAAGTCACAAAATTCTACCAATTCAAGTAGAAATTTAAGTTGTCAAAATGTATAAATGTTCTTATAAGTACATAGAGTCACTGGCCTACGAAGTGTTTGTGACAAAGCTGATATTGAATATAAGAAACATGCTTCAGCACTTTTAAAAAGATGATAGCACTTTCACTGCTGTCTGTTATTAACTGTATTTTAGAAATGTGTGAGCCTTTGGAATACTCTTGTAAATGAAACTAAATAATTCACAATCCCATTGAATATTTTGCAAATGAATTTTTAACTTTTTTTTGCAATTTGTTCTTAATCTTTGGGAATATTTAATCAAAATTTTCAATAAATGGAGGACCAGAAAACTCAACTTTTGAAACTTTATCAAATTGTAATTTAAAATAATTATTGCAACCAAGAAGACATTGACATTTATCTCTATAAAAGTTAGAGGAATGTTACAAATTAAACAATTAGGACGCAAAAGATACTTATGTCAAAACTTTAAAATTCTACACTTATTTTTGGAATATGTCAACCTATAGAAAAAATTATTGCATTTCAATTTTTAATTGTATTAATTTATATTCTATTCCAGAATGCAAATAAATAAAGTTCAAAGGTATTAAATTTTGCAGCATCTAAATTTAGTTAAATATTCAAAGATCACAATCATAGAAAACATTTTTGACATTTTAATTCTTGTAAAAGTATATTTCAAAGTAAGTACTGGAAATTGAAGGGAAGAAAATATCTATGAAAACATCTTAACTATGACCTAAAAAGTGGAAGTATTAGTCACTCAGTGGTGTCCAACTCTTTGCAACCCCATGGACTGAAGCCTGCCAGGCTCCTCTGCCCATAGGATTCTTTACTGGAGTGAGTTGCCATTCCCTTTTCCAAGGGATCTTCCTCACCCAAGGATCAAACCCAGGTCTGCCCCATTGCAGGCAGATCCTTTACCATCAGAGCTACGAGGGAAGCCTAAGACCTAAAATGTCTAGATTTTAATAACACTGATATTTTAATTGAAAACATTATGGTTCCCAGAGGAAAAAAAATCAACTGAAAACACAAACAATTTAGGCTTATTAACCCTAAAATAAAAGTTCGTTTTTAATTATACAATCTCAATATAGATTGTTCTCAACATAGGTAAACCAATATGATCCTCATTCCCCTAAAGGGGATATGAAAAACCTATCATAGGTAAAAGTTTTTTCAGTAAAATCTAATTGAATATTGAATCTTCAGATAATAGGGTTAGCAGAAAAGTAAATCTGTTATTACTGGACTTCCTCTGTGTTCATTTTTGAGCTCTTCATCAAACCATTTCATTTCATTTATGAAAACATCCCACTGTTCCATATTGCTCCATATGGGTTACTACTGAGATGCTCATAAACCAAGTTCATATGATTACTTTAAAG
Organism: Giraffa tippelskirchi; assembly: GCF_054371585.1. Lineage (NCBI taxonomy): Eukaryota > Metazoa > Chordata > Mammalia > Artiodactyla > Giraffidae > Giraffa > Giraffa tippelskirchi. The sequence continues at coordinate 70,786,662 of NC_137276.1, read as the reverse complement.
ATAAAATGGTTCTGTGGCTTTCAAGATCACCAGAGAATGAGAACATTTTCAAGTCTTTTTATGCATCTAGCTATATTATTGAATATTTTGAAAAGAATAAAATATATGTCCCACATCTTGAAGAATTTGTGTACTTCAAATCCCTCATGAGACAGAGAAAACTCTTTCCCTTTCTCTGTTACTGTCCATATTTTTTCAAAGGTCTTCACATTACAATCCTTCCCTTTTGGAACACCAAGCATTATTTTTTCAATATTGGATATTGAAGAATATCCAATATTGGATATTTGTTACCTTCGCTTTCTTCTTGGTAACTTTATAATTTACCTAGAATCTAAAGGGCATATGGTGTGGTAACCTTGTTAACTTTATCAGTACAAGTAGAGGAGAAACAGTGGCGTCAATAAATTATCCCACCACAATTATATCTGGTTTCCTTTACCATTTTACTCAGGGCTGACTTGGTTCTCATTATCTGTTGCTCACTACAGAGAATATGCTGTTTCCTTTTGATTAGGATCGCATAAAAGAATTGTTTGGTAGGCAGCAAAGGTTAGAGGAAAGCACACAAGGTATAAGATCATGTGTATGTTTGAATTTCCAGCTTCTAAATCTATTAGTTGTATGAGCTATGAAAAAACACTTAAATGAATCTTGGTCCCTCATTTGTAGAACAGTGATAACAAGTCCAGAAATATGGGGATCTCATGAGAATCCAGTATTTTCAGTACCCTCTATTTTTTCCCATCTATCTCAAAGATGAGGTAGTTGGTAGTGATGAATACAGTATGATAGATTAGCACAAAATTCACTGTACTTTATTATTATCACTGTTATTATTATTTTTCTTCACATATTTGCAGTGTTAAACTTTGAAATTAAAACTGACAAACAGAAGATGGCGGAGGAATAGGATGGGGAGACGACTTTCTCCCCCACAAATTTACCAAAAGAACATTTAGACGCTGAGCAAATTCCACAGCTTCTGAAAGCTGGCAGAGGACATCAGGCACCCAGAAAGGTAGCCCATAGTCTTCGATAGGAGGTAGGACAAAATATAAAGATAAAAAGAGAGACAAAAGAGGTAGGGACGGAGATCCACCCCGGGAAGGGAGTCTTAAAAAAGAGAGGTTTCCAAACGTCAGGAAACACTCTCTCCGGCGGGTCTGTGGTGAGCCTTGGAATCTCAGAGGGCAAAATAACCAGGAGGAAAACTAAATAAATAATTACAACCGCTGGTTTACGTACCTAACAGCAACTTCCAGCGGAGCCGCAGCCCAGACGCGCGAATCCCCAGCTAGCAAGCGGAGGCTGGGCAGGGAGGGGCGGGATGCACTGCTTTGGATAAGGACGGGGCCTGAATGCCCTGAGGGAAATCTGAGGGAACTAGATTGAGACAGCAACCTAGATCATGGGATAGCTTTCCTGCGAAAATCCTTAACCTAAAACACTGCCAGGCCTGCTCATAGAACAAAAGACTGAGCAGAGCAAGCCAGCTGCGGACCGGCCCATCCCCCACCAGAGACAGGCAGGCGGGGACAGCCAGAGCCAGAAGGGTGCAATTACGGCCCCAGAGAGGCATCCTATACCAAACTTCAAGCAGACCTCGTTGCTAACCAGGACTTCTTGGGACTCTGGAGGGTCAACACCTGCCGAGAGAGTCACAGCCAGAGATCAGCTCCCCAGGGGAGACACACGGCATACCTGGAAAGCTGGGCCTGTTGTACACCCAGAAAACCGAGCAGCTGGGACGGGGGAAGGGAAAACGCCCCAGCCCCCGACCGCGCTAGCCAAAAACCTGGTTACCTGAGCTGCTAGAACCTGGGAAGGGCACAAAACCCAGGCTCAACCAAGTCTGCGCCTTTGTGAAGTACCCAGGAACCTGGACTTGGGTGGCTTAAGCCTAGGAAGTACAGGCAACCCCAGGGGCCTGCTTCCGCCAGTTCCTGGCAGTGCAACCTAGAGCCTGAACAGTGTAGACTGGGAAAGCACACATGCTGTGAGCGGGGCAAACCCAGTGTGGCTGAATCATTGTGGGCACACGCCAGTGAGATTTGTTTGCAGTGTTCCTCCCTCCCCACAGCACGACTGAACAAGTGAGACTAAAAAAAAGTGACCACCACCACTCCCCTTGTAACAGGGCAGAAATTAGACACTGAAGAGACCAGCAAACAGAAGAAGCTAAAAGAAACAGAGGGAACCACTTTGGAAGTGACAGGTGCATTAGACTAAAACCCTGTAGTTAGCACCGACCACATAGGAAGGGACCTATAGACCTTGAGAAGTACAAGCTGGACAAAGGAACTATCTGAACATGAACTGACCCCACAGTGTCTGTAACAGCTCCAGAGAAAGTCCTAGATATATTTTTACTATTATCATTTTGTAAATTTTTAAAACTTTTTTATTATTTTTAAATTTATTTCATTTTATTTTCATTTTTTATTTTTAAATCCCATATTACTCCTTCAATTTTCATTTTTATAACCTACAATTACTTTGCAAAAAAAAAGACCCTTATTTTTAAAGCAAACTTCATATATATATATTTTATAATTTTTGTGACTCTGGTGGGTTTTTTTCTTTTTCTTTTTTCTTTCCTTTCCTTTCCTTTTTTTTTCCCTCTTCTCTTTTTTTAACATTGTATTTTTGAGAATCTAACCTCTACTCTAGATTTTTAATCTTTGCTTTTTAGTATTTGTTATCAACTTTGTTCCAGAGTAAGATATACCATGCAAATTCTCCAGCAACACAGAAACATAGCCCCGAGCTTCAATATACAGGCTGCCCAAAGTCACACCAAACCCATTGACATCTCAAAACTCATTACTGGACACTTCATTGCACTTCAGAGAGAAGAAATCCAGCTCCACCCACCAGAACACTGACACAAGCTTACCTAACCAGGAAACTTAACAAGCCACCTGTCTAACCCCACCCACAGTGAGGAACCTCCACAATAAAGAGCAACCACGAACTGCCAGAAAACAGAAAGACCACCCCAAACACAGCAATATAAACAAGATGAAAAGGCAGAGAAATACCCAGCAGGTAAAGGAAAAGAATAAATGCTCTCCGAATCAAACAAAAGAGGAAGAGATAGGGAATCTACCTGATAAAGAATTCCGAATAATGATAGTGGAAATGATCCAAAATCTGGAAAACAAATTGGAGTTACAGGTAAATAACCTGGAGACAAGGATCGAGAAGATGCAAGAAAGGTTTTACAAGGACTTAGAAGAAATAAAAAAGAGTTAATATATAATGAATAATGCAATAAATGAGATCAAAAACACTTTGGAGGGAACCAACAGTAGAATAACGGAGGCAGAAGATAGGATAAGTGAGGTAGAAGATAGAATGATAGAAATAAATGAAGCAGAGAGGAAAAAAGAAAAAAAGAATTAAAAGAAATGAGGACAACCTCAGAGACCTTTGGGACAATGTTGAACGCACCAACATTCGAATCATAGGAGTCCCAGAAGAAGAAGACAAAAAGAAAGACCATGAGAAAATACTCGAGGAGATAATAGTTGAAAACTTCCCTAAAGTGGGGAAGAAAATAATCACCCAAGTCCAAGAAACCCAGAGAGTCCCAAACAGGATAAACCCAAGGTGAAACACCCCAAGACACATAGTAATCAAATTAACAAAGATCAAACACAAATATTAAAAGCAGCAAGGGAAAAAACAACAAATAACACACAAGGGGATTCCCATAAGGGTAACAGCTGATCTTTCAATACAAACTCTTTAGGCCAGAAGGAAATGTCAAGACATAATTAAAGTGATGAAAGAAAATAATCTACAGCCCAGATTACTGTATCCAGCAAGGATCTCATTGAAATATGAAGGGGAAATCAAAAGCTTTACAGACAAGCAAAAGCTGAGAGAATTCAGCACCACCAAACCAGCTCTCCAACAAATGCTAAAGGATCTTCTCTAGACAGGAAACACAGAAAGTGTGTATAATCTTGAACCCAAAACAATAAAGTAAATGGCAATGGGATCATACTTATCAATAATTACCTTAAACGTAAATGGGTTGAATGTCCCAACGAAAAGACAAAGACTGGCTGAATGGATACAAAAACAAGACCCCTATATATGTTGTCTACAAGAGACCCACCTGGAAACAAGGGACACACACAGATTGAAAGTGAAGGGCTGGAAAAAAGGTATTTCATGCAAATAGAGACCAAAAGAAAGCAGGAGTCACAATACTCATATCAGATAAAATAGACTTTAAAACAAAGGATGTGAAAAGAGACAAAGATGGACACTACATAATGGTCAAAGGATCAATCCAAGAAGATATAACAATGATAAATATATATGCACCCAACATAGGAGCACCACAATATGTAAGGCAAATGCTAACAAGTACGAAAGGGGAAATTAACAATAACACAATAATAGTGGGAAACTTTAATACCTTACTCACACCTATGAACAGATCAACTAAAGTGAAAATTAATAAGGAAACACAAACTTTAAATGATACAATACACCAGTTACACCTAATTGATAGCTATAGGACATTTCACCCCAAAACAATGAATTTCACCTTTTTCTCAAGCACACACAGAACCTTCTCCAGAACAGATCACATCCTGGGCCATAAATCTAGTCTTGGTAAATTCAAAAAAATTGAAATCATTTCAAGAATCTTTTCTGAACACAATGCAGTTATATTAGATGTCAATTACAGGTGAAAAACTATTAAAAATTCCAACATATGGAGGCTGAACAACACGCTACTGAATAACCAACAAATAACAGAAGAAATCAAAAAAGAAATCAAAATATGCATAGAAACGAATAAAAATGAAAACACAACAACCCCAAACCTATGGGACACTGTAAAAGCAGTGCTAAGGGAAAGATTCATAGCGATACAGGCTCGCTTCAAGAAACAAGAAAAAAGTCAAATAAATAACCTAACTCTACACCTAAAGCAACTAGAAAAGGAAGAAATGAAGAACCCCAGGGTTAGTAGAAGGAAAGAAATCTTAACAAATTAGGACAGAAATAAATGCAAAAGAAACAAAAGAGACCATAGCAAAAATCAACAAAGCCAAAAGCTGGTTCTTTGAGAAGATAAATAAAATTAACAAGCCATTAGCCAGACTCATCAAGAAACAAAAGGAGAAGAATCACATCAACAAAATTATAAATGAAAATGGAGAGATCACAACAGACAACACAGAAATACAAAAGATCATAAGAGACTATTATCAGCAACTATATGCAAATAAAATGGACAACTTGGAAGAAATGGATAAATTCTTAGAAAAGTATGACTTTCCAAAACTGAACCAGGAAGAAATAGAAAATCTCAACAGACCCATCACAAGCACAGAAATTGAAATTGTAATAAGAAATCTTCCAACAAACAAAAGCCCAGGACCAGATGGCTTCACAGCTGAATTCTACCAAAAATTTAGAGAGGAGCTAACACCTATCCTACTCAAACTCTTCCAGAAAATTGCAGAGGAAGGTAAACTTCCAAACTCATTCTATGAGGCCACCATCACCCTAATACCAAAACCTGACAAAGATACCACAAAAAAAGAAAACTACAGGCCAATGCCACTGATGAACATAGATGCAAAAATCCTTAACAAAATCCTAGCAAACAGAATCCAACAACATATTAAAAAGATCATACATCATGACCAAGTGGGCTTTATCCCAGGGATGCAAGGATTCTTCAATATTCGCAAATCAATCACTGTAATACACCACATTAACAAATTGAAAAATAAAAACCATATGATTATTTCAATAGATGCAGAGAAAGACTTTGACAAAATTCAACATCCATTTATGATAAAAAACCCTCCAAAAAGCAGGCATAGAAGGAACATACCTAAACATAATAAAAGCTATATATGACAAACCCACAGCAAACATTATCCTCAATGGTGAAAAACTGAAAGCATTTCCCCTAAAGTCAGGAACAAGACGAGGGTGCCCACTCTTACAGCTACTATTCAATATAGTTTTGGAAGTTTTGGCCACAGCAATCAGAGCAGAAAAAGAAACAGAAGGAATCCAGATTGGAAAAGAAGAAGTAAAACTCTCACTGTTTGCAGATGACATGATCCTCTACATAGAAAACCCTAAAGACTCCACCAGAAAATTACTAGAGCTAATCAATGAATATAGTAAAGTTGCAGGATATAAAATTAACAAAGAGAAATCCCTTGCATTCCTGTACACTACCAACGAAAAAACAGAAAGAGAAATTAAGGAAACAATTCCATTCACCATCGCAACAAAAATAATAAAATACTTAGGAATACATCTACCTAAAAAAACAAAAGAGCTATATATAAAAAACTATAAAACACTGATGAAAGAAATCAAAGAGGACACAAATAGATGGAGAAATATACTGTCTTCATGGATTGGAAGAATCAATATAGTGAAAATGAGTATACTACCCAAAGCAATCTATAGAATCAATGCAATCCCTATCAAGCTACCAATGGTATTTTTCAGAGAACTAGAAGAAATAAATTCACAATTTGTATGGAAATACAAAAAAACCTCGAATAGCCAAAGCAGCCTTGAGAAAGAAGAATGGAACTGGAGAAATCAACCTGCCTGACTTTAGGCTCTACTACAAAGCCACAGTCATCAAGACAGTATGGTACTTGCACAAGGACAGAAATATAGATTAATGGAACAAAATAGAAAGCCCAGAGATAAATCCATGCACCTACAGACACCTTATCTTCGACAAAGGAGGCAAGAATATACAATGGAGAAAAGGCAATTTCTTTAACAAGTGGTGCTGGGTAAACCAGTCAACCACTTGTAAAAGAATGAAACTTGAACACTTTCTAACACCATACACAAAAATAAACTCAAAATGGATTGAAGATCTAAATGTAAAACCAGAAACTACAAAACTCCTAGAGGAAAACATAGGCAAAACACTCTCCGACATAAACCACAGCAGGATCCTCTATGACCCACCTCCCAGAATATTGGAAATAAAAACAAAAATAAACAAATGGGACCTAATTAAAATTAAAAGCTTTTGCACAACAAAGGAACTATAAGCAAGGTGAAAAGACAGCCTTCAGAATGGAAGAAAGCAATAGCAAATGAAGTAACGGACAAACAATTAATCTCAAAAATATACAAGCAACTCCTGAAGCTCAATTCCAGAAAAATAAATGACCCAATCAAAAAGTGGGCCAAAGAACTAAACAGACACTTCTCCAGAGAAGACATACAGATGGACAACAAACACATGAAAAGATGCTCAACATCACTCATTATCAGAGAAATGTAAATCAAAACCACAATGAGGTACCATTTCACGCCAGTCAGAATGGCTGCTATCCAAAAGTCTACAAGCAATAAATGCTGGAGAGGGTGTGGAGAAAAAGGAACCCTCTTATACTGTTGGTGGGAATGCAAACTAGTACAGCCACTGTGGAGAACAGTGTGGAGATTCCTCAAAAAACTAGAAATAGAACTGCCATATGACCCAGCAATCCCACTGCTGGGCATACACATTGAGGAAACCAGAATTGAAAGAGACACGTGTACCCCAACGTTCATCGCAGCACTGTTTACAATATCCAGGACATTGAGGGAGCCTAGATGCCCATCGGCAGACGAATGGATAAGGAAGCTGTTGTACATATACACAATGGAATATTACTCAGCCATTAAAAAGAATACATTCAAATCAGTTCTAATGAGGTGGATGAAACTGGAGCCTATTATACAGAGTGAAGTAAGCCAGAAAGAAAAACACCAATACAGTATACTAACACATATATACGGAATTTAGTCAATCGGTAAAGATAACCCTGTATGCGAGACATCAAAAGAGACACAGATATATAGAACAGTATTATGGGCTCTATGGGAGAGGGCGAGGGTGGGATGACATGAGAGAATGGCATTGAAGCATGTAAATTATCATATGTGAAATGAATCGCCAGCCTAGGTTCGATGCATGATACAGAGTGTTTGGGGTTGGTGCACCGGGATGCCCAGAGGGATGGGATGGGAAGGGAGGTGGGAGGGGGTTTCTGAAGAGGAACACATGTACACCCATGGTGGATTCATGTCAATGTATGGCAAAACAAATACAATATTGTAAAGTTAAAAAATAGATAAATAAACTAATTTTAAAAAATTAAAAAAAAATAAAGCTGACAAACAAAAATATCGTGAAATTCTCGGAACTTGCTTAGTTAACAAAAAGTTAAAACTAAAGATGCTAATGCCCCAGGTGTGGCTTAAGTAAAGTTCAGAAGATGTGAATCCTATCTCTTAAGTTACAGTAAAGTATTTCATTTTGGTAGCAAGCAAGTTCCTTCAGGCTTAGGTCAGAATTTCTTTGAAATAAAATGGCAACCTATCTGTACTGTTTTGCTCTTCTCAGTTAAACGTTAGAGTCAGGTTTTGACTATCTTGTAAAATTTATGGGTTTCTTACAATTTCCTACACAATTATTTTAAGACTACAAGATGAGAATGCCTGTTCAAGTTGGGTGATCCCAGATCTATTTTATTACCCCAAGCGGTAGGGGAAAGTCTTCCCATTATTTTCTTAATTGAGATTCTTCCAGATTCCTCAATAATTTTATTTCTTTGCAACCATTCCTACAATGAAAACAGTCTTACCTTATTCAGTATTATCTTTTTTATTTTTTTATTTTATTTATTTATTTATTTATTTTTATAAATTTATTTATTTTAGTTGGGGGCTAACCACTTTACAATATTGTAGTAGTTTTTGCCATACATTGACATGAATCAGCCATGAGTTTACATGTGTTCCCCCTCCTGGACCCCCCTCCCACCTCCCTCCCCATTCCATCCTTCTGGGCCATCCCATTGCCCCAGCCCTGAGCACTTGTCTCAGATCTTTTTAAGATATAGGTCTCTATTCCTAAGTTTACTGTTCTCATTTGAAGTATTAAAACTGTGCATTCATTCCTTCTGAAATAGCTATCCTCATTTAACTCATTGGTGATAATTTAATAATATCATACCCGGAAATGCTATGGTAGTGGGGAAAATAAACAAACAAACAAACAGATGTTGTGCGTTATTGCTGGATAACAGGGAGAATTGACTGGAGATAGCAACCCTCAGTAGGGTAACTGAAGTATCTTTGGTGCATTGTCTGGAATTTATTATTATTTTATAGCCACAGATAGGCAGTATTTACTCTGACCTTGAGAGCTTGAATGGTTGCATTGTTATCCTGATATTATGTCCAAAGTTTCTAATGATTGGACCTTTGATTATAGGTTTCCCTTTAAAACACTCACAGGCCTGTGACAAAGATTTAGTTTGAGATGACTCAGAGGGTGAACTTCCTTTTACTGAAAAATATTCCAGAAGCAGCTGTGTTTGCTGGCATCAGTTCTACTCAAATTATGACCTAGTTTAACATTGGAAGTCCTTTTCTGAAACACAGTTTTGGAGATAGCTTTCTTATTAGCAAAGGAAATGTATTAAAGTACTATAAGACAATTTCATACACTAGTAAAAGTCTTACTGTTTTGCACTACTCCACTTTTAAACTTTTATTCATTAAATTATAAGGGTAAAATAATTAATAGGTAAACAATCAATAAAAGAGTGATTCTAGTGAAGATTAATATTTAGTTCATATCAATAAACTCAGATATGCAGATGACACCACCCTTATGGCAGAAAGTGAAGAACTAAAGAGCCTCTTGATGAAAGTGAAAGTGGAGAGTGAAAAAGTTGGCTTAAAGCTCAACATTCAGAAAACTAAGATCATGGCATCCGGTCCCATCACTTCATGGCAGATAGATGGGGAAACAGTGGAAACAGTGGTTGACTTTATTTTTCTGGGCTCCACAATCACTGCAGATGGTGACTGCAGCCATGACATTAAAAGAGGCTTACTCCTTGGAAGGAAGGTTATGACCAACCTAGACAGCATATTAAAAAACAGAGACATTACTTGCCAACAAAGTTCCGTCTAGTCAAGGCTATGGTTTTACCAGTGGTCATGTATGGATGTGAGAGTTGGACTATAAAGAAAGCTGAGCGCCGAAGAATTGATGCTTTTGAACTGTGGTGTTCGAGAAGACTCTTGAGAGTCCCTTGGACTGCAAGGAGATCCGACCAGTCCATCCTAAAGGAGATCAGCCCTAAGTGTTCATTGGAAGGACCAATGTTGAAGCTGAAACTTCAATACTTTGGCCACCTGATGCGAACAGCTGACTCATTGGAAAAGACTCTGATGCTGGGAAAGATTGAGGGCAGGAGGAGAAGGGGATGGCAGAGGATGAGATGGCTGGATGGCATCATCGACTCGATAGACATGGGTTTGGGTAGACTCAGGGAGTTGGTGATGGACAGGGAACCCTGGCGTGCTGCAATTCATGGGGTCGCAAAGAGTCAGACACAACTGAGCAACTGAACTGAACTGATACCTTGATAGTTTGTATTGACTGTGAAGACATAAAAGTTTTTCACATTTTTCATCAAATTCTTAAGTTTTCTGAGTGCCCCTCACTCTACCTACAGTCCCAGCTACCTGGGAAATTTCATTAGACTCTTTGAAGCGACATACTAAGATCCTACAGGATTCTACTCCAACCATGTCTATTATTGGTTTTAATTGGTGCTGTTTCTGCTAGACAGCCCCAAGAGCCCTGTCTTTCAAGGAGAGCTATCAGTCTTCTTCACCCTGCCCTATGCCTATGAATTAGCTAGGTTACAATGGTTATTGAACACTTCTTTTTAGTTATCTTCATGGCTAAGAGTAGACCAATATACAAATAGAGGCATTACCTTCTATGATGGTGATGATAATACCTCAGAGAACAAATTGTCAGCCACTTTAGCATTCCGCACAGACTATGGCTCTGTGCCGTTAGACAGCTTCCTTCATAGCTACCCTCTTATTAGCATTTATACAAACTGTAGCCTATATGGCATTTGAGTGATGGAGACTGGGAATGAAGCCATAAGCAGTGATGAGAAACAAACCAAACATTGACTGGGAACAGGGGCTTTTGCATAGAGGGATTGTAAGCAACAGAAAAGAAGTATGAATAGAAGACAAAGACTTGGGGTTGTTGGGGGCTGGGTAACACCCATGTGTGGATACCCGTTTTGATCAAAAGAGTTGAATTCTATTGCCATTTAATAGGATAGCTTACTAAAACCAGCTGAATTCCCACACACATTAGACATATATTAAAGTGTGGGCTCAAACATTGTATTATTGGAGTAGTGATATCACATAACAGTTGATGAAAATTAAAAGTAATTTTAAAATTACCAGATTTATTTTATGGATGGCTTACATTAACTTTGTGTAAGGACTAAGTGTACATAAATGTACTAAACACTAGTGGAGCATGTAGTATATGAATAGCGATTATAAAGAGTTTAGGCCAATAACAGAGTTAGAGGGCAGAGTCCTCAGTATTGTGCTCAATTCTGATACCACAGGTAAATTCAAGCGGTTTCCAAAACCATACTCAGGTTTGTTAATTCACTAGATAGACTCACAGAAGTCAATGAAAACTGTTACATCCACTGCTAAAGTTGATTGCAAGGAAAGGATACAGATTAAGATAAGACAGAGTAAGAGATTCACAGATCAAATCTCGGAGGATTCTAACATAGACCTCTCTCCCTGGAGTGAGAACAGATTGCTCTTCCTACACTGATGTGTGACAATTTGCTCAGAATATTGACAACCAGAGTAGTTCACCCAAGCTTCAGTGCCCAAAGTTTTTATTAATGTTCCATTATGTAGACATGGTTGATAGATTGATTGTGCACATGGCTGATTTCGGTCTCCAGGTTGATTCACATCACATGAACCAAAGCTCCATCTGAAATCACATTTTTAAGACCATCCAGTATGACTCCAAGTTCTTGAGTAAGCCAAAACATGCCTATCACACACAACATTCGGGGGCAACAGATTAACTCAGAGAAGATGAGGACAAAAGCTAGAACTCTCCTTGGACAATTCAAACTCTTCATTATACAAATTATGTATAATTTTAAATACTTGAAGTATATTAACTCACTAGATGCTAATATCTTGAACACTAGAGAACGTGTGTCTGTGCTCAGTCACCATCACCCCAGACTCTTTGCGACTCCATGGACTGTATGGCACCATGCACCAGGCTTCTCTGTCCCTGGAATTCTCCAGGCAAGAATACTGGAGTGGGTCTCCATTTCCTTCTCCAGGGGATCTTTCAGACCAGGGATTGAATCTGCGGCTCCTACATTGGCAGACAGATTCTTTATCACTGAGACACCTAGGAAGACCTTTCTTGACACTACTTATGATTATATCCATGTAAAAGAAAAGACTGCGGTTTTCAATCTTACCCTTGGCAGTATATTCTAATATTTCATGTGATGTATATCATTTATAATTAAAAACAAAATGAATATATAAAATAATTTTATCAAAATATTTACTCTTTCTACTAGGATAAAATACTCCAGGAGTGATTTGAATCTTTTACCTATTTATTATAATTACTCATTTGATAAATATTTTTGTATTCATCATCACAGGCATGATCTATATTGATAAAAGTATCAGTTCCATTCAGTTGCTCAGTCATGTCCAACTCTTTGCAACACCATGGACTGCAATACACCAGGCTTCCCTGTCTATCACCAACTCCCAGAGCTTGCTCAAAGTCATGTCCTTTGAGTTGATGATGCCATCCGAACGTCTCATCCTCTATCGTCCCCTTCTCCTCCTGCCTTCAATCTTTCCCAGCATCAGGGTCTTTTCCAATGAGTCAGCTGTTTGCATCAGGTGGCCAAAGCATTGGAGTTTCAACTTCAGCATCAGCCCTTCCAATGAACATTCAGGACTTATTTCCTTGAGAATTGACTGGTTTGATCTCCTTGAAGTCCAAGGATCTCTCAAGACTTTTCTCCAACACTAAATTTCAAACACATCAATTCTTTGGTCCTCAGCTTTCTTTATACTCCAACTCTCACATCCATACATGACTACTGGGAAAACCATAGCTTTGACTAGATGGACCTTTGCTGGCAAAGTAATGTCCCTGCTTTTTACCATGCTGTCTAGATTGGTCATAGCTTTTCTTCCAAGGAGCAAGCGTCTTTTAATGTCATGGCTGCAGTCACCATCTGCAGGGATATTGGAGCCCCCCAAAATAAAGTCTGTCACTCTTTCCATTGTTTCTCCATCTATTTGCCATGAAGTGATGGGACTGGATGCCATGATCTTAGTTTTCTGAATGTTGAGTTCCAAGCCAACTTTTTCACTTTCCTCTTAACTTTCATCAAGAGGCTGTTTAGTTCTTCTTCACTTTCTGCTATAAGGGTGGTGTCATCTGCATATCTGAGGTTATTGATATTTCTCCTGGCAATCTTGATTCCAGCTTGTGCTTCATCCAGCCTGGCATTTCACATGATGTACTCTGCATAGAAGTTAAATAAGCAGAGTGACAACATACAGCCTTGATGTACCCCTTTCCCAATTTGGAACCAGCCCATTGTTCCATGTCTGGTTCTAATTGTTGCTTCTTTATCTGCATACAGATTTCTCAGGAGGCAGGTAAGGTGGTCTTTTATTCTCATCGCTTGAAGAATTTCCCACAGTTTGTTGTGATCTACACAAAGTCTTTGGCATAATCAATAAAGCCGAAGTATATGTTTTTCTGGTATTCTCTTGCTTTTTTGATGATTCAACAGATGTTGGCAATTATATAAAAATACAGCTATATTTTATTAAAAAGGTCTTTATTATTAATCCTATTGTATTTGAAACTGAATTTTATTTTATTATTTATTGCCAATAATTGATTCTAACATAATGATAGCTTTTAGTTGCTTTTTTGGTTTTGCTTTGTTTTCATTATTGATTAAAAATTGTTTTCATGGTGAAGAAAAGACATCTTCTGTTTGCATGATTCAGAATTCTGGAATACTCTTTTGTTAATCTACTAGATCATATTTCTAAAGTTTCTTATATTTTATTCTTTATGAAATAAATTCTTCTTGGATTTGCTAGTCTTCTTGCTTGTTGAAGCACCCCTGACATGATACAGATTTTAGAGGTGGAGGTTGAAATATTTAGCCATTAAACCTTGTTTTTCCACTTTGCAGTTCTGATAAGAAAATAGTGAATAGCTTTCTGTGACATTTGCCATCAATTAAAAAGGTTAAGTTAAAAATACACTGTTTGGCCATCTGTTCATTTTCTCCAAATTAATCTTGCCTAAGTTCAGTTTATTTTGTCATCAACTAAGAGATTCTTCCTTATAAAATTTTTCTTATAACACAAATAGCAAAATTGCTCCTAAGAAGTATCTGAAAGAGTGGTATCATTGTATCTCCCATTAAAGGTTTCTAACTTTATTAACGTGTAAACTACATAAGTAAGTCAGATACAAATTCCCACCCTTATCTTGGAATCAGAAAAGTTCTATGGCCCCATAACGTGACATTATATAAGGTTGGGAGATGGGATGTTTTTCTCTTTGTGCTTCATTAGGTAAAATTTTGGTCATTATTGAAATATCTTTGCATAGTTCTTAATTTTCTCAGTATGTAAGTGCTATATTCTTCTAGTTTTTATTAATAGAACCTTATTACACAACTATGACCTCATGGATTGTAATGAGAGCAGGGGTGTTATCACTGTCTTTATTAATGTTTAGTAGTGGATTTGGACTCAACTGCAATATATACTTCCTAAATTAATGATTCTAATCCGGTAAGAATTGACCAAGTTCTGAGGCCAGTCAATAAAGGAGTCAGCAATTCATTAAAATGATACTTATTATGAGGACAAGGGAGTGTGTAGGAGACAAAGGAGAAGAGAATAAATGTAAGTTGTTGCTGCCAAATGTCAGAACTCAGTTCAGTTGTTTGTATTTTTAATGTTAAAAAACAATTTAAAGATGAAAATAGGATATTTATTGGATTTATTTTGAAACTCCTGACAAAACTTAAGGAGTTAATCCATACTGAGTTGATGATTTTTTTTCTTAAGGAAAAAAGTAATTTATTCATGTCAAGCTGATGATCATTTTAGTATAACTTGCAGATATTGTTCTCTACCAAGTCCCTATTTTACTCCTCAGCAAAAAAATGTCATTTGATCAGTTTGATTGCAATTTCATACTGCCTACACTGAAGTACATTCACCTGGTGGCAAAACCCATTTAATAATTGACTGTCTGTTTGCTAGAGCTTCTGACATGCACAAGTAACCACTAATTGTTTGGTTTCTGACTATTTCCCTTCAGGCATTGATGATACAAGGTCTCCCCCTATTAGCCTCCTACTTATCCTGACAATTCCACCTCTGGCAAGCAGAGTGCCTAAAAATGTAAACATGACTGTCAACATTTTAAAAATATCTATAAAACTCCATTAAGTCCTCCTGTAAAAGCAGAGGCAGACATCCACATCCTAAAGAATAAAATCAATTATGGAAAATCAAGCGTTCTTCCCCTGCTGCTGTGTGACATCAACAACTTCCAGAGCAGATGCTCTGGCACCTGGCTACCAGCAGAACACAAAGCCACCAGGAAGAGTGTAAACTTTCCTACTTGACTCATTTTAAAGGCTGTCTTAGAGTTCTTTCTTATTTACAGAGATCTCTTTAAGTGAAGATATAGCCTGCACTGTATGACATAAAACAGTTAACTCACTTTAAACTTTTATGATGACCACTAAATCAAGAAGCACAGGAAAAGTCCAGGGATAAGAACAGAATTGAAACTATTTTATCTTTTACATCAGCTCATATTGAATTACTTTGCTGTTCCAACCTGAAACTGAAAGCTTTTTCAAATAATGTGCCTTTTGGTTGGGGGGTGGGGATATTGCTTTCAAACACTGGCTGGGTAGGTAGGGGAAATAGCTACTGTAATTGTAGCAAATACATCCTGGAGGTTAAATATTTAATGAAATCAGTATCTAATAATTATCAGATATCTATGGGAACAAAAGGATTTGGGCATAAATAAATTCTGACAGTGCATAACTACAAGTCTTTAGTGCATTTTTTTGCTGTGAAATGCCAGATTCCATGACATTTCTGGCAGTAGATTTACATAACAGTTATTACTGATTTAGGTAGAGTTTAAAATAGAGTCTTGTTCTGAGCCTGTAATCACTAACAGCCAGAGAGCGATTTGTCCAAGTATATGCTGAGAAGCATATAGCACAATCAATTGTAATGAAGCAATTTTCTGTCATTCAACAAAAGGAATAATTTCCTTGCCAATACATGAGATGGTAACATTAAATTATTTAAATGTAGAACAAAAATGTATATTTTACTTAAATCATTTAAAAATTCCCTTTTGTTCATATAAGATTTTAAAACAATAATACTAAAACTATTTGGAAATGACTTTAAAACATCTTCAATTAATGTATATTGTATTTAAATTTCCTGTTTGCACATGACTGATGAGAGTAAGAATTGGATGGCAATTTGATGGTATGTATCAAGCTACTTTAAATTTTGTATAAATTTCACTCAAAAATTCTATATGGATGATGCTACTAATAATCACACTTAATAGTACTGAATATTCACTATATACCAGAAAGTATTCTAAGAAATATACAAGCTGATTTTCTAAATTCTCATAGCTTTACATTAATTTCCTCATTTCATCTTCAGGATTATTATTACCTTTATTTTACAGATGAGGAAACTTAAAATTACAGATGATAAATAACTTTCCTAATGTCACATTCATAAAGGAAAGTAAAAGTAGATGATGAATACAGTCTACATTCATAACCATTAAAAATACAGAGGCATTTCTATATTAGCATCAGACAATAGTCACAATGTTTTCCATTCTGAAACATAAAGCAGTTTTCAGAAAAAAATTATGTAGGTAATTTTATATAGATTATATATAATTATATATTTATTTTAAAATTTATCACAGAAATTTATTTCAAATAGCATGTATTTGTTCTGAAACCAATAATTGCTATATTATAATCTATTATATA
Organism: Giraffa tippelskirchi; assembly: GCF_054371585.1. Lineage (NCBI taxonomy): Eukaryota > Metazoa > Chordata > Mammalia > Artiodactyla > Giraffidae > Giraffa > Giraffa tippelskirchi. The sequence goes on along the minus strand of NC_137276.1, from coordinate 70,769,641 downwards.
TAAATTTCTATATACACACACCATCTACATATATACATTTATAGACAGAAATAGATGATATAATATAATAGATGTTTTGAGTGATGGTAAAAATTTAGACTACATGTATCTGTAGTCTTGATTTGCAGAAGGTAAAACAATGCACATTGCCAAGCTGAAACATAACCCCATCTTTCTTTCATATTCTTTGCAACTATTTAGATAATAAACACAGTAGAAAGAGATGCACTGAGATATGGAAAAGTCATAATAAGAATTTAAAGGTGACTACATAGAATCTGCTTGAGTTGAAACTTACCTTAATTAAGTTGAAACTTGTCCTCACAGTCCAAAGTATTTTATGACCAGAATCTTGGTTTAATAAGTGCACAGAGAATGGATCAATATTTTAAAGACAGACCCCAATAGAAAAGCTTACAAGTTGATAGAAACCTAAATTTAGAATAAGGAAAATAGGTTCAAGGATAAGTTATATATACGTGTATTTGCTAGTATATGTATGTACATTAACCTATTATGTATATAACACGTATAATCAATTTCCCATATATGAGTATATGTGAGTGTCTGTGTAAATATATACACATGAACAGCCATATTTATTTTCTTTTGTTATAGTATGGCTACAAGTGACATCAAGTTATAATTAGCTTGCTTCTAAGTGAATTTTAGAGATAGACGTTCAGTTATTTGTGTAGCAGCGAGTGCTCAATAGACTGTAAAGAAATTACAGTTGGGATGTACTTTTGAATACATGCTTTTAAAAAACATGCTCTTCTCATACTGATAAAACAAGAGAAAAAAAGCAAGTAGGAAGTAATGCTATAATGTTTTCTATAAATAATTTGATAACTAAAAAATAAATTTATCCGTGAAAAAATTAAACAAAAGTGTTCAGTTCAGTTCAGTTCAGTTGCTCGGCTGTGTCAGACTCTTTGTGACTCCATGGACTGCAGCACGCTAGGCCTCCCTGTAAAACTCCCGGAGTTTACTCAAACTCATGTTCATCGAGTTGATAATGCCATCCAACCATCTCATCCTCTGTCATTCCCTTTTCCTCCTGCCTTCAATCTTTCCCAGCATTACGGTCTTTTCAAATGAGTCAGTTATTCACAACAGGTGGTCAAAGTATTGAAGTTTCAGCTTCAGCATCAGCCCTTCCAATGAATATTCAGGACTGATTTCCTTGAGGATTGACGAATTTGATCTCCTTGCAGTCCAAGGGACTCTCAAGAGTCTTCTTCAACACCACAGTCCAAAACCATCAATTCTTCGGTGCTCAGCTTTCTTCTAGTCCAATACTCACATCCATATATACTACTAGAAAAGCCATAGCTTTGAGTAGATGGACCATTGTTTATAAAGTAATGTCACTGCTTTTAAATATGCTGTCTAGGTTGGTCATAACTTTCCTTCCAAAGAGTAAGCAATTTTTTATTTCATGGCTGCAGTCACCATCTGCAATGATGTTGGAGTCTCTCAGTGTTTCCACATCTCTTTCCCATGAAGTGATGGGACCAGATGCCATGATCTTAGTTTTCTGAATGTTGAGTTTTAAGCCAAGGTTTTCACTCTCCTCTTTCACTTTCATCAAGAGGCTCTTTAGTTATTGTTCATTTTCTTCCATAAGGGTGGTGTCATTTGCATATCTGAGGTTATTGTTCTTTCTCAGACTGGCAATCTTGATTCAAGCTTGTGGTTCCTCCAGCCCAGCGTTTCTCATGATGTACTCTGCATATAAGTTAAATAAGCAGAGTGACAATATACAGCCTTGACATACTCCTTTCCTGATCTGGAACCAGTCTGCTGTTCCATATACAGTTCTAATTGTTGCTTCTTGACCTGCATACATATTTCTGAGGAGGCAGGTCAGGTGGTCTGATATTCCCATCTCTTGAAGAATTTTCCACAGTTTGTTGTGATCCACACAGTCAAAGGCTTTGGCATAGTCAATAAAGCAGAAGTAGATGTTTTTCTGGAACTCTATTGCTTTGTCGATGATCCAATGAATGTTGGCAATTTTAGCTCTGGGTCCTCTGCCTTTTCTAAACCCAGCTTGAACATCTGAAAGATCATGGTTCACATAGTGTTGAAGCCTCGCTTGGAGAATTTTGAGCATTACTTTACTAGCATGTGAGATGACAGCAATTGTGTGATAGTTTGAGCATTCCTTGGCATTGCCTTTCTTTGGGATTGGAATGAAAACTGACATTTTCAAGTCCTGTGACCACTGCTGAGTTTTCCAAATTTGCTGGCATATTGAGTGCAGCACTTTCACAGGATCATCTTTTAGGATTTGAAATAGCTCAGATGGAATTCCATCACCTCCACTATCTTTGTTTGTAGTGATGCTTCCTTAGGCCCATTTGACTTTGCATTCTAGGATGTCTGACTCGAGATCAGTGATCACATCATCGTGATTATCTGGGTTGTGAAGATCTTTTTTTATATAGTTCTTCCAAATATTCTTGCCACCTCTTCTTAATATCTTCTGCTTCTGTTAGGTCCATACCATTTCTGTCCTTTATTGTTACCATCTTTGCATGAAATTTTCCCTTTTATTTCTAATTTTCTTGAAGAGATCTCTAGACTTTCCCATTCTATTGTTTTTCTCTATTTCTTTGCAATTATCACTGAGAAAGACTCTCTTATGTCTCCTTGCTCTTCTTTGGAACTCTGCATTCAAATGGGTATATCTTTCCTTTTTCTCCTTTGCCTTTTGCTTTTTTTCTACTCACAGCTATTTGTAAGCCCTCATCAGACAACTGTTTTGCCTTTTTGCATTTCTTTTCCTTGGTGATGATTTTGATCCCTGTCTCCTGTGCAATGTCATGAACCTCTGTCCATAGTTCTTCTGCCACTCTCACTATCAGATCTAATCCCTTGAATCTATTTGTCACTTCCACTGTATAATCGTAAGGGATTTGATTTAGTTCATACCCAAATGGCCTAGTGGTTTTCCCTACTTTCTTCAATTTAAGTCTGAATTTGGCAATAAGGAGTTCATGGTCTGTGCCACAGTCAGCTCCCAGTCTTGTTTTTGCTGACTATATAGACCTTCTCCATCTTCGGCTGTAGAGAATATAATCAATCTGATTTCAGTATTGACCATCTGGTGATGTCCATGTGTAATGTCTTCTCTCATGTTGTTGGAACTGCGTGTTGCTCAAGCGACTGTGAGGCGATAAATCCCATGTCCAAGAACAAAGGAGAAGCCCCAGCAGGAAGGTAGGAGGAACGAATTCACATTTAGAATCAAACTCCATACCCACCAGAAATGCTCAGAGAGCTCAAACAAACTTTTTATGTACCAGGACATAGAGACCCCACAGAGACCGAGACAGAACTGTGTTTGAGTGTCTCCTGTGGAGGTACCAGTCAACAGTGAACTGCATGCAGCATAGGCAGGGGCTCTGGGTGCAGCAGAGCTGTGTATGGCATAAGTCCTTTTGGAGGAGATCTCTATTAACCCGACCATAGAGCCACCATAACTTACACAGGACTGGGAAAGAAACTCTTGGCGGGCACAAACAGAACCTTGTATGAACCAGGATCCAGAAGAAAGTAACAGTGATCCCACAAGAGATTGACCCAGACTTGCCCGTAAGTGCCCAGGCATCTCTCGTAGAGGCATGGGTCGGCAGTGGCACTGAGTGTAGCAGTGCATCCATGAGACCTTTTGAAGGAGGTCCCCATTATCTTCATTACCTCCATCATAGTTTGGCTACAGGTAAATAATAGGGAGGAAACACAGCCCCACCCATCAACAGAAAATTGGATTAAAGATTTACTGAACATGGCCCTGCCCACCAGAACAAGATCTAATTTCCTCCCATCAGGAAGCTTCCATAAGCCTCTTACCCTTCTTCATCAAAGGGCAGACAGACTAAAAACCACAGTCACAGGAAACTAGCCAATCTGATCACATGGACCACAGCTTTGTCTAAGTCAGTGAAACTATGAGCCATGCTGTGTAGGGCCACCCAAGATGGACGGGTCATGGTGGAGCATTCTGACAAAAAATGGTCCACTGGAGAAGGGAATGGCAAACCACTTCAATATTCTTGCCTTGAGAACCCCATGAACAGTATGAAAAGGCAAAAAAAATAGGACAATGAAAGAAGAACTCCTCAGGTCGGTGGGTGCCCAGTATGCTACTGGAGATAAGTGGAGAAATAACCCCAGAAAGAATGAAGAGACTAACCAAAGCAAAAACAACACCCAGCAATGGATGTGACTAGTGATGGAAGTAAAGTCTGATGCTGTAAAGAGCAATATTGCATAGGAACCTGGAATATTAGGTCCGTGAATCAAGGCAAATTGGAGGTGGTCAAACAGGAGATGACAAGAGTGAACATCGACATTTTAGGAATCAGTGAACTAAAATGGACTGGAATGGGTGAATTTAACTCAGATGACCATTATATCTACTACTGTGGGCAAGAATCCCTTAGAAGAAATGAAGTAGCCTCATAGTCAACAAAAGAGTCTGAAATGCAGTACTTGGATGCAATCTCAATAATGACAGAATCTGTTTGTTTCCTTCCAAGGCAAAGAATTCAATATCACAGTAATCCAAATCTATGCCCCGACCAGTAATGCTGAAGAAGCTGAAGTTGAACGGTTCTATAAAGACCTACAAGACCTTCTAGAACTAGCACCCCCTAAAAATGTCCTTTCCATTATAGGGGACTAGAATGCAAAAATAAAGAGTCAAGAAATACCTGGAGTGACAGGCAAATTTGGCCTTGGAATACAGAATGAAGCAGGGCAAAGGTTAATAGAGTTTTGCCAAGAGAACACACTGGTCATAGCAAACACCCTCCTCCAACAACAGAAGAGAAAACAAAAGTGTAATCAAGGGCAAAGGTCAGAATCATAGTGCCCAGAGGTCTTCCTTGTTACATCTTTCTTCAGAAGATACTGAGGTAAGTATCAGTTATAAAGAATGACAAAACAAAAAGGTCAATGCATATATATTAAAACTTGGAATAAATGAAGCTCTAATTTATTTGGAACCATCTGTGGGTCCCGTTGATGTGGCCTCTGTGGCATTCAAATAAAGTTTGCGTTTCATTTGCCAAAATTAGAACATCATGGATCTCGTTTTATGGACACCAAGCTGTGAGCACTTCAGTTTGTCTATATTGGTCAGCTGTTTTGTGTTGCCTGAAGCAGTAGTAAAATCTACAGCAATCACTGTCTCATAAGCTACTGTTCTGGTCATCTATTGCTAAATGGCAAACTATCCAAAACATATTGCTGAAAAACAGTAACTTTTATTATGTTCATGGATTCTGTGGGTCAGGAATTTGGGCAGATCCCAGCAGGTATGACTTGTGTCCCAGATTGCATTTCCAAAAATAATTAGATTATACCTCCCATTCCACCTTCTATTCTGCAAGGTAACTTTGCTACATCCGCATCAGGATTTGGAGCCTCATTCTCATCACATGCATCTGGGTTGGTCTTATCAACTTAAAGTGGAAGTGATGCTGCATACTTTTCCCAGCTAGGTCAACAAAGTCCATATCATTCCCATCTGCTTTTCATGAAGCATTTGTTTTGTGACCATTCTTTCTTGTAAGGTTTCCTCTCAAGATTTATTTGTTGTGCTGTGGGAAGCCCAAAACATGTGAAGTAGCTTCATGCTAGAGCTCTGGTTGATAGTCACAGTTCAATTCCTACCTTTTCTTCTGTCTTATACTCTGGTTAAATAGAATTTAGTTATCTTTTTTGCATAACACCATTTGTTCCCATGGAGGAGGTTTTGTAGTGTAATTCAGACAAGGAAAGGGAAATATGCTCTTTTTATGAAATGAAGTCAGGTTTACTCTATTGTCATCAGTGGAATCAGCATTATGTTAATCGGAGAAGTTTCTCACCTAGATCAGTAAGAAAGGTGCTGGAAGAGAGAAATCAATCCTTGGAGACTGAGGTTTGTTTTAAAATTGTAGTTACTATGAAATAAATTCAACCACATCCCCTGAGGAAGGGACCTTGGCCTTCCCATCATGACAGGCCTTGTCCCTCACTTCTCTGGTGGACAAAGCTGATCTTCCTCCATCCAAGAAAGCCAGTATGCTGAATGGAGATACCACCTTTATGGCATCAAACTGAAGGTAGTAGCAGATTCAAGAGGTTGAAACATTTGTAAGAGGTAGGAAGGGCCTGAAGGAAACTGAGATGTGATTATTTAAATAGGAGGATTAAAAAGGAATTCATGGGACAAAGAGGGAAAGCTATAGTAGGAAAAGTTATGGACATGAGTAGAGAAAAAGAGAAGTGGGAAAGAAGATAATGCACATGATGAAACACTTTTCAGGCCTAAGTAGCAAGGTGTTGTTCCTAGGAAAGTAGGTAAATCAGGGCAACAGGTCAGTTTCTCCACCAATCCTCAATTCCAAATTTTTACAGCATTTGGAATATAAGCTTCAGGAATAATTAAACAATAAATTCAACAGCATTATTTACCTTCTTCAAGTTATGTGAGCCAGTATTTGAAGTAATTTCAAACACCTTCCTAATAGACATGGAGACTCCACTAGAACCCTATTATTGACTAGTGTAGAAATTTCACCACCAATGACAGTCTATCTGCAGAAGCAGATGATGGGATACAGTTGTGATTGCCCTAGTCCAGAGAATATGGTGTGTGTGTGTGTGTACGTGCACACACACACACACACACACACACGTGCCAAATCACTTCAAACATGTCTGACTTTTTGCGACCCCATGGACTGTGGCTTGCCAGAGTCCTTGGTCCTTGGGATTCTCTAGGCAAGAATATTGGGGTGGGTAGCCATTTCCTTCTTCAGGGTATCTTCCCAAACCAGGGACTGAACCAGCATCTCCTGCGTCTACTGAATTGCAGCAGATTCTTTACTGCTGAACCACCGAGGAAGCCCCAGTCCCAGAACATACCTATCATTAAATGTTTCCTATGTTAGAATTTTTCAAGGTATCATGACAAAATTGAAGGCTAAGACAGTCATTATAACTACTTACTTTTGTAGACAGAAAGATACAATCATTGAAAACTAGGTGGACGAGCACTGACAAAATGTTTCTAACCAAACTTTTTTTTTCTTATATCCTATTACCAACTAAACGAATGGGAGCTATCCTGTCTCTTTTAGTCAACTCTGTATCTCTGATTTCATCTATAAATTGATTATATAGGCTACTCTGATATGCCTTTTATGTTCAAATTTTATATTGTTTTGTCAAGGCAGGGGTAGCAGAATTTCAAAACCAGCATTGGTCATATGCCTCTAGGTGCTGAGCTGACCTCCATGTTACCTGAAAATACCCCCTAAAGCAGAAAATGAACACAGCTATCAAGTGTGAGAAGTATCTAATTTTTAAGCTCTTTCATTGTTTTTTTTTCCCCCTATCTACTCTGTTAAAAGACAAGGTTCACAATGGATATTTAAAATAAATTGTGATGAATAAGATTTGGTCTCTAATGTACACTCAAACTGTAAAGAGATACACAGCAGTCATCTGTGTGACTAGGTCAATGGCAAATGCATTGTGAATCTCAGCCCTAAATTTCTCCAAGGTCTAGGGACAGTGAGACAGCACTAATTTGCAAATGTTCTGTAAAGTATGAAAAAGTATACCATAATGTTTTAGGAAAAAATACTTGGGGCTTTATTTAGTCACAAATACTAGTATGAGGTTTCACTTAGAAATTTTGAAAATGATTTTTTAATTTGTTTTATATGTCCCCTTGATTTCTAAAGGCTATTTATCTTAACAATGCCTTTTAATATTTTATTTTTATAAGGTCTATGAGTGAAAGTTGAGCTGAGATTTAAAGTTACAAGTAGTTGTATGTCTTTTATGATCCCAGTAACTTATTTGCCATTCTTAATCTTATTAAGCATTCTTTTCTTTATAATATAGAGTTCTCTTCAGTGGAACCATACATTATAAATTAAACTCATTTCATAAATCCTATGTTGAGTTGTATATTTTTGTTATCCATACTATTTTTTATAAATAATTCATACATTTATTCTTTTTTATTTTGAACATACTTCAATTTGTCTGAATTTTTAATTAAAATGTTAAAAGTCCAATACTGGATTCTTATAATCTATCTTAATGATGAGTAAATTTTATTTTCTGCAGTGATTGAAGCATGAATTCTTATGCCTAGGTGAAACTGTGTGTGTGTGTGCATACTAAGTAGTTCAGTCATGTCCAACTCTTTGCTACCCCATGGACCGCAACCTGCTGGGCTCCTCTGTCCATGGGATTCTTCAGGCAAGAATACTGGAGTGGGTTGCTGTGCCCTCCTCCAGGGGATCTTCCCAACCCAGGATTGAACCTGCATCTCTTATGTCTATCTGCATTGGCAGGTGGGTTCTTTACCATTAGTACCACCTAGCAAGCCTGGATTAAACAGTATGTTGTATAAACTACTGGCTATGAGACATCAGGCAAGTTATTCACTTTGAGTCATAATTTCTTGATACGTAAACTGAAAAAAGTAATAATATAAATTCATAGGCTTATTTGCAAATAAAATTTAATAATTCATCTTTGCATAGTGCATGGCAAATTGTAGGTACTCATTAAATGTCTATTTGATTATTAATAATTGTTTGTTTTTAAAAAGAGAAGAAGGTTATGGTGGGAGAGAAGTGAATTTTCAAAGTTTGGATTTGTTAAAGAGAAGGGGGAGTAGGAAGTGGAATGCTTGGGTAAAAGAATAGTAACATTAACACAGATAAGAGAGGACTAAGGGAAATATATGCCATCCTAAATACCTAATCAACAGGGCAACATGAAGACTTTGAGGACTTACACAAGAATATGACAATATCAGACTGAAATTTGAGATGGTTAAATGTAACAACATAACAGAAGCCGTATGAACCTCAGACTATAGAAAATGATATAGATAGGGTAACAGAATTAAGGTCTAAGTAGAAAATGATTAAAACTGTAATAAGGCAATGGTGAAGGGAATAGGCAAGTCAATGGTTAAGACGAAATGGAAAAATAACTTGAGATTTGAAAGATAAGGGGACTGAGAAAAAAAGAGCAGTTAGTCATTTTAAGTGAAGGCAGTTTGGGTAGTTGGTTAGTTAATGATGATGCTGGGAAGAATTGTAACATAAATTATAATTAATATCTTCAGAGTCAGAAAAAATGAGTGTAACATTTTATTGTACAATGTATATTGTGTGTTTCCTTGGGCAAGTCCCCTAACTTCTTAGTAATTCTATAGATCTATCATAGAGTGGATGACATTAAAGAGAAAATCTATAGTAGAAACAACACATTGACACAAGCATGATAGTCAATGAACATCTTAATATAACTTTCCATTAAATGAGGAAAGAGAAAGAGATGTATGCTAATATTTAAGAAATAAGAAAAAAGAAACACTATTCTTTAGGAAAAAAGCAGTTTGATTTTCATTATTTTACATTTGAATAATTTGTCAAAAAGCCATAGAGAAATGATAGTTGAATTGGAAAATATATGACGAGAAACTCAGAAAAAAAATTTTTCTGAAGTTATATTCATTTGGGATTCTTAAAAGCCTGGGAGTGAGATAGAATCATGAGTTTGTATTTACTAAAAAATAGCTTGAAAACAAATGAGATCCCAAGAATCTTAAAATGAAAGAAGTCAAATCATTACCTTAGAACTAAATAATTAAATCAATATATAAATAATCTTAATCTGGAAAATGCAAAAAATTACCTTGAGAATTTTTATGTCTCCCAGGCCTTCCTAAAGAGAAAAAGAGGTGATAGACTGGTGAACAAATGAAACTGCAGAGAAAGGGGATTGGGACACTAAGAAGCTCCTAATTATTAACCATGGAAGATACATGTTGGTTCAAATATTTCACTTGTATCAGGAGGCCAGTCTCTATTGTGGGAATAAATGTAAGAGATTATCTTAGCTGGTGGCGTTAGATATTAAAATGAAAATTAATCCTTCTATTTTTGAGGTAGGCTTGTAAGCAACCTGTCAATTAACTTTTCATCTGCTATCTATGTTATATATGGGGAGGGAATTCACTAGCTAGAGAACTTTAGAATCCACCCTTTCTTTGGAAGTTATAATTTTCAATGTAAATTAATATGTTGATAGTCTAATATTTGCATTTTAGTCTCTCTGCAGACAAGTTAGTAAATCTGCCCTTCAGCAAAGAAAGATTTCTCTCTGGAGTGATGACAAATCAGGTTTTTTAGCCTTCAAACTGCATGCCCTGAGGTTGAACTATGGTAAATCCACATAGGAACTGCTACCCTGTGGGTTTTTCTTTAGAAGCTAGCCAGCAGTCTTATCAAAGAATCAGCAGAACTTGATCCATATCTTTTACAATTAATCTTTTACATGGTTCTTATGAGATTTTCAGGATTTTAAAAACTTGACGAAATATGTTAATTTCCTATGCATATTACTGTATAGGTTAGCTCAAACATCTGGTGGTTGCATCAGTAATTCTATTAGTGGTAAATACTGTTTAGTTCATACTGGGAGAAAACTGTTATTTATTATTATTGATGTCACAGAATGATTGACAAATATTTGACACCTTAGGAATAAACACAAACCAGCAGATCAAATATTCCTAAGTAAAGATGTGTGATATATGAACAATTGTAGATGTAAATTCAGAACGACACACTGAAAATATCATGTAGCATTTAAGCATATTACAAGTATGGTCATTCCACTAATTTATGTATTGTCATTATAGTTTTATTATTGCTTACACTTTTATAGGGCTTCCCTGGCAGCTCAGCTGGTAAAGAATTTTCCTGCAATGCGGGAGACCTGGGTTTGATCCTTGGGTTGGGAAGATCCCCTGGAGGAGGGCATGGCAATCCACCCCAGTATTCTTGCCTGGAGAATCCCCATGGACAGAGGAGCCTGGCGGGCTGCAGTCCATGCGGTCACAAAGAGTTGGACATGACTGAATGGCTGAGCACAGCACAGCACACTTTCATATCCTTGGATGGAATTTGGAAATTCAATAATAAAAATGGAGGGGCAAAATATATTGATAATTTAATGAATAAATTTGCAAATTTAATATATTCACAAATAATGTTTCCTCTCAGAAACAGATGGAGAACCTCAAAAAGATATTCGAGTAGGGAGAACTCTAAGTCTCTTGTAGAAGGAGCAGAACTTGAAAATGGTGCTACTTAATAAAAGAGGGAAAATTAAGAGGGAATAGAAGTGAATAGAGTTTTAAGAACAAGGATGTTTTCAAAAGAGGCCAAATAAAATGAGAATTTAAGTACAAAAGTGCAGCAACTGGGAACCTTTATGTCACTGTTGATGTTAGTTATGGTAATGTTGCTGTAAATATATTTCAGAAAGTGAGCATAACTAACAAACATTGGGGGGAAAAAGCATGGCTCTTGCTCTCAAGGAGTTCTATTCATTGGGACAAATTCTCTTCTCTTTATAGCAATTATCAGAGCTGGCATGTTATTAGTCATATCTAACAAAATAATCAGTGTCTTTTGAAAGAAGAGAAACATGTCCAGTTCATTTATAGACTGTAAAAAAAAAAAAAAAAGGATGAAAACGGTTTGGAGAAAAATAGTACAATATATTTGGAAACCCTTACCTTATGTAGACAAAATTACATTCATTGCTGTGAAGGAGGATTAAAATAAAACATTTGGCCAAAGTTTCTTATCTTTTGCTAAGAATAAATATGGACTGGCAAAAGTCCACTATTCTCCCCATAGATTCAGAACTAACAAAATATTTTAGTGTTCATTAAAAAATGCTTTTTGATTATATGAATATAATATGAGCCAGATGAAGATTGTTTTAAGATTAAAAAAAAACCTGTTAGCAGTTGTATCAAGAGTGAAAATATTTTTTAAGCAAAAAGTGAACTTAAATCAGTTCATAACTCTTTCCACAAGAAATGTTTATATACGGGAAATACAGTTTGATGGTGTTTGTACCCTAAACTTAATAATTATTTTAAGCTTGTTACATTTTGTCTCTCCTATTATATTTAGATAATTTTATTATTATTTGTTTATTTGTTCTGAATGCATTAATTAGAACAATATGATAATGAATGAAGTGAGTCAGAGAGTTTTATATCTCTGTGTGACTCTATGTATATGGATTTTCTTAGACATTTCTATATACAGCATTTCGGTCCTAGCAAACACCCTTTTCCAACAACCCAAGGGACAAATCTACACATGGACAACACCAGACGGTCAATTACCAGAATCAGATTGATTATGTTCTTTGCAGCCAGAGATGAAAAAGCTCTATACAGTCAGTGAAAACAAGACCTAGAGTTGACTGAGACTCATATCATCAGCTTCTTATTGCAAAATTCAGGCTTAAACTGAAGAAATTAGGGAATGCCATTAGATTATTCAGGTATGACCTAAATCAAATCCCTTATGAGTATACATGACAAATAGATGGACATGACAAATAGACGCAAGTGATTAAATCTGGTAGAGAGAGTGCTTGAAAAATTATGGACAAGGTTGTTACACTGTACAGAAGAGAGTGGCCAAAATCCTCCCAAAGAAAAAGAAATGCAAGAAGGCAAAAGAGTCGTCTGAGGAGGCTTTACAAATAGCTGAGGAAAGAAGATAAACAAAAGGCAAGGGAGAAAGGGAAATGTATAGTCAACTGAATGCAGAGTTCCAGAGAATAGCAAGGAAAGACGAGAAGGCCTTCTTAAATGAACAATGCAAAGAATAGAGGAAAACAATAGAATGGGAAAGACTAGAGATCTCTTCAAGAAAAGTAGAAATGTCAAGGGAATATTTCATGAAAGAATGGGCATGATAAAGAACAGAAATGGTAAGGACTTAACAGAAGCAGAAGAGATTAAGAGGTGGCAAGAATACACAGAATAACTATACAAGAAAGGTCTTAATAGCCCAGATAACCACAATGTTGTGGTCACTCACGTAAAGCCAGACATCCTGGAATGAGAAATGGGCCTTAGGAAGCATTTTTACAAACAAAACTAGTGAAGACAGAATTCCAGTAGAGCTATTTAAAATCTTAAATGATGATGCTGTTAAAATGCTGTATTCAAAATGTCAGCAAATATGGAAAACTCAACAGCGGCCACAGGACTGGAAAATATCAGTTTTCATTCTAATCCCAAAGAAGAGCAATAAAAAAGAATGTTCAAACTACAATACAATTGCACTCATTCCGCCTGCTAGCAAGATTATGCTCAAAATCCTTCGAGCTAGGCTTCAGTAGTACATGAATTGAGAACTTCCAGATGTACAACTTGGGTTTCAAAGAGGCAAAGGAAACAGAGATCAAATTTCCAACATTTGTTGGATCATGGACAATGCCAGGGAGTTTCAGAAAAACATTTACTGCCGATTCATTGGCTATGCTAAAGTCTTTGATTGTGTGGATCTCAACAAACTGTAGAAAATTCTATGAAAGAGACGGGAGTTCCAGACCACCTTACCCATCTCCTAAGAAACCTGCATGCGGGTTAAGAAGCAACAGTTAGAACTAGAAATAGAACAACTAAGTGATTCCAAATTGGGAAAGGAGTATGACAAGATTGTACATTGTCACCCTGCTTATTTTACTTCTATGCAGGTTATATCATGCAAAATTCCAGGCTGGATGAATCACAAGCTGAAGTCAAGAATGCTGGAAGAAATACTACAGCTTCAAATATGCAGATGATACCACTCTAATGGCAGAAAGTGAAGAGGAACTAAAGAGTCTCTTGATGAGGGTGAAAGAGAAGAGTGAAAAAGCTGGCTTGAAACTCAGCATTAAAAAAATGAAGATCATAGCATCAGGTCCCATCACTTCATGGCAAATAAAAGGGGAAAAATGGAAATACTGCCAGACTTTATTTTCTTGGGCTCCAAAATCACTGTGGACAGTGACTACAGCCATGAAATAAAAATGCTTACTCTTTGGAATGAAAGTTATGACAAACCTAGAGAGCATATTAAAAAGAGAGATGACACTTTAATGACAAAGGTCTGTATAGTCAAAGCTATGGTTTTTCCAATAGTCACGTACAGTTGTGGGAGTTAGACCATAAAGAAGATTGAGCACTGAATAACTGATGCTTTTGAAAAGTGGTGCTAGAGAAGACTCTTGAGAGTCCCTTGGACTGCAAGGAGATCAAACCAGTCAATCCTAAAGGAGATCAATACTGAATATTCATTGGAAGGACTGATGCTGAAGCTGGAGCTCCAATACTTTGGCCCATCTGATGCGAAGAGCTGACTCACTGGAAAAGATTCTAATGATAGGAAAGATTAAAGACAAAAGGAGAAGGGGGGTGGCAGCAGACTATGAAATGGTTAGATAGCATCACTGACTCAATGGACAAGCTCTGGGAGATAGTGAAGGATAGAGGAGCCTGGCATGCTACAGTCCATGGCGTTGCAAAGGGTCAGACACTACTTAGCAACTGAACAACAACAATTCATCATTTCTCCATCATTATTATGCAAATATTTTTGTGTTTTTTTTTTTTAGAATGGATCAATTGTAAGTTGCCTGGATATTTAAAACGTTCATAACCTATCTGCCTAAATTGGTTACTACCTACCCTAAAACAATGCATAGTTCTATGTATTTAGGACTGATGTCGATTTAGAATAAGACCACCAACATCCCCTTTAATCATCCAAGAGATATTTAGGTAATAACGATTTAGATAGTGTATTGATTACAATCTCCAGAACAAGAACCAATAGAACGTATAAATGTACAGAAACAGGTTTATTGTAAAGAATCCACTCATGTGATTATGGAAGCTGGTAAGTCTTAAGATATACAGGGAGAGCTGGCAAGTTGGAGATCCAGGGAAGCCAATTGTGTAGTTCTAGTCTAGATGTTTGCAGGTTTAAAGCCCAGAAAGAGGTGATACTTCCAAAAGAAAGAAAGAAAGAAAAAACAAACAAACATGATGTACAAGATCCAAGCAGTCAAGCTGAGAGATATCCCTCTTACTCATAACTGAGTCATCTTTTTTTGTTCTACTCAGACTTTCAACTGCTTGGATGAACCTTACCAGCATTAGGGAGAGCAATCTGCTTTACTCAGTCTACTAATGCAAATGTCAATTCATAGCTTAAATGTACACTAGGGAACCAAGTGGCACTGGTGGTAAAGAACATGCCTGATTTGATCCCTGACTAGAAAATACACCCTCGAGGAGGGCATGGCAACCCACTCCAGTATCAGAATCCCATGGACAGAGGAGCCTGGCAGGCTACAGTTCATAGGGTCACAGAGTCAGACTGGACTGAAGTGACTTAGCAGGAACCTATACATGGGGAACCGCGTAGCAATCACCATTTATGGAATAGATTCCAGGGCCAGGTGTGATGTTGTTCTAGAGCTCAAGATGAGTTTTTAGTCCTCTAACAATTGAAAGGTCGAAGTTTTGACAGACAGATTTCTAGTATCTGGTTTAAACTTGTAAAAACAAGTCCTGGCCTGTGGATGAGAGAGCAAATCAAATATTAAGTAAATTACTTTTAAGACTGCAAAACTAAAATGTGGTGTGCTATTACAACCACAACAATGGCAATGCCCAATTTCCTGAGTGTCCTTGTGTGGCTTTGTCTCTCTAAAGCATTTTACACACTTCGACTCAGTAAACTTTGTTACATTTCTTTGAAGAGTATATTATTAGCCCCATTTTAAAATCAGTAAACCTAGTTTCTTAGAAATTATTTTAATTATCCAGTTACAAATTCAGTTGGGTAAAACTTCTTATTGCTGAGTCAGTATTTATCTTGTACAAACTTGGACAAATCTCTTATCAGTTCTAGGAGAAAATTACTTGATAATCAGTGAACTTTAAAATCAGTGAGTTTTAAAGGATATCATTTTGTACAGATCCTTATAGATTATCTATCAACAACCTTTAGAGTTTCATTAATCTCTCTGACAGTTTTTGTTGGAACAATATTGTTTTATGTGTGTATATGTGCTTCTTTGAAGAGAGATTACATTTATTTTAGCAGGCTTATTCTTAAGGCTTATTATCTATAAAAAATCTCTGAATTCAGTTAGAATATGTTTATTTAACAAAGATCACAGTGTAGATATAAAGTGACTAAGTGACAATATTTAAAAAGAAAACCTGACCTAGGAGCAATGGCTGATACCAGGATTGTGGTAAGGAAAAACAAAAGATGAGCCATAGTATTTTGTATTACCGGAGAGTAAGAAGTGGTAAGTAGCATTAAAGGTAAAAAAATAAAATATGGGTCAGAGAAACCAATTTGAAAGAACTCTCAATGGCCAAAACTAGAACAATCTGAGCAACGAAATAAACATGTTGTTGATTTATAGTTTAAAGTATGAAATAAATATTTGTGGGATTTACACTGACAAATAAGTAATTCAACCAACTAATCAATGGGGAAGAAAAATCTGTCTTAAAGAAGAACTCTGAATAATATGTAGAGAAACTCTCTCCTCATGAGGTTTAATATAATTTTTTTCCCCTTGAGTATATGCTAGACTGAATTACTCACTTTGAAAGAACAGAGTGTAGAAAGGGAAATATAGCGAATTTAGAATAGAGAAACTTGGCAAACACCATCTTTAACTAAGTGATCAAGGTTAACATCACCAGTAATAAATTATAGAGATACAATGTTCTTCCAATGTATTGTGATGAAAAGGACTCATCACCTCTGTGGTAAATTTTCTCCCAAATCCATAACCCCAGTGTAATCAGAAAGTAGATGCATATTGAAGAACATTCTACAAAATACCTATTCAGTACTCTTTAAACTCGCAAGGTCATGAAAAAACAGAAAAAGACTGAGAAACTGTAGCAGAAACAAAGAGACTGGGATACTAAATGCAATGTGGCATGCTATATGGACATTGGAACAGGAAAAAAAAGGCATTGGAGGAGAAACTAGTGGAAAACCTGTAGAAATCTGCATAAAGGAAGTAGCTAATGATGTACAAATGTTAATGTCTTAATTTTGATGAGTATGTTGTAGGTATGTAAGATGTTAATATAAGAAGATATTGAATAAAGGGTGTATAAGGATTCTCTTCATTATCTTTGCCACTTTTTTCTCAATCTGAAATTTTTCCCAAGGAGAAAACAAAAAATATAGAACCAGAAGTTGAATGCATATCCATTGGCTTCTTCTCCTATATTCTTACCTTTTAAACTAAGTTGAATTTATTAAAATATATAACATGAATAAATGTGTTAAAAATGCATGCCTATTTCAGCTTGACTCTGAGTTTATAAAGCAACTTCAGAAGTGCTGTTATTATTGGCAGAAATGGTCATGGATATAAAAAAACACACTCTTTGGTTACAACCTAACTCCTGACATTTTCAAACTAAATTTAAAGCTTTTCACAAACACTGCTGAATCATAATAAAAGATATCTGCAGAAAATTTCTTCGATAACTTTGGCTTGTGTGCCCCATTTCCCTTTTATATCACACATTTTTAATGAGAGCTTATGTATTTATATGTCATGAAAAAACACATTGTTTATATTATCTAAATAATAATGCTGCAACCTTATACATAAATGAAGTTGAGTTCTTATCCAGAGGATATGATCTAGTAATAATTGAGAGCCTGAGCGGAACATCTGGTTTTCAGCTGTAGCCTATAGACAGGATCTGGCTATGCTGATTAGGTCACTAGTAACATATTTCTGAAGCACAGAGACTTAGTAAAATGATATAATGCCTTATTAAACTGTGAAAGATACACAAATTTAACAATACACATTACAATGAGGCAGCAGAGTCAGTATAAAAAGTCCTAAATCATAGTTAATATTGTGTATTAATTAATTCAAACTCTTATAAATATTATTTGATAACATGGAATTTGAGTTATAGGTTATACTGCTTTTAATTATTTAAAAATTCATAAACAGCTGAAACTATTTCAGATACAGAAATTTTAGGGCTAATTATCATACCTGCAGAAGTAAAGCAGTGTTTCTACCCAATGTTTTATTATGAAAGGAAAGAACATGAAAAGCCTGTGATCTTTATGTGTTAAAATATTTTCTTTTGTTTGTTTTTAATTTAGGATGAGCATCAAGAAATGAGGTTATATAAACCTATTAAGGGGATAATGCTTTTTTTGGTACATATAATTAATTGTCTTTTACTATAAAATTCACAGCTGTTCTTTCAATCTGCATTCAGCAATAACCTGAGACATTTTCTCAAATGGAGAAAGAAGCCATTTGATACAGATAACATCTAGATAAGTGATCTAGAAATGTAAAGATGTGATGTAATTTTTCATATAAAACAAAAGTAAGTATAGTAGCTGTCTTTGCATATTACTAAAAATTAAAAAAATGAACGTTTTTAATAAAAAAAAGAAAATATAAATATTTTTTAATGTTAGAATGTTGTTAGTATTTGTCTGGGACATCTGGCATCTAGGCATTTCTATCAGTTTCCCCTATTCATTCTTTCATTCTGTCTTTGTGATCCTATTAAATTAGTCCAGCTTTACCTTTTCCCTAACTCTCTTAACTCCACAAACTCTGTCTTATCATAAATATTTTAAAATTTATTATGGTTTGAATAACCAATTTAGATATTCAATAATTAATGGGCATCCTAGAATATGAAAAGATATCTTTTGGCCTATCTTCAAGTCTCTAAGCAAAGGAGTACTGAAATAGTTTAGGACAGATGGCTGTTTTATTTCTCAGATAATCTTCGTTTTCACATGTTTGATTATTTAACACATATTATGAACTGCCAAGAATAGTCATATTTCATGACCAAAACAAATTCTAGCATAACATAATTAAAAATTTAAGAATCATTCTAGACTGTCTTGATAGCACTTGAGATGCATTATTTTCCATTATTTCCATTGTCATTAATTATAATTTTGAATAAAAACTCTTTAACTATGAGTTTTTAGTCATGAGAAAACAATTTACATAGTTCAAGTTATTCAAGTAACTATACAAAAAGTATCCATAGTTCAAGTTATTAAGATAACTAATTGAATTAAGACATGGGAATTAGTTTTATAATCACCAAAATGTAAAACTAGGTACCTTGGTTTCTACTATGTAATTTGATCTTATAAAAATCCACAAGGAACTAAGAATTCAAACTTTTATGAGCCAGAGGTATTCAATTTCCTGTTGATATTTTTAAACTAATATTCAGAATGTAGAATCTCTACGTCCCCCTTGATAACTAATTGAGCAGTTCTCATTTCAAAGTGTTTTAGATATCAATAATGATTCTGACAGATAAGTGATGTCCTCAATTAGGGAGCCTTATTACGACCAATTACATTTGGTCTTTATATAAAATGGATAAAACACTTTAGTCAGTGTTAATGGGTAGATATTTCTGAGTGCCTCCTAAATACAAAACATTTGTGTGCTCCACTGGCGAATACAGTGGTTAAAGTCCAAACATATACTTGAAGACTTTACCATATAATAAAGAGGATTAGTGAAATATGAATAACTAAAAGTGAGGGAATGGTGTAAAATAAACAATATTTTTGAAAAATGCTATAGAGGCCCAAAGAATGAATGTGGTTGTGAGTGGGAACAGAAAGAGAAAGATATTAAAAGAAGGCAGTCTTTAGAATTAGATTCTGTAAGGTTGATACAAATTTTACAAATAATGATCAGAAGAGACTTTTAGGCAAACAGAAAGGAAAAGGTGAAGACTTGAGACTGTAGCATATAAGTTTTGTTAGGTGGAGCACTCAGGTGGTTAAGACAGTAAAGAATATGCCTGCAATGCAGGAGACCTTGGTTTGATTTCTGGGTCAGGAAGATCCCCTGGAGAAGAGAACAGCTACTCACTCCAGTATCCATGGAGTCGCAAAGAGGTGGACATGACTGAGTGACTTTCACTTTGGAAAGAATTAGACATTTTCACTTGAATATTTCACTTACTTCAAACTGAATATGATCAAAGCTTAATTCCACCACCCTCTCTCTATACCTCAATTCTACTTCTCTTTTTAATTTTTGGGTTAATAACTTTAATATCTATCCAGTTTTTGAAGCCAAAACCCTGGATATAATCCTTCGTTTATCCACATTTCCATCCCTGACATTCAATCATTGTCAAGTTTGTAGAAAAATGTAGATATTGAATCACTCTCAGTTGTGTACTCACCGCTCCAATCCTCCTATTACTGACTTAGGTCAGGTCTCAGCATTCCTCCCATGAACTATAGCATTAGCTTTCTGACTATTCTCTCTACCTCCAGCCTCTCATTTCTCCAATCAATTCTCCCTCTACTCTGGAAGATTTGGAAATGCAAATTGTAGCAAGAAACTGATAGCTCCTCATTGCCTTTAAGGTAAGTAAAAATTTTAAGCAAGTCATTGAAGATTCTTCCTGATATGATCTTTTCTCTCTCCACTTGTCTATATACAGTTTGTACTTTGCCCATCCAAAGGAAATCATGGTTCGGAAAATGCCAAAGATTTTTGTAATACTGAAGTGGCAGACAGCAGATCAGTGGTTTCCAGAAACCAAGGGTGGAGAAAAGATTGCTAACAAAAGTGCATGACGAAACTTTTAGAAGTGACAGCTGTTTATTCATGCTTTTGACAGTGGTTATATTACTGTACATTTGTAAAAGGCATTAAATTGTATACTCAATGTTGCTGAATTTTATTTTATTTATTTACACTCCACAAACCTGATAATAAAGTGTCAATACAATGTATAACTAGCTGAAACTCAAAAATGAGCATAAGGAAAGTAATTTATATTAAAATAATATGCATTGCTACATGTAAATTCTCAGGCATATTTCTATCAGAAAACATGAAGTTCTCTAAAAATATTCAAAATTGCCCTTGGGGGACATTAACTCCCACTCTGAGATCTACTGTTATAAATCATTTAGTACTTTGCAGTACAATGCATGTGAGAAAAATAAGGCTGTTTTGGTGCTCCAATGCAGGTAATTACATATTTTTACTAAAAAGTCACATTTTTCAGATGGAAAAAGGTTAGTTTGTCTCCATTGTCAGTTTCATATATATTATCCTCATACATATGCAGCAGTAAAGAGTTTCTGATCTCAAGGAAATTATATTCTACAAAATCCATGTTAATAGAGTACATTTACCAAAATATGAAATGCTCGGGGAAATTTAAATGACAATAAGAGTTAAAATGAGATATTTACATTTTAAATTATTTTATGTTGCTCTTGTGAACTTTGTATGAAAGTGAAGTAAATGGTGTTTATATAAACTATATTACAAAATCATCATTGATTTCAATAAACATCTAACCTCTGAATTCACTGTAGTTGTACAATGAACAAATTAAAGAATCTACTGGATTCATATCTGAGTTGGCCTCACAGGTTGATTACAAATATGGCTACAAGCATTCCTCCCCTCCTGCAAGTGCTTCTGCAAGATGTGCATTGTGCCTCTACTTTTTTTTTGCATTTGGGAGTAGAGTCTGCTTCCCTAACCCCGAATCTGTGCTGGCCATGCAACTTGCTGTAGAAAGTAGAAAATGCTGGGGAAGTTGGACTGTGGGGCTTAGAGATTAGAATTAAAGAGGCTTTGCAGGTTTCATTTTTCCCTCTTGCAATTGTGAGTTCCTCATACTATAAAGAAGCTCTGTCTAAATTCTTGGAGAATAAAGGACCACATGGGTAAAAATCAAGGCACCTCAGTAGACTGTAAGAACAAAATCAAAATCCAGCCTAGACAGCCCTCCAACTGAATGTAACCACATGAAGGAGTCCAGGAGAAAAAGAAGGAAAACCACCATGGCATCCACAGAATTATGAAACATAAATAGTTGTTGTTCCAAGTAGATTTTATTACTAATTATTAGTTATCCTTTAACTAAGTAAATAGCTTGTTCAGTTCAGTCGCTCAGCCGTGTCCAACTCTTTGCAACTCCATGAATTGCAGCACGCCAGGCCTCTCTGTCCATCACCAACTCCCGGAGTCTACCCAAACCCATGTCTATCGAATCAGTGATGCCATCCAACCATCTCATCCTCTGTTGTCCCCTTCTCCTCCTGCCACCAATCCTACCCAGCATTAGAGTCTTTTCCAATGAGTCAACTCTTCGCATGAGGTGGCGAAAGGATTGGAGTTTCAGCTTCAACAGCAGTCCTTCCAATGTACACCCAGGATTGATCTCCTTTAGGATGGATTGATTAGATCTCCTTGCAGTCCAAGGGACTCTCAAGAGTCTTCTCCAACAACACAGTTCAAAAGCATCAATTCTGCGGTGCTCAGCTTTCTTCACCGTCCAACTCTCACATCCATACATGACCACTGGAAAAACCATAGCTTTGACTAGACGGACTTTTGTTGGCAAAGTAATGTCTCTGCTTTTCAATATGCTATCTAGGTTGGCCATAACCTTCCTTCCAAGGAGTAAGTGTCTTTTAATTTCATGGCTGCAATCACCATCAGCAGTGATTTTGGAGCCCAAAAAAATAAAGTCTGACACTGTTTCCACTGTTTCTCCATCTATTTCCCATGAAGTGATGGGACCAGATGCCATGATCTTAGTTTTCTGAACGTTGAGCTTTAAGCCAACTTTTTCACTCTCCTCTTTCACTTTCATCAAGAGGCTCTTTAGTTCTTCTTCACTTTCTGCCATAAGGGTGGTGTCATCTGCATATCTGAGGTTATTGATATTTCTCCCGGCAATCTTGATTCCAGCTTGTGTTTCTTCCAGCCCAGCATTTCTCATGATGTACTCTGCATAGCTTGTTACATCAATATAAAATAACTATTGCATTTAGTCATGAAAAGAATACTCCAAATCAAGATTAAAGTACTATCATTTACAAAACCTAAAACATTTGGCATTGCCTTTGGGACTGGTTAGGAGCAAAGATGGGGACATGACAGTGAGATTGTTAGTAGAAGCTGAAAGGCAGTAAGAAAGCTGCTAAAGAGACCAAAAAGATCAAAGAAAAGGAGATCTATGCCATATAGAGGCAGAAAAATGGTTAAAAAAGAAAAGAAAAAAATGTCACCAGGGGTAAATAAAAATATAAAATAGATGTTTGTAACTTGTGTATTTGATTAAAGGGAATTTCAGGTAGACTGAAATAGAATAGAATTTATATTTAGAAATAGAATAGAATTTCTACCTGAATGGAATTTTAGGTAGACACTGTTCGTGTCAACTGTTTTTGTTTTTTTTTCTTTTTCTTTTTAAATGTGCATATTACAAGCTCTGGGCAAAGAATGATTAATGAAGGAACTGTTCAGTTTGCAGTTAGAATATTTTAAGAAATATAGAAATTCTGTGTCTTAAGGCAGAATAGTGAGAAATGAGAAATTGTTATTTTAAGTCAGTGTGTTTTGAGGTGTTACACAGAAAAAAAGTAATTGTCACAGTATCTAATCATGACTATAACAAAAGAAGAAAAAATACATTTGATCTTCACTAAAATCATTTAACTTAAGATTTTTAAAAACTTGAGTAAAATGTGTTATTCACAATGGCTTGAACCATATGAACTTCATATAGTCAATCACCCTATCCCACAAAGATGGAAATTTTGTATGGTTCGGCCTCAAAGATATTTCTTGCTCTAACAATCAACTTCATGTTATATGCCTCTCTCTTATTTCCTTCCATTCATTCCATTAAATAACAACTATTTAGTTAGTATCTATACCAAAAAATACTCTGATAATATAGAAATGTGTTAGGTTAAAAGTTTCCTATAAGGTATTTACAATACAGTAAAATAAAATAAATTAATGATAGGTTCTCTTAAAGCATTTCTTAATTTATTTTCAGTGCATTTTCACATTATCACTATGAGGTAGATGAAGACAACAAAGTTCCACAGTACTTATAGTCTAAGTTATATTAGAAAAATCTCATAATTTACTGAGCTCTGTTTCCTCACCTGAAATTTATATCTCATATAAAAATGGAAATAATATTTCCTTTTCAAGCTTAATAAGGATTAATGAAAATAATGCATGCAAAAAACATAATTTAGAGCCACTTAGTCCATAATAAGTTCTCAATATGTTAGAAAGGCCAAAATTTCTGCCAGTTGTTACCAGTATTATTATTTAGCATTATTATTTCATTTATATTACCATTTCACTGACAAGAAAAGCAAGATCCAGTGAGATTAACTGAAAGTCATTAAGTAGTAAATGCAGGTTTGAAAACCAAATCTTCTGACTACCAGCCCAGTCTTTTCCTCCATCATGCCAGCCACCCTGGCCTTTTGACACCTTTGGTTAAATATTGTTCTTAGAGATACTATATCTAGAAGAAACTCTTTAAATTTGCAGGTGTGTGTCAGAAAATCTACTATTTGCCTCTCTCAGTTTGAAATACATTTAGCTTAAAAAAAATCTGATGATGGTTTGTCTTTGCACTTTTAAGTTATGATTGTATTTTTGATAGGAAAAATAATTGATTAGTTCAGGTTTTATAGGTATTTTTAGATGCTCTGAGAAAAGATGAATAATGAGTTTAGACTAGACAGTTCTAAATATTCCCTTACATTATAACTTTGTCTCATCATAGATTACAGCCTAGATTTTAGAGATTATTCTAGTAAAACATTTAAAAATAAATGCTTAGTATAGATTTTCCAAGATATATCTGGTATTTTATTATGGCAGGACTAAAGGTGCCAGAGCTTTTATATCTTTTTTCCTGATTTTATTAAGAAGTCTTGAGACCCAGGTAGAAATATATGTTAATAATCATTAAAATTCTAGATTTTGCATTGATTTAGCATAATTCTGTTAACACAACATAAAAACAGGGTGGGGAGAGGTTGTCTCTTTTACAATATCTTCACAGCTACTTTTTCTTTTTGCAGTTTCATGTTTATCCAATTTGTCAAAATATTTTAATCTTCCTGTATGTTTGATTAGTTACCTTATAATTTTCCTGTACTCTAAAATTTGGTTGATTCTCTGATAATGCTGCTTTTAACACCCCCTTACTCCAAACATTTAAGGGCTTCCAAACATTTTAGTAGCTTCCTAAATCTTAACTGGTTTAAATATAATCTCTTCTCACTGACTTTCAAAGCCACACATGTGTATTTCACTCTAATACAATTTTATTTTTAATCCCTCAAAAATGTGTCATATGTTTGAATATTGCCACTGTCATTACTGTTGCATAAATAGCTTACCATTTTTGATTTAGTTTTGGATGTAGATTCCTTCATTCATATTGCCTTCCCCTATAGTGCTCTAAGTCCTCCATCCACTTCTGACAGTTGTGTCATTATTATTTAATGCTCCCTAAGACTGATTCCCCAATCTTTACCTTATGCCTTTATTTTTATTTATTTTTAGTAGGAGGAGTGATGACACAGAATGCAGTGTCTGACTATGAGCCAGGGTCATTGCAACTAGAGTGTTGGTTTAGTTGTAGCTGAGAATTAATCCAGTTAATCCCATGTAGTCTGTAATCTTTGTAGGCATTTGTCTATCCAGTTCTTCTAAAAGAAAAATGTGCCTGTTACTTCTCTTCACTTTCTTTTGTTTTATTTTTTTCAAATCCCTGCTTCTTTTATCTAATTACTTATGTATCTTCTTCTCATGAAATATTAAACCCATTTAAATATTTTAGTTTACTGTTACCTATTCCAACATTATCCCAATTATATCATAAATATTTCACTTCTGTCATTTATTATTGACAAGTGTTGCCTTTTACTGTTAAAAAATTAATTGGGAAATATTTACTTTTTTTTCTAAACTTTACTGAAAGATACTTTAGGTCAAAATTTCAGCTCATCCTCCATAGCTTAATAATTGCTTAAATATTCAGACTTGATTTTACTTCTACCCTAATTTATAATTAGTAATCCAGTTAAGAAATTTGGCAAATATATACAGCCTTGTGACTTGCTCTTCAGGCTTTCCTGGTGGCTCAGTGGTAAAGAACTCGCCTGCCAATGCAAGAAACACGGGTTCAATCCCCGGTCAGGAAGATCCCCTGGAGAAGCAAATGACAACCCACTCTGGTATTCCTGCCTGGAAAATTCCGTGGACAGAGAAGTGTGGCTGGCTACAGTCCATGGAGTTGCAAAGAGTCGGACAAGATTGAATGCCCACACATGCATGCACTTGTTCTTGCATTAGGTACTACCTTAGACTCTTAGAATTTTGAAGATAAAGACAATATCTTAAAGTCTGCTTGGTGGTGGTTTAGTCGCTAAGAATCCATGGGATTCTCCAGGCAAGAATAGTGGAGTGGGTTGTCATTTCCTTCCCAACCCAGAAATTGAACCTGAGTCTTCTTTGCAGGCAGATTCATTACCAACTGAGCTATAAGGGGAGCCCCTAAAGATTAGTGGCATATACGTATTTGATACTTTAAAATATGCTTGATAGTTGATGGATTGAATTTGGTAGAAATTGTCTGACTAGCAATGAGATACTAAGAAGAACATTTAATTAAGCCTCATATCAGGAGATTGACACTTGATTTATAACTTATTAGTTTGAGAAGGACATTTGTGGGTGACTAATGCTTCCCTTTCTAAAATAATATAAATGCCTATTGGTTTGAGCCTGAGAACATTAAATATGTTATTGGAAACTTTTATCTGTCCACCCACATATGGCCATCCCCATAATCAGCACAGACTTGTGTGGAAACCACAGAGAAACAATCTCATTCTTACTGTCTTGCTTTGTTATTTTCCACTGTGCTATTACATGTCTTTACCCCTTTATAACATTACCTATAGCATTTATTCCTTACTCTTTTTATTCTTCTTGAATATCCCACCTTGTGTCTGTCTCTTTCACATGACTTTGCTTCTCATTTCACAAAAACAACAGAACGTGTTTGTTATGAATACTGTTATGTTAGACATGTTTGCCTTTAACTTTGTTTTTATGTTCAACCACCCTAGCAGCATGTATCCAAGTCAGGAAAGTAATGTTCAGATTTATATCAAAGAATTTTAATTTTGTCTTTGGTTTTTAACTTCCCTTCCCAAATACTCAACATCCTTATTTCATCAAATAGCCTCAGTCTTCCTCTACATTTGTTTCTTCCTTTATGCACATTGGTGGTTTAGTCACTAAACCGTGTTTGACTCTTGTGATCCCACAGACTGTAGCCTGTCAAGCTCCTCTGTCACGGGATTTCCCAGGCAAGAATACTGGAGTGGGTTGCCATATCCCTCTCCAGTAATCCTTTTCTTCCCAACCTAGGAATCAAAGCCAGGTCTCCTGCATTGTAGGCAGATTCTTTACAACTGAGCCACCAAGGAAGCCCCTCCATGCATATAAGTGTGTTTCATATGTTTTTTCCACAAAAGATGTCATTTTTCCTTTAAGTTCCTTCTACATTCTATTGCATATTTCCACCAAACTTTTGAGAATGAAAAGCTATGCTGCAATTAAGTCCCCAAATTAGCACCTCCAATTTTGATCTGAATTTTTACCTCATCAACACAATTTTCCTAAATTTCTAGTATAGGAATCCAATGAGCATTCTTCAGACTCATTTTCTTGATTTCCTGGCCTTTTGTCACTGATGACCATTTTCTCCTTTTTCAAACATTTTTCACCCTTGGTTTCTGAGATAATTTTCCCTTTCCATGTACATTATATGCCTTTGACCGCCTACTCTCAATCTGATTTGTGAATTATTCTTTTGTTATGTATCTCATAAGATTTAACATTCTGAAGGGGTCAATATTTTAAATTCTTTGTATCATACTTTATTCTTCCTGGGAATTGATCTATATCTAGGCAGTAACTACAATCTATTTTTATAATAACCAAATAAATTTCATCTCACTTGCAAACATTAATTGATTGATATCTTTTCTTTATTTCATTTACCTTAAAATCAATACATGAGCAAAACTTTAAGCATCTGTTTAATCTATTAAGTCCTAAATATCTAACATCTACCCCAACAGTCTAGACATTCACTATATCTTGAAAGAAATTTTCAACAGTCATTTCATCATACTTTATACTTCTCTAGTCTCATCTCCTTCAATCCAGTCTTACTCTACTGTGAATATAGTGCTTCTTACATCCAACTATGATCTTGTTCTCTCCTCAGTTCTTCAGTTGCTTCCTTTCGCTTTCAATAGAAATCTAAATTATTAGGTATGGCTTTGACAGTCCTTTAAAATCTGATCTGTCTTACCACCTCAATATCCTTTGACTTCACATTCTGTATCAGTGGTCCCCAACATTTTTTGGCAAGAGGGACCAGTTTCATGGAAGACAATTTTCCCATGGACCGGGGTGCGGGTGGGGGTGGGGATGGTTTACAGATGATTCAAGTGCATTACATTTATTATGCAGCTGACAGGAGGAGGAGCTCTGGTGGTAATGCAAGTAATAGGAAGTGGCTGTAAATATCTCTTGCTGTGTGGCCAGCTCCTAATGGGCCATGGACTGGTACTAGTCCTGTCCTGGGTTTGGAGACCCCTGTTCTATACTAGGTACTTCCTAATTCCACTTTGCTCTCTTACACTTCTGTGCTTTTGCTGAAATGCTTTCCATTCTATTAGATGAAGCTGTCCCTGAAGCTTCCGAACCATCCCTTCTTCTATAACCCCTTACTTTGTGATGTTATAAGATTTTAATATTATAACATATTTTATGTTCACCTGTCTTTATATCATAAAATATATTATTTGAGTCTACATCTTATCTCTTTTAATCCATAAGAATAAACTAATTTCATAAACAGTATTGGATACTGTGACAGTTTTAACCAACAAATACTAAAAGCACAACTATTATGAAAAGTGACCGTCATACTATTTTAGTTTTAAAAATGAATCCACTTAAATGCTCAAAATGTTTGAGACTCAAGCACAGTATAAGAGAAACTGACTTGAGAAACAAGGGATTTGGATTAGTTGTATCTGTAGTACTAATTTACTATGTGATTTCCAGAAAAATCACTCATCATTTCTCACCTTAGTTCCCTCCTCTGAAAAATAATGAATACATATTAAATGCGATAAGAATTATTTCACTTTTTTCATTTAAAATGAGAGTATTTCTGTATATAATTGTCATCTTTAACTAAAATGTTCATTTAAATCATTAAATGAAGCTTAAAATAAATTTTCAATTTCCATATTTTGCAATAATATTTTTCATTTCATGAGGATTGTAGATTTTTTAAATGAAAAAGGATAACCTCTCTTTGGTTTTATATCTAATTCTATCCAGAAGGTTTTTTTATAGAAATATAAAGGCGTGAGATGACAGACTCCTTGGATGACATATATTCCATTTTAGAACAAAGAAAATGTTCAGGACTG
Source organism: Giraffa tippelskirchi (assembly GCF_054371585.1). Taxonomy (NCBI): domain Eukaryota; kingdom Metazoa; phylum Chordata; class Mammalia; order Artiodactyla; family Giraffidae; genus Giraffa; species Giraffa tippelskirchi. The sequence goes on along the minus strand of NC_137276.1, from coordinate 70,740,341 downwards.
CCTCTATTTTATATGGCTGTGCAAAGGTCAAAATATTCAGAATTATCTTTAATATTTTTTCTAGCTGATATCATCTTGTTTTCATATGTCATGCCACTGTCTGTCCATGAAGTTTTATAATCCAGCCAAGTTAGTCTGATAAAGACTCACATTCTGTTTATTATCTAGATTCCATTTGATTGCTTTCTTATATTTTGTGTATCCCTCATATTTCAACAAAAATGAATCATGAGTCTAATTATAGAATAGAGAAGATGACAGAATAACAAAAGAAATATAAACTGAGTGTATTGGATTTAAATTATAGTTACTTTGTCACTCATATTTCTGTTACAATATTTTTCTAGTAATCACTGCAATAAGTATTGTCATATACATGCCATGCCATGATCAGTTATGTCTGACTTTGTGACCCTGTAGACTATAGCCTGCCAGACTCATCTGTCCATGGGATATTCCAGTGTAGAATACTGGAGTGGGTTGCCATTTCCTCCTCCAGCAGATCTTCCTGACCCATGGATTGACACCACATCTCATGCATCTCCAGTATTGCATTCAGGCTCTTTACCTGCAGAGTCTTCTGGGAAGCCTCTGACATTACATATACTCAGTTGAAATCAGTTAGAACAACAAAGTATTTTTTAAAAAAACTTTAATACCTGATAAAATCTTTTAAATAGTTATGCCTAAAATACTTAAAAATAGATCCATCAGACATAATAGTATTTTAGCTGGCTTTTCCCTCAGTTACCCAACATTGCTAGTTTGCCTGCTTTAAGGAATAATCAAGATACATATTTATCTCAAATAAAAATAGAAAACACTACATGTTAGCACTGATACAGAAATATAATTTGCAGAAAATAAATGAGATAGAGGTATAACTGTCAATAACAGATTGAAGGATTCTTCTGCAGGTCATCTAGACCAGGCTCTGAATACACACATGGCCACTATTCACAAAATTCAAAGCTACAGTCCAAGATGATGGTCATTAGACATGTAGGAAAAGAAAATAAATATATTCTGACTTGTATCAATGTCAAATATAATAACTATGTTATGTCTTTCAGGAATGAGGAGAGCTATGTCAGTGAGGTGAGTAAAAGGAAAATAACAATGATATCCTCATACCCAATAAGGAGAACATATCAACTCTTTCCATACAACTTTAGGAGGCAGTCACGGTAGAAATGATACATGAATTCAGTCACTCAGTCGTGTGCAACTCTGTATGACCCCATGGACTGCATCAGGCCAGGCTTCCCTCTCCATCACCAATTCCCGGAGCTTGCTCAAACTTATGTACATCGAGTCGGTGATGCCATCCAACCATCTCATCCGCTGGTGTCCCCTTCTCTTGCTGCCTTCAATCATTCCCAGAATCATGATCTTTTGCAGTAAGTCAGTTCTTCGCATCAGGTGGCCAAAGTATTGGAGTTTCAGCTTCAGCATCAGTCCTTCCAATGATATTCAGGACTGATTTCCTTTAGGATTGACAGATTGGATCTCCTTGCAGTCCAAGGGACTCTCAAGAGTCTTCTCCAACAACACAGTTCAAAAGCATTGATTCTTCAGTCCTCTGCTTTCTTTGTGGTCCAACTCTCACATCCATACATGACCACTGGAAAAAGCATAGCTTTGACTAGATGGACCTTTGTCGGCAAAGTAATGTCGCTGTTTTTTAATATGCTGTCTAGGTTGGTCATAGCTTTTCTTCCAAGGAGCAAGTATCTTTTAATTTCATGACTGCACTTACCATCTTCAGTGATTTTAGAGCCCAAGAAAATAAAGTCTCTCACAATTTCCATTGTTTCCACATCTATTTGCATGAAGTGATTGGACCAAATGCCATAATCTTAGTTTTTTGAATGTTGAGTTTTAAACCAGATTTTTCATTCTCCTCTTTCACTTTCATCAAGAGGCTCTTTAGTTCCTCTTCATTTTCTTCGATAAGGGTGGTGTCACCTGCATAACTAGGGTTATTGATATTTCTCCTGGCAATCTTGGTTCCAGCTTGTGCTTCATCCAGCCCGACATTTCACATGTTGTACTGTGCATATAAGTTAAATAAGCAGGGTGAAAATATACAGCCCTGATGTACTCCTTTCCCAATTTGGAATCAGTCCTTTATTCCATGTCTGGTTCTAATTCTTGCTTCTTGACCTGCATACAAATTTCTCAGAAGGCAGGTAAGGTGGTCTGGTATTCCCATTTCTTTAAGAATTTTCCAGTTTGTTGTGATCCACACAATCAAAGGCTTTGGCATAATAAAGCAGAAGGAGATGTTTTTCTGGAACTCTCTTGCTTTTTCTATGATCTAACGGATGTTGGCAATTTGATCTCTGGTTCTTCTGCCTTTTCTAAAACCAGCTTGAATATCTGGAAGCTCTAAGTTCATGTACTGTTGGAGCCTCGCTTGGTGAATTCTGAGTATTACATTGCTAGTATGTTGAGATGAGTACAATTGGGCAGTAAGGTGAACAGTCTTTGGCATTGCCTTTCTTTGGGATTGGAATGAAAACTGACCTTTTCCAGCCCTGTGACCACTGTTGAGTTTTCCAAATTTGCTGGCATATTGAGTGCAACACTTTCACAGCATCATCTTTTAGGACTTAAATTAGCTCAGTTGGAATTCCATCTACTCCACTAGCTTTGTTCATCGTGATGCTTCCTAAGACCCACCTGACTTCAGACTCCAGGATGTTTGGCTCTAGGTGAGTGATCACACCATCATGGTTATCTGGGTCATGAAGATCTTTTTGTAAAGTTCTTCTGTGTATTTTTGCGCCTCTTCTTAATATCTTCTGCTTCTGTTAGGTCCATACTATTTCTGTCCTTTATTGTCACCATCTCCTCATGAAATGTTCCCTTGGTACCTCTAATTTTCATGAAGAGATCTTTAGTCTCTCCCATTCTATTGTTTTCCTCTACTTCTTTGCATTGATCATTGAGGAAGGCTTTCTTATCTCTCCTTGCTATTCTTCAGAACTCTGCATTCAGCTGGGTATATCTTTCATTTTCTCCTTTTCCTTTCACTTCTCTTCTTTTCTCAGCTATTTGTAAGGCCTCCTCAGACAACCATTTTGCCTTTTTGTGTTTCTTTTTTGTAGGGATGGTCTTGATTACACCTCCTGTACAATGTCATGAACCTCTATCCACAGTTTTCAGGTACTCTCTCTATCAGATCTAATCCCTTGAATCTATTTGTCATTTCCACTGTATATAATCGTAAGGGATTTGATTTAGGCCATACCTGAATGGTCTAGTTGTTTTCCCTACTGATAGATAGGGAAATTTTAACCATAGAGAATGTGATAGCAATGTTCCAGATATCTGGAGGGCACTATGGACTGTTTAATAATGAATATAATTTATAGAATGACTGAAATGCAACACAGAGATTTCATGATTATGACCCTGTCTCATAAAGCAATTTAATCAGTTCTCTTTAAAAATCATATTCTTAAAATGCAGTATAATTATAAGGGAATTGAACTGTTCCTGGAAAGATTCCTGAATTGCAACAGAGTCATGGCAAAAGTAGAAACTGATGTGAGATCCAGAGAAGTTGAAAAAAGTTTGTTCCTGTGTTCATATTCAAGTTTCCTTGGGGAAAAATTGCCTTCTCACCGTCAGCTATTAATTTAAAAGTTGTTGCCATAAAGTAAAATATTGAATAAATATCTCCAATATTATATAGATTCTGAGTAATTGTGTATGGCTCTTGAAAACTGGGATTGTACAAGTGGAATTTATATGTATGTTATTTTATGGTCAGTATCAGTTACGGCAAACTAAATGTGTCTGGGTGGTATTGAAAGGAACATTTGTGAGATATTAACCATCACTGCCTCCAAGAAGCAACAATTTTCAATGTTGTTAATTGTTTTAATTTATGGTACTTATCCATATATTTCGCAGCAAGTTGCTTATATTTAAATCACTTGTCCATTAATGGCAAATATTAGGTAATAACTGTTTCACCATGGAAGCATCATCTTTTAGGAAGTTTCACCATGGAAAGTCATAATTCTGCTCTTTCATAATCTTTGTTTTTATTACAATGTTTTATATCTATTTTCAATGATTATCATTTACTGAAATATTATACACATGTTCTTTAGTGGTATATATATATATATATATATACACACATACACACATACACACTACTTCCTGGGGTTAATTGCTCATTTTTTGGTTTGATTTTTTTTTTCTCTTTCAAAATATAGATTTTCTCCCAATACATTCAAATGTATGAAAAAATCTATAAATTACCTTGTTCCCACCCCCGCATTGGCAGCATGTCTCCTAGAACTTATTTCTTAAATAATTTTTCTCTAGGCTTGCTACACAGTTGCTGTTCTGTAATCTGTCTTCACCATTATCAAGTAAAATCCATTAAATCTTTTTCTATGTTGCATTGTCAGTTTCTTGATCCCCTTGACTTCCACTTTCTTGATTTATTCTCTTGTTTTGGTAGAGTACATCCTTTTAGTAGTGTCTAAGGAATGAGTGTAGGCAGGATAACATTTTTGAAACTCTTCATGTATGAGAATATCTTTGACAACCCTCAGTTTTGATTGGCCATGTATGGAATTCTGCATTGAAAGCATTTTCAATAAATTTTCAGATATCGCATTATGGTCTCAAGCTTCCATCTTGTCTGTTTGGAAAGTTGATATTATAAAGCCTGACCTTCTTTTTACAATGTTATTTTTATCTGCCATCTCGGAAGTATTTAGGATCTTCCCTTAGGCACAAATGTTCTGTAGTTTCATGGTGATAAGCATAGCTCTTTTTCATATATTTTACTTGATGGAGCCATTCAGTATGGAAAAACTCACATGCTTCAATTGTGTAGTGTATGCCCAAATAGTTTCATCAAAAACTTCTTTATCTTCATTTCCTCTGTTCGTCAAGGCTGTATATTGTCACCTTGCTTATTAAAATTATATGCAGAGTACATCATGAGAAATGCTGGACTGGATGAAGCACAAGCTGGAATCTAGATTCCCAGGAGAAATATCAATAACCTCAGTTATGCAGATGACAATACCTTTATGACAGAAAATGAAGAGGAACTAAAGAGCCTCTTGATGAAAGTGAAAGAGGAGACTGAAAAAGTTGGCTTAAAACTCAAAATTCAGAAAACTAAGATCATGGCATCTGGTCCCATCACTTCATGGCAAATATATGGGGAACAGTGTAAGCAGTGACAGACTTTATTTTGGGGGGGCTCCAAAATCCCTGCAGATGGTGACTGCAGCCATGAAATTAAAAGATGCTCGCTCCGTGGAAGAAAAGTTATGACCAACCTAGACAGAGTATTAAAAACCAGAGACATTACTTTGCCAGCAAAAGTAAAGTCAAAGCTATGGTTTCTAGTCAAAGTCTAGTCAAAGCTATGGTTTCTCCAGTAGTCATGTATGGATGTGAGAGTTGAACTATAAGGAAAACTGAGCACCAAAGAACTGATGCTTTTGAACTGTGGTGTTGGAGAAGACGCTTGAGAGTCCCTTGGACTGCAAGGAGATCTAACCAATCCATCCTAAAGGAAACCAATCCTGAATATCCATTGGAAGGACTGATGTTGAAGCTGAAACTCGAATACTTTGGCCACCTGATGCGAAGAACTGATTGACTTGAAAAGACCCTGATGCTGGGAAAGATTGAATGTGGGTGGATAAGGGGACAACAGAGGATGAGATGGTTGGATGGCATCACCAACTCAATGGACATGAGTTTGAGCATGCTCTGGGGGTTGGTGATGGACAGGGAAGCCTGGCGTGCTGCGGTTCATTGGATCACAAAGAGTCGGGCACAACTGAGAGACTGAACTGAACTCTGTTCTCTATTCTTGGTAATTTTATTATTTTGCTATTGAGTTTCTAAATGGCACTTTAGGTTTGTTTTTTTTTTTTTTTTTTTTTTGCTGTTCTATCCCACTCTGTTTGACCTTACATTCTCTTCCTGATAGATTTACTCCCATTTCTACTTTTTATTAAAATTTTTATTCCTAAAATTGCCTTTTTAAAGCATTTTTTTGGCCTGCAATTGTATTTTCATTTTAAAGACATAAATCTGTTCTCTGAGAGTGAAGAATATTTTTATTTCATTGTTGCAGTATCTCACTGAAGCTATTTGATGACACTGACTTCGGTTTTTAAAGTTTCTTCTATTCCTAATGTGTTTTCTTAAATTCTTTGTACTGCCTTCACAATTATTGGGGAGAGTCCACTTGTCAGTTTTAATAGGTTTTTCTTCTTGATTACTCTGTTTTTCTAGAGAAGATATAGCAATCTCCTGTCTGGAAACAAGGGGAATAGGTAAGTATTGCTGTCAACTTTCCTAACAACAAAAGGTAAAATTAGACTGCATTCTTGCCAGTTATTAGGTATATGTATACCTAAAAACTAATAAATGATTCAAATTAAAATAAATAATTTGTGTTTTTATGCATGTTTTTTTCTCTTTACTTCATATTTTGTTAAAAGGACCAACAAATCAATGGTTGACAATCACAAGGATAAGAGAAATGGTGTGGAATTTATCTAGGAAAAATATAAGTAGACTGACTGTCTACTTATTGATCTCAGTGACCTCAGTAAACTTTACAGAACAAATAGCTTCTCTATAAGGGCAAAGTTTTAAATAAATTAATTATACTATAATTTGGATGATGTTAGCAATGATCTTCAAATATATTTGACCATGCTCCCTTCTCCATTACTGCTTATGTTTTATCAGATACACATGATAAGAGATACATATATATGAGATTGGTTAATTATAAAACAAAAAGGAAATGATGGAGGTATTAGAGTCTTTACAAAAAAGAGACAATTTGGGAACTCTGAAAACAATGAACACTTATTTACAGAGCTAAGAGTATGGTTAAGGGAATCAGTAAAGATTCTTGATGAAATCAGGGACTAGTAGCACCAGAAAATCGTAGCACACCATTCTCTAAAGGGATGAGGGAATGAACTAGGGCTCCTAGAGCCAAGGAGAGAGCAGAAATCTTACAAAACAAGCTCTCCAATAACATCTGTATCTATAGAGAAAAGCAGCTACTTCCATGATCTTAGCATCCAAACAGAAAGCAAATAGGAGCAGGAAGAGAAACACCTTAATTTTGCCCTCATCTTCTGATCTCTCCCTAAACCTAACTAGAATTCAAAGGACAATTAATCTAGATGACTATGCCCTCTAGCATGGTCTACCTGTAGCACTCAGCAAGACCTGAAAGGGTGGAGAATCAATCTTGGGGAAAAAAGAGAGAAATTATCAACTAAATAGGATCCAAGATTATATATAAATGCAAATTCCACTATTTCCTTCCCATACCAAGAAATACTTCTTACTCTAAACATCCTACTTTGGTGAACACTATTTTAGAATTCAGAAAACAAAGTTCAAAATGGAAGTGAGCTGAGGTTATTTGAGTAGTGTTTTTTACGCTTTAATCATCAAGGATTTACTAAATTTAATGAATCACCAGGGATTTTACAAAATTATTCATTCTTATTCAATAAATCTCAAATAGTGACTGATTCTGTATCTCTATCCAACCTCCAGTTGATGGAAAATCTTGGGATCAGCGGATTACATTTTGAATAGCAACTTTTAATAGGAATAATAGGACTAAGTGTACAAGTCATCAATTACATACCTTATCTATTATTTTCAAAATTCTTTAGCCCTAGGCAAAAATCTTAAACCTGGCAAGTTTGAAGATTTCCCGGTGAAATAAGAAGCTTAACCAGATAATCTACAATAGTCTTTAAGACTAAAAAGTGTGATTCTATGAAGTTTACACAGTTTTTTTTTTTTTACTTCAGGATTTAAATCACAAATTTGTAATGAGTTCTCCATGTTGTGTATTATTTTAAAATATTTAAGGCACAAGTTAACAAAGAATAGAACAATTTTAGTGAAACAATTTGAAAGATAGACCTCATAGCCAAGAATAAGTACTAAATGAAAGATGATAGGAAATGTTATTTTCTGGTCATATATTTGCCATATTAGTATTGTACATAATTAATAATTCCATTATTTTTTGAATATCAATACTCATTTTAGAGAAATGAAGTTATTAATACAGTATATACATAAAATATAATTTTTGCCTAAAGAATTATTGGCATAGAGATAATATGTCCATAATTATCGATTATGGGTAAACTCTAGTAGGCTTGCCCTTAAATTATGATGTACAGTTATTATATTATTCTAACTAGATCTGTACTTAAATAAACCTGTGATCTCCTTGTTTCCTGATATCTACCTCCCTCTTCTAACACTGTGAATCCTGAAATAGCATAAAACACATTACATCCATGTCTAAATTGAGGTATCTTTGATTATTTTATTGATGTCTTACATGATCTCAGCAGGGATCGAGGAAAAAGGAAGAATGGGTCAGAAGCTATTCTTCCACTGTACTGTTTCATTATATTTTCCTCATTGTCTATTTCATCCCATAAACTTGAGAATTTGCATCCTATACCATACGACAAGGCCTTTTTAAGAAAAGATGAAAAGAGTATATCATAGGAAATTTGTCCCCAAATTTGTCTCATAGATTAGTATTATCTTCTTGGATTTTGTGACTTTTTAAAACCCATAATATTTGCTTCTGACCCCATAAGGTTTAGATAACCAGAATATAGCATTTAGAATCATCCTTCGGTATATTGCTACCAGGAAACCCTGCAGATACCCTAATCTGTGGATGGTCGCGTCCTTAACATAAAATGGGGTACCTGTGGATTCTGAGGGCTGACTATATATAGATTCTACTCATGATTTGGAGAAAGGCAAAAATTTAAATTAAACAAAATGGTAGCACAGGTTATCCTGAGTGAATATGTGTTAAGGAAATCCAGGGTGATTAACAATAAAATTATAACAAATTTTCTGGAAAAACAGATACTAGATACATTTACCTTTATCAATCCAGAAGAACACTTCTAATTCCAATCAAAGCCCCTGAGCTTTGATGACTTTGATCTTGATTTTTGAAGTTTATTTCCATGCTCCTACCCATTTCACCTCTAATATTATATTTTTCACTTTAGTTCTTTTTAGTAATATCAGAGGATTAAATGAGAAACTAAGACTCATTCCCTTTGAAATATATATAATATTTTTATCAATCTCTAAATTTGTGCTTCTCTTATTTGTCAGTTAAAAACAAAACAATAAAACACCATACTCAACAAAATTGAAGACATTTAAAAATGACCACACCTGATCTCTTTAATCACTCCTTTCCCTCACTGACTTGCAATTGTAGCTTGTTTTCTTCCTCTCTCTCAGGGTGATTTTATGTATATGTATGTATGTGTGTGTGTATACATATATATATATATATTTTTTTTTTTTTTTCTCCTGCAGTAAGCATTTAGAAAATGCAGGTGTAAGTTAATCCACTATTTAAGCACTTTTTAAAATTCTTCATTATGGTATTACAAATCACTGTTGATTTCTGTGGGGAATAGTCTGCATTTCAGATTATTGCTTTGCTGTTAGCAATAAAGGAAAGGCACATACTATATTTTTTGAACCTGAAGAAAATTTCCTTGAGCCAAATTGAGTCTTAAAATTATGTGTTGTTTTCCCTATCTGCCTTCTAGAGATGAATCACAATTAGCAGAATTGACTTCCTCAAAGTAACAGATTTTGTTAGTAATCATTTCTAGACCAGGACTCAGGTATCCTGACTCACTACCTGATGTGCTTGTGATTATCCAGTGTACCTACTCAATTTTAGTTCGCCAGCTGTATCCACACAATAAGCATGCATATACATGGAATTTATGGCAAAAATAAAGCCAGTGAAATCTGAACATCTGCTCTCAAGCTAGTGTGGGAAAAATTACCACTTAGCACTGTAGTGATCATACTTAATGCATGTTCCTGTTTGCCACTTAGTGAAAATGTTCTCTTAACCATTTATTTCTGATTACTTGACTTAAATTAATGCCTTAGCTGTGAACTGGCATCTGCGATTTGACTGGTATGACAGAATATAGAATTTGGTTACAGAGCGTATCAAATGCTCCATGTGACCTGCCTAGATTCCCATTATTTGATTGGTATGCCCATTCCCCAGCTGTTGCAACTCTATCTTCCTGGAGGCTTGGACATAGCAGATGGAAACTGTCCCTATGGGAGATGCCTGAGAAGCTGTGCCTTGTCCCCAGTGGGTGATCTTATGCCAATCATTGACACTGGTTGCCTTGTCTCTAGGTAAGACAAATTTTGTCTTGCAACTCATACTCCAGATCCCCCCATAGGATTATACTTGAGCTAGATTTGTCTTCAACTGTATATTATTTACCTTTTATCCAGCAGCCTGTTTTGCTCACTCCCTTCTCCTGACAGCACCCCTCAAGAAATCATCTGTTCAAGAATCTCTATCTCAGGCTCTAGTTTTAAGTAAATTGTGTCTCATGTGGTAACATGTGACATCAATCAATACATACATTAGAAGTGACTCTAGGAACAACAAAACCTAAACTGACTAGACTGAATCAACTCATCCACTTGAATGGCCTGGCAGAAGATATATGTCCATTTCTAGCTATAAACTTTACCTACTCTATTTTCTACTTGTTTTACACATGATAATAGACATTCAAGAGAAAATTCTGAAAGAAGGCCAAAACAAGAAATAATAATAATAATAAAGAATCAGAATCAGAGATAACAGAAATAGTAGAACTATCAGACAGGAACTGTAAAATAACTATTGCCAATATATTAATGGTTTATTAAAGAAAAAACAGACAATGTATATGAACAGATGAAGTATTTGTACAGAAAGAAATTAGTAATGAAGGTTGTTAATTAGGAAATTAGTAATGAAGATCACATAAAAATTCTAGAAAAAAAACACATTCAGAAACGAATAATGATAAATCAAAAAAGATTTAAAAAAACAAAAAAAATGAAAAACAAACAAAAGAAATGAATAATGATAAATCACTAGCACACTCAGCAGAGGAAAGGAAAAGTTAACTTGCAGACGGGTAATTAGAAAATGTCTACACTGAGACACAAAAGAGAAGAAAAGAGTAAAAAGGGAAAGACAGTAAAACAGAACAGGTCATCAAAGAGTTGGGAATGAAATTAACCAGTATAACATTTGTATAGCTACAGAAAGACAATCAATCGAGACCTAAGATGAAAGAACTTTAGGAGAGATAAAAATAAAATAAAAAATAAAGTAAGGTAAATTCTATGCACTTAGCCTTGATGTTGAGATGTTCATTCAGTTCCTGGGATTTTTGTCAATCTTTTTGTTAGGTAGTTAGAATAAGAAAAAGAAGTCCAAAATGGCAGTGGCTAAAGAAGGGAAAAGCCCGTGAAAATAGAACAAAGGAAAGTCCAAGGACCAGAGTAAGGACCTCAGGTAAAACAAACAGCCCTCCTGGCTAGCCCAATTTACATAGGGCAGGCTCAGGGGGGAGGAAGCAAGTGTATAAATGAAGGAAACCTAGAAGGATTGAGGCCTCTCTTCTCTTGTCTTTTGGGTCATCCCGCCTTCACTCCTCAAGGTGTACTATCCTTTGTTTTTCCTAATAAAACTGAGCTATAACACTGCTCTGTCCGTTACTTAAAGTTTTTGCTTCAGTGAGACAGAATCGAGGAAATTACACGTCTATGGAGCCGTGACTCAGATTTAACCTGGCTGAAACAACCTTGGATTGGCCCCTGCAAAGTGGAAGCCAAGCAAAGCAAAAGCCCAACTCAGGGAAAGCTCTCACGGTGGAAGCTGAAGGCAAAGAAAACCCAACACAGTGGAAGTGACAAGAAGCTCAACGTGCTGGAAACCAGGACAGCAAAAGCAAACTCAGCAGAAAGCTCACGCGTCTCAGTCTCAGATTCCAGACGGTTAAGGTAGGAGGTCCTCACTCCTATGGCTGGAAGGACATATGGCTAACAAAATCTTAATTCCTTTACAATCTCTTGTTTCTTGCCTCCTTGAAGCCCCCAGGAACAGGCAAACGACAGTGGGTGCAATTGAGGGACTCTGGCAGGGGCTGCTCCTCAGTGTGTCCCAAAGGCTCCACTATCTGCTGGGCCCCAGTAGATGTTTCCCAAGTGGATGGGGATTCTTCTGTCCTTAATCTTCTTTGTACCAAGGATCATGTCAATGAAAACTGTGAGCACAGATGTTTAGCAAATTTTCTGGCAGGTTATGAAGGCGATTCCTCGGCATGTTTTTCCCATTGCTTTTTCCTCCCGTCCTTCAGCTCCTCTCTCCCTCTCTCCTGGGACTTGAGCCCAGCCAAAACCCATGGTGCATGGTTTTAGGACCTAATGAAGCTCAGGCTCTTGATGTCTCATTGCAAAAAAATTCAGTGAGAGACACAGCTATAGGTAAGAGGTGGATTTGTTCAGACTTAGAGAGAAGCACACTCTGCAGTGTGTGGACCATGGAAAGGGCAAGTGTTGTGGCCATGGAATGTGGTGTGGTTGGTTTTTTCTGAGCTGGGTGATTTAATATGCTAATGAGTGGGAGGATCATTCCAATAATTGGGGAAGCAACAATTGACAGTGCCTTGGAACTGCCTGTCACCTCTGGGTATGTCATTTAGCTTGCAGATTGAAGATCAAGGTTTATTTGAATTTGACTTGTCATCTTGGACTCATTTGATTTTAATCGGTTTATGTTATGCGCTTGGGCTATGTCATTCTTTCAAAAGTTGTGCCCTGCCCCTTCCCTCCTGTTTCATGCCTGAGCCTTGTCCAGGTCCACAATGTTGCCTTTGCAATCTTCTTGAGGGACAACCAGAAAACAGTTGGCCCTTGGGAGTGAAATACTGTATAATATCCAATCCCTCTAGATATTCAGGCCTTCATCTTCCCTGTTTCTTACAACATGTGCAACAACAGCATCTCTCAGTGAACCCACTATGGTGGGTGACAGGAACACAATGCCTGCTAGAAGTCCATCTGTTGTTGGCATCACTTCAAGGGCAATTGGGCTTCCAGGGATAATGTTTGCTGCTTTAAGAGTTAGCCCTGCAAGCCATTTGTGCCTAAACCCTTACCACCCTTCACCTAAAGGTACAAACATACCCCGGATCAAATCTCCACTCCACTTTAATGGAACACCTGGTCTATTGCCTCTTATCAATTTGTTCCTAAGCCACTTCCACTTACTAACTCCTACAACCAGGACTCTGCCCCCCTTTGGCAACATGATACACCCAGCCTATTATTAAAATACCCTTAATGCTTCTAACAGGACCAGATAACCCACTCCTTCCTCACTACTTCTATTATTAGCTAAAGTGGATCTATGGCAATGAAATATTTACCATTGGAAACACCCTAAACTGCTCTTATGGAGGACTAGGGGAGGAAATCAGTGACTTACATTCCCTCAGAGCAATAAGGGGATAATTCTTATGGCTATTTCACCAGGTTCCCAGTCTCAGGGCACAGACGTGGATTACTTTACATCATGATATCTATTCCCATCTGCAGTGGACAAACCAGCAATGAGTTAAGATTACAACCCCTTAATCCCAGCACTGGACACCTGGAGACCTTGCAGACGTCCACCTCCAGTCCAGCGGTTCCAGGAGGTGGACCTGCCTCGACCTGCTTAGGGATCTTGTCCTCCAAAGTTTGTCATGCCTCAATCTACTCAAAGATCCACCAGTCCAGGGGTCCCAGGGGCTCTACATGTCTCGATCTGCCCAGGGACCCAATTATCGGGAGGCCAACATGCCTAGACTTGCTGGGGGATTCGATCTCCAGGAGGCTATCATGCCTCAATCTGCCTGGGGATCTGCACCTGACCTGGAGATGCCCAGCTCTCAGGTTTCAACAGTATTGGGTAGGATAAACTTCAGAAAAACTCACCCCTAAGGAAGTCCACCCATGGAAATAGAAGGAAGCCTATTAGTTGTGGTGCTGTGCCTGGTCTCAGCAATAACTCAGGAGTCCAACGAGAACACAATTGCCATTCTGGAAAGTATAAAAGAGGCCCTCCAAAAGTTTACCAATCTGGATTTAGACTGTTATGAGGCACAGGTGATTTTAAAGGACAAATTCCTGTTCCAATATTCATTAGACATCAGGATAAAGTAACAACAGCTCCAGCAGCAGGACTCTGCTGCCTCTTTAGATGAGATGGTCCAGACGGTCACCAATATCTTTTATAACAGAGAGCAAGAAAAGGAGGCCCATGCCCAGGAAAGGGAGAAAAGGAAAGGGACAAGGCATGTCCAGCTGCTGGCCACCTTCCAGGGAAGCCCTATGGCAAACCCTGAGTCCTTAAGGACAAGGCTCGAGGCAAATGCCTAATCTGTAGATGGACGGGACATTGGGCCAAAGACAACAGGACTGAAGCAGCCCGCTCGAGCCAGCCCACCTGTCACAGATGACCATCATGGGGCTGGAGCCAAGAGTTCAACTGGATGTGGCAGGTAGATCTGAGAATTTCTTGGTTGACATAGGGGCTACCTACTCTGTCCTGATCTCCTACTCCAGAGCCTTCTCCTCCCAACCTGTACCATTTTGGGTGCTACAAGAAAAACAATTACAAAAATATTCACCTGAACACTTCATTGTTGCTTAGGTGGACAAATATTTTCCCAACAGTTTCTGGTGGCCCCTAACTGCCCTACTCCCTTATTGGGAAGCGATCTTTTTGCGCCTTCAAAAACTTGCAGCTACTGTAGTCCTGATAGAAGATGCTTTAAAACTCTCTTGGGAGCGAATTAACTATTTTTACCAGCTGCCAAGTGATACAACTCCGAAATGGGAGAGACCATTTCTGGATGTCTGATCAAAGAATCCTCACATATCAAATAGTGCTGTTGGAAAATCCAGGCCTGACTATATCCTCTTGTGAGGTTCTTAACCCAGCTACCCTCCTGCCTACCTGCAAGGGCTCTTTCCCCTTACACTCTTACCTAGAAACTTTGGACCACTGGACAAAACCCCGAGAGACTGTCAGAAGATCCTCTGACCAATCCTGAGGAAATCTGGTACACTGATGAAAGCAGCTTTGTCTTGGATGGAAAAAGAAGAGCTGGAAATGCAGTAGTCTCCAATTTTGAGATAGAGACTAAACCTTTGCCACCAGGTACTTCAGCCCAATTGGCTGAGCTCATAGCCCTGACTCGAGCTTTAGAGCTGGGAAAAGGAAAAAGAGTAGCCATTTACACTGACTCCAAGTATGCCTTTCTGGTGCCACATGCACATGCTGTTATTTGGAAAGAAAGAGGCCACTTGACCACCCGAGGGTCCACAATCAAATATGGTGATCAAATCCTTAGGCTCTTGGAGGCAGTCCAACTGCCCACCGAGGTTTCAGTCTCCCATTGTAAAGGACACCAAAAAGGGAGCATGGAAGTGACACAAAGGAACCAAGCAGCTGATTAGGAAGCTAAGAGAACAGCATTGCAAAAAAATGACCTAATAGAAAAACTAAGGGGTTTCCACCTTAATTCCACAGACTAATTTGCCAGAAAGTCCTTCATATACTGAAGGGGAGACTCTTAAAGCTAAGAGTAAAGGCTTTCAAGAAGATCATATGGGGTGGTTCACAGAGGGACTCCTTTTTCTGCCTGAGAACGTCCAATGGAAGTTGGTTAATTCCTTGCATGTCACCACTCATTTAGGGGAGAAGGCCCTCCAAAGATTACTAGAAAGGCCCTTCAGAGGAACAGGGCTCCAAATGACTATAAGGCAAGTGGTCTCCTCTTGTCCCACTTGCCAATTAAACAACCCCCAAGGAGCTCAAATACCCCAGCTGGCTCAGCCCGTCCAAGGACGTGGGACCTACCCAAGAGAGGACTGGGAGATGGACTTCACCCAGATGCCAGTTTCTCAAAGGTATAAATAGCTATTAGTCATGATAATCAACAGGATTGATTAAAGGCTTTCCTACCTGGACTGAGAAGGCTGAGGAGGTGGTTTAAAAAAAACTGCTCCATGAAATCATTCGAAGATTTGGTCTGCCCACATCATTACAAAGACACAATGGGACATCATTTACTTCTAAGTCATCCAAGGGGTCTCTAAAGCATTGGGCATTGCTTATGATTCCCATTGTGCCTGCAGGCCTCAATTTCCAGGAAAAATAAAAAGAGCCAACCAATTCTTAAAATCAGCGATAAAAAAGATAACCCAGGAGACCTTCCTGGGATGGAAGGAGGCATTACCAATAGCTCTCCCCTGTACCTGTATTGTCCCTCAGGAACAGGTCAGTCTTAGTACTTATGAGATGCTATATGGGAGACCTTTTGTTTATGTCAATGACCTCTTTCTAGATCCAGAGTCTTATACCATGGCCATTGGGCAATTCCAACAGGATATACACTTTGGGGTGTCAAGCAGGACCCAGAAGATTCTAAAGAGTCACCACTATATGCTCCAGGGACTCAAGTCTTAATTAAAATCTGGAAAGATGAGTCCCAAAGGCTCAACTCCAGCCCATGTGGAAGGGCCCCTACCTTGTAATATTTTCTACCCCCATAGCCTTCAAGGTACCAGGAGACAAATCCTGGATTCACTAATCATGAGTCAAGCCACGAAAGAAAACAGAAGAGGACACTCAATATACCTGTCAACAAGCTACAACATGCAGTACCAGTTCAACAAGGATATATAAAACTATAGTTTACCATGGAAAACATCAGTCACCCGTAGATGGACACTGCTATAAGGACTCTGAGGCTTGAGACTAGCGAGAGGGAGAGGCCCAATGCCCCTCGCCATCCCAGTTCAGCAGAAAGTAGCTAGAGAGACCTCAATGCCCCTATTCCCAAAGAATTGGGCCTCCCAGCTCTTTAGGGGGAATGTTAGGTAGTTAGAATAGGAAAAAGGAGTCAAAATGGCGGTGGCTAAAAGACAAAGAAGGGAAAAGCCTGCGAAAATAGAACAAAGGAAGGTCCGAGAACCAGAGTGAGGACCTCAGGTAAAACGAACAGCCCTCCTGGCTAGCCCAGTTTACACAGGGCAGGCTTGGGGGGAGGAGACAAAAGTATAAAAGGAGGAAGCCTAGAAGGATTGAGGCCTCTCTTCTCTTGTCTCTTGGGTAAGTCCACTCTCATTCCTTGAGGGTGTACTATCCTTTGTTTTTCCTAATAAAACTGAGCTATAACACCGCTCCATCTGCCACTTCAAATTTTTGCAGTGGCGAGACAGAACCAAGGAAATTACACACTCCCCCGACATTTTTATAAATTAACTCTACATTGTGTTTGTGGTGGTCTTGAGTGGGAGAAACTTTCCCACTTTTCCCCAAATGGTAGCAGACTTCTTAAGTCTAAGATGTTTATCTACTCATTGCCTGGAGGCCAGCGAGTTCACTTCTGCCTCCCCCAATGGCCCACCCCAGAAGCAGTAGCACTTTTTGGAACCCTGAGTACCATAATGTTTTCTCTCTTCCCCTAGTAGTTGAAAGTTTTCTTTGATAAAAAGAACAGTCCCCGGATATGGGTAGCATTTTTTTCTGGTCTCTAGGAACAATCAATAAACTCCCAGATGCTCCTGCCATCAAGGGACTCTCTCTAGTCTTTGGTTTCCCCGCCAATCTCTTCATGAGCACCCAGTCAAAAGCCTGTAAAAACAGAGTTAGTGAGTGACTGTGAACTCCCCTTACGTTCAAAGGTCACAATTTCTTTTCTAAACTGTCCAGTTAGTCCAATCTCAGCCTTTAATGGTTTACTGACATTTTATCTGAATTCTCTCTTACCTGCTTATGTGACAGCCACGTCTTGCATACTGCCAGATGTGGAAAAGTTTTCTGGTCCTCATCACCTGTTAGAAAAGCTTGTCATTGTTCCCAAGTCCGTTAACCCAGTTGATTTGAAACTTTGACTCTCTAGTGGACTCAAGAAAATTTACAATTTTTGTAAATTTTCCGTTTTACTTGTAGTGTAAACGTTTCACCTGTGAATTTCTACATCTTAAATGAAAGCAGAATTCACAGCATGCACTTTAAATAATACAATAGGCTCATTTACTACTAGGATACAGCCTACTTCAGTACCTGATCTTCTTCCATGCCACTTTGGGAAAAGAGTTTTTCTCATGTATTTCTACTCAGGTCCCCTCTTCTCTGTTTGGTATATTGTGAATTTGTTGAGGACAATGTATATTAGGACTATCTAACATTTACTGCTACTATCTTCCACTGGAATATAAGAAATTGAAATTGTATGAGTGTGTGTGTAGGTGTTTGAATTAGAAAGGAACAAATAAAATGTTGAAGAATGATGGAGTGTACTTTTGGGGTAAGATTATTAAATTGAACTGTTGTCATTTTAAAGAGAGAGAAGATAAGTAACACTGTGTAGTGGAGTTTAAAATTGGGAGAACTATAATGATATTCTGGAGATCTGAATCTTCAAATTCCTACCCTGGAATCTCAATTTCTATATCACAAAAACCTACATTTGAATAATTTTCAGGGTTTGTGTAACAAGCACATAAGCTAATATTCCAGTCTTACTTATTTTCTTCTCCCCTGTGCTCAGAATTCTGCTAATGAAATAGTAAGTGCTCTAAAACTATCAGTCCTGGTTGAAAAGCATTAAGAAATCCATCTTATATGGGAGTGAAAAATGTTTTTAAAACTGTTTTTTTATGTTTAACTGTAAACAATTTTTTTAAATTACTGAAGATTTCAAAATAATTTATTCAAACAAAATTCACCATGTCTATAGGAAAACTCATTTGTTGACCTCAATTGCAATTAGGATCAAATGAAAAATGTAAAATAAAATTAAAATAGTTACTTATGCTATGTATTTAAAAGTTTATAGTCTGCAAAATAAGTCAATCTTCTGTTCAGCTTGTCTTCCATTCTGTATAATAGAATTTTAATTGATAATTTCTACCAAGTATCCAAATGTCTGGAAAAATAAAAGTATCAGTTAACCTATCATTAAATCATTATCAAAAATATCAAAGAAAAAAGTGTGATATAAATAAGATACTGTTTAACATGCTTCAATTCTACTTAATTAATTAACCACATATTAAATTCTTCCAAGAGATGAAGTGTCCTTTGTAGTAGTAGGAAAGGTGAATATTCACTCCTCTTGGAAATAAAACTCATATCTGAAAGATATGGGAAACACTGGAATGTTAGATTTCAACAACTTTCACAGTGACTATCACTAAGTACCTCACAGTGACTATTGCTAAACCTTACTTCAGGAAAGGGGGAAGGCAAAATCCATCTGGCTCAGGGGAAGGCTGGGAATCTCCTCTGCTTTCAGCCCACAGGCTTCTTCCCCTCCTATCCCACCCCCCAATGATTTGATGGGATGATAAGTTAAAGCTCTATGTTTCCCACCTCCCTCCCCCCACCAAAAAAAAAAAAAAAAACAAACACAAAAAACCAAAAACAGAAAACAGCTCCTTATTGGAGTCAGGATTTGTTTCAAAAAAGACTAGAGGTCTGTTATTATTATTATTACAAGTAATCCTTTCCCACTCAAAACCCATCATAATGTTAGGTTAATAAAAAAGAAGAACAGCAGGAATTCAGAGACTGTCTTAAATCCAAGGTCTAGGCTCACAGTTCAGTTCAGTTCAGTCACTCAGTTGTGTCCTACTCTTTGTGACCCCATGAACCGCAGCACTCCAGGCCTCCCTGTCCATCACCAACTCCTGGAGTTTACCCAAACCCATGTCCATTGAGTCAGTGATGCCATCCAGCCATCTCATCTTCTGTCATCCCCTTCTCCTCCTGCCCTCAATCTTTCCCAGCATCTGGGTCTTTTCAAATGAGTTAGCTCTTTGCATCAGGTGTTCAAAGTATTGGAGTTTCAGCTTCAACATCAGTCCTTCCAATGAATAACCAAGACTGATATCCTTTAGGATGGACTGGTTGGATAACCTTGCAGTCCAAGGGACTCTCAAGAGTTTTCTCCAATGCCACAGTTCAAAAGCATCGATTCCTCTGTGCTCAGGTTTCTTTATAGTCCAACTCTCACCTCCATACATGACCACTGGAAAAACCATAGCCTTGACAAGATGGACCTTTGTTGATAAAGCGATGTCTCTGCTTTTGAATATGCTGCCTATGTTGGTCATAAATTTCCTTCCAAGGAGTAAGTACCTTTTAATTTCATGGCTGCAATCACCATCTGCAGTGATTTTGGAGCCCAAGAAAATAAAGTTAGCCACTGTTTCCACCGTTTGCCCATCTGTCTGCCATGAAGTGATGAGACCGGATGCCATGATCATAGTTTTCTGAATGTTGAGCTTTAAGCCAACTTTTTCACTCTCCTCTTTCACTTTCCGGAGAAGGCAATGGCACCCCACTCCAGTCCTCTTGCCTGGAAAATCCCATGGACAGAGGAGTCTGGAGGGTTGCACTCCACGAGGTCGCTAAGAGTCAGACACGACTGAGCAACTTCACTTTCACTTTTCACTTTCATGCATTGGAGAAGGAAATGACAACCCACTCCAGTGTTCTTGCCTGGAGAATCCTAGGGACGGCGGAGCCAGGTGGGCTGCCATCTATGGGGTCGCACAGAGTCGGACACGACTGAAGTGACTTAGCAGCTTAGCAGCTTTCACTTTCATCAAGAAGTTCTTTAGTTCTTCTTTGCTTTCTGCCATAAGGGTGGTATTATCTGCATATATGAGGTTATTGATATTTCTCCCGACAATCTTGATTCCAGCTTGTGTTTTCTCCAGCCCAGCGTTTCTCATGATGTACTCTGCATATAAGTTAAATAAGCAGGGTGACAATATACAGCCTTGACGTACTCCTTTTCCTATTTGGAGCCAGTCTGCTGTTCCATGTCCAGTTCTAACTGTTGCTTCCTGACCTGCATACAGGTTTATCAAGAGGCAGGTCAGGTGGTCTGGTATACCCATCTCTTTCAGAATTTTCCAGTTTATTGTGATTCACACAGTCAAAGACTTTGGCATAGTCAATAAAGCAGGCATAGATGGTTTTCTGAAACTCTCTTGCTTTTTTGATGATCCAGCGAATGTTGGCAATTTGATCTCTGGTTCCTCTGCCTTTTCTAAAACCAGCTTGAACATCTGGAAGTTCACAGTTCACGTATTGCTAGGCTCACAATGTCTCTGTAAGACAGAGGATTTACTAGGAAAACTGAGGGTCCACCTGATCAAGTACCAAGCAGTAGCCTACAGCTCTAAGGGGTGCCAAGAGTGTGAGTAGAAACCCTTCTATAACTAGCACAAGATTGCAGAGATTTCTAAGAGCAGTGTAGAAACACAGAAGAAAACCTTTCACATACCCAAGAACCACACTAAGTAAAAGGTAAGAGCAATCTACACATATCAATGGAAAGCATAACCATCCAAGAAATAGATTCACAAAAATATGAAAACTAATTCATGATGAAGATACATAGGGGAAATTTTCTTTTTAATTGATTAGAAAAAGGATAGTTTTTTCAACAAGCAGTACAGAAACAATTAGATAACCCTTTGCAGAATGAGAACTTTGACACATACTTCACATACATAAATTTTAGCATAAAATGGATCACAGGCCTAAATAATATAAAATTATCAAATGTCTTTGGGGATATATATTGGGAGATCTGACTATGATACTGACTCAGACAAAGGTTTTTTAGAGAAAATATCAAAAGCCTAATGTATAAAGAAAGAAATGATAAATTGGACTTCATCAAAATTAAGCATGTTTTGTCTGCAAAAGATACTGTTCAATGACACTGTAGGCCACAAAAATGGAGAAAATATTTGCAAATAAAATTCAGCTATAAGAAAACAAATAATTCAATAAAAAATAGGCAAAGTTCCTGTACAGACACCATACCAAAGGAGACAGGTGGATGGCATATAAGATGTTCAACATCATTAGTCATTAAACAAAAATTAATCATGGTACAACCGCTAGAATGTCCTAAATTTTTAAAAGATGGAAAATACCAAATTCTGACAAAATGAGCAACAGAAGAAAATCTCAGTGGGCATGGCAAATTATATAGTCAATTCGAAAAAGGGTGTGGTCATTTCTTATATATTTAAAAATATACTTATTATACATCACAGCAATTTTACTCATATATTTAGTAAAATGAACAGGAAACAGGTTTGCATAAAAATATTTATATGAATGCTTATGAGACATTTGTACTTGAGAAGAATGCATTTCTGTTCTTGGGTAGAAAGTCCTATATATATGTGTGTGTGTGTGTGTATGTATGTATATATATATATATATATTAGCTTCCTTTGTTCTCAATATATAAAGCAAATATTGACAGATCTGAAGAGAGAAATCAACAACTATACAGAGTAGGAGACTCCAATACACTGTTTTTGATAATGGGTAGAACATCTAGCCAACAATCTGTCTTTCCTTATAAGAGCACTAATTGCTTTCATGAGGACTGAATTACCTCCCAAAGGCCTTACCTTCTAATATCTTCCCCAACCTTCTAATATCATTGCATGGGGGTGGGGGTGGGTGGGTGAGTAGGATTTCAACATTCAAATTTTGAGGGTACACAAACATTTAAGCATAACACTGTTCTAATCTTGAAAATATGGCTCAATTGAATATGCAAAATCTAAAAAAATATTATTAAATGTCTTATGGTTCTTTAAAAGATGGATTCTCTCTTGTAGGTGCTTTTAAAGATTTCCTTATTTACTAACATTTTAAATCTGGGAAATTTTAGAGAGCACTAGTACTGAAATAGATGTATTCATTGTAAGACTGTTTGATAATGAGCAGTTTGAGAGTTCTGTTTCTCACTGGCCAAGTCACAAAGCTCATTTTACCTGAATGAGAATGAAATTGTCAGGGGAGTGTGTAATTTCTTTGGTTCTGTCTCACCGCAGCAAACATTTGAAGTGACAGACGGACCAGTGTTATCGCTCAGTTTTATTGGCAAGCAAAGAAAAAGACATCCTCAAGGCGTGAGGGCAGGCCGACCCAAAAGACTGGAAGAGAAGAGAAGGCCCCAGCTCAGTTTTGGCTCCTCTTTTCATATGTTTTTTTTCTCCTCCCCCTGGGCCAGACCTATGTAAATTGGGCTATCCAGGAGGGCTGTTTGTTTTACCTGAGGTCCTCACTCAGGTTCTCAGACCTTCCTTTGTTCTATTTTCGCAGGCTTTTCCCTTCTTTGTCTTTTAGCCACTGCCATTTTGGAGTCATTTTTCCTATTCTAAAGGAAAGTCGCTCAGTCGTGTCCGACTCTTTGCGACCCCGTGGACTGTAGCCTGCCAGGCTCCTCCGTCCATGGGATTCTCCAGGCAAGAATACTGGAGTGGTTTGCCATTTCCTTCTCCAGGGGATCTTCCCGACCCAGGGATCGAACCCAGGTCTCCCGCATTGGAGGCAGACGCTTTAACCTCTGAGCCACCAGGGAAGTCCAATTCTAACTGCCTAACAAAATCAACTAGGGATTTTATTCTTCACATATAAAGTAAGTTGTAGCAATCGAGAAATAATTTAAAACACTTAATTATCCTTTAATGAAAAGAACTTAGAGATTATTTTTATCAAACTTTTATCCCAATTTATGTCTCATGCAAAATACAATATGTTAATTTTTAGTAGTGTGTAACCATAAATCATAATAATTGTAACATTATGTAAAGCCAACTTGATGGGATAGAATTGTAATGAAATTTAGGAACACAGGAATTTAGAAAGAAAAATATTTTGTCATTTTGAATCCTGCTCTGTGTGTGTGTATGCGTGTGTGTGTGTGTGTGTGTGTAGGAGATGTAAGAGATATGCCCAATGGGCAAGTTGCTTTGCCTTTGTTACTTCTTTAAAATGAACTGGTTGGACATGGTACTAAGATCTTTCCCAGTTATAAAACTGACAGATACAGTGCTTCTCTTGTGACACCTCAGTAATTTCACTAAGTGAACATTGAAAGCTCTAATTAAAGCAGAGATAATTAGGATCAAATTAGAATCCTTCCCTTCTAAATTCCCCAAAGTCTTATTCCCCATGACAATAGTAAAAATATTTCAAGGATATTGACTTCTTTGGTAATGACATTATTCTAATACAAGGTATTTTATAAGTAAAATCAGGTCATTTTCTCCTTCACTTCTCTGAAATTTTTGTAGCTTCTAACATGGTATTTTGGGACCCAAATGAGCTACAGGCGGCTCTGAATACATGCATTACCTAATTCAGAGAGGTGTCTAACCTGATTTCAGTTTATCTTTGATGTTATTCTGGTCTATATTTTGGTAATACCACAAATGAATTTATGCTTAGTTTAATTTTCAGTTCAGTTCAGTTCAGTCACTCAGTTGTGTTTGACACTTTGTGACCCAATGGAGTGCATCACCCCAGGCTTCCCTGTCCAGCACCAACTCCTGGAGTTTACTCAAACTCATGTCCATTGAGTCAGTGATGCCATCCAGCCATCTCATCCTCTGTTGTCCCCTTCTCCTCCTACCTTCAATCTTTCCCAGCATCAGGGTCTTTTCAAATGAGTGAGCTCTTCGCATCAGGTGGCCAAAGTATTCTAGTTTCAGCTTCAACATCAGTCCTTCCAATGAATATTCAGGACTGATTTCCATTAGGATGGACTGGTTGGATCTCCTTGCAGTGCTAGGGACTCTCAAGAATCTTCTCTAACACCATAGTTCAAATGCATCAATTCTTCAGCATTTAGCTTTCTTTATAGTCCAACTCTCACATCCATACATGATTACTGGAAAAACCATAGCCTTGACTGCTGCTGTTACTGCTGCTAAGTCGCTTCAGTCATGTAAGACTCTGTGCGACCCCATAGACGGCAGCCCACTAGGCTCCGCCATCCCTGGGATTCTCCAGGCAAGAATACTGGAGTGGGTTGCCATTTCCCTCTCCAGTGCATGAAAGGGAAAAGTGAAAGTGAAGTCGCTAAGTCATGTCCGACTCTTAGCGACCCCATGGACTGTAGCCTACCAGGCTCCTCCGTCCATGGGATTTTCCAAACAAGAGTACTGGAGTGGGGTGCCATTGCCTTCTCCGATAGTCTTGACTAGATGGACCTTTGTTGGCAAAGTAACGTCTCTACTTTTTAATATGCTGTCTGCTGCTGCTGCTGCTAAGTCATATCAGTCGTGTCTGACTCTGTGAGACCCCATAGACGGCAGCCCACCAGGCTCCCCCGTCCCTGGGATTTTCCAGGCAAGAGTACTGGAGTGGGTTGCCATTGCCTTCTCTGTAATATGCTGCCTAGGTTGGTCATAACTTTCCTTCCAAGGAGTAAGTGTCTTTTAATATCATGGCTGCAGTCACCATCTGCAGTCATTTTGAAGCCCAGAAAAATAAAATCAGCCACTGTTTACACTGTTCCTCCATCTATTTGCCATGAAGGGATGGGACTGGATGCCATGATCTTAGTTTTCTGAATGTTGAGCTTTACGCCAATTTTTTCATCTCCTCTTTCACTTTCATCAAGAGGCCCTTTAGTTCTTCTTCACTTTCTGCCGTAAGTGTGGTGTCATCTGCATATCTGAGGTTATTGATATTTCTCCTGACAATCTTGATTCCAGCTTGTGCTTCATCCAGCCAAGCGTTTCTCATGATGTACTCTGCATGGAAGTTAAATAAGCAGGGTGACAATATACAGCCTCGACGGACTCCTTTTCCTATTTGGAACCAGTCTGTCGTTCCATGTCCAGGTCTAACTGTTGCTTCTTGACCTGCATACAGATTTCTCAAGAGGCAGGTCAGGTTGTCTGGTATTCCCATCTCTTGAAGAATTTTCCACGGTTTGTTGTGATCCACACAGTCAAAGGCTTTGGCATAGTCAATGAAGCAGAAATAGATGATTTTCTGGAACTCTCTTGCTTTTTCAATGATCCAGTGGATGTTGGTAACTTGATCTCTAGTTCCTCTGCCTTTTCTAAAACCAGCTTGAACATCTGGAAGTTCATGGTTCATGTATTGTTGAAGCCTGGCTTGGAGAATTTTGAGCATTATTTACTAGTGTGTGAAATGAGTGCAATTGTGTGGTAGTTTGAACATTCTTTGGCATTGCCTTTCTTAAGGATTGGAATGAAAACTGACCTTTTCCAGTCCTGTAGCCCCTGCTGAGTTTTCCAAATATGCTGGCATATTGAGTGAAATACTTTCACAGCATCATCTTTCAGGATTTGAAATAGCTCAATTGGAATTCCATCACCTCCACTAGCTTTGTTTATAGTCATGCTTCCTAAGGCCCACTTGACCTCTCATTCCAGGATGTCTGGCTCTAGGTGAGTGATCACACCGTCATGATTATCTGGGTCACAAAGATCGTTTTTGTACAGTTCTTCTGGGTATTCTTGCCACCTCTTCTTAATATCTTCTGCTTCTGTTAGGCCCATACCATTTCTGTCCTTCATTGTGCCCATCTTTGCATGAAATATTCTCTTGGTATCTCTAATTTTCTTGAAGGGGTCTCTAGTCTTATCCATTTTGTTGTTTTCCTCTCTTTCTTTAGATTGACAACTGAGGAATGGTTTCTTATCTCTCCATGCTATTCTTTGGAACTCTGCATTCTTTGGAACTGTGTTTAATTTTAGAAAAGAATAAATTTACAAAATATAGTATTCCCTCCCACACTTATATACTCTGACTGTGATGTTTGCATGCATGCTCAGTCTCTTCAGTAGTGTCTGGCTCTTTGGGACCCCATAGACTGTAGCCCACCAGGCTACTCTGTCCTTGAGATTTTCCAGACAAGAATACTGGAGTGCCATGCCCTCCTCCAGGGGATCTTCCCGACCCTGGTTTGAATCCATATCTCCTGCATCACAGGGGGATTCTTTACCACTGAGCCTCCTAGGAAGCTCCTCTCTGACTTCAATAGCTGGTCTTAACTTTCCCCTCTGCCTTTTTAATTTTAGGTAGAGTTCTTCCTGACTGAAAATGAAATTGCTCAGTTGTGTCTGACTCTTTGCGACCCCAGGGACTGTAGCCTACCAGGCTCCTCCGTCCACGGGATTTTCCAGGCTAGAGTACTGGAGTGGGTTGCCATTTCCTTCTCCAGGGGATCTTCACAACCCAGGGATTGAACCCAGGTCTCCTGCATTATAGGCAGATGCTTTACCCTCTGAGCCACCAGGGAAGTCCTTGGCCCCTAATCTCCCTTTTCTTAGAGCATTTACTTTCAAAACTTTACAGCTATAAATTCTTTCTCTCCTCCTTTGAGATGCAAATCTTCTCACAGCCTCTTCTCAGTTTTACAACCCAGAAACATCCTTGTAAGTGACCTAGGAGCCATCCTACAAAAACACAATCATCAAGAAAGATGGGGTCCACATCTCCCAGTGTCTGGGGGAGGGTAGGGGTCTAACTTCTAAAAGTTCTAATTAGCAAACACAGTTGGCTTAATCATATTGACTAACCTCCCCATTACTATCCTCTAATAAATTTCCATTAACTCATCTCAACACTTAAAAACTCTTCTGCATTTCATTTCTGGGAAATTGAGTTTAATCTCTATGCCCTTTGACAATTTTCTTAATTCCTGTTACAAAAGTTTTGAATAATTTCTTCCTTGCCTGTTTAACATGTGTGGTATAGTTTTTTTTTCTCACAATTCCAGAGTGGAGAAGAAAGTGCAATATATGCTAAATCTCAACTTGTCATAGAAAGATAAAGCCCAATTAATAAAAAGTAATATGTTTCAGTTCTGACAAAAGTGATGATATAAAGTATGATTCCAAACTTGAAACATTCCTAACTATGTGTATTAGTACAATTTCTCTAAGTAAGTAATGCTATATGATATATGTTTATACACATCAAGTTGTTATTTATGGGCTTCCTGAATAGCTTAGCTGTTAAAGAATCTGCCTACAATGCAGGAGACCCCATTCCATTCCTGGATTGGGAAGATCCCCTGGAGAAGAAATAGGCTACTCACTTCAGTATTCATGGGTGTCACTGGTGGCTCAGACAGTAAAGAATCCACCTGCATTGTGGGAGACCTGGGTTTGATCCCTGAATTGGGAAGATCCATTCCAGTATTCTTGCCTGGAGAATCCCCATGGACAGAGGTGCCTGTTGAGCTACAGCCCATGGGGTCACAAAGAGTCAGACACTACTAAGCACAGCACAATTGTTATTTATATTAGAAAATACATGATAAAATATAAATATACATAATTATTTATATATTCTATCATATATATTGTATGTTATATATATATGAATAAAAGCAATTTTTATTTTAAATTTCCCAACTTGTTTTTCTCTCTTACTTCATAGAGCAATAATATAACGACTCAAGCAAACTGACTCTTTTTACCAACAGCTTGCTAAGGATATATTTGTGTATATGCAGTAGCACTGGTGGTAAATAACACACCTGCCAATGCAGGTGACATAAGAGAAGCAAGTTTGATCCCTGGGCCAGGAAGGTCCCCTGGGTGAGAAAATGGCAACCCACTCCAGTATTCCTGCCTGGAAAATCCCATGGACAGAGTAGCCTGGTGGGCTAAAGTCCATGGGGTCACAAAGAGTCAGAAATGACTTAAGCAAGCACATATACATATATATGTATATATATTTGCTTATTAGTCTTATTACATAGTCTGTTATAGAAGTTATGATCAAATGAATAAGTTATACTTTTGAGCTTTTAAAGCATTCTTTGTAAAGAATAAGGAGAAACTCAGAGAGTTGGGAAGAAAATAAATAAAACAAAAAGAATAAAAAGCAGATTGGAGTATTTGTTTTATGAAGAAATCTTGAAGAAAAAAAAGTCTTGAAGGAGTGAAGTCAAAGCAAGTGGCTTTTATTTTGCTTTGATTAAGAAGGTGTGGTTCTGACATTTATGTAGGGGGTTAATCTAGGCTCCTTAGAGCTGTTATTTTATTGGTACTTTGGCATAATATCATGTGGATGAGGCCAAACCCACTTTGAATTATTTTATTATTCATTTAATCTCTTATTATTTTATAATTCATTTAATAATACCTGTCTTATATCCCATCAACGTGTGGAGATGGTGACAGCTAGCAATATTTAAGAGTATGCATCTGAGATATTGAAAGAGAAACTATCCACCCATGGTTGAGCTGGAAGAGAAACTACTTACAAGAAAGAAAATGTTCATTAAATTTTTCCCTGTATATTGAGTCTTAACTGTGGATAATATTCAATAACTGAGTCTTTTGAAAAGTAGTTATGTAGCTAAGGTTTCATGAACACCATTTTCTCATCTGAAAAACTGCTTGAGTTTGTGTGTGTGTGTGTGTATGTGTGTGTTTGTGTTTGCTTTGTTTTTCACTCAATTCTATTGGAGAATTCAGGTAAAAAACATGGATAACATCATGTATTTCCACTTGATAAAAATCAAAATCTTTTTTAAATGTCCCATAGCAGATAGGACAAAGCTCCTTGAAGGGATGAATCATGTAGAGATCATATTTGTTTCAATAAATGACTTGTCATCTAATGCCTGTTTTCTTCTCAGGGGAAGAATAGACTAATACTTGACTGCAGGAACACTGGATATACTGGTATTACTCACTGACAAATATATGAACTCTGTTTGCAGTTTTTCTTAGAAGAATCACACTTAGGAACTCCTAATTATACAATATGTCAGCTAAGAGATATGGAATGACAATTTAAAGGTTTTCTTTCAAACTATGACTTCCATTTATTTTGTAAGTGATATTATTTATTGTATGAGAGTAGATATTCGTAGCATTTTGTACTTCTTAAAACTAAAGGAAATTTTCAAACACCTAAAAATCTGAGAACCTATAAGTACTGTGTTGGTCAAGCAAATGAGAATTCTGGTAGATGGGAAATGAGTGTAAGAAATATAAAATTAGTGACTATACAGGAAGAGATGGGCTACAAAGACAGTTTGAAGTATGTGAAAATATATTTAATGTATGCTAAGAGATTAGGATGGACATATTTTGCTCAATAAAAGAAGTGGTTTGGTATATGGCAAATGATGCAGACCGAGGATGGATTGCAAAGAACTCATGGAAATGGATAGAGAGTATTTGAAAGGTAAATTTTGAGGGTCATGAATTTCTGATTACAGTGTTCAACATTTGGTCTGCTTTTTTCTTTTATTTATTATCATGATATTTTACAGCATTCCTTATTTGGAAATTATTAATAGTATTTCTACACTTTTTTCCCTTTATATCCCAAATGTTACAAAAGTGTTAAATAGCAAAAGTGTATTTTAATGTATTTTATTACACCTTTGTAATAAAGCACAACTATTGGTGTCATATCTCCTTTTCTCTAAGTGAAGGTAGAGTGAAAAAGCACCATGGCTTTTAGAATCAGATCGACCTGGCTTATATGACTGTAAAGATTCTTGCCTCACCAATCTGGTGGGGTTAATTACTCTCTGGATTTTATTTTTCTAATTTCTAAATATTAATTATAATATCAATATATTATTATTATTTTAGTTTTTATTGGAGCAAAGTTGCTTTACAATGCTGTATTAGTTTCTGTGGTGGTGGTTTAGTTGTCATGTCCAACTCTTTGCAACCCCAGGGACTGTATAGCCTACCAGGGTCCTCTCTCCTTGGGATTTGTCAGGTAAGAATACTGGGGTGGGTTGCCATTTCCTTCTCCAGAGGATCCTCCCGACCCAGGGATCAAACCTAGGTCTCCTACATTACAAGCAGTTTCCTGCACTGCTGGCAGATTCTTGACCAACTGAGCCACCATTAAGGAAGCCAAATCAGCTATATGTATACATTTATCTCATCTTTTTTGGATTTCCTTCAAATTTATATCACCACAGGGCACTGAGTGGAGCTCCCTGTGCTGAACAGTAGGTTCTTATTAGTGATCTGTTTCGCATATAGCATCAATAGTGTATATATGTCAGTTCCAATCTCCCAATTCATCCCACACCCTTCCTTTTCCCCTCCACATCCATGTTTGATCTCTACGTCTGTATTTCTGTTTTTGCTTTGCAAATAAGATCATCTATACCATTTTCCTAGATTTCACATGTACACATTAAAATACAGCATTTATTTTTTCCTTTCTGACTTACTTCACTCTGTATGGCAGTCTCCAGGTCCATCAGGGTCTCTACAAAGAACCCAATTTCATTCGTTTTTATGGCTGAGAATTATCCCATTGTATATACATACCACATCTTTTTTATCCATTCCTTTGTGGGCGGACATTTAGGTTGCTTCCATGTCCTAGCTATTGTAAATAGTGTTGCTATGAGGTGCATGTGAATTTTTCAATTATGGCTTTCTCTGAGTATATCATTATTAGTGAAGATGGTATGTATTTCTACAGCAGAAGAGGTGATCAATAAATTGAAGCTGTAGCCACTGTTTCTTTGTCAGGGAATAACAGGACTAGTGATTATAGTACCGTACACTTAAGGATGGTAGTGGTCCTCAGTAAAATCTTTATAGTTTTATACTAATTACTCTTCAACAGAAGGTTAAGGAAATGTTACATATATCCATGTATTGGAATTTCTATGCAAACAATTTAAGGTATTTTAATTCTACTCAAAACAGCACATAGTCAATTGTCTTATTTCCTTAAAGGAAGAGATAATTTAATGCATATTTTCACTGAACTTCCTTAAAAAAATCTAGCAGGTGAATGTTGCTTCTTTATCCTTTATGCTTTGTCCCAACGTGCTGATGCTCTATTTATCCATGTTAATTTTTTCAGCATTGATTTTTAAAGAGAAATATTGCCCTAATGGTACTATTCCTTTTTTTTTTTTTTCTGTTATCTGTCAAATTAAGTTTACCCATTCTAATTTATCTAAAAACAACAAATATCTAGTATATCACAGTTTCTGTGGGTCAGATATCTGGGTCTCTCATGTGGTTACATTTAAGCTCTTGGTTGAGCTGGAATCATCTTAAGGCTCGACAGGGAGGATCTGCTTTTCAGCTTATTTGTGGAGCCTGGTGGCAGCCTTCAGCAAGTTTGCTATCCTTTTCATCATGACCACTGTATCACTGAATAGAAACGATTGAGCTTTATTTTCTATTCTTCCAGAAAATAAATCCACTTGCTTGAATTTATAACAGACACTACTGTTCACCTGTTTCAATATCTCTTCCTAAATTTATTTCTTCTAGCTACATTTTGGCTACTTGTGCATCCTATTGGCCAAAGGATGATAAGTGGAAATCTGATTCTGTGTTCCTAGAAAACCTTTGCTTTCTTGACATAGATGTCATTCTACCTTCATGTCCCTTCTTATTATTAGACATGTTGTATTGATGGGAGCAATAAATCATCAGTTCTGACAACTCAGAACTCTTGAATCAATCCAACTGAAAACATGCCTGTATAATATATATGTATATATTGTATTGATTCTATTTCTCTGGAGAATCCTAATACAGTAAGGATCATCTAAAGATCAAATAATACAACATACATATGAGTTCTAGTCCCAAACATCTTCATTTTTATTTTCTGTCATGTTTGCCCTGATCAGGTTATGGAAACTAACTGGAAGTTGATAAAATGAAGTTACTCTAAAAATAAATTTCAGTTTTGATCTTGCCAATGTCATTCATCCTTTCCTCTCACATCAGTCTCTTCACTATAGTGCATGTATCTGAATGTAATACGTACTACAGATGCTCTCTCCTGAGGCAAGAGTCAAACCTAAAGCACTCTTCTGCTAGACTTTTTTGAACTATAGTTCATAATAGCTTGAACCTTATCACACTTTCACACTCTGACTCACTCGATATATCTCCTTAGACCTAAGGTAGACATCTAGATTTTTCTGTAGTTAAGAAGTAGAATGATTGAAGACTTCTGCCATAAAGGAACTCCTTACACTGGTTACATATCAGCCCCTTTTTATGGGGGTTTGAATGTGGGAAATACAGAGAAACTCAGTAGACAGTGGTAGGATATAGAATGATGACATGAAATGAGATGGTAGCAAGCAGAACCCATGATGAAATAGAAGTGGTATAATTGTAAAGGGGCAAAAAAGAGCTATAAGTGGAACAGGAGGTGACCAAGTGACCAAAATCGTGATTCATTAGATTTAGGTTTTATCACAGAATGGAATTTTAATTTGCTATGTGATGTGACTATACAATCATTGATAGAGTTTCTTTTTTTATTTATTTCCTCATGAATACTTGCAATGTTTCCCTGAATGTATTAGCTTGTTTATGTTTCTACCGTCTGAAAAATTTTAAGTGATGCAGTACATGAGAACAAATACTTTTATTCTGATCCGGGTCTAACATTTTTCCAAATGATGAGTTTTACAGAGGTCAAATCCTAGGTCAGAATTGAGCTTTGACAAGACAGAAAATAGAGTTGACTGTTTTTGTTGTTTGCTCTCTCTGCTTCTGTGTTGAGGAGTAGTATTTGTTTGTTATCTTTTAACAAATGCTCTATTTGAAACTCTAAGCAAAACCACAGTATTTTTTTTTTTACTGTATTTGAAACAGAAAATATAGTCAAGCTTTGGTTAGTAGCATTGGTTTCTCTTCCTTAGTTGATGTAACTATCATTACATGAGAATTCAGATACACAGTTTAACCAAAGCAAATAGTAAAACATTCCTCAGGTCTGTCATCTTATATCATCCTCTAAATGCAAGTCCCTCCTGTCACCAGTCTCTATCCCGCTCTCGTCCCTTTGCTGCTCTGTATTTCTTCCTTTCTGATTTAATTTCTCACTATAGGCTTTCTTACCAACACATTCCACTATGCCATCTGGAACACCAGTGCACTGTTGAAAACAAAGCAAAACAACACACAAGTACATGGCATCAGCATATTCACAGAATGTTTTCTATTCCTTGCCTTAAATAAAATATTTCTCTGCTGTAAGTGTACCATGGCCCTACAAACATTTTGAGTGAGTGAAGATTCTTCCATTATGTATATACAGAGGGATCAGAGATGATGGGGGTGGGGGGGGAATGGAAATTTCAACTTTTTTTCTGATTATTTCTACTCCTTCTAAAGCATTCTCTTTCACAGGGTGACCAAACATCACTGTTTGTCTGGAATTGTTCTGATTTTAATAATGAAAGTCTTGCACCCTGAGAAGTCCCTCAGTCACAAGCAAACCTAAAAGTTCAGCATCCTAGATTTTCTAGTAATGTCACCTTACATCCTTCCTGTAAATATAATTCCTTCTTCCATGGAACAACACAGTCAAATATGGCTTATATTTCTACTGCTTGAGTGAAACTACAGAAATTTTGAAAGTCTTCCCATTTGATGAAGTACTCTCCTTTCCAGGTTTATAAGACAAAGTTCACTTCTGGTTTTTTCCTGTCTTTCTTGAAAATTGGGAAGCACTTTAAGATTTCTCTGACTCCATGTATACTTAAATGTTGGTGTTTCCCATAAGCTTTGTACTTTACCCCTTAGTCCCCTCATTCTATATATTCTCCATGGATGGAGTCACTTTTCCATTTGGATTTAATAATCAATTATATTCTAATGATTGCCAAATCTATTTCACATGTGATTTTTCCCACTTACCTATTATCTGCCGGACATCTCCACTAGAAGTTATATACTCACATTGTTATGCCTCAAATTAATTCAAATAATTTGCCTGTTCTTTTATTTCTTATTTTTAGTGGGAAATATAAGCATATACTCAAAGTGAAAGTGAAAGCTGCTCAGTTGTGTCCGACTCTTTGCGACCCCGTGGACTATACGGTCCATGGAATTATCCAGAACAGAATACTGGAGTGGGTAGCCTTTCCCTTTTCCAGGGGATCTCCCAACCCAGGGATCGAACCTGGTTCTCCCTCATTGCAGGTGGATTCTTTACCAGCTGAGCCACAAGGGAAGCCCAAGCATATAATCAAAGGCTTATGTAAAATCCATTCATCTCCCTTACAGTTACCATCCCCACTCTCAACAGTATCTTGTCAGAAATATTCCACCTTATTGATATATATATATATTTTTATATTCCATGCCTTTTCGTATACTTTATTAACCAAACTAAAAGATACCTGAAAGCAAAAGAAGAAGCTAATCAGACAAAACACTGGAATAAGAAATGCATCAGCTGAGACCTTCTATGGTCTTGGTGTTAGCCGATCTTTAATGGTCTTTGTGTTAATTGAGGTTTACAAAAAAAAGCAGAACCATCAGGAAACTAGTTGTGTGTTCGTGTGTCTGTGTCTGTGTGTGTGTGGCGAGGAATAGAGAGACAGTTACAGATGTAGCATTTTAAAATTGTGTAGCTAAAAAAAAAAACTTGTAAATATCTATTTCATCAACTCATTTTTAATCTGAAAGTGTGAAAGTTGCTCAGTCGTGTCCAACTCTTTGCGACCCCATGACTTTTACAGTCCATTGAATTCTCTAGACCAGAATACTGGAGTGTGTAGCCTTTTCCTTTTCCAGGGGATCTTCCCAACTGAGGGATCAAACCCAGATCTCCCCCATTGCACATGGATTCTCTACCAGCTGAGCCAAATTTTAATTTGAATTCCGTGGTTAAGTATTGCCTTGTAGAAAATCACAGAATATACTATTACTCAAAGTGCTTTATCATTTACTGAGTGGAGATATTTAATTCTCTGTTGTTTTTTTCCCCCTTGGTTCCATTTCCTTATTTGTAAAAAGGAAAATGGGCTGACATCTCCAATGGGAAAAATAACAAATGATACACAGATTATTGGTTATTTTTAGAATAATGTTTACAGAAGTTTTACAGATGGCAATCTGTGGTAAAAATTGAAGATGATTACAGCCTGAAATACAATAGACACTTTTAAATTCCAAAGAGAGAATATTCTATTTCATTAAAAGCATTGAAAACTGATGGTGCAAGTACAGTAAAAACTCAATTAACTGATACCTGACTTGCTTAGAATTTTAATTAGCCATGTTCCCCTCATATTTTACTTTTAGAAGATAATGATAAGTAAAAGGGGGAAAATACTACACTGATATAAACTTGAACAAGACCTTTAATCACTTTCCCACTTAAATATCTTCAGTGTCCCTGACTTCCAAAATCCTCTTCCCAATAACCTTGCACTTGTCTAATTTTCACATGCTACTGGAGTTAGCTTGTAAAATGCAGATCTCCTCCATGGCTCACTCTAGTTTAAGGTTGCTCTGTCATCTTAGATTCAAGACAAAAGTCCTTGAACTAATCTACAACCTCTTCATGGCCAGTATCCACTTCCTCTTCATCATTACATTGTACCATGAACTTTGCCTTCTTCTCTAACTGCACTGGATTTGTATTATCTAAAATTAGTTGAATTAACATAGGTTTAGATTTTTTATATAGAGACAGAGTCTCCAGAAACAAACTAAAGGTCTTATTGTGAGGCTTTTTTTTTTTTTGCCAAACCATGTGGTTTGTGGGTATAAAGTTCCCCCACCAGGAGTGGAACCCATGCTCTTGGCAGTGAAAGGGTAGAGTCCCAAACCCTAGGGCACCAGGGAATTCCATGGTGAGGTGTTTTGCATTTCATATAGTTTAATAATACATGTATTACATGTACTTATGGGTCCAACTCTAGACACCTACAGCTCAGAAATCTTCACTTTAACAAGTCAGATAAAATCTGGTAGTAAAGAAAAAAGGAGTAACACATAAGAAGCTTATGCTTGTATAAATTGTGAGTTGTAAAAAGGACCAAGAAATGGATTATTTTATAGGGAAGGTGATAGGACCCAGAAAGACAGAACAAAAAAACAGAGTAGTGGGTGAAGTTGAGGGAAATGGTAGCTGTAGGTAAAGGTGAAAAGAAAGAGGATGAGACCTGAGGGTGTGCTCCCAAAACCAACAGTTAAACACCAGCAACAGATACTATCTTTCACTGCACACACACAGTTAGACTTTGTAAGATGCTAAGACAACTTCCTTAACACTTTTATATAGAACCTCTGAGAACTTCATTGGGGACATTTCTGGTTAGGTGAAATGCTATATAGAACAGAAAATGACCTCTCCATGGCCAGCATTGACAAGTAAGCATGATTAGTGAATACAAAAATGGATCACAAATAGATTTTTTTAATGGCATTGGAATTATTTCTTCAAATATAATAGATTGTTGGACCCTGAGAAATAGGATTCATAAATGTAGTTGAAACAGAAGTGGATGGTTGAGAACCATGAATAAATTCTATATTACCCAGGATACTTCCATAAAATCAAGACTTTCCCATCTATAAAACTGTACTTGTATATAAGAAAACTGAAGCTAAATGTCTTAGCTTGTGATCATACAATCAGTTGAGTTGACATTAACAGCATAAAAAGTGGTAGAACTTAGATCTTCTGACTTGTATTTAGAATGGAAGATGTAGAAAAACAAACAAGGATTTTGGCATCAGACTTTGCCATGACTATAAACTGTTATTTGTTGTATGATTTTCAGCACTATTTTTAACATCTCAGAGATCAGTATACTTATTTGATAAAAATAGTGTCCATTTATGTTTGAAACCAACATAGTAAGAGTCCCAAAATTGTTGTAAAAGGCTCTTGAAATTATATAATCTCTATTCCACATATGAACAGTAACATCACTAAATTTTTCCTAAATGAAGGAGGGCATTTTGTATTAGTTAATAAACACACGTTCTCCAGTATAATATAAATTCAGTTTGGCAAGGACACAAAACTCTGCACCACAGGTGATTTTTTTGTTATCATCTGAATGTGTTAAATCTTGTAATTTGATTTTAAAAGGGAAATTGATTAAAGATTGAAGAGAGCTGAAATTAATGACAGTACAATTGGAAGCTGGCTTGAGATAATTAGGCATGCTGAAAGTACTGATTTCCTGGCCTTAATCGAATACTAACAGATTTAAATTTGGCCCATATGTTCAATTAAAGGAAATATATGAAATTCCAGAAAAATGATATGAAAGAGAATATCTCAAAGTAATATGAAGTGGTAGAAGTCTGTAAAAGGATGTGAAAAATTTTGTTATAATCACACACACAAAAAATAAATTCAGTCTCCAAATGTAAAGAAAGGTAACCAGATACACAGAATGATGGTTCAAGTCAGCTGTATATGGATTTCTCTACATAAGCAAAAATTAGTTTTCATATTTATGTTGACAAATTTTCCAAATAGTAAGTAAGATTCTATCAAATTTGTCCTCAAAAGTCTCCTAAAATATTATTTTCAGTCCTTACATGGTAATAATAATATTCATCTATAATGAAATATTACTATAACTCATTACAATAATTTCTATATAGTAGTATATAATACTATAAAATTACTATAATTCATCTATAATATCCATCATGAAATATTACTTTAAGTAAGAACTAAAATTTGAAAATATATGTTAATTTAGAAAACTAAACTAGCATTTGAATATCTTATTTAATCATGTATATATTACTATCTTGGATTGAACCCACTTATACACACCCCCACACAGATATACACACTTGCATATGCATTTACACTCATATCCACACCTATAACATAGGTGTTCCTTCATCAATTTTTATAATTTCAATATTTATACATATGTCCAGGAAATATTTAGGTATGAAAGTAGAAGATAATTTCTTTATCTTTCTAGTAATTATGATTAATATAAAATAATTTGGTTCCCCTAAAATATGTTATCACAATAAATGATCTAATGAAGCTGGAAAATAAATATACCTTGAACATCCTATTTTATTTATCAAATGGGGACCCAGAGAGGATAATTCCATGAAGACAAGTTGAGTGATTTTTTTTCATTCTGAGAAAGGATTTATTTTGAAGACTTGTTGATCTATGCTTTCAGTCAGATGCTCTTATGCCTGAGGAGACAGATGACTAAAGGTTCTGGGATATACATAGTATTAATTTCACCTTTAGCAAGGCTGAACAAATCTTATAGTGTGATGGCTTTAGTCAACCTTTCACCTGTCACCTATATGAAATATAATAATTCCTTCATGAGGGTACAGTTGAGGAAGAGTATCTCTTCACCATCATGTCTTTACACTTGAGGGAACAGAGATGGGAAAGAAAGTTAAAACAAAACTCTAACCTGAGACTCAGGAAGTTTTGATAGTCTGGTAATGTTTCTTAATTTTCCTTAGTCTAAGTTTATCTTTCATTAAAGAATAGGAAGAACTACTCAACCCTACTTTAGGGATATTAGAATCATGCAAGTTTACATGTGGGGACATTTTGGAGAGTATAAAGTGCCATACAAATACACTTAATAACTCTAAATAAGAGATCCAGCACTCACTAGGCTACTTCAGAGAACTGTCATTTTATTTTTTCAGAAGGTATATTAATGAGAGCATATTCTGAGGTTTAAAACTTGAGGTTGAGGGGATCTATTAACCGAATCACTAGATAATAAAGATCTAATGTGTTGTGTGAAGGGAGTTATAAAGTTTTATGATAGAAGATCATAGAGATAGAGACAGAACTGATGGATGGTAAAGACAGGAAAAAGATTCTTACAAATGCAAATTAAGTACTCAAATAGCATTATCTAAAAATTAAATCAACTGTTTTAACAAGTGGTGAGATTATTGACATATTCGGAGTTTAAGCAGAGGCTAAAATGCCACCTGGAGAAGGCAATGGCGCCCCACTCCAGTACTCTTGCCTGGAAAATCCCATGGACGGGGGAGCCTGGTAGGCTACAGTCCATGGGGTCGCTAAGAGTCGGACACGACTGAGCAACTTCACTTTCACTTTTCCCTTTCATGCACTGGAGAAGGAAATGGCAACCCACTCCAGTATTCTTGCCTGGAGAATCCCAGGGACGGAGGAGCCTGGTGGACTGCCGTCTGTGGGGTCGCACAGAGTCGGACACGACTGAAGCGACTTAGCAGCAGCAGCAGCAAATTGCCACCTGATAGTAAATAAAACCTCAGAGGGATAATCAGATTGTATGGCTGCTATTGTCCTTGTCATTCTGATTTTGAAAGGCTGTTATGAACAACCATTATGATCACTGCACAATTCAGTATTTTGATGATTTATTGCTGTGTAACAAACAATGTCAAAATTTAGTCATCTAATACAATTATTTCTTCTCACAATTCTGGGGTTAACTGGTGCTGGGAGGGCTGCTGTTACTCACATCTGCCAGTTGGTGGTGGTTAACAGCTGGGAGGTCAGCTGAGGCTCAGTTTACCTTCATGGGTGTCTTTCCACATAACCATTTGGATTCCCTACATAATATGATGACTGAGTTTCAAGAAAGTGTGTTCCAACTGGCCAAAGTAGAGGCTCAGATTTCTTAAAACTGAGACACCAGGGTTACACAGTATTGCTTCTATATCATTCTGCATCAGATGAACCACAGGATCAGCCTAGATTCAACATGCCAGGAAAGTGCACAAGGATTTAAATGTCTGGAGTAAAGATCATTAGAAACTTTGGAGAGTGGCAAAGAGGATATAGTAACAGACACAATTTTAAACAAAAGTTTTGGAAAGCAACGTAAGAGCTTAAAACTTATTGAGATTAATTAAAAGATTGAAAGGTAAGTTAAAACATGGATATCAGAGCTTCATTGTGTTAACATCTAGATTTTAGTCAAATATAGGATGTGAGTGAAAGCAGTGTAGTCTAATTTAACAATCAATGAGTATTTACTAGGCGGCAAATATGAAACTAGTGACTGAAGTAACAAGATATGTCATATAATTTCTGCATCTGAGAAATTTCTTAAATAACTGGGAGGCAGGCTGGAATGTTGCTACCAATAATAAAATATGTTGTTGTTGTTTTGTCATTATGTCATGTCCAGCTCTTTGCAACCCCATGGATTATACCCTACCAGGCTCCTCTGCCCATGAGATTTCCCAGACAAGAATACTGGAGTGAGGTGCCATTTCTTTCTCCAGGGAGTCTTCCCAATCCAGGAATTGAACCCATATCTCCTGCTTTTGTAGGCAGGTTCTTTATCACTAAGCCACCAGGGAAGTCCCAGTAACATAATATAAATGATAGTAAAAGAAAGATTTATAAAGTATTAGAGAGAATACATTTGAAGTGACTACAAAGATAAGACATGGACTGTTCTTTGAAAGATCAGTGTAAGTTATTTCATTTTATTTTTTTTATTTATTTTTTTTTATTTTTATAAATTTATTTATTTTAGTTGGGGGCTAATTACTTTACAATATTGTAATAGTTTTTGCCATACATTGACATGAATCAGCCATGGGTTTACATGTGTTCCCCATACTCAAAAGTTGGATAAGTGAAGGAATTTCCCTGGTGGCTCAGAGGTTAAAGCGTCTGCCTGCAATGCGGAAGACCTGGGTTCGATCTCTGGGTTGGGAAGATCCCCTGGAGAAGGAAATGGCAGCCCACTCCAGTATTCTTGCCTGGAAAATCCCACAGACAGAGGAGCCTGGTGAGCTACAGTCCGCGGGGTCACAAAGAGTCGGACACAAGTGAGCGACTTCACTTTCTTTCTTTCTAACTTTTATTATGCGCCTACTTTGTGCTAGGTGCTGTTCTATGGTATTTATTAATTACCTACTTTGCTTTTTAAATGTTCCCTTTGAAGCAGATTGTCCAATTCCCATTTTATACAAAGAAACTGAGGCTCAGAGAGGTTAAATAACTTAGCCAAAGTTAAACTTTTCAAAGAACTCTGACTCCAAAATCCATATTCTGCTTATTGCCCCCAAAATCCATATTCTGCTTATTGCCCCCCACACAGCTATGCAGTAAAAAATAAATAAATAAATAAAAGCAAATACCCAATAAATATTAATTTGGGGCTCACTGAATATGAAACTAACATCAGAATGTTAGTGTCCCTGCCATGAAACTGGTATGATAGATATCATATTATTAAAAGTCACAATTGCATCTATACATCATCTCAAGAATTCCTCAGATCACCTCCCTTCTATAACAGTTAAATAACAAAATAAATTGTGCTTCTATAAAAATTCCTTGTGGAAGGCTAAACTAGGCCTGTCCCTGCCTGGGTGATTTCCTCCAGATAGAAGTACCTACCACATAGGGAGCTGTAAATGCTCAAGATTTTGATATGGGTTAGAGTTTAAATCAGAAATCAAGAGCATATGGTTAGTAGTAGTAATAGTAGAGGTAGAAATGACAGTAGTAGTAGCAATATAGTAAGGATAATAATAATAATAATTGTAAAATTTAAAATATAATTATAACCACCTTAATGATAGAGTGGGCATCCCAGGTGATGCTAGTGGTAAAGAGCCCACCTGCCAAAGCAGGAGACATAAGAGACACAAGTTTGATCCCCATGTCAGGAAGATCACCTGGAGGAGGACATGGGAACTCACTCCAGTAATCTTACCTGGAGAATCCCACGGACAGAGAGGAGCCTGGAGGGCTATGGTTCACAGTGTTGCAAAGAGTTGGACATGACTAAAGTGACTCCGCACGCACACATGGAATGATAGAGTGGCATGATACATGCCCTTCTCTGGCTGGGATATGCTTCTGTATTCCTCTAACATTTCATTTAAGTTAATTCTATACTATTGATACATTTTCATTGTATTTTATACAAAACATCTCTTCAGTATGTCTTTAATTTTTCCAGCTTAGGTACAATTCTTTCATATTCTCTTAAAGCATCATATTCCTTTCTTTTATAGGTCCAACTGCAATTTATTTGTATGAACATTTGATTTACTCCTGTATCACAATCTATTGCAAAGGCTGTATTTAGTCATGAGGGGTACATTTTATGTCCAGCTTGTACTTACTATGCAGAATATTGCTGACATTTAGACATTTCTGAAAGAATGAAGGGTTGGTTAAACCCTGGGCGTGTATGATGTGAACAGGATGCTGAGCAATATCAACTTCCAAGTAGTGAGTTGAGAAAGAGGTGCCCTTGAAGGAGAAAAAAAAAAATATTGTCCTCTATAATTAGAAACCTTTCCCTATAAACGTGTCAGTTTTAATGTTTATGTATTTGCACACTCATAAATTTACTAAATTGCACAAGCATGCCCACATACACACACACACACACATACACACACACACACACACACACACACACACTCATAAAACTATTACATAGTTACCAGTAGTAATCTCAGGTACTTTTTGCTACTAAATAAGTTCCTAAGAAAAATACTTTTATTTCAGAGTGTAAAGAGACCTTTTCATTATCAAAGAGACAGGTGTTAGATGTTGAAAGAATCAGATTTAAGAATCCAATAGAAATTGGCATGATTTTAGCTATGAGATGTTTTCTATAAGTTTTTAAATGTAGATGTGATACATAATTGCATGTGTCAAGTTGGGGGATATTTGGGATGAAATGAACACTTAACTTGGTAAACAATGAATAAAACTGACCACCTCTCATATTGTAGGTGAGCCTCATGTACTTACCTGAAGTCTGGGTAGAACAAAAAATAATAATGTCCCAGACCAATAGGGAATTGTCTAGGCTTCTGTCTTCAGACTTCATCTGCACCATCAGGTCTCTTGTGTCTTTAGCTGGTCAGTCTGAAGACTAGAACTGGATGATTGAC
This sequence comes from Giraffa tippelskirchi, assembly GCF_054371585.1. Classification (NCBI taxonomy): domain Eukaryota; kingdom Metazoa; phylum Chordata; class Mammalia; order Artiodactyla; family Giraffidae; genus Giraffa; species Giraffa tippelskirchi. The sequence continues at coordinate 70,696,895 of NC_137276.1, read as the reverse complement.
CCTGTAATCCAGCCTGCTGGGCCATGCTGTAATAACTGAATGCCAGCTTTCATAATGGTGTGAGTCAAGAGCCATATATATATATATATATATATATATATATGTATATACATACATATATATAATGTATATAATTTTTTCTGTTTCTCTGGAAAACTCTAATACTGGTGTTGGTACCAAGACTTGTTCGAGAGAATGATTCTGAATTGGTTCAGAATTGGTCTCTGCAACTGACTCTCTAACCTGATTAGATTGAAAGATACTAATGACCCTCGGAGAAGGCAATGGCACCCCACTCCAGTACTCTTGCCTGGAAAATCCCATGGACAGAGGGTCCTGGTGGGCTACAGTCCCTGGGGTCGCTAAGAGTCGGACACGACTGAGCGACTTCGCTTTCACTTTTCCCTTTCATGCACTGGAGAAGGAAATGGCAGCCCACTCCAGTATTCTTGCCTGGAGAATCCCAGGGACAGCGGAGCCTGGTGGGCTGCCATCTATGGGGTCGCACAGAGTTGGACACGACTGAAGCGACGTAGCAGCAGCAGCAGCAGCAGCAGCAGCAATGACCCTATTTTCAGTATTAAAAAAGCATTGATAGCCCATGGCATGATCTGACAATGGGTGATTTAGTTGCTAAGTAACATCCATCTCTTGTAACCCCATGGGCTGTAGACTGCCAGGCTCCTCTGTCCATGGGATTTCCCAGACAAGAATACTGGAATGGGTTGCCATTTCTTTCTCCTGGTGATCTTCCCTACCCAGGGATCAAACCTGGGTCTCTTACATTGCAGCTGGATTCCTTACCAACTGAGCCATCACGGAAGCCTACCAAAGGATACTCCCAATTAAACACTTATACAAAGCAAAGATTGAGTGCTAGTGTTAATATTTTAGAACATTTTTGTCAAACAATTGGATGTAATGGGATTGGTGGGTTATTCCGAATGTTGGAAAAAATGGGGAAAGAAGAAAAGATGAAATTAGGGGTTGAAATTTCAAGCTCAAGTACCACATAAATAATCTAAAAGCTTTTATGTCTTCTCTGAAAACAATGCTTTTCTCCTGTAGCTGCAGGGCTGAGATTGCTAAAAAGGCTCATAATCTCATCCTGTTAATGGCTAACAATGTAAATTGAATTCCCAGTGTGTACTCTTAAAGTGATGGTATTTGTTGGGAAGGGGAGGGGAATATAACTGACGAATATGGGGATATAAAACTCCTAAATTCTGATGACTCTTCTTTGCTGGTAGAATCAGCTTCACCAACACTGTATAAGGGGATTAATACTTCATTTGCCTGAGGAAACTCTAATGGCCTCCTCTGAGGAAGTTGTCTGGTTAGATAATGCTGATTCTCCTCAAGACCCACTCCCATCACTTCTCTTGGGTTCTAGACCCTATAACTAGACTCAAGTACAAGCAGGTCCCTAAAGATGAGATACAAAAATGTGACACATGACAAAGCACACTTCAACCCAAAAGAACTACTTAAATTTTCTCATGGAAGCCACAGAGGATGGTTCTTACTGGAATAGATACTCATGCTGGATAAGGATTTTCTTCCCATGTGTTCACTGCTTCTGACAAAACTACTGTCCCTGAAAACAGATGATACCATAATTCCATCAAGATATTTCATACAGTATTGCTTCTGAGCAAGGAACTATTTTCACACCAAAGAAAGTGCAAAATATGGGTTTATGCTCATAGGATTCATTGGTCTTACCATGTTTACCACTGTCCTAAAGCAGCTAGCTTGGTATAAGAGTAGAATGGCCTTTTGAAGACTCAGCCAGTTAGGTGGAATATCTTGCAAAATTGGAGAAAACTTCCCAGAAGGATGTGTATGCTTTGAATTAGCATCCAGTAGGAAAAGATACATCAAGGATGTATATTGTCACCCTGCTTATTTAACTTATATGCAGAGTACATCATGAGAAACGCTGGGCTGGAAGAAACACAAGCTGGAATCAAGATTGCCGGGAGAAATATCAATAACCTCAGATATGCAGATGACACCACCCTTACGGCAGAAAGCGAAGAAGAACTAAAGAGCCTCCTGGTGAAAGTGAAAGAGGAGAGTGAAAAAGTTGGCTTAAAGCTCAACGTTCAGAAAACTAAGATCATGGCATCTGGTCCCATCACTTCATGGGAAATAGATGGGGAAACAGTGGAAAGTGTCAGACTATAGTTTTTTGGTCTCCAAAATCACTGTTGATGGTGATTGCAGCCATGAAATTAAAAGACGCTTACTCCTTGGAAGGAAGGTTATGGCCAACCTAGATAGCATATTTAAAAGCAGAGACATTACTTTGCCAACAAAGGTTCATCTAGTCAAGGCTATGGTTTTTCCAGTGGTCATGTATGGATGTGAAAGTTGGATGGTGAAGAAAGCTGAGTGCTGAAGAATTGATGCTTTTGAACTGTGGTGTTGGAGAAGACTCTTGAGAATCCCTTGGACTGCAAGAAGATCCAACCAGTCCATCCTAAAGGAGATCAGTCCTGGGTGTTCATTGGAAGGACTGATGTTGGAGCTGAAACTCCAGTACTTTTTGCCACCTCATGTGAAGAGTTGACTCATTGGTAAAGACCCTAATGCTGGGAAGGATTGGGGGCAGGAGGAGAAGGGGATGACAGAGGATGAGATGGCTGGATGGCATCACCAACTCGATGGACATGGGTTTGGGTAAACTCCGGGAGTTGGTGATGGACAGGGAGGCCTGGCGTGCTGCGATTCATGGGGTCGCAAAGAGTCAGACACGACTGAGCGACTGAACTGAACTGATATGGTATTGTTTCCTCCCATAGCCAGAATTTATGGGTCTAGGAATAAAGATGTAGAAATGAGAATGGCACCATTCATTATTATCTCTAGTAACCCACTAGAAAAAAATTTGCTTCTTATTCCCATCACTTATGCTCTCACCCTAGAGATCTTAATTTCAAAGGAAGGAATACTTCATACCAATGATTTATTGAACTGGAAGTTAAAACCGCCACCTGGCCACTTTGGACTCCTCGTGCCTCTGCATCAGCACACAGGGAGTTACTCTGCTGGCTGGAGTGATTGATTCTGACTATCCAAGGGAAATTGGGCTGGTGCTCTACTATAGAGGTCAGAAAGACTATATATGGAATACAGGAGAGCTCTTAGGTCGTGTCTTAGTATTACCATGTCCTGTGATTAAAGTCAATAGAAAATTACAACAATCCAATTCAGATAAGACTACTAATGGCTCAGACACTTCAAGAATAAAGATTTGGTTAATTCTACTAGATAAAGAACTACAACCAGCTTAGGTACTTCCTGAAGGCAAAGGGAATGCAGAATAGTTAGTGGAAGGAACTAGCTATGACTATATAACTAGTTATACAAATAAAGACTGTAGTTGTCATGAATATTTCCTTTTTATTTTGCTAAAAGTATGTTGTATATGGAGACTATATACATTTGTTTTCTTCCCTCTCTTACTCCTTTATTATATACACTATACGAATTGACTTACAATAGATATACTGGCTTTATATTACAATATTTAAGTGTTTTATTTTTACATCATAGTATTTAAGTTATGGGGTTCTCTGGCAGCTCAGCAGTAAAAGAACATTCCTGCAGTGTGGGAGACTCAGGAGACACATGTTCAATCCTTGGGTTGAGAAGATCCCCTGGAGGAGGTCATGGCAAGTCACTCCGGTATTCTTGCCTGGAGAAGCCCATATATGGAGAAGCCTGGCAGGTTACAGTCCAAAAAGTTGTTAAGAGTTGGACATGACTGAAGCAATTTCACACACACACACACATGCATTTAAGTTATCAGATATCAAGTAGAATATATCAATACAACAACCCAGGACTTTGTATTCTTTTTCTCTGGAAAGGATTAGTGCACTTTCAGTTGACACATAATAGCTATATCATATTAGGTGGAAGTATGTCCTTGTTATAGTCTTTATTTGGTAATTAAGTATGATATAAGGAGATGTGCATGAGTGTCATTTTGATAAGCAGTGGACTCATGATAGCTAATTTTATGTATCAACTTGGAAGATGTTTCTTGAGGAGGTAAATATTAAGCCAACAAACTTTTGTTAGAGCAAATTGTTCTCCATATGTGATTGAGCCTCACCTAATCAGTCAAAGTTCTTAATAGAAAAAAGACTGACTTTCCTGAGCAGGAGAAATTCTCCAGCTGACCATCTTAGACCTCATCTGCACTGTCAGAAACCTGGGTCTTCAGGTTTCTGGACTTTGGTTTGGAGCTGCTTCTTCACTCTTTTGGGTCTTGAGCTTATCAGTGTTTACTGCAGATTTTGAAGCAGTCAGCCTCCATGATTATGGAAGCCAATTCCTTATAATATATATCTCTCTATATATACATCCTATTGGTTCTCTTTACTTAGAGAACCCTGAGTAACACAGAAGCATAGGCTATTATTTTTTAGTTTATTTACCAAATAAGACAAAGAAGATAAAGCGATCATATTCTAATATAAAAAAGATGAAGAAGAGATATTGGAGGAAGTGCCAAGCTTGGACCATAACTACATATTGGGTTATAATTCTTGCCAACTCTATGATGAACCTATTTACAATATCACTGCTTTACTTACCAAAGTCCAAGAATACATTTTTCATTCTGAAATGAAAGAAATCTGTTTATTCTCTTCAAATTCTCAAGGTGAGTTTTCAAAACTGTAGCTAAAAATGGAAGCTTACTGGATAAGAAGCCTCACTGGAACTTCATTCTGATGGATTATTCCAGAAAGTATAAGGAGCAAGAATTTGATTGTTCATTTCTGGAGAAGAGGTTTCTACATATTGAGGCACTTCTTGCCAAATGTTGGCCTAATTAAGCTCGAGAAAGCCCATTTCTCTCCAGGCCTGGAGCTGCTGGATAAAGACAAGCAGTGCTGCAGCATCATGAGACTTCATTTCTATGTTGGCAAGATTCCTTTATTAGCAGTTGTTGGGAGGACACCTGGCTAACTGGGGTTTACAGGATATATGATTTCCGCAACATTACAGCTGGAAAGGTAAAGAATGCAATGTAATTTCTGGAGGAAGATTCTCTGCAGTTTGCCAAAATCCTTTGTATTTCATAAGGATGCCAAAACCAATAGCACTCTTCTTCATGTTTACAGTGTTCTGCAAAGCAAATGCATCTGAGGTGGCAGAAATGAGCTATTTTCTCAAGTTAGTAACAGCAGTTAATGCAATCAAGCCATCAAACTTCCCAGATTGATCTCCATGAATAAATTAAAACAAACAAACACACAAAAACTTAAAGTATGTAAGCATGATCACATTCTAACCCAGGCCAAGAAAAATCCTTCCTTGCTACTCCAATTTTCAAATTAAAATTTGGACTAGTTTCAATTAGAGCCTTGAAACTAGTTTCATTTGTTTCTCTTTATAAAACACAATAGTGATTTCATTTTAGCATTCTCTAACCATTGGAAGGATTGATGCTGAGGCTGAAGCTCCAATATTTTGGCTACCTGATATGAAGAGTCTATTCATTGGAGAATACCTAGAAGCTAGGAAAGATTGAGGGCAAGAAGAGAAGGGGGAAACAGAGGATAAAATGATTGGATGGCATCACTGACTCAAGGGACATGAGTTTGAGCAAATTCCAGGAGACAGTGAAAGACAGAGAAGCCTAGTGGGCTGCCATTCATGGGGTTGCAAAGAGCCAGACACGAACAATCAGAGGATATCATCAGCTTGACTCCTGGATAATTCTCTCACAAAGAATTTCATGTCTACTATGCAGATTATCTGGGTCAGTTTCCTATTTTTTTTTTAAAAGCAAAGTTCAACATTTTTGTTTAACCTAAATGAAAAAAGAAACCTTGAAATTAATTATTTGATTGCTATTCTTTTAGAACACAAGTTTTATCCTATTTACATTAAATCTTAGCTGTTTTATATAACAAACATAATCTTCTAAGAATCCTGAGAGCAAACCAGTTGTGAGTTCTCAGATCTTCCTTTGCTTTTCTCTCTGTAAATTCTAGTATGTCCTTTTATAAGTTTAAACCAAATAACTTTTTGAAATGTTCTTATTTTATAGACTAGGTTGTATGTTTGCCACTATATACAGTTCAGCAAAGTTAGAGAGCAATGGTACTTGAATTTCTCTTTAAAGGGTAACTTTTACCTATATTTCATATATCTATTTCATTCCCTATATACATTTCCTGTTTCATCATACCTGGAGGTCAGTGCTTTTCTATATCTCCATTCAATGTAGCTTTTTAAGTAAGACCAAAGGATAACTATATTATTACTCTATAAAATGAAAATATTTTCAGTGGGAACCCAGCCTCATAATAAATATTAAGATAATGTGTGCTTATAAAAATTGCGTTTTGTTCATATATATAATTATTTTTAGTGAATTCCATATCCACAATTTTAAGAAAAATTGCTCATATTAAATATAATCCCTTATCACAATAAAGGGATTAAAATTTGTTTAAAAATTCTGTGCCAGCTCCTCAGTTACTTCTGAACTGACCTTATGACATTTTATCTTTTTTCTTCAATGTTCTCTCTTGCTCATCAATCATGGTTTTCTTTCTGTTCAATGTCAGTGAAAAAGGTAGTGATGCACTCACAAATAATGAATCATGAACAAGCGTTTGCTATTTATATCATAAATGTGACAGTACAGTGCCTGCAGACAATGTTATTTCTGGTCTGCATTTCTGGACACTAAGGTCAGTAAAACTGCTACTAGTCATAAAGCATGGACATGAGACATACTTATATGCAGTACATCTTCTGACTGGAGAATGAATTACTGTTTTAGGATGAGGGAATCAAGGCATCACAGCCTCTTGGTAGAAATCTAATTCCACTACATTTTGAGCTTGTTCCTTACACAACCTCTTCATGATGATTACCTATAACCTCCTGAGATTTGAACTAGTTACTTCTTTCACCTCTACTAAATGAAAGTTTGGATTTTTATACCCCCTTGATTCATTATGGGTTCCCTAGTCAACTTCACCCCTTTGACCACTCTCAGAAGCAAGCATAGGCCATGATCTATTTTAATCCTCTTTTAAGTCTTACAGTACTATGTAATTTAAGAAATAGCTTCATGGTTATGACTAAGATTGTCTTCTTAACCAAATTCTACTCAGACTCTGAAATATCTTCTCAAAGACCCTACTCTTCAGCTTTTGTGTATGTCTCTGCATTGTCTGTTCAATTTTAGCAAAAATCCTTCTAAATCAAATTAGCCAGAATTCTCCATCATAGATAACTAATCACCCTTGATATCTGATTGGTTATTGACCTTAACCACACACTAGGATTAACATCCTAGCCTGTCTTTAGCAAAAATCTTATTAGCCAGAAACCCCCTACCCCATCCTTATCACTAATATTTCTTCTAAGAAAATTTCTAATTACTGATATCCATCCTGCTATTTGAATATAAATCCCACTTTTTCTTGTTGTATTTGAAGTTGAACCCAGTCTGTCTCCCTCTGAAAAATCCATCCCAATTCAGTTCAGTTCAGTCGCTCAGTCCTGTCCAACTCTTTGCAACCCCATGGACTGTGGCATGCCAGGCTTCTCTGTCCATCACCAACTCCTGGAGCTTACTCAAACTCATGTCCATTGAGTGGAAGATACTACCCAGCCATCTCATCTTCTGTCATCCCCTTCTCCTTCTGCCTTCAATCTTTCCCAACCTCAGTGTCTTTTCCAATAAGTCAGTTCTTTGCATCAGGTGGCCAAAGTATTGGAGCTTCAGAATCAGTCCTTCCAATGAATTTTCAGGACTGATTTCCTTTAGGATTGACTGGTTCGATCTCCTTGCAGTGATTCATCCCAATGGTTCCCTAACCTTAGTCTAATAGCCTCCCCAAATAAAGTTTGCCTCACCATCTTTAACACATATCACAAATAACTTAACAGTTAGAATGATATTTTTGCTTTAATAAAACCAACAAACATTGAAAAATCATTATAAAATCATTGAATCTAAAATCTCAGCTTCTCTAAATTTTCACAGAGCCTTTTCTCTCATTTCCTTTCTAAAGCTTCTTTAATATCTGTATTGATTCTTTAAATACAGAAATACCTTGTGAAAACAAAAAAATGGTCCATACACTTCTTCAAGCTATACACTTCATATTTCTCTTCCTAAACTTTTCAGAATCCTTGACAGAAAAAGAGTAGGCATTTTAGTATGTTTTATGCACCCCCAAATCAAATGGAATTTATTCTGTGTTCTTTCATTCTTGTCTCCCTCTGAACGAGTTATTCCATTCGACGAATGTTCTGGTAATCCTTCCTTCACCCCACCTGTACTCACTAGCAGGATATTGTAGGGATGTATGGAGATCGTCACCCTTTCCTCTCTGCCATGTCACAGTTTTTTTCTGATCCTGTTCAATAAATTATAATCTTGTCCAATAACCAATTATAACTTCCTTCCTGGACTTTTCCCATGGCTCCAGATACACTGGTTTTGGACGACACCTTCACATTGCTATGTCAGAAGAAAACACGGCAAGGATTTTATGCTTATTCTCCTTCGTTTGTGTTTCATCATTACCTTGTGGATTCTTTTAACCCTTGCCTTAAATTATTTTCAGTTAACTACTTTTGAATGTGCCATCTGTTACTGAATAGAACCTACATTGAAATATCTGGAATGTTTCTCCCTTTCACTATCCTGTTCCCCTTCATATAATTAAATTTCCATTTGATTTTAATTTTAGGCCAATCATTACTTTCTCAGGAAAGTTCTGTCTTACCTCTCAGACTAAGTATTTTTACTATTAATGCTCCCATGAAACACTCTGACTTTTCTTATAAAGTTAAAATATTATATTCCTTTCCATAATTATGTTGTTGTCTACCTCATTTAACTCCGTTCTCCATGAGAGCTGGTCGAGGTCTCCATTGCTCATCTTTGTATTTGCAGTGTCTAGTCATGCCTTCCAGCGTATTGTGGGCACTCAATAAATATGTTGAAAGAAAATTGAATAAGCAAATAAATTGCTATTGTGATTCAAGTTAACACATACTGTTTTCTCTCATATCAGCAACTCCCCAGGCATTATTCCTTTTTTTATTTTTATTTTTGAATTAGTCAACTTGGGCCATTTGCTGACTTCTCCTTGATTATGAATCAGTGTAATATATTTCTCAAAATAAAATTATTTTGAGGAAAAAGTGGTTTCTTTAGGCTAGCAAAGAAATCTTTAAAATGATAACTGTACTCATTTGAGCGTGCTAGTTTTGCTGATCAAAATATTTGTCAGCATATAAACATCATTACTTAAAGTAACTAAGGTCAAGTCTAGACAAGCCTCAGGAAATTTCTGCCACAGGAGACTGATCTGGCTTTCAGATCACTCGACCTTTCTAGATCCTTGTAAAGGTCAAGATACAATTCCCTTGCAGCTTAGGCCTAGCTTAGCATTACCTAAAGTTTTATCTCTGATTCTGAATTTAGCTAGAATGCTTTCTTCCTTACCTTTCATTTTTCTGGCAAGAGGGACCTGACTTTGTCTTTGTCACTCACTTTGTTAAATGTTAAATTACTAAATTTCTGAACATGCACTTACATTCACAGGAAATTTCTAGTGGGAGAAATGGCAATATCAGGTTGCAAAAGCCTACATATTAAATTATTTATTAACATATTCAATGTCGCAGTCCTTATCTTTTATTTCCTCTTCAGTTTCCAAAACACCATTCTTACATCTATTTTTATACCAAAAAATACTGAGATGATGGTATAACCTTTCAATAATTATATGCTAACATTAAAATGATATATGATTTTAAGGTAGTACCTTTGATTTCTAAAGCCAATTTTCATCTTTTCTCGGGATAAATATTGGCTAAATCACAAAATTTTAAAAATTAACTTACCATAAACATCAGTAACAATATTTACATACTGGGTCGGGAAGAAACCCTGGAGGAGGGCAAGACAAACCACTCTGGTATTCAAGCCTGAAGAATCCCATTGACAGATAAGCCTGATGGGCTATGGTCCATAGGGTTGCAAAGATTTGGACACAACTGAAGCGACTTAGCATGCAGGGAATCATTGTATACTAGAATTTATATGTACATTTTAAAAATAAAAATAGTAGTACCTAGAGCTTATTGTGTTCTGGTCATTTTTCCATGAATTGAGACAGGTTCTTTACATGTTTACTCTCTGGTTTTCATTAAAAAATATACATAAAGGAGTTTATCTCCAATTTATAGGGGAGTAGAACTTAGAAAACATAACACTTTGTCCAAGGCACACAGCCAAAATTAAAATACAGGTTTTCCCTAGCCCACATTCTCTTTCTTGAGCTGCCTTAGAAGAGATTGCAAAGCAGAACAAGAAGTTGACTATAGATAATGTAGAGGGTAAGTAGGTCCTGCTAGTTACAGGCCTGTGGTTCAATCATATTTCTATTAATACTTCCTAATGTGTTCTTGGCTACATTGCTTAAGTTTTCTGAGTCTTTTTCTGATTATTTTGCTGTGAAGTGGGCGCAATACAGTTTTTTATTAGATTGCATGAAAATAAAATACAATAAAGGAAAATGTAGCTGATATATGGTAAAGCCTCAATACGCTGCTGCTGCTGCTGCTGCTAAGTCGCTTCAGTCGTGTCTGACTCGGTGGGACCCCGGAGACGGGAGCCTACCGGGCTCCTCCGTCCCTGGGATTCTCCAGGCAAGAACACTGGAGTGAGTTGCCATTTCCTGCTCCAATACATTTAAGTGAAAAGTGAAAGTGAAGTTGCTCAGTCGTGTCTGACTCGTCGCGAGCCCATGGACTGAAGCCTACCAGGCTCCTCCGTCCATGGGATTTTCCAGGCGAGAGTACTGAAGTGGGATGCCATTGCCTTCTCCCTCAATATGCTAGTTATCATTATTATGTGCCAAGTACAAATTGGCACATTTACCTCAACAAGGATTAAATCATGTGCTGCTCCACTTACCGACCTTCAACACTCCCTGAAAAGAGTTCAGGGTGGAGAGCAGAATTAAGACACTCTGTACTCTGAGTAAAACTGGCAAGGCAAGTCTTCAGATAGTTATTTTCAAGAGCTGATTTTATGAGCCCAATTCTTGTATCTCTTCATATCTAGAAAAGCATTAAAATCCTTCATGGTGATGAGTGTTCTGCATGACTAACAACAGCATCACAAGACTAGTAGAAACCTTCTGGAAAAATATGTGCTTGATTGCATATATTCTGCCTTCACCAAAATCACATATATATTGACCTTCCCCCCAGCCCCTTTGGAGCAGTTTCTCAGAGTTATCTGAGGTGCTGTATCCCAGACTACAGTCCTCATTTTGCCTCAAATGCAACTTAACTCACAACTCTCATGTTTTGCTTTTTTTTAAGTTGACAATTGCTATTATCATTTCATAATCTTTTCCTCAAGCCATTGAGCTATTAAAAATATCTGCTGCTTAAATGTCAGAAGAGTTCCCCACAAGATATCTTGGTTCGAGGCTACATGGAGTAAACACACTTCAAACCATTTCTCCTGTTGATTACAGCTAACATCTCTGGACAAAGTATATAAAGCAACTACCTGAGGACTCTGAAAAGTACAAAAAAAAAAAAGAAATGAATTTTGGAGGGGAAAAATAAGACAAAGAAACATATACATTGGTGAGTTTCCCATTTTCTCAGTTTCTCTCTCTTTTTTTCCCTTGTAACTTTTCCCCTGAGGATTGTTACAGTCACAGAGTCAAGAAGCAGTGGCGTGCTAAAGGCTAAAAACTTAGAAAAACCTAACCTTTTCAGCAAGATTCATATGGACACCATTAGAAATATTCTGTTGATGATTTATAACTCATGTACACTCATCTTGCACACTAGCAAAGTAAAGCTCAAAATTCTCCAAGCCAGGCTTCAACAGTACATGAACCATGAACTTCCAGATGCTCAAGCTGGATTTAGAAAAGGCAGAGGAACCAGAGATCAAATTGCCAACATCTATTGGATCATCAAAAAAGGAAGAGAGTTCCAGAAAAACATCTATTTCTGCTTTGTTGACAATACCAAAGCCTTTGACTGTGTGGATCACAACAAACTGCGGAAAATTCTTCAAGAGATGGGAATATCAGGCCACCTGACTTACCTCTTGAGAAATCTGTACACAGGCCAAGAAGAAACAGTTAGAACTGGACATGGAGCAACAGACTGGTTCCAAATAGGAAAAGGAGTACATCAAGGCTGTATATTTTCACCCTGCTTATTTAACTTTTATGCAGAGTACATCATGAGAAATGCTGGGCTGGATGAAGCAGGAGCTGGAATCAAGATTGCCAGGAGAAATACCAACAACCTCAGATATGCAGATAACACCACCATTATGGCAGAAAGCAAAGAGGAAGTAAACAGCCTCTTGATGAAAGTGAAAGAGGAGAGTGAAAAAGTTGGCTTAAAACTCAACATTCAGAAAACTAAGATCATGACATCTGGTCCTGTAACTTCATGGCAAATAGATGGGGAAACAGTGGAAACAGTGACAGACTTTATTTTTGGGGGGCCTCCAAAATCAATGCAAATGGTGATTGCAGCCATGAAATTAAAAGACGCTTGCTCCTTGGAAGAAAAGTTATGACCAAGCTGGACAGCATATTAAAAAGCAGAGACATTACTTTGCCAACAAACGTCCATCTAGGCAAGCTATGGTTTTTCCAGTAGTCATATATGGATGTGATAGTTGGACTATAAAGAAAGCTGAGCGCAGAAGAATTGATGCTTTTGAACTGTGGTGTTGAAGACTTTTGAGAGTCCCTTGGACAGCAAGGAGATCTAACCAGTCCATCCTAAAGGAAATCAACTCTGAATATTCATTGCAAGGACTGCTGCTGAAGCTGAAACTAGAATACTTTGGCCGCCTGATGAGAAGAACTGACTCATTGGGAAAGACTATGATGCTTGGAAAGATTGAGGGCAGGAGGAGAAGGGGACGACAGAGGATGAGATGGTTGAATGGAGTCAACAACTCAATGGACATCAGGTGGCCAAAATATTGGAGCTTCAGCTTCAGCATCAGTCCTTCCAATGACTATTCAGGGTTGATTTCCTAGTATAGTTCTTGATCTAAGCACTTTAACTCACTGAATTCACACAAAAGAAAGTGTTATTATTTTTTTCTAATTTACAGGAGATAATACTGAGACATAGAGAATTTAATTTAGTTGTTCAGTGTAACCCAGGTAAGGATACGGTGAAGCCAAGATTCAGAACTGTATTTGGAATCCAGAGTTCATGATCTTATCTACTGTATGAGATTGACTCAGGAGAAGTCCTGAGAGAAAATCCATTGCAGTTTAAATGCAGTTTGTGTGCCACTAGCATCAGTGTAATTGCAGACACATTAAGTCACCACTCTTAGCCAAATTTCACTTTCTACAAAATGTGAGATTGAGCTGCAACACAAATTGATGGCTTTTATAGCTATTTCTTTTACTTCTGTAATTCAATTTACTGTATATCGAAAGCTTTCTGTGAGCCAGTCATGTTACATACACCTTATGTGATTTATCTTGCAAACGAGTTGTTAAGCACTTAGCAAGTATTTTTTTTTCTCAAAACCAGGAGAATGAAGTAATATATGGGAAATACACAGACATCTTGGTGATCTTCAATTATCCGGGGATGAAATTAGATGGCTGATCTGGTAGAATAAGAAAACAGATCTGACTCCCCCTCAATACTAATCCTCTCCACATCAGTTCAGTTCAGTTCAGTTGCTCAGTTGTGTCTGACTCTTCACGACCCTATGGACCACATTATGCTAGGCATCCCTGTCCATCACCAACTCCTGGAGTTTATTCAAATTCATCTCCATAGCGTTGGCGATGCTATCCAACCATCTCATCTTCTGTTGTCCCCTTCTCCTCCTGCCTTCAATCTTTCCCAGCACCAGGGTCTTTTCAAATGAGTCAGTTCTTCACATGAGGTGGCCAAAAGTATTGGAGTTTCAGCTTCAACACCAGTCCTTCCAATGAACACCCAGGACTGATCTCCTTTAGGATGGACTGGTTGGATCTCCTTGCAGTCCAAGGGACTCTCAAGAGTCTTCTCCAACACCACAGTTTAAAAGCATCAATTCTTCAGCACTCAGCTTTCTTTATAGTCCAACTCTCACATCCATACATGACTACTGGAAAAATCATAGCCTTGACCAGACAAACCTTTGTTGGCAATGTAATGTCTCTGCTTTTTAACAGGCTATCTAGGTTGGCCATAACCTTCCTTCCAAGGAGTAAGCGTCTTTTAATTTCATGGCTGCAGTCACCATCTGCAGTGATTTTAGAGCCAAAAAATATCAAGTCTGCCACTGTTTCCACTGTTTCTCCATCTATTTGCCATGAAGTGGTGGGACTGGATGCTACGATTTTAGTTTTCTGAATGTTGAGCTTTATCAATAATGATTGGAAACACTCTTATTATAGTTTGCAATACATGTGAATACACACATACTGAAATCACACATCATACAAATATAAACATAGAAAACTCCATTAAAGACACATAAAATTGAATCAGTTCATGGAACATGTCTGTAGTTAAGTGAATTATATTAATAGAACCATCTGCTTTTCTGACAGCACCAACTGAGGAGTCTTTTCAGTGACAGTTGTTTTGTTGTTGTTGTTTTTTTGCTCAGTCATGTCCAACTCTTTTGTCACCTCATGGACTGTAGCCCTGCCAGGCTCCTACATCCATGGGATTTTCCAGGAAAGAGCACTGGAGTGAGTTGTCATTTCCTTCTCCAGGGGAAGGAAAACTCCAGTCAAACTCTCACATCCATACATGACTACTGGAAAAACCATAGCCTTGACTAGATGGACTTTTGTTGGCAAAGTAATGTCTCTGCTTTTAAATATGCTATCTAGGTTGGCCATAACCTTCCTTCCAAGGAGTAAGCGTCTTTTAATTTCATGGCTGCAATCACCATCAGCAGTGATTTTGGAGCCCAAAAAAATAAAGTCTGACACTGTTTCCACTGTTTCCCCATCTATTTGACATGAAGTGATGGGACCAGATGCCATGATCTTAGTTTTCTGAACGTTGAGCTTTAAGCCAACTTTTTCACTCTCCTCTTTCACTTTCATCAAGAGGCTCTTTAGTTCTTCTTCACTTTCTGCCATAAGGGTGGTGTCATCCGCATATCTGAGGTTATTGATATTTCTCCCGGCAATCTTGATTCCAGCTTGTGTTTCTTCCAGCCCACCGTTTCTCATGATGTACTCTTTATATAAGTTAAATAAGCAGGGTGACAATATACAGCCTTGATGTTCTCCTTTTCCTGTTTGGAACCAGTCTGTTGTTCCATGTCCAGTTCTAACTGTTGCTTCCTATCCTCTAAAAAATATTGTAGAGAATCAGTATAATTTATTTCCTAAATATTTGATAGAATTCATCAGTGAACCCATTTGGGGTCAGTGCTTTCTGTTTGGATAGTCTATTGTTTATTTATTCAGTTTGTTTAATAGATGCAGGTCTATTCAAACTTTCTATTTCTCCTTATGTGAGTTTTGGAGGTTTGTGTATTTCAACGAATTGGGCCATTTCATCCAGGTTATCAATTTTGTGGGCACAGAGTTGTTTATAATATTCCTTTATTTAACTTTTTAATTGCCATAGAAATGTACTAATGTCCTTTCTTTTATTTCTGGTATTATTAATTTGTGTTCTCTCCCTTTTTTCTTAGCTTAGCTATAGGCTTATTAATTTCATTGATCTTTTCAAATAATCAGCCTTTGGTTTCATTGATTTTCTGTATTAATTTTCTTTTTCCAATTTTATAGATTTCTATTCTAATGCTTTATTCAAGCCTCATTTTCCTTATCTCTAAAATAACATAATACACGAAAAACACTTAGCAGTTCCTGGCATGTAGTAAGCAACAATAAATGTTAGGGATTATTATTATCAGACCTTGTTAAGAGAACAGAGTACTCTGAGGTATTTTAAAAATTATTTTTTCCTCTCCCTGAGAGAAGCAGGAAGGGTTATTTCTTGGATATTTACTGTGAGAATCTAGCCTAGCTCCTGGAGGTAAACCTCACAGTATTGTAAGACACCCCTATGACTGCATCCCCCTGGAATTGCAACACTCAGAGTGCCAGCACTGAGCTTCCACCGATTAGTCATTTACAATGATTTTTTTTTTCTTTTTACCCCCACACTTGTTCCCACAGAAGGTTAAGCTCTAAAGCTCTGCTGTGCTAAGCCATGAATCTCTGCATTTACCTGCCTGTCTTTCTAATCTTGGGGCCAGTAGTTTTACCTGTGAACTCCCCTCTCTTATGCAAGGGTCTCCAAACTCTGGGATCTAATGCCTGATGATCTGAGTTGGAACTGATATAATAATAGAAATTAAGTGCACAAAATGTGTGATGGGCTTGAATCATCCCAAAATCACCTCTCCCCTTCCCAGTCCATGGAAAAATTGTCTTCAACGAATCCAATCCCTGGTACCAAGAAGGTTGCAGACCACTGCTCTTATGGTCCCCAAATAAATGTGTTGATTTTTCAGTCTGTTTAGCTTTTTTATTTATTGTTAGGACAGAGTGGCAAATTCCAAGATTTGTATATGCCTGATTGGAAACCAGAAGTCATTACAAGCATTTTCAATTCATTTTTGAGGTCACTTCTAAAAAAAAAATACTTCTTTCAAAGTATTGATATTTCTACCAAATTATTTGTTGCAAGCAATACAATGTAATCAAATTTACAATATTCGTTATAGATATAAACAACTTAACCATTTTATCACTGTTACTTTGTTCCTAGTAGTTAGAATCTCTTTACCTGACTTAATCAAGTTAGTACCTACCACAGGTTTGTTTCTGTTCAGCAAAGAAGGTATTTTAGTGGAGTGAAGAGTGAGAAGAATCGGTCAGCATTCTGTTTCACCTGCTGCATTTAGTTTTTAAGACCTGTAATCTATTAGATAATATTGAATTTGTAAATACAAGATGATTAAATTAATGCTATTAGCAGATGCTAGCTCAGAAGAAAAATATAAGCCATGGCAAACACTACTGTTTCTTGTCCCAGCCATAGATTATCATATTTTCCTCAGAATCAGAAGATGCCGCTCCTCTCTGATTTCTCTATTCACATCTCATTCTGCATTCTGCCTTTTCACTGTGACTGTCACTAAGAGTTTCATAACTGTATGCAACTGACATCACTAGACCAAAGGCCAGGGCAACAGTATGGTCTTCAGTGTGAAACTGTCATCTCTATAATATATGACAAACAGGCTAAAAGGTCTGTAGCCTTCAGTATAAATTATGAAAAATAAGGAAATACATAGTAATACAAGTTGTATGCACAGTAATACAAACCAATTCTATCTTTCACAAAATTTATTTCACATGTATAAATAATTATTAATATCATAATAATGATGATGTTATAATTATGAGAAGGAGTGGAAAGCATGGCTCATGAATGAGCTAGCTACAAAATGATAAAAAGGAGCAAAATCAATCAAATGATTAAATCATAAGGGGATTATTTAAGAGGTAGAATAGCTCTTCAAAAATTATGTGAGAGACTAGATCACAGAGACAGAGAAAGCTGCTAAACCTGATTATTATATTGGCTTTGTATTCTGACCCTAGTTTACAATTACTGGCCCAGGATAAAAGAATCTGTAATTATTTATAATGCCTTACATGTATATAGTACATTACAGTTTATAAGACATTTAAATTTTTTAAAAGTATATTCTCATTTTACATGTTAAGAGAGAGAGATGCTGGTTACATTTTAATTTAAGATTGGTAGCTAGACACAGAAGTGGGCCCAGAACTCAGGATTTTAGAATCTTACTCCAATATCTGTTACAGTATACCCATAATCATATGCTTAATTCTTCCTATTCATCTTCACCCATCATAGCTAAAACTTCACTGAATTTTCCTCCTATAAGAGCAGCTGCTTAGAAAGGATCTGGGTACTTGTAAAGGAATCTAGACCCTGCTTATCATCTGTCAAGGAATTCTGGCACAATGCAATCATTGCTTGCTGGTAAGAATTTTGACAGACTCACTTCAGAGCAGGAAAATTTATTTGAAACTGAGTATATTGAATATTTTTTTACACTACTAAATTATTTGCATCCAATAGCTAGAAATGTACTAAAAATTATTGCCCTATTTTTGACAGATTCTAGATACAAATCTAAATTTAGGTTCAAGACTAACATGTATTTGTGCATGCATAATTGTTTATCTAGCATAAACTGTGCATATAAATTCAGCTAAACATTGAGGTAAGTATTAAATCATTATACCCTTAAAGAGCTTTTTTAACTCTTCCTCAAATATCTCTCTTTAGTGAGTTAATAAAACAGTAAATGTCATCATAGCAATTTTTTATTCATTAAGGGCAAAAATTAATAGAACAATTTGTCTACACCTGTCCTTAATTTTCCAACCAAGCTCACACATACCAAAAATTTAAATTAATAAGACTTTCCCAATAGTTATTTTTAATTAACACTTCCTTTTGTATTAAAAATATTCATGTTTTCTTTTTAAAACCTTGGTAACTAACTACAGCTTTTAACAAACTACTTTTTTTTTTTCTTCCTTTTTTTGCATGAAATTCCTAATTTCATGAGTCAGCTAAGGGCACCAAACTATACTGACAGATGGTTTTCTAAAGACAGAAAAGAGATACAAATTAAGCATAGTAGAGGACTGGGCTATAAAGTTAGAGGAGGCATAATACAGAAACTGCAGACACCAACACGCTATTCACATGCACTATAATTAAAGCTAAAGTAAAGTAGGGAATAAATTTATGTACATGCTAAGTCATTTCTATGTACCTGCTAAGTTATGTCTCTTGAGAGCCCTTGGACAGTAGCCTGTCAGGCTCCTCTGACCATGGGATTTCCCAGGAAAAATACTGTAGTGGGTTGCCATTTCCTCCTCTGGGGTACCTTCTGGAACAGGGATCTAACCCGACTCTCTTATGTCTCTTGCAGTGGCAGCCAGGTTTCTTACCACTAGCGTCACTTGGGAATTAAAGCTGAGGTAAGTTAGGAAAAAGAAAAAAAGATAGGACACTGAAAGATGAATTCCCTGTGCCAGTGGGTGCCCAATATGCTAGTGGAGATCAGTGGAGAAATAACTCCAGAAAGAATGAAGAGATGGAACCAAAGCAAAATCAACACCCAGTTGTGGACATGACCAGTGATGGAAGTAAAGTCCAATGCTATAAAGAGCAATATTGCATAGGAACCTGGAATGTTAGTACATGAATCAAAGTAAATTGGAAGTGGTCAAACAGGAGATGACAAGAGTGAACATTGACATTTTAGGAATCAGTGAAATAAAATGGACTAGGATGGGTGAATTTAAATCAGATGACCGCTATATCTACTACTGTGGGCAAGAATACCTCAGAAGAAATGGAGTAGCCATCATAGTCAACAAAAGAGTTCAAAATGCAGTGTTTGGATGCAATCTCAAAAATGACAGAATGATCTCTGTTTATTTCCAAGGAAAACCATTCAATATCACAGTAATCCAAGTCTATTCATCAACCAGTAATGCTGAAGAAGTTGAAGTAGAACGGTTCTATGAAGACCTACAAGACCTTCTAGAACTAACACCCAAAAGAAATGTCCTTTTCATTATAGGGGACTGGAATGCAAAAGTAGGAAGTCAAGAAACACCTGGAATAACAGGCTAATTTGGCCTTGGAGTACAGAATGAAGCAGGGCAAAGGCTAACAGAGTTTTGCCAAGAGAATACACTGGTAATAGCAAACACCCTCTTCCAACAACACAAGAGAAGACTCTACACATGGACATCACCAGATGGTCAATACCAAAATCAGATTGATTGTAGTATTTGCAGCCAAAGATGGAGAAGCTCTATACAGTCAGCAAAAATAAGACCAAGAGCTGACTGTGGCTCAGATCATGAACTCCTTATTGCCAAATTCAGTCTTAAATTGAAGAAAGTAGGGAAAACCACTAGACCATTCAGGTATGACCTAAATCAAATCCCTTACAACTATACAGTAGAAGTGACAAATAGATGCAAGGGTTTATATCCGATAGACAGAGTGACTGAAGAATTATAGATGGAGGTTCATGACATTGTACAGGAGGCAGTGATGAAGACCATTTCCCCAAAAAAGAAATACAAAAAGGCAAAATGGAGAAGTGCAAAAAGGATGCCTTACAGATAGCTGTCAAAAGAAGAGAATCGAAAGGCAAAGGAGAGAAGGAATGATATATACATTTGGATGCAGTGTTCCAAAGAAAAGCATGGAGAGATAAGAAAGCCTGCCTCAGTCATCAGTCCAAAGAAATAGAGGAAAACAATAGAATGGAAAAGACTAGAGATCTCTTCAAGAAAATTAGAAATACCAAGGGAACACTTCATGCAAAGATGGACTCAATAAAGGACAGAAATGGTATGGACCTAACAGAAGCAGAAGATATTAAGAAGAGGTGGCAAGAATACCCAGAAGAACTATACAGAAAAGATCTTCTTGACCCAGATAATCATGATGGTATGATCACCAATTTAGAGTCAGACATCCTGGAATGCAAGGTCAAGTGAGCCTTAGGAAGCATCACTATGAGCAAAGTTAGAGGAGGTGATGGAATTGCAGTTGAGGTATTTCAAATCCTAAAAGCTGATGCTGTGAAAATGCTGCAGTCAATATGCCAGCAAATTTGGAAAGCTCAGCAGTGGCAACAGGAAAGAAAAAGGTCAGTTTTCATTCTAATCCCAAAGAAAGCCAAAGCCAAAGAGTGCTCAAACTACCGCACAATTGCACTCATCTCACAAGCTAGCAAAGTAATGCTAAAAATGCTCCAAGTCAGGCTTCAACAGTATGTGAACTGTGAAATTCCAGATGCTCAAGCTGGATTTAGAAAAGGCAGAGGAACCAAATATCAAATAGCCAGCATCCATTGGAACATCGAAAAAGCTAGAGAGTTCCAGAAAAAACATCTACTTCTGCTTTATTTCTATGCCAAAGCCTTCGACTGTGTGGATCACAACAAACTGTGGACAATTCTTAAAGAGGTCGGTATACCAGACCACCTGACCTGCCTCTTGAGAAATCTGTATGCAAGTCAGGAAACAACAGTTAGAACTGTACATGGAACAATAGACTGGTTCCAAATCAGGAAAGGAATACATCAAGGCTGTATATTGTCACCCTGCTTATGTATTTTATATGCAGAGTACATCATGAGAAGTGCTGGACTAGATGAAGCACAAGTTGGGATCAAGATTGTTGGGAGAAATATCAGTAACCTCAGATATGCAGATGACACCACCCTTATGGCAGAAAATGAAGAAGAACTAAAGAGTCTCTTGATGAAAGTGAAAGAGGAGAGTGAAAAAATCGGCTTAAAACTCAACATTCAGAAAACTAAGATCATAGCATCTGGTCCCATCACTTCATGGTGAAGAGATGGGGAAAGAGTGGAAACAGTGATAGACTTTATTTTGGGGGGCTCCAAAATACTGCAGGTGGTGACTGCAGCCATGAAATTAAAAGATGCTTGCTCCTTGGAAGAAAAGTTATATGCAACTTAGATAGCATGTTAAAAAGAAGAGATATTACTTTGCCAATGAAGGTCTGTCTAGTCAAAGCTTTGTTTTTTCCAGTATCTTGTATGGATGTGAGAGTTGGACTATAAAGAAAGCTGAGCGCTGAAGGATTAATGCTTTTGAACTGTGGTGTTGGAGAAGACCCTTGAGAGTCCCTTGGACAGCAAGGAGATCCAACCATTCCATCCTAAAGGAAATCAGTCCTGAATATTCATTGGAAGGACTGATGCTGAAGCTGAAACTTGAATTGGCCACCTGATGTGAAGAACTGACATTTGAAAAGAACCTGGTGCTGGAAAGGTTGAAGGTGGGACAAGAAGGGGATGACAGAGGATTAGATGGTTGAATGACATTAACAACTCAATAGACATGAGTTTGAGTAAGCTCTGGGTATTGGTGATGGACAGGGAAACCTGGCTTACTGCAGTCCATCAGGTCCTAAAGAGCTGAACACGACTGAGGGACTGAACTGAAGTCAGGGAACAAATTTATAGGGAAAGGATTATACAATAGTTTCCCCTTAATTGCAGTTTCACTACCCTTGGTTTCAGTTTCCTGTGGTGAACCCTGGTCTGAAAATATGAACTGGAAAGCTCCAGAAATAGGCATTTTACACGTTTGAAACAGCACCCCCGTTCTGCGTGGAGTGATGAAATCTCGTGCAGTCTTTCTGGACTCTGTCCTGTGACAGTAGTGAACCTTCCTTCTGTCCAGCATGCCCGGCAGTCAGCTTAGTCACTCAGGGTCGTTTAGGTTATCGGATTGACTGTTGTGGTAAGGCTATGTTTATATTCAAGTAACTCTACTTCCTAGTAACCCAAAGCATGAAAGTAAAGACGCTGGCAATTTGGATATGCCAAAAAGAGGCCGTAAAGTGCTTCCTTTAAGTGATGAAGTGTAAGTTCGTGATTTAACAAGGAACTGAACAAAAACCTTATAATGAAGTTGCTAAACTTCACGGTAAGAACAAATTTTCTATCTGTGAAACTGTGAGGAAAGGAAAATAAACATATGCTAGTTTTGCGGTCTTAACTGTCAAACTGCAAAAGTTATGGTCACAGTGCATAAGTACTTAAGATAGAAAAGGCAGTATATTTGTACAACAAACATAGAGAGAGGCCACTTTCACGTAACTTTTATTGTAATATATTCTTATACCTGTTTTTCTATTTTATTGTTAGTTATTGCTGTTTATCTCTGATAAATCTGCATATGGTGACAAGCTCCAAGGGAGTAAATAGTTAAAATCTTGGTACCTTTCCTTTGGTGGTTCAATATAATAAGAACTCTTCAGACTGAGACTCCCCTGTCAGTCCAGGGGATAAGACTTCACGTTCCAATGCTTGGGGTGGGGGTTCGATCTTGTTTTGAAGAGCTAAGATTCCACATGCCTCAGGGCCAAAAATGCAAAACAAGCAAATGAACAAACAAATAAAACAGAAGCAATATTGTCACAAATTCAATAAAGACTTTAAAAATAGTTCACATCAAAAAAAAAAAAAAAGAAAGAAAACCTCAGTTTGATTAGAAAAGTTCTGATTGAGGTCTATTGGCAAGAAGTCACCAAGGATCACTCACTAGGAGAAAATGAACCCTGGGCTGGTGATCCAGACACAAAAACAGGATCTTGGGGATTTGTGAGACCTTGGGGTTATCTTAAGGAATGTGTCACACTGGATCTGAAAGTTGCTATGAGTTAAGATACCTGATATGATCTTGGGCTCTGGAAAAATATATGAGAAGTTATCTGTGAATTCAAAAACTTAAACCTTGGAAAATTGCTCAAAAGACAAGGTTTATAACATTTGAAAGTGACTTTGGCACCAATGATATCCTACGAGCATCTGTAGATCCATCTCAAGCTCTAAGATATCTCAAGTTCTATATTGAAATATCTCTCTATGAAATTAATATATTTATTTTAGGGGTACTTTTCAGGATATGATTTGTTCATGTTGCTCAATAGCTTTTTCATGAGTCTTCATGGGAGAATCAATATCTATGTATTTATATTTCTCCTTGACAATTAATTAGCCTTTATCTTGTGAGGCCTTATATATAGATTTCCTGAATGAACAACCTTCACTTTTTACACTTTGGCCCTTGGAAAATGTATTGCTAGTGTGTAGTCACAAAGCAAATGTTTAGTAGTTCATGATATGTATTCTTACTCTTCTCTTTTCCTTTTTGTACCTTTAATATATGCTAGCTGGTGGGGTTTGACAAACCTTTGAAAGTTACTTTAAATCTTTCTGTGTTTCTAGTTAAACATTAGAGACCAGACACTGGCATTGAGCAACAATCCTTCCTAACATTTAATAAAAATGATGGTAAAAGAGTATAGAGATCGCCCCTTGACTTTGTGAGTTTATTCTCTGAATTTAATATGATTTTGACAGGACAGAGAGACAAATCTATATATTCAGTTTGCCTTGTTTATAAAGAAGTCAGAACAAATTTGAAAAATAGGTTATAGCTTATTCATAGAACCTTAATTACAATAAAGAAATTATCAAATACAATTGGAAATAGCAACCAGTAGTTTTAGTAATTTTAGCAACTATTTGTCTCCTTGGCGCCAAGTACTCTGTTTTGCATTTTAATATATATTGCCCCCAACCCTAATGGCAACACTGTATATAGGTAGTAATATTGTTTTAATTATTTCTGTTTAATTGTTACTAGATAATTCATTTATGAAAATAGTTTTGATATAAATTATATTAAGACACACATATACAGAACAGAACTCAGAGGTCACTTCAGTTTCTTCATTTCTATCCTCCTCCCTGGAGATGCTGCCACCCCACAGAGTCTCATTAAAGAAGCAATCTGTTATTAACTACAATAGTCCAGATGTGCATCTTGAGAATTCAGCTTGGTGCTGTTCAGATAGATTCTTTGAAGTGCCCTTCAACCCCAAAGTATTTTTTTTTTTATTTTTACATCTGTTGACAGAAACTAAACTTCCCTTGGTGAGTAAAGACTATTCAGAAGGATGCATTGGCAAATTTTTCGTAGGTAGAATCTCTTCTCTTAGCTGTAGTTTCTTTGTTCCTTTGTAGCTGTAACTTTGCTGTTGCTATTTTTCTCTTTAATTATACAGAAGACTGACAGAAAATGTACATAACATTCCCTATGGATTAGATAGAGAGCTATGTTAATGTGAAAGAGAGAGAACAGAGATGGCCCCTACCAAATGCTTACACATGATTAAGTACTGCACATTCAGATAGATGATTGCACATGAAAATTGGTGCTTGCCTGTCCTGGAGGCTGCCTGAGAACATAATTACCCATTCTGCACTCAGGGCTGTGTTTTTTTCACAACTCAGACCTTAGTAAATGCATATTTTCCACTTTACAAACTTATTTAAGGGTGCTGTTTTAGCATCTGCATTAGAAAACATTCCTGTTCATGTAAACTCCTATGTGTGATAACTTTTCTCTTAGTGCTTAAAAGTACAAGGACTTATTTGAGTGATTTTTCAAATAATGTTTTATTCCAAAAAGTGCTAAGAAAATGTATCTTTTCTCCACAGTTAATAGCATTAAATTGTATAACTGAAGTCCATATTTGTAAATAAGAATACATATGATCCTTCTATACTAGAACCAAGTATTTCAGGATGGAGAAATTCCATTGCCTCTCTAATTTCATTTAGAACCTTAGCAGAAACTGTTTGCATTCTGTCAGTACACTGAGGAAAGCTACGTAGCTAACTTTGTTATGGAGTGCCATTTGAAACTTGATGTAAAAATTTCAGTAAGAAACAATAAGAAAATAAATAAATATGTTAGGTTTTATGGGCTGAATTGTTTTCCTCCACAAATTCTTATGTTGAAGTTCTAACCCTTGTTACTTCAAAATGTGACTGTTTTTGGAGATAGATTTTTTAAAAATTATTTATTGTTTTTTAATACCAAGAACATTTTGTATTGGGGTATAGCTGCTTAACAATATTGTGATAGTTTCAGGTGATAGTAAAAGGACTCAGCCATATATATGCATGTATCTTTTCTCTGCCAAACCCCCTCCCATCCAGGCTGGCACATAATACTGAGTGGAGTTCCATGTTGTATACAATAGGTTTTTGTTGGTTATCCATTTTAAATATAGCAGTGTGTACTTGAGCTTCTCAAAGCCCTTAACCATCTCTTCCACCTACCAACCATGAGTTTGTTTTCTAAGTTTGTGGGTCTTTCTGTTTTGTAAGTTCATTTGTCTTTTCTTTTCAGATTTCACAGATAAAGGATATCATATGATATTTCTCTGTTTGACTTACTTCACTCAGTATGACACTCTCTAGGTCCATCCATGTTGCTGCAAATGGCCTTATTTAGTTCTTTTTAATGACTGAATAATATTCCATTATATATTATATTCACATATATTCCTGTTGGTGGACATTTAGGTTGTTTCCACATCTTGGCTATAGTAAGCAGTGTTATAGTGAACATTTTTGGGGGTGCATGTATATTTTCAGACCATGTTTTTCTCTGGATATATGCCCAGGGGTATGATGGCAGGGTCATATGGTAGCTCTATTTTTAGGTTTTTAGGGAACCCCCATACTGTCCTCCATACTGGCTGTGCCAATTTACATTCCCACCAACAGTGCCGGATGTTTTGGAGATAGTCTTATCAAGGTAACTAATGTAAAATCAGGTGATATGGGTGAGACATGATCCAATATTACTAGTGTCCTTATAATAAGAGATTGCTGCTGCTGCTAAGTCGCATCAGTCGTGTCCGACTCTGTGCAACCCCATAGACGGCAGCCCACCAGGTTCCCCCATCCCTTGGATTCTCCAGGAAAGAACACTGGAGTGGGCTGCCATTTCCTTCTCCAATGCATGAAAGTGAAAAGTGAGAGTAAAGTCGCTCAGTCGTGTCCGGCTCTTAGTGACCCCATGGACTGCAGCCTACCAGGCTCCTCTGTCCATGGGATTTTTCAGGCAAGAGTACTGGAGTGGGTCGCCAGTGCCTTCTCCAATAAGAGAGATTAGGACACAGAAAAAGGGGAAATTATATGAAGACATAGGGAAAAGATAGCTATCTACAAAGCAATGAGAGAGACCCACAGAAGAAACCAACCCTGCTGACACCTTGATATTGGAATTCTAGTCTCTAGAACTGTGAGAAAATAAATTTACGTTGCTTAAACTACCCAGTTTATGGTATTTTGCTATGACTGGTCCTAGAAAACCAATATACTAGGCATTAAAGAAAACATGAGTATGAGTTACTACAGAGAGAACAAAAACTAAAAAATAATACAGAGGTCATTGGCCAATAACTGAGTATATGTTTGTAATCACATGAATTAGTATATAGGAAATGAAATGATAATGAATTTGAGATTGAGACTTTGCAATTGTTACAGAATTCTTTATTTAAAATGTCTAAATTTCAAATCTACAGAGATTTCCAGGGCACCAATTTATGGATGCACTAGCTTTGTTAAATTACTTATGAGATGCACAAAAGAATAAGGTGCTCCTTAGTAAATAAGCCTTATTAGTATAATTATAAGGTTAGAAGAGACACCTTGAGCCATTTTGAAGCTTTTTCCTTTGACTGAAACCAAATGGAATATGCTTTCCAATTCACTTATGTGAAAGTGTTTGTCTCTGTAACTTGTTGTGAATGTGATTGCCTATCTTCCCAATAGCTGCTGCTGCTGCTGCTAAGTCGCTTCAGTCGTGTCCGACTCTGTGCGACCCCATAGACGGCAGCCCACCGGGCTCCGCCATCCCTGGGATTCTCCAGGCAAGAACACTGGAGTGGGTTGCCATTTCCTTCTCCAGTGCATGAAAGTGAAAAGTGAACGTGAAGTCGCTTAGTCGTGTCCGACTCTTAGCGACCCCATGGACTGCAGCCTACCAGGCTCCTCCATCCATGGGATTTTCCAGGCAAGAGTACTGGAGTGGGGTGCCATTGCCTTCTCCACTTCCCAATAGCAAGTCTCCTCAATTATCCTTGATTTTATAACAATGATTTCTGCCAAGCCATGTCAAATTGGCAACATTTGGGGCATGTGTCATGTGTATCTTTTTAAATATTCTGGTTAGTCTCTGAATTTAAAACCTAAAGTGAAGACAATATAAAATGAAAGTAGTCTTTAAAAACATAAATTCCTTTATAGATTGAATACGCACAATGCAGGATGAACAATGTGTTTTATAACAGATGCTTTTAGTTGGATGTCCTTGGGAAACACACTTAATCTATAATCTAATCAACTTTTATCAAAAATGCAAAATGGAGATGCCAATGTTTATTTCATAAGTATCTTTGTGCATATTCCATTTACAAGCAATTCTTGTAAAGTACTTACTATGGTATATACTTGACAAGTATTAGTTTATCCTCCTTTTTTGGTTAAAAAAAGAAAACAGAAAGTTTGTGATTCAAGATAGGAAAAGAGGACGGGGAGAAGATGAAGATAGGGAGGTAAGGAAGTTCTTTGGATCTTCATATTCAAACCATCTAATAGTAGCTACTTGCCCTTTCTTACCTAAATATTGAGTTGATTTTTCTTTCTCACTTTTAGCATTTCAGTGTTTTGCCTTTAGAAAATATGACTAAACCATCCCTGTAAGATTATTTTTTATTCTTATTTAGGAGAGGTTTGCTAAATATTTAAAAATCAGTTAAAGATAAACTTATAATTTCTCTTCATAATTAATTGGAGTCATTTATTATTTCTATACTTACTTTGATGGGAAAGACTGAAGGCAAGAGGAGACAGGGGAGACAGAGGAGGAAGTGGTTGGATGGCATCACTGACTCCATGGACTTAAGTTTGAGCTTGAGCAAACTCCGGGAGATGGTGAAGGAGAAGGAAGCCTGGAGTGCTGCGTTCATGGGGTCACAAAAAGTTGGACACGACTTAGTAACTGAACAACAACAACACTTACTTAACTGGAAATGCCTATGCATACATAAGCCACAAGTATCAAACACTTTCCTTGTATAGTTGCTTTTTGCCTATATATTCCTACATATCCTCTCATATCTTTTTGCCCTGTGTGATATTCTCTGTTATTGTTCAAGAAAGATATTTTTCTTTCTTTGATTAAATGTTTACAAAAAAGTCAAAATCTCCCTCATCACTACCTGAAATTCTCTTTAATTATAAGGGGATGCAAAGATAGAAATTATGGTGTGCTGCAATCCATGGGATTGTAAAGTGTTGAGACAAGCCTTGGCGACTGAACAACAACAACCCATTGTTACAAGATATGATCAAGATGAAAATACACCTCTCAGATCAGCCAGGAGTCTTTGGATCTAAACACCACCCCCCAGGTAAAGGGAGATCTTACTGATATCACAAATCACTGTCCAAACCGATTGTCATCAACAAAGCAACTTTTTCTGTTCTGAACTTTCAATCAACTGAACAGCAAGCAGTGAACTGGAGCAAATTTCTCATGTAGCTGCTGCTGCTGCTGCTAAGTCGCTTCAGTCGCGTCCGACTCTGTGCGACCCCACAGACAGCAGCCCACCAGGCTCCTCCGACGATGGGATTTTCCAGGCAAGAGTACTGGAGTGGGGTGCCATTGCCTTCTCCGTTCTCATGCAGAGACTGCTGCTTTTTCTGCCTTATCATGTACTCTACTTGGGCAGGTTGCTAATCAGGTAGTTTTGTGACTGAAAGTTCAAAATAATTCAAGGAAATGACAGCTATTTATCAAATCTAAAGCAGGAAGTAAAAAATAGCTTCTACACAGTTTACATGTTGCAAAATAATCTGTTTCTAAGAGAAGAGGCAATTTCTGGCTTTTAAGATGTAAGAATAATTGAGAGTTTCCAATTTCCTTAAGAGGCATCCTGTAGTTTTTGTTGAGTGCTAGTTGTGGTTGCACCCACTCCAGTATTCTGCCTGGAGAATCCCAGGGATGGGGGAGCCTGGTGGGCTGCTGTCGATGGGTGGCACAGAGTCGGACATGACTAAAGCAACTTAGCAGCAGCAGCAGTTGTGGTCGCAACTCTAACAGGAAGGGAAGTAACATAAACATATAATGCAAAAAGTGCCTTGTGAAAGTGCTCATTGAATTTAGCATAATCGTTACTATATTATATAATGCACTTATATGTAATTGAGTACCAAACAGGCTTGTAATAGATACCCCACTGTGAATCCTGACAATTACAGTTAACTTTATTTTAAAATATACGTTTATGTTTTGAAAGAAAAAAATCGAGGGGCACTAAAATAGTCTTCCTACAATTTTTGTTACACTGAAAAGTAGAATTGTTTGTTTTGCCTAAGTAACATTGAAGTCTATTTAGGGTTTTAACAACAAACAGAAATCATCAAATATCAGTCAAAACTCTTTCTTATTCTATTGCTGAAAAACTTTAGCTGGAATATGTTACAAAATGTTATATCATCTACATGAGAAAATTACAACTACATCAAGATTAAAAAATGTGTTGCTTTTCTGGGTGACATATTTTGAGTAAGGGCAAACCCATGCATTGGGGTGCTGTGTCTTGAATGAATTCTTGGTGTTGCAGAAGCTGTGACTTTAAGAGTCTCACTTCTTTCCAGCATCTATGTCAGCTTACTAGTTTTACTAAAATCTGGGACACAAAGTGGTCATGTGGAAAACAATCTTCCTAGACCTAGGTAACAAATAGGGCTTCTCTAAGAATTGTAAAAGTTTTGAATTTTAGGGCAGTAGCAAAAAAATTATAGTGATTTCTTAATAGCAGATCATGGACCAATATCATTAAGCTGAAATCGTTCATTATGGCACCTGAAAAATGGATGATTGATTAGCCTTGTTTTAATCATTTTAATACCTGGGTCTTTCCACTAAACCTTGCCATTTTGTGACCTAATTTAATTTGAAATTTCAAAAAACATCAAACAGAATATCTAAGCCTTAATCAGAACATGATATAAATAAACAATATTTTAAATATTCAAACTATGATACATCTTACCCACAGCATTCTTATATGTGCATCAAATAACTCTAGTGGAGGGAGTGAGGGTCAGGATGGGGAACACATGTACACCCATGGCTGATTCATGTGAATGTATGGCAAAAACCACCACAATATTGTAAAGTAATTAGCCTCCAATTAAAATTAAAAAAAAAAGAAAAAATAACTCTAGTGGAGTGTCACTTATTAAAAGTGAAGAGAAAAATCAATATCTGATATATAACTACCTTGTGCATATAAAAAATATAATTTCATATAACATATATACTATGTTTTATGAAACACACTACTTAATTGATCCCTTGATATGTTTTAAGTATTGGGCTGGTCAAAAATTTCTTTTGAATTTTTCATAAGGGTGTGGAAAAACCAGGGGCTTCCCAGGTGGCCCTAGTAGTAAAGAATCCGCCTGCCAATGCAGGAGACATAAGACACAGGTTTGAACCCTGGGTCAGGAAGATACCCCAGAGGAGGGCATGGCGACCCTCTCCAGTATTCTTGCCTAGAGAATCCGTTAGACAGAGGACATTGGCACGCTACAGTCCATAGAATCACAAAGAAGCAGACATGACTAAAATGACTTAGCAAGCACGCACACATGGAAAAACCCAAACGAACTTTTTGGCCAGTATATCATGCATATGTTAAAATCAAAAGAATAGATTGTAAGACATAAAACTACCCAATTCTACCTTTGTAATAAGTAAAAGTGAGTTTTAATTAAGCAACAAAAATGATAATCAAAATTATTAGTATTAAGATATTACTTTAGATATAAAGGAAAATGAAAAGAAATTCCATATTGGGAAGATAGGAGATACATAAAGACACATTAAAAATAAGATGAGTAAGAGAAAGGACAATGAAAGAGTTGAATATGGTAACCTGCTGCTGCTGCTGCTGCTGCTAAGTCGCTTCAGTCGTGTCCGACTCTGTGCGACCCCATAGACGGCAGCCCACCAGGCTCTGCCGTCCCTGGGATTCTCCAGGCAAGAACACTGGAGTGGGTTGCCATTTCCTTCTCCAGTGCATGAAAGGGAAAAGTGAAAGTGAAGTCGCTCAGGCGTGTCTGACTCTTAGCGACCCCATGGACTGTAGCCTACCAGGCTCCTCCGTCCATGGGATTTTCCAGGCAAGAGTACTGGAGCGGGGTGCCATTGCCTTCTCCAAATATGGTAACCTACATCATATCATAGATCCATCAATCCTCATACATCCTACCTTCTTAACAGCACAAGGTTTATTCATGTCTGAGCAGACCAACCAGGTCTTCCCAGTCACTCTTTGTCTACATTAGTGTTAGTCACTCAGTCGGTCCAAGTCTTTGTGACCCCATGAGCTGTAGCCCACCTGATTCTTCTATCCATGGATTTCTTCAGACAAGAATACTGGAGTGGGTAGCCATTCCCTTCATCAGGGATCTTCTCGAGACCCAGGGATCGAACCCAGGTCTCCTGAATTGCAGGTAGGTTCTTTACCATCTGAGCCACCAGGGAAGCTGCATAAAAGATGCCATTCTGTAAAAGCACATTCCTATGAAGTCATACATGTTTTTATTGACTATACAATTTCACCTGTAAGATTTCAGTTGTATGCTAAATACTTAGATATATTTTAGATTGTAAAGATGATCAAACCAAAATTAAGCAGTATTTAAAAATCAGCTCAGAAAATGGTTATTAATTAATCTTCTTTTCCCTAAAACCAGAGAAGATCTTTGAGTAAGGGCTATAAATAGAATGGAATAAAATTTTAGTATTTGTGGCAGCAGGGAGCACATTAGTTGCTCTATCACTTAGAAATCCTTTGACTCTTCCTGAATGACAACACAATTTATTTCCAATGTTATCAGAAAATTAGGGTGAAAGATTGGGAAATTACAGTATTCCTACTACATCACCCTCTTAATACCCTTTCTACATTCTCACCAAAACCAGAAGCTGGAAAGTACCACTGTATTTGTTTTCTTATTTAGCTAGTTTCTACTGAAAGGTTGAATAGTGAGAGTTCCCTCTTACAAAATCCTCTTTTCACAAATAATTAACTAAGGACCAGAGTAGTTACTTCATATTCATCTAGCTGAGGCCAAGGCCAGGATTAAAGCTTGGTTCAGTCAATAATTTCATTTCATTTCCATGTCAAGTTGCCTCAAGCAAGCAAGTAATCAGGCAATGCTTTTTGCGCAGGACTCATTAATAGTCATTTTGTGTATTGTCTGAAGACCATCATGCTATTATGAGAATTTCTACCAAAAAGCTATTCAGATTTTATAGCATTAGAAATTTTTCTCTGTAATTAAACCCATAAAAAGCATGCATTTGTGACTTTAACAGGTCATTAAAATATATGCAAGTACCATTATTAAAAAATGCTGAGTCTTAGAGATCCTTTTATGGGAGTCATGTATTTTTATATAGTATATTTGAAAATTTGCACTTGCTTTGCCAATTTTTACTGCACGCTTCACTGCACAGGCAGAAGGCATTCTTTCCACTGTCAAATCCCTAAAAAAAAAAAAATCTTTGCTTTACTCTTTCCATGAGTTTGCTCCTATCTTAAATTATCTTTTCTGTTACCCCCATACAAAAATAGAAACTCCGTAAATGCAGAAACATTGCTTTATTTTTTCAAAGTAGTCACTGTTATAATGAATGAACCAGTGAGTGAATGTATGGCCACACGAGAAGAAAGAGGGACATAGCCTTCTAATTTTCGAATAAATGTCTTATGAAACCTTTATAAGATTTTGGATTGTCTTCATAGACAGTAGAATGAGTAGTAACTGGTATCTACTGGCACTTCCCTGGAAGGTAAACCACAGAAAATTAGTCACAGCTTTGCAGCATTATAACACAGATTTGGAAAATTCATTTAACTTAACTTTCCCAGAGCTTCAGACTTGAAAATATTGGCCCTTTTCTGAATTAATGACAAGATTATTTCATAGATGCCTGGTTCCCTAGCATTCATTTCTATTACTCTCTCCTTCCTCCTCTCGGAATCATAACCATAGCCAGTTTTTACTTGGCTGCCACCATTTTGCATCTGGTCAGTACTGGTTGCCTAGGAAACATATTAGGATTCCAAATCATCTTAGTTAAAAATTGAATTGGAAACATATAAGTTCTGTACCCTTTCAGCTTGTACTGCTTCCAATTATCTGGAATTTCAATACCTCATAGAAATTACTCTGAGGTTAGTCCTTCCCAGGTTAAGAGAAGCAGTAGATCTCTTTTTCAAGTACAGGTGTCCAAATTAGAATCTGAAAAGATTTTCTGTAGAATGATTTTGTACTTAAAAACTAAACCAAAGCCAAACATGCAGTCCCTCTAAAAAGAGAGAAACGTGCCTTTAATAGAGTTGGCATTCACTTTGATATTACATAATTTTACCTCCAGGTTGATTGGTATTAGTTAGAGTCAAAATTAACTTTCTGGCAATTAAAATGCCACATGTTGCCTCTCACTTTTCCTTAATCTTTGAAGACTTTCCAATATACTTACGGAACTGAGAAAGAGGGAGACAAAATTTTTCTAAAATAAACATTAATTTACATTAGCATTTTTTCATAATTAAATGTATATGTAACTATGTCTCTAAATAGATTATAATCGTTGAGGCTAGGAATGTTTCATTTTGTTTTTTCTTGACATTTCCCAAACCTTAACATCAGTACAATTAACAGAAAATAAGAAAATTATATTTTTAGTTATAAATGTAGTTATAAATGTTTTCAGAGAGATTTCATGGACAATAAGACAATAAAACTCTCCATATCCAAAAGTTCTGAAAATAATTTAATGATGCCTAGAAGAGACTATGAAAAATAGTGCTTCTCAAGTAAACAAATCCTATTTTATTTAAACTTGAATTCCTAGTTTATTTATAGCTCAGGAGATAAGTTCTGAATAATTTCAAAAAATTTTAAAATAACTTATACAGGATTATGGTATGTATTTCCAGTTGGTATGTTCAGACTCCTTTAATAAGTGATCTTTTAAAATTTCTGAAATATTTAAGATTATATACAGCATCACCCATCTCTGGTAGTAGATAACTTTTTAAACAAAAGTCAAATAAAAAAATTATGGAGCTCTAATCCATGTATATATTCACTTCTAAGTTGAAACAATATGTATAATGACTTTTTGTAAGTCAGAATGAACAGAGGAGTTAGTGGGAATAGAAAGCAAAAAATATTTTAAAAAGTCAGCTTGATGAAATTCAGGAAGAAATTAAATTTTTAAATATTTTTAGACTTTAAACACCCACATAGAGCACCCTCAGACTTTTAAAATCAGATAGAACTGAAGTGTCCTGTCAAATCTGGACCTAATATTAAAGCATCTTGCATATCTGTAGAAATAGCAATAAAATCAATACTGTGAGTAATTTAATTTAAATGGCTATTTTACTGTTTCATCTTGACCTGGGAGGATGATAACATCAATATTAATGTGATCATTAAAGTATATTATAATGTGTCCATAGCAACAGTACTCATTTCAGCAGAGCATGATCACTTGTTAAATATGCAGAGCTTGTGCAAATGTCAACACTGATAAAACTCCATCTCTGTATGTAATCCTAATTGAACATTGAAATAGACCTCGTTTTTTCTTCTGCCGATAACAATTAAGACAATCATGGTTCTTTTACAGAACAATGAGTTAATAAAATTTTAAGTGAATACAGGTTTTCAATGCCAGCATAAGAGAGGAGGAAAGAAACAAGGAATATGTTTATGATCTTCCTCAAATCAACATAGGGAAAAGATTGCCAAATTAAAGATTGCCAAGACCTTTGTCAAGGAGCTTTTCCCTATGTTTTCTTCTATGTTTCAGATCTTATATTTAAGTCTTTAACCCATTTCAGTTTATTTATTTATTTTTTTTAGTGCTGTAAGATAAGTCCAATTCACTTTTCTTGCATCAGTTCAGTTCAGTTCAGTTCAGTCGCTCAGTTGTGTCCGACTCTTTGTGACCCCATGAACCGCAGCACCGTGGGCCTCCCTGTTCATCACCAACTCCTGGAGTTTACCCAAACCCATGTCCATTGAGTCAGTGATGTCATCTAACCATCTCATCCTTTGTTGTCCCCTTCTCCTCCTGCCTTCAATCTTTCCCAACATCAGGGTCTTTTCCAATGAGCCAGCTCTTCGCATCAGGGGGCCAAAATATTGGAGTTTCAGCTTAAACATCAGTCCTTCCAATGAACACCCAGGACTGATTTCCTTTAGGATGGACTGGTTGGATCTCCTTGCAGGCCAAGGGACTCTCAAGAGTCTTCTCCAACACCACAGTTGAAAAGCATCAATTCTTCTGCACTCAGCTTTCTTTATAGTATGGTTATCCAATTTTCCCAACAACCTTTACTGAAGAGACTATCCTTTCCATACTCAATATCCTTGGCTCCCTTGTCAAATATTAGTTGATTGTAAATGAAGGGGCCTGTTTCTGGGCTTATCAATTTTGCTTCATTAGTCTATGTGTCTGTTTTTGTTCCAGTACCACACCCCCTTGGTTACTATGGCTTTGTAGGATAGTTTGAAAGCAGGAAGATCGATACTTCCAGCTCTGTTCTTTCCTACTGTACATTCTGAGGCTTTTTCAGACCTTATAAGGATACACTTGCGTCTTGCCTCTTGTTCCCTTTTATGACAGAATTCTTTTTTTTTTTTTTTAATTTGTTTATTTATCTATTTTTTAACTGCAATATTGTATTTGTTTTGCCATACATTGACATGAATCCACCATGGGTGTACATATATGTCTACTTAATTCTTAAGTAGAATATATATCTACTCTAGAACCTACAACACACCAGGCTGACTGGTGGGAGCTTCTGTTTTATCTTCCTGGGGGTAGCACTACAGCTCAAGTTTGCGGTTTCTCCCTTGCTGACAGACCCTGGTTGGCATGACTTCTGTGCTTACCACCTATCTTCCAGAGCTCTGGTTCCTTCCTCTAGGACTGCTCACAAGAAACCAGCCACAGATTAAAGGGAGGTGTTGTTTGCCTTACACCTGTTTGTTTGTTGTTGGCATACCCACTCTGTGAGTGTATGTTGCTCCCCTGATCTGCTTCCTCCTCTCAATTATGGAGACCCCAACACCAAGGTTCTGAATGATGCGAGAGAGAAAGGAGTCTCTTCAGCAGCATTCCACACAGTTGGGGAAGCCAGACATTCACTCACTGGCTTTCTTTCCCCTTGAGGAGAAACCATGTGCTGTTTCCCTTGGGAGTGGTATGATGCTGGCAAAGTCATTGTTCCTCTTAGCCACCCCAAAGCAACCAAACTTTTTTTTTTTTTATCTTTTTCTCCAGTGGAATGCTTCTCTTCTGGAACCCTGAACTTTCATAGAAGCTCTCTCATCCTTAAGTGACTCCTCAATTATTGTTCTGCAGGCACTCCCAAACCACAGCCAAGAGGAGCTAGAGGTGGTTCATAGTCTCCTGTAGTTTCCACAGCTGATACTGAAGTCTGTCTGCTCATTACACAGTGCACAGGTATGTGACTTCTAATTGATCCCTTGGCACTTGGTGTTGGATCTCACAATTTCCTCAGAGGCAGATCTGTTCATGGATGGATACTTAATTTTTGTTGTTGAAATGAGGGACAGATACAAGGGATATTGTTTACTGCCATGCTGCTGACATCATTCTCAAATTAATTTTTTGTTTTTCCTGAAAAGTTTTATACTATTCAATCTCTGTTTTTCAAATGAATGAATTGAAGTTTAGTTAATAAGCTCTCCTAACTAGAAAATAGAAATGCTTGGATTTAACCCAAATCACCATGATTACTCGGATAAATGAGAAGACTATAAAGTTTAAGCTAAAGAAAATATTCTTTTAAATTTTATTTGTGGTCCACCTTTGATATCAAAGTCAGACCCATATAATGTAGTTAGATATAAAGTTAGGAGTATTAAGGAAGTTGAACGTAGAATTCAAATCCTACCTTTAGCTGTTTCTTTAGAACTATTCATGTTCCAAAATGAATATGACTTACTAAAAATAAAATAAAAAGATATCACATAAGTAGTATGAACATAAATACATATTCTATCTTACCATTATCATTGTATCAATATATTATTATATTTAATGCTTTAACTACATTTTACTAAACCCTACTATGTTTAAGCATGGTTCTAAATGATTACTTGTGTTATATCATCCTAACAGCAAAGATAGGAGGCTATAATTATTAATAGCCTGATTTACAAAATGAGGAAAATATGGTAGAAAAGTGAGGCCAAATCTTTGAACTTCATAACTGATATACCCATAACTGGTAAAAATCAAAGTAATGCCAAGGAAAAATATGTTCTAGGATCTCAAGTCTTCTAAATAACCAATAATTAATGGCTTAAAATTTAGATTAGTACAACTTGTTAACAATAGAGTTAAAGAAATAAATTAACAATAAAATTAAGGGAAAAATAATGGATAGGAATTAATTTATAACTAGGGGATGAGAAATGCTGGACTGGATGAAGCACAAGCTGGAATCAAGATTGCTAAGAGAAGTATCAACAACATCAGACATGCAGATGACACCACACTTATGCCAGAAAGTGAAGAAAAACTAAAGACCCTCTTGATGAAAGTGAAAGAGAAAAGTGAAAGAGCTGGCTTAAAACTCAACATTCAGAAAACTAAGATCATAACACCTGGTACGATCACTGCATGGCAAATAGATGGGGAAACAATGGAAACAGTGACAAACTTTATTTGGGGCGGGGGCTCCAAAATCACTGCAGATGGTGACTGCTGCCATGAAATTAAAAGACGCTCCTTGGAAGAAAAGTTATGACCAATCTAGACATGTATTAAAAAGCAGAGACATTACTTTGTCAACAAAGTTCCACCCAGTCAAAGCTATGGTTTTTCCAGTAGTCATGAATGGATGTGAGAGTTGGACTATAAAGAAAGCTGAGTGAAGAAGAATTGATGCTTTTGAACGATGGTGTTGGAGAAGACTCTTGAGAGTCCCTTGGACTGCAAGGAGATCCAACTTGTCCATCCTAAAGAAAATCAGTCCTGAACATTCATTAGAAGGACTGATGCTGAAGCTGGAACTCCAATATTTTGGCCACTTGATGCAAAGAACTGACCCACTGAAGAGACCCTGATGTTGGGAATGATTGAAGGCAGGAGGAGAAGGGGACAGCAGAGGATGATATAGTTGGACGGCATCACCAACTCAATGGACATGAGTTTGAGTAAACTCCAAGAGTTGATGTTGGAGAGGGAAGGCTGGTGTGCCACAGTCCATGGCGTGGCAAAGAGTCATACACAACTGAGCGACTGAACTGAACTGAACTGAACTGAGGGAATAAAAACATGTTTGGCTTTCCCTAAACATTGACTTAAAAATAATAAACATGCAAATTTAAGTATTTTGGCCCTCTTTTCTCCCCAAATAAAAAAAAGACAAGGTGAAATATAACATTCACTTCACTGATAGATGCATTAATGTGAATATTCAAAGCTTTTACTTGACTATTGAATTGGCAAACTGATGAAACTACTTGTTGAAATGTGCTATGTTTTCACAGGGCAGTTTGATAATATCCATGAAAATTCAGTTCAATTCAGTTCAGTCGCTCAGTCTTGTCTGACTCTTTGTGACCCCATGAACCACAGCACGCCAGGCCTCCCTGCCCTCAATCTTTCCCAGCATCAGGGTCTTTTCCAATGGGTCAGCTCTTCGCATCAGGTGGCCAAAGTATTGGAGTTTCAGCTTCAACATCAGCCCTTACAATGAACACCCAGGACTGATCTCCTTTCGGATGGACTGGCTGGATCACCTTACAGTCCAAGGAACTCTCAAGAGTCTTCTCCAAGACGATAGTTCAAAAGCATCAATTCTTCTGTGGTCAGCTTTTTTTATAGTCCAACACTCACATCCATACATGACCACTGGAAAAACCATAGCCTTGACTAGACGAACCTTTGTTGACAAAGTAATGTCTCTGCTTTTTAATATGCTATCTAGGTTGGTCATAACTTTCCTTCCAAGGAGTAACCAAGGTTCGATGCTGTAAAGAGCAATATTACATAGGAACCTGGAATGTTAGGTCCATGAATCAAGGCAAATTGGAAGTGGTCAAACAGGAGATGGCAAGAGTGAACATCAACATTCTAGGAATAAGCAAACTAAGATGGACTGGAATGGGTGAATTTAACTCAGATGACCATTATATCTGCTGCTGTGGGCAGGAATCCCTTAGAAGAAATGGGTTAGCCATCATAGTCAACAAAAGAGTCTGAAATGCAGTACTTGGATGCAATCTCAAAAACTACAGAATGATCTCTGTTCGTACCAAGGCAAATGATTCAATATCATGGTAATCCAAGTCTATGCCCTGACCAGTAATGCTGAAGAAGCTGAAGTTGAATGGTTTTATGAAGACCTACAAGACCTTCTGGAGCTAAATCCAAAAGAGATGTCCTTTTCATTATACTGGAGTGGAAAGCAAAAGTAGGAAGTCAATAAACACCTGGAATAACAGGCAAATTTGGCCTTGGAGTACTGAATGAAGCAGGGCAAAGGCTAATAGAGTTCTGCCAGGAGAACCCACTGCCCATAGCAAACACCCTCCTCCAACAACACAAGTGAAGACTCTACACACGGACATCACCAGATGATCAACACCAAAATCAGATTGATTATATTCTTTGCAGCCAACGATGGAGAAGCTCTATACAGTCAGCAAAAACAAGACCGGAAGCTGACTGTGGCTCAGATCATGAACTCCTTATTGCCAAATAAAGACTTAAGTCGAAGAAAGTAGGGAAAACCACTAGACCATTCAGATATGACCTAAATCAGATCCTTTATGACTATACAGTGGAAGTGAGAAATTGATTTAAGGGACTAGATCTGATAGACAGAGTGCCTGAGGAACTATGCATGGAGACCCGTGACATTGTACAGGAGACAGGAATCAAGACCATTCCCAAGAAAAAGAAATGCAAAAAAGCAAAATGGCTGTCGGAGGAGGCCTTACAAATAGCTGTGAAAAGAAGAGAAGTGAAAAGCAAAGGAGAAAAGGAAAGAAATACCCATTTGATTACAGAGTTCCAAAGAATAGCAAGGAGAGATAAGAAAGCCTTCCTTGGTGATCAATGCAAAGAAATAGAGGAAAACAACAGAATGGAAAGACTAGAGATCTCTTCAAGAAAATTAGAGGTATGAATGGAACATTTCATGCAAAGATTGACTCAATAAAGGACAGAAATGGTATGGACCTAACAGAAGCAGAAGATATCAAGAAGAGTTGGCAAGAATACACAGAAGAACTGTACAAAAAAGGTCTTTATGACCCAGATTATCACAATGGTGTGATCACTCACATTCACCTAGAGCCAGACATCCTGGAATGTGAAGTCAAGTGGGCCTTAGGAAGCATCACAAAAAACAAAGCTAGTGGAGGTGATGGAATTCTAGTCAGGCTGTTTCAAATCCTGAAAGATGATGCTATGAAAGTGCTGCACTCAATATCTCAGCAAATTTGGAAAACTCATCAGTGGCCACAAGACTGGAAAAAGTCACTTTTCATTCCAACCCCAAAGAAAGGCAATGACAAAGATTCTCAAACTACCACACAATTGCACTCATCTCACACGCTAGTAAGGTAATGCTCAAAATTCTCCAAGCCAGGCTTCAGCAACACGTGAACCGTGAACTTCCAGATGTTCAAGCTGGTTTTAGAAAATGCAGAGGAACCAGAGATCAAATTGCCAATATCTGCTGGATCATCGAAAAAACAAGAGAGTTCCAGAAAACCATCTATTTCTGCTTTATTGACTATGCCAAACCTTTGACTGTGTGGATCATAAGAAACTGAACAATTCTTAAAGAGATGGGAATACCAGACCAACTGACCTGCCTCTTGAGAAGCCTGTATGCAGGTCAGGAAGCAACAGTTAGAACTGGACATGGAACAACAGACTGGTTCCAAATAGGAAAAGGAGTATGTCAAGGTTGTATATTGTCACCCTGCCTTTTAACATATCATGAGAAATGCTGGGCTGGAGGAAGCACAAACTGGAATCAAGATTGCCAGGAAAAATATCAATAACCTCAGATATGCAGATGTCACCACCTTTATGGCAGAAAGTGAAGAAGAACTAAAGAGCCTCTTGATGAATGTGAAAAAGGAGAGTGAAAAATTTGGCTTAA
This sequence comes from Giraffa tippelskirchi, assembly GCF_054371585.1. Classification (NCBI taxonomy): domain Eukaryota; kingdom Metazoa; phylum Chordata; class Mammalia; order Artiodactyla; family Giraffidae; genus Giraffa; species Giraffa tippelskirchi. The sequence continues at coordinate 70,655,114 of NC_137276.1, read as the reverse complement.
AGCTCAACATTCAGAAAACTAAGATCATGGCATCTGGTCCCATCACCTCATAGCAAAAAGATGGGGAATCAGTGGAAACAGTGTCTGACTTTATTTTGGGGGGCACCAAAATCACTGCAGATGCTGATTGTAGCCATGAAATTAAAAGACGCTTACTCCTTGGAAGGAAAGTTATGACCAACCTAGACAGCGTATTAAAAAGCAGAGAGATTCGTTTGTCAACAAAGGTCCATCTAGTCAGGGCTATGGTTTTTTCAGTGGTCAACTACGGATGTGAGAGTTGGACTATAAAGAAAGCTGAGCGTGGAAGAATTGATGCTTTTGAACTGTGGTGTTGGAGAAGACTCTTGAGAGTCCCTTGGACTGCAAGGAGATCCATCCAGTCTGTCCTATAGGAGATCAGTCCTGGGTGTTCATTGGTAGGACTGATGTTGAAGCTGAAACTCCAATACTTTGGCCACCTAATGTGAAGAGCTGACTCATTTGAAAAGACCTTGATGCTGGGAAAGATTGAGGGCAGGAGAAGAAGGGGACGGCAGAGGATGAGATGGTTGGATGGCATCACCGACTCAATGGACATGGGTTTGTGTGGACTCCGAGAGTTGGTGATGGACAGGGAGGCCTGGCATGCTGCGGTTTATGGAGTTGCAAAGAATCTGACACGACTGAGCAACTGAATTGAACTAAAAATACAGGAATATAAAATAACAAAATTCCTGTATAATAACCAACACATGTCCTCGTATTTTTTCAATTGTTAAATGGATCTTTATAAAACCTATCTTAACGTAACTTTTTTTCTTTTAGTTTTTTGCAATTGAATTCATACCATGAAGTTTGAAATGTACAGAAATTTTAGATTGTTTCATAGACAGAAATATTGTGTCTGTAATTGCTCTGAATTCTCAGCTTTTCTTCTTACTTAAAGAAATGCCAATCTATTAATTTTCTGTCTGATCATATTTGAACCCAAGCCTCCCACATTTCAGGTAGACACTTTACTGTCTGAGCCACCAGGGAAGACTGATCATATTATATGATTTTAAAGACAAGTTGGAAAGCATTTTTTTATTCACATTCTGTAGTGCTAGGTCATCTTATACTTTGTAAATGAGATAATTATTGTATCTTTATCTTACATGAGGACATGGAATTCGTTATACATTTTTACAATGTTAGGAATTATCTTATTGACTTCTTGGTATCATAACTTTATTTACCCCTTTTTTTGGAAAGCATGGTTTATCTTGTATTCTCACAAAGAGTTTGGACTTTGGCTTGATGAAATCAGGTATAATATTTATTATCTAATCTGTTTAGGAGACATAGATTATGGATGCTCTGTGGGCAGCATTTATGTACAAAAGAACAAGCTGTGAAATATCTTGGATTTTAGTTCTATTATTACCTTTCTCTAGCTACCAAAGCTTAAATAGAACTTTTCACATATACTATCCTGTTTCTTCATCCATTAAGTAAGTGGAATTCAATTCTTCCCCCTCTTTGATTTCTGTAAGTGAGATGCAAAACAAATAAAGAGAGAGAATGCAGTTAGATATGCTTTCTGATTTCAGCCTCCTGCATGGTGTGTTGCTGTTTCAAACACTATCCTATTCCAATAGAATGTATGGCAATTGTTTTATTATGTCCAGTGTATATTTGAATACCTAACAGTGACATAGTATAGAAATGGTCTTTGTGCTACCTATTTAAGAAGCTAACTAGGTCAGCATATTTCAACTTTAATGTAGAAGGGAAATGGTGTAGTGTTCTGTTTGAATCTCCTTTTTAATGGCTTTTATCCCCACATGCTGTGTCTAGATAAACTATTTCTTTTTATTGTCTCCCAAAATATTGCTTTAAAATAGTCTACTATTAGTTTTCTCAAAAACCAGAACACCATAAAAGTCTTGTCTTCCAGATCCCAATGGGGTACTAGTTGAAGAATTTCAAAAGAAGAAATGATTTTATTGTGGCTAGAGTTCTTTATATAAACACTCCTCAGCATTTCTTTTCTCATATAGAAGACCTACTCCTCAAGAAAGAGAAAGTTAAGCTTCTTTAAGAAAGTTTATCATATTGCAATAGCATTTAACATTTATTAAGTTCTTTGTTCCAGAAATTAATATGTTTTCCATATATTAACTGTTTCTCCTTCTAACAATTCTCAGAGGCATAGATAGACAAGGAAACTAAGATGTAGAAATTTGAATAATTTGTCCAAAGTCACAGCTATTTAATGGCAAAGTCAGGATTTGAACCTAAGAAATCTGACCTGAGGGCACTTGTGTTCATCAAATCCATCGCATTTACATCTTACATTTCTGTTTCTGATATGAATTCATAACCTACTTATCAAATTTAATGTTAATATGGTAGCATAATGTTGGCAGAATCTTAGAGAAATATAATTTCAGCCAATTAATTCTAAGTAGATGTGAGTTTATTTTGATGGTGGTAGCAATTTTAAAAGGAAGAAAAAAGATATTTCAAGATATGTTTAAACCTAATAAAGTGGTTAAAGGACTAAATATTTTTGAAAATCACTAATGTATAACTGACCCAACAAAATACATTTCTGCACAGGTAAACTAGAACTGCAATAAGATTAAGGAAACTCAAAAATGAGTGAGGAAGCATATTCCCATTTTTCCTTAATCTGCAAGATGTATTTGTTGCTCTTAGTAAGGAAGTCTCTAGGAAATGTATTTTACATGTGTGTGTGTGCATGCGTACATGTGTGTGCATGTCCATGTATCTGTGTGTGCTTGAATTTGTCAAAATGTTTTCATGATGCAGCTTAGTGATATCAATACATCATTAGAAGATAGGCAACAATTTCTGTTCTGGTTCTACTAGCCAGTTTGGATAATGAAATATCAAATTAATTGGTATAAAAAATTAAACAAAAAAAATGAAAAGTAAGCCAAGCAAGCAAATTAAAAAGTTGATCAGTATAGCATCTTAACTTGGATGAATTTGTTACACTTTAGACCTAATTCATAGCAGTATAGTTGACTAATTATCAGATCTTCACATATTTTGGTAGTTAACCCAAAAGAAAGAGATTGTGGAAAATAGAGAGTGTTTTGGATATAAAAATAACAAAAAGTTATGTTGATCCTTAAGCCCTATTATCACTATTTGATTTTTTATTATAATACATTTTTGTGAACTTGTGTCATTCTAAATTATTTCTTTTCCAGCATGGAAGGTGCAAAACATACCCTCCACTCTGTAGGGTACAGGAAGAAAATAGAAAAACTCTGTTTATATATTTATCTAAATAATAATATCATTTTAATGTTAATTTATAATACCTTTGGAAGGAAAAAAAAATGAATTCACTTCCATCATATACATTGAAGAGTAACTTGTGTGATTTAAGATAGGAATGATTGAGAATCACTATATTGGATCACAGTTTGGTTTAAAACAAATTAAAAAAAAAAATTTAGAAGATAAACTATACTATATGAGCTGATTTCACCAATATATTTAAACCATCCATAATAGTTTCTTTAAAAGGTTTTTAGGAATCTTTTTTATCCTGAACAATATAAAATTTAGAAAGATATTTATTCATGGAATTATATATGTCATCCAAGATTGGCTACTGAGTACAGAATAAATCTTTGAATTTTCATCCCAGATATTTTTATTCAACTGATTTATGTTTATATTTTAAATGATATTGATATTTAGAATGAAGAAGCTTATGAATTATCATTCCTATTTCTCAATAGGCTGATGATTTCAGCTAAATTAATTTCCTGCTAAGTAACTGTAAACCCATTGAACATGGTGATTCACTTCTATTTGGTGGAATAGCGTTCTGTTTTTCTTATGCTGATTGTAATTTTAAAAATCTATAAATTTTAAGGACATAAGGCCCTTGCATGATGTTTCACAAAATGGAATATGTCAAACTGTCCCCAGCGATGATGACAGGTATTTTACAATTTACACTATCTTAACAGCATGATAAGATCTATATATTTACTTGGGTATGAAAAACAGAGGAACGCAATTCTTCCAAATATAAAAAGTAATAAAAGAAATCACTTTTTAAATAAAACAGTATATAAAATCTGTTACTGATGATAGATTTACAGTCAACTAATTTGTGGGATAAATGAAGTGCAGAGATTAAAACTTACCTTGCATTACCTGTTGTGATTACTGAAACTCTAGGTGCTTATAGAGGATTGCACTTGTCTTTGCTATGAAAGCACTGTGGTTGTTAGGTTTCATCATATATTGCAGACTTCATCCATTTTGTAATGTAGCAATATATCTTAATGAAGAGGCCTTTCCCTTGAAACATATTTCTCAGAAACTTCTTACTAAATAAAGAATAAAACTAGATTTCCAGAGGCACATTCTAGAATTTTACAAAGATAAACTATAATTTTAAAATTCCCAGTGGAATTGTCAATAAATATTTTAGAGCTAATAAAATATGTCCCTGGATTTTTTAAAATTTGACTACAAAGAAAATTCTTTTTGAGGAGCACATTAGTGATATTTAGGGAATAACAGAAAATAGGCTCTGCTAAGAAAGAAAGTTCTTATGAAAGCTCTGACAAAAGAACTGCAAACAGAGACATGGATCCCACATCTCATCATGAAAGACCCGGTTAGGAAGTGACACAGACTCTTGCACAGTCATAACCTCTTGATACGTTACGCAGCTCCTGTGATACCACAACTGCTTGTCCAGCTCCTCTGCAGATCCCAAAGCTGTTTGCAGAGAACAGATCTTAGATTTCTTGAGTAATTCTGTCTTTCATTAAGTCACCTTCTAGACCTGCACTGACCACTATGATGACCACTATGCAATATGGTAGCCTTTGTTGGCATAGAACACTGAAAAAGCGTGCATCTGAATTGAGATATGTCATATTTATGGATTTCAATGAGTTAGTACAGTAAAGAAAAAAAAATGCAAGAATACTGAAGTGGGTAGCTATTCCTTTCTCCAAGGGCTCTTCCCGACCCAGGGATCAAACCCAGGTCTTCTGCCTTGCAGGTAAATTCTTTACCTTCTGAGCCACCAGCGAAGCCCCCCTCCCTCAAAATGCACAATAACTCATTAATAGTTTTGATAATGGTAATGTTTTGAATATATTTAATTAAAATACATTATTAAAATTAAATTTACTTTCTATTTTTTTAGAGTGGCTACTAGAATATTTAAAACTATCTGCAAGTCTCATGTTATGTTTCTATTGGACAAATACTGCAGTAGACAGTGAGCACTGAAAAGTTCACTTTGTCAAACTCTTTTCTCCATAGCTAATGTCTGAAATTCCACTGGACCCGTAATACTGAGAAGAACACATAAGATAGAAGGCTTGAAGCTAATGTCTGACTGAAGCAAACATTGTAATGTGAATATTTAAAAAGAACATAAAGCCAACCACCCATCTGAAAGAGATGTAACTGATAATTCATGAGATCCTTTACAGTTTTGGCTCAAGGTGGGTCATCTAGAGTGAAGGAAAGAAAAATAGATTATGAAGAGAAGAGAGTTCAGGATGGATTAAAGGAAAAGAATTGATTGCAGTATGGGATGGCACAGGAAGGCTTCAGAACAAGATGCCTATGGAAGCAAAATATAATATGTGTTATATAATAAATCTGGATATCATACCTTCAGTTAAGCCATAGCAATCAGTTGCTATGCAGGGAAGTATTCTAATCATGAAACTGCAGATATAGCCATTTCAGCAATGTCTTAAATTTTTTTAGAAATGATTTAAAGCAGAGTTCTTAGGGAAGTTCTTCATCTGAAAATTTCTGTTCTAGTAAATATAAACTGTAACGTGATATTAAACACACAGGTATTTTATCTGCATTATATCAGAACCAGTATTTTGTCAAAGACTGATTTTTCAAGTAAGTTGCTAGAGGGTGGCAAACCTATCTAGCCCAGTACATCATGGCTGTGCTTGTATGCAAAGTAGACATTTTGCAAATGCCAATAATTTTTCCTTCCTTATCATTGGGCAATAGGGGCTTATCAAAACAAAAGAAAAGTAAAAACCAACAAATAAAGAGCAACAACAAACACAGAAAAAGGATTCACTTGTATTGCATATCCATAGTAAGTAAGCATTTAGAGTAAAGTACAGTGAAAAAGCTAGGCTGACATATTCATGATTCTTTTGCTTCCTAGATATGATTATATGTATCAACTTTTTGAAATTAAAAGCCAGTGACTAAAAATAAGTGTTATAATAAGCTGACATTAAGATAGGATAATATATTCTTACTAGAGCAATATATACTAAAATATATACCTGCTTCTCTTTCTGTAAACATGTCTTTTTTTATCATTGTCCAAAAGAGAAAAAAAAAACCAACAAACTGATATTTACAATAATATGAAGATTTTATGATGTGAAGTAGAATAGTAGAAATTCATATTAGTTTTGATGTGGAAAGATTCCTGACATATATTAGATAAGAAAATGAAAAATGTATGTTTACCCAAGGGCTCAGACAGTAAAGAACCTACCTTTATTATCTGAGTAGGATGCAGGAGACCTGGGTTTGATCCCTGGGTTGGGAAGATCCCCTGGAGTAGGGAATGACAACCCACTCCAGTATTCGTGCCTGGGAAATCCCATGGACAGAGGAGCCTGGCAGGCTACAGTTCAAGGGTTCACAAAGAGTCAGACATGACTGAATGACTAACACACTTTCATATTTGTCCGAATGCAAGTTCTCACATCTATTTCTCCAACAAGTGCAACCTAATTTCTCAACTTCTATAAATATTAAATATCTATTCAGAGGTTTCATAAAACTTTCCTTAGTGCTTTCTAATATTTTTCCTATAACAAGTTTACTCACATATCTTTCCATTCTTTAGCTTCTTTTAAATTATTCAAGACTTTTTTTACCGATTTCTGAAGCTGTTTCTCATTCTTCAGTGGGTTATGAAAATGCTTTGGTGACAGTTGCTTGAAACTGCACATATTCTGTTGCACTTTATAAAGGCTGATTTGTTCTATTGATTAATAAGAATCTTTCTCTTGAATGAATATTCATTCAGCAATATTGATCAAGGGCCTGAGATGATTTAGACAGTGTTCTGGTGGTCAGTCAGTTTCTTCAAATATAGTACTTTTTCTCATTTTATTTGTTATAAATTTTACACTGACAAGCAATAACCTGTTCCTGTATAACTTCTGGATGTTTTCATGCTTAACGAGACTTTCTACCCCAGTATTCTTTAAAAAGTTTTCTTGTTTTTCCTAGCTTTTTTAAAGTTTTAATTTTAATAATTATCAATCTAAGATATTTTGCTTGGTGTATAGAAAGTGACATATAGATGTGTAATGCATTTATATTTTTATTCAAGAATGGTCATCCATTTGATCTAATTGTAGCTTCATGGTTGATTGTCTGGTAAGCATGGGCAATTTACATGTTCTAAATAACTATGCCAATATGGAATAAACTAATCTGTTTGTTCTGTTTAAGCTAGTTTTACCACACTAGTTTAGTGTGATAAAAGACAATACTGAGTAAAATTTATCATATATCCCATCATGAAGGCCCCACATTCATAATATCATTTAAAATCAGATTACTTCTGAAAGGCCTCATTTACAAATAACCTTATATTGAGGGTTAAGATTTCAATGTATAAATTTTTAGAAGACACAATTCAATCTATAGCAGAAGGTGTGCCAAATTCAGTAAGAATTTATCTAGTGTTTTCCTGTTAAATATAATTTTAGCCTTTTGATTTTTAATAACATATTCATTAAGTATATATTTATAAAAGGCATGCCCACATTTCTATTGGGGACCTGAAATACACAATTTTGAAATAGTGACTTTGGTCTCTAAAAACACAATTCCCCAAAATGTAAACTGTAGGTCCAATATAGAATATGATAATGTTAGTCGTTCAGTCGTACTGACTCTTTGCAACCCCATGGACTGTAGCCCACCAGGCTCCTCTGTCCAAGGAATTCTCCAGGCAAGAATACTGGAGTGGGTTGCCATTCCCTTCTCCAGGTAATCTTCCAACCCAGGGATGCACCCCAGGTCTCCCACATTGCAGGCAGATTCTTTACTGTCAGAGCCACCAGGAAAGCCTGAATATGATAATAGTAAGTTAATTATTTAGTAGCCATAATATTGTATGAAGACAAAGAAGATAGAGCTCAGTACAACTTATCAGGACAGGCTGCTAGGAGAAATGACATTTCATCACAAATTTGATAATCTGGGATATTTGGATATTTGAGTGCAACGAAAATGAAGTCAGAGTCCAGATGAAGCCTGCAATTGAAGTTCATGAATGTAATTTTGTTAATGAATGTAACATTTTATAATTTTTATTTAAAAGCTATTTTTGATAAATCCAATTAAAAGCAGTATAATATATAAATAAAGAATTAAAAGTGTTAAATAAATGAAGAAAAACTCATGCTTACATAAGAGAAATCTTGAAATTTTTGAAAGTGGAGTCAACAAAATGAAAAAATACATGTATTGAACAAGCACTATAGTTCTCCCAGACTGTCTTAGTATCCCCTGAACAACTGCATTATTTGAAGTATTTCTTCTACCATTGAGACAAAATTGTTTAGCTTTGGTAGATAAAATAATTAAGCCAAATTTTTGGAAAGTGCTTTATAGCAATGTTAAGAAATGACTTCATTTCTAAGAAAAGTTATTTATTAACATATACATTTGTATTAATATTTTATGCTTAGAGAATCAATGGCATTGCTAAAATGATACTTCTTGTTTTACATCACACACACAAATATTAAAGAGAAGTGGAGACAATAAAATACTGTGAAGTTCAGTTTTCAAGGAACTGAACAGCTATCAGCATTGTGAGAAGGACTCAGTCAAGTTTAATTTCAGGCATGGTGCCTATTTGCCTAAAACTCAAAATTGATACCGTTTTCATCTTCTCAAAATAAATGCAAGTTGGGTTTTTAAAAATACTTCTATATTTATTTATGCATTAACTGCTTAATTATTACCTCCTTACCATTTCATAGTTATTACAATATTATTAGTTTTGTTGGTTTAGTTCTTGTTTGTCTAATTCTTTGATTGCTTATATATTCACTGAATTTTATGTGTCCAATAATTATTAATGCTATATTCTTTCCAACTGCACAAATGTATTTTTAATATACTTTTAAATTATTGATATACATTTACCCTTGCTCTATTACACTTTTCCTCTGCTTGTGCTTTTCTGTTGTTATTACAATGCCACATCCATTTATATTTTAATTAATTAATTATTTTAATTTAATTTTTATTAATTTACTCACAATATATATATATTTATGTATATAAAGTCCTTTCAAGAAGTACTTGCAAGAATGTTAGCAAAAACTTACAAGCAACTACTACTAGATTGCACATTTTAAAAGTTGAGTGTTGATAAATATGGTAGACATATATTATGGACAGATATGTAGATGCCCTCTCAAGTGTGGTATCACTTTATACTCCCCCAAGTGCGTTTAACTTTATGAAAATTTTCCCCCTCTATCTTTACAAAGATATACATATAAGTATAAACCACACAGTACACACACATATACAAACATATCTTCATATATACTCACATAATTCATATTTATTCCACATATACTATAGTATATGTGACATCAGTTCAGTTCAGTCACTCAGTCGTGTCCGACTCTTTGCGACCCCATGGACTGCAGCACCCCAGGCTTCCCTGTCCATCACCAGAGCATCCTCAAACTCATGTCCATTGAGTCGGTGATGCCATCCAACCATCTCATCCTCTGTCATTCCCTTTTCCTCCCGCCTTTAACTTTCCCAGCGTCAGGATATTTTCAAATGAGTCAGTTCTTTGCATCAGGTGGCCAAAGTATTGGAGTTTCAGCTTCAGCATCAGTCCTTCTGATGAACATTCAGGACTGATTTCTGTTAGGATTGACTGGTTGGATCTCCCTTCAGTCCAAGAGACTTTCAAGAGCCTTCTCCAACATCACAGTTCAAAGGCATCCATTCTTCCATGCTCGGCTTTCTTTATAGTGCAAATCTCACATCCATACATGACTACTGGAAAAACCACAGCTTTAACTAGATGGACCTTTGTTGGCAAAGTAATGTCTGCTTTTTAATATGCTGTCTAAGTTGGTCATAGCTTCTCTTCCAAGGAGCAAGCGTCTTTTAATTTCGTGGATGCAGTCACCATTAGAAGTGATTTTGGATCATCTAAAAGTAAAAGTCTGTCACTGTTTCCATTGTTTCTCCATCTGTTTGCCATACAGTGATCGAACCAGATGCCATAATCTTAGTTTTCTGAATGTTGAGTTTTAAGCCAAATTTTTCACTCTCTTCTTTCACTTTCATCAAGAGGCTCTTTAGTTCTTCACTTTCTGCCATAAGGGTGGTGTCATCTAAATATCTGAGGTTATTGATATTTCTCCCGGCAATCTTGATTCCAGCTTGTACTTCATCCGCTCAGCATTTTACATGATGTACTCTGCATATAAGTTAAATAAGTGGGGTGACAATATACAGCCTTGGCATACTCCTTTCCCAATTTGGAACCAGTCTGTTGTTCCAAGACCAGTTCTAACTGTTGCTTCTTGGCCTGCATACAGATTTCTCAGGAAGCAGGTTGGATGGTCTGGTATTCCCATCTCTTGAAGAATTTTCCACAGTTTGTTGTGATCCACACAGTCAGAGTATTTAGCATAGTACAGATATGTTCCAATTATGTTCCAAATATATAATTTATATATTTTGGAATGCATATGTAAACAAAAGAGCATGAATGTAATTATATCATACATCAGTCAGTCAGTCAGTTCAGTCGCTCAGTCATGTCCGACTCTTTGCAACCCCGTGGACTGCAGCACACCAGACCTCCCTGTCCATCACCAACACCTGGAGTTTACTCAAACTCATGTCCATTGAGTCAGTGATGCCATCCAACCATCTCATCCTCTGTTGCCCCTCTCCTCCTGCCTTCAATCTTTCCCACCATCAGGGTCTTTTCCAAAGAGTCAGGTCTGTGCATTAGGTGGCCAAAGTATTGGAGTTTCAGCTTCAGTATCAGTCTTTCCAACGAATATTCAGGATTGATCTCCTTTAGGATGGACTGGTTGGATCTCCATGCAGTCCAAGGGACTCTCAAGTGTCTTCTCCAGCACCAGTATTCAAAAGCATCAGTTCTGTGGCACTTAGCTTTCTTTGTAGTCGAACTCTCACATCCATACATGACTACTGGAAAAACGATTGCTTTGACTACTTTGTTGGCAAAGTAATGTACATACATAGTTGTATTTTTACAAGCTAATTTCATTCCATTTCCCTTTTGCTTATTTTCTTCAACATTTCTTCCTCTAATAAATTGCTATTGAACACCCAAGTACCTCATATTACCAAAACAATATTTACTTTCCCTATTTCCTATATACTCATTAATTATATACTATGTGAACTATGACAAATGCTTATTGAAAATAAACATATACATTTTACTTTTGCTTTTATATAAACAATATCAAATTGTACAAGTTTAGTATCTTGTTGTTTACATTCATATACACAACATAAGCTCACATCAAAGGTGTCTCCAATGGTAAAGAGTCTGCGTGCAGTGCGGGAGACCTGGGTTCAATCCCTGGGTCGGGAAGATTCCCTGGAGAAGGAAATGGCAACCTACTCCAGTGTTCTTGCCTGGAAAATTCCATGGATGGAGGAGCCTGGCAGGCTACAGTACATGGGGTCACAGAGTTGGACACGACTGAGTTACTTGGCTTCACTTCACTTCTACATACAACAGAAGGATCTCTTTAAGTCACCTGATATCCTCTAATTAATTCTTCTGAAAGATTTACTGATATTTCTAAATATGAACATAGCAAAATGCACTCAACCATTTACCTATTAGAAGTAGTTAACTGTGTTTTGAGTATTTGGGCCCAACATAAATAATACTGTAATAAATATCCGTGTACTTATGTGCTATACTTTCCCTTCTATGAAACAGATTGTTAGAAATGGAATTGCTGAATACATTTTGTACTTTAATAGATTTTTCATGTCATTTTAATTTAATTTGTAATATCAATTACCATATATTTTATTAAAATATATAGGCATAATTAAGTATATTTATTTGTTATTTAAAACTTCTGAGCCTTTATTTTTGGTTAATAACTTCTCTCTTTCTATAACAGCTCATGTAGCCTTCTAAGATTTCTTATGGAAATTTGTTTTATTTTTTATAATTAGGGTTTAACCAACTTTATTTTTACATTCTCATTTTAAGATAAGGGTGTAAATTCAGTTTTTGTCAGATAGATACCAGCATCATTTATTCAACAGTAATATTCCTCATTTATTAAAATGTCATCTTCATTATTTGTTAAAATCTCATATATAAACTGGGTTTTGTACATTTATTATTCTCTATTTTGTTACAGTTAACTGATTTTTTAGTTGTGTAAAAGTATATATGATATAATTATAGTAGCATTATGTTTTGTTTTTCTGGGATATAATAAAGCAACTCAGTTATATTCTATTATGTTTTCTGTTTAGGGAGCATTTATCTATTCTTGAAAACATAAAGATTGCTTTAACAAATTCAGAAATTCAGAACAAGAGAAAACAACTTCTTATGTTCCAAATTAAAGTCATATTGTATTAGTATATTCATTTCACATAATCAACACTATTCTAATATGATATAAAATAGCCTAAATACTAAATGCAGGCCTCCATTTTGATTTTTGCAGTGAGAAGTTTGATGGAATATAAGATAAGATAGTATCAATAACTAATAGTTCTTGATATTATCAATTATACTGATTAATATATAAATCAATAAAGCAATAGCACTGAGAACATAATAAAAGCAGAGCACTGAACCGTATAACACATCACTAAAATAGAGGAAGTAAAGGGACATATGAAAAATTATTAACTGATATTATAAAGTCATACATAAAATGCTGAATATATGATTAATGATAAACAAAAGTCAGATATAGGTGATTTAAAGCTATGTTCTTGGAATCAGAAGAGAGATTTCTTTAAATTAGCTATTTCACAAAGAATTCAGCTAAGTTGTGATTCTGAAGTAAGTTTTTAAAAAGAATAAAATTTAAAATATAGACCAAAATGGGAGATATGCACAGTTGGGAAGAGTACAAGTTACTGTGGAGATAAGACTGATTTTAAAAATTATTTACATCAGCGGGAAACCAGTTAAACCAGATTGGAAACTGTGTGCATAAAAAGATAAGAAATTGAAATTAAGATGGTATATAGGTGATTGATTATCAAAGTTTTTGAATCCAGTTTACCCTGAGTTATTAATAGTTCATTTTAAAGACCTTTTTAGATAAACTGAGCAAAGGTATTATTTTTCAGACTGTTCTGGAGGCAGTGTGAGGAATTAATTGGATAGAACTTAAACTTGATGTGCAGAGATCAGTATTATTTATTCAAGCTACAGTTGTTAAGAGAATAAATTAGATGCTGGAAATGGGAACTGAAAGGAACATTTGTGATACACTCTGAAAAAAAAAATTGGGCTTTAATATTTTTATTATAAATGTTTTCTTTTATTATGTACTCAGACTTGTGAAAAGTTTACAGCTATGTCTGTCTGACTCCAAAACTTTACATTTAAATCTGGCCAAACAGCCAGATACCATAAAATTATTTTATATTACAGGTGTTAGAAATTATAACACCAGCCATGTTTTAAGTTTTTCTAGGATTTTCATAGCCAGACAGCACAGTTTGCTCCAATCCATGCCTCTGTCCTCTGAGATTTCTATGGTATGTGTATCCATGCCCAGCCAGTGCTTCAGTCTTTGCTGGGAAATAAGAAGGTCACTCTTCAGTGGAAATTTTTTCTACTCTGAATAATAGTTTCTGCATGAATATTAACAATATGATATACTTTCTTGATGGATTAAAGGAGGACGAAAAGTTGAGCCACTGATTTCTCAAAAAATGTCTTTATTTCTTGAATGCACCAGTGCAGCCTCTAACCTCAGTTTTAGTGTAACTTTCTATCAGCTCTTGTTTCCTCACGCTGCCGATTTCCTTACATCTCAATCCTTTTCCAGTTCAAAAACTTTTTACAGGAAATAGAGGAAATAGGTCAGGTTAGGTTACCATCCGAATTCTAGTAAAATATACTTCGCAGAGAGAAGAGAGGAAGGAAGGAAAGAAAGAATAGAGGAATGAAGAGAAGGAGGGAGAAAGGGAAGAAACCGGCGTAACTTCAAGCTGATATTAAACATCAAAGTTAGTGCACATATGACACTCATTTAGAAAGAGGGGAATTTGCATTAGAAGAGTGGTGGTAGGTCCTTTTTTCTTGGGTTAGCTGATTAGCAGTTCATGAAGAATAAAATTCTATCAAAAGATTGTATACTTTATAAGAGGGCTATTGGGAGTTTCTTTATATCAAGATGCATAAGACTTCCAGAAGCCTTCAGTTGTCAAGGGATGTGTAACCAGTTATATTCCTGTGATTTGTCCGTGTTTAGGAGACTTTTTTTTGTTGCAAGAATCACATGGAAATTATCCATGTGAGTTCCAATCACAAATCTAGCCTGTAAACTCTAATTTCATAAAAGAATTTATGTAAACATGTTTTCAAGAGACAATGGGAACAGCCAAGACTTAGAGAAGCTAAAATGTAAAGGAGATGAGATCTCCTTAGCTATTCTTCCAAAAAATGCATTCCACTTATGTGATACAGTGTGAAACTGAAAATTATAATATGTTCCTATTTCATGTGGAGCATTGACATCTCAGATGTTAAACATATTTCCCTAGAATAATGTAGGAGATAAGACATCCAACATAACTTGCTCATTCCTATATGAGGAGAAAGTAGTAATTATTTCTGAAGTATATTGTTATTTTTCCATTTCTTTTAAATGTATAGTACATACGAAACTCATTTTTCTGTAATACTTCTTTATTTTGGTGGGACATTTGAAAATATACTTTTTTATTAAAAATGTACCATAAAAGATTAACTTTTAAGGTTACTATTTATTTCAATGAGATAAATCTATTCCATAAAATTTTTAATATTTAGCAGGACATTTTCTCTTCATTTAAGTAATGGATATCTTAGTTATTATAAGCCATATATCCAAGAGGTACTTGTTTCATTGAAGATAATGAAAGAAATGATTGAGTACTAGACAAGTAAAATCAAATAAATTAAATTGATAAATATTCATAAACTGTCTATGCAAGAAATATTTTTCATGGACTACTGTGAATGTTGTTCCTTAAAAGGATATGCAACATTTAAAATTACACTAACTGAAGTAGTGATGGGCTCTTCTCTGCAGGTCCAATGGTTAAGACTTCATCTTCCAATGAAAGGGATGCAGGTTTGATCCCTGGTCAAGGAGCTCAGATCGCACATGTCTTGGGACCAAAAAATCAAAACATAAAACAGAAACAATATTGTAACCAATTCAATAAAGACTTTAAAATGGAAAGAGTAACATAGAAACTTACATTACCATATGTAAAATAGATAGCCAATGGGAATTTGCTGTATGGCTCAGAAAACTCAAACAGGGGCTCTGTATCAACCTAGAGGGGTGGGATGGGGAGAGATGGGAGAAAGATTCAAAAGGGAGGGGATATGTATATACCTATGGCTGATTCATGCTGAGGTTTGACAGAAAACAACAAAATTCTGTAAAGCAATTATCCTTCAATACAAAATAAATCAATTAAAAAAAAGACTTTAAAATGGTACACAACAAAAATTCTTCTTAGAATAGTGATGATATCATATGAGAGAAAGAAAAATGAGTGCAATTTAATTGTCATTAGAGTGGTAATATAAGGGAGGGTCAATTTAAATGGTATTATTTTTTTCTGGCTTAAGGTTATATATACTGATTATTTCAGTGAAAACATTCATTCAACATAGAATGATAACATGACAAAATAGACATTATAATTTCAGGAAGGAAAGGTTTACAGTTACCAAGATATATGGAGATGTAGCCTGGAATGGGCCCATTGGCTTACTCCATCGGTACTCACAGTCAAACATTGTGTTCGTGTATTAGCCTGATAAGTCAGCACCCTGAGCTGGGGTGTCTCTGCATTCCTAAAGATGATTCAATATGAACTGAACTTCTGGGGCTGACAAATAACGTTAGAATGCCAATTTATTAATTTGCAACTTAAAGTCTCTCTGTCATATATATGTGGCCACAAAACAGTTCATAATGTGAAGCTAGGCATTCTTGTTTTATTAATACATTTATCAGAATTCCTTTAAAGGAATGTGCTCTCTAATACATTTTGTCTATTTATTTTTAAGATTGAGGTAATATTAATTTATAAAACTATGTGTCACATGTGTATAATATTATATTTCTACTTCTGCAAACCCTATAATGTTTTTGTAGGGTTTACAAAAGTAGACATTTTTCTGGCCCATGTTGAAAAACTGTTTTCAAAATTTTTCTACCCCATGCTCACCACCAAAAATTTAGTTTCCTAGTCACAGAATTTATTAGGGCCAGTGTGAAGGTTAATTTTTCAGTACTTACCAAAATATAAAATGTGATTCTTTGAATCTACCCTAAAGCAACAACATAAACTAGTACAATTTACATGTATGAGTTTCTTCACTGCAGAATTTTTGTTTTATAAAACTTAGAATTAGCCTAAATGTCTATCAACAGAGCAATGGATAAATATGTGAACAATATTTGTAGGTAATACATTGGAAAGACATCCAAAAATAAAGTGGGTTTTTTTCCTAAACGACAAATTTTAAATCTTTATAGTCTGATACAATATATATGAGGCTTCCCAGGGGCCTCTTGTGGTAAAGAACCTCCTTGCCAATGCAAGCGACACAAGAGACGCAGGTTAGATCCCTGGGTTAGGAAGATCTCCTGGAGGAGGGCATGACAACCTGCTCCAGTGTTCTTGCCTGGAGAATCTCTTGGACAGAGGAGCCTGGCGGCTACAGTTCATAGAGTCGCAAAGAGTTGGACAGGACTGAAGTGACTTTGTACACAAGAACACACAGTATATAAAATATTACATATTTTGTGGTACTTATTTCTGTTTCCTAGAATTATAATATTGTCTCCAGTAATATGCTCTTTCATTTCATTTTTGAAAATGATTACTTTTGAGTAAAGGACAGCATTATTTATTCCATCCTATTTTGTGTAACATTTTATTAAAATGAGATCTTATTATTCTACATACATTTAAAAAATTTTCACCAAATAAAGTTTGCATAAGAATTCAAGGTAGCTTATTTTATTTATTTGGTATTATGCACTAGTTTTTATATACCAGTTAATATTTGTAAAAAGTGAGAAAAATAGTATTTTATTAATCTAAAATTTCAATGTTTATATAAAACTTGTTAAAAGGTTTGTAAATGCAAAGTTGTATAAGCAAACAAAATGACTGCAGTAAACTATAGTGAGGCATCATTCAGCAACGACTTAATAAATTAGCACTTGTTTCATACTAAAGCAATGTAAAAAGTATAAACTCCATATATAGTTCATTTACAAACTAATGTATTTAAAACATTAGAAAAATATTGTAGTTAATGTTATATCACAGCTTTGAAGTTCCTTCAGTAATTAAATGTTTACTCAAAAGAAATATAAGGTAAGTATAAGTCAGGCCTCCACTGAGAGATCAAATATATCAGAAGTATAAATATTTTGATTCCTTAAGAAATGAAATTGAACTAGATTTACTGAATTGCATATTAAATGCGAATATATATATATTTTTAAATACATCTTTTACTTCTTGGGAGTTAAACTGAAAAATGTGAAAAATTCAATAAAAGAACCATTAGATGTAGCTCTGTATTAAGATATGCAGTTGTTTAAATTCTACTGATAAGTTGTATTTACCAGCATGTTAAATTAAACCTTCATATTTAATATTAATATGAAGTATCTCAAGAGAAATCCCTAGGGGGAAATGGAATGGGAAAAAGAAAGTCCAATTAGTTTTAATACTACATAGGATAATATATTTTATTTTATTTTATTTTATTTCTTCCAAAATAAAGGATACTTGAAATAGTGGCATAATGGTAAATTTACTAAGCTTCCTACCATTTAGTTTTATATTTAAGAACATAGATAGTGTTGTGTTGGTTAATATTCAGAAACAAATGATGCAATCTAGAGCATGATCTTATTTACCTTTTAAATAAATCTAGTTAAACAATACCAGTTGTCAGAAATTAATCTTAGAAATACCTGAAAGCTCAAATATCAATGACCAACTTCAAGCCAAAACTAATAAATGCAATATTATATAGATTGCTGTAAGTTGCATTCTACATGACTATAGAGATTTTAAAAGCAGTTCTTAAGGACTCGGGTTTGCAGAAAAATGATTGCCAATTGATCTTAATTTCTCTGAGCAACCCATATAAATCTTCTATGCAGAAATGCTCTTAAGGAAAGAGCAGCAGTTACTAGCAGAAATATCACCAGAATCAGAATTGGAAGATTGTAAGTTTTTATCTCTGTGACCTTCTTTCCTTGTCTGCAGAGGCAATTCTATTTCAGTGCTGGGAGTGCTGGAGGTAATTTCTCTAAAGCACTGTCTATTTCTGTATCAATTGAGCACTTTTAAATGGAGTAATATCTTAAAGACCCAACGTACCATGGAGTTCCTGTGATGAAAACAACAGAATTTAGGTGACACCTAAATACTAAACATTCCAGCAGAAGACGGTAGCTATGTGCAAATTCAAGGATCTTTTGAGCTAGTATTTTTCTTTTACAGCTTCACAATTTACTATATTTTAGAGTAACGATATACATATCATTTCTTGACAAATGCATTATGCTTATTTATCTCACTCCAAAGAGTGTCTTACATATAGTTGGTGTTCAGTAGAAGTTCATTGCGTGGATGAATAAAAGAATAAGTAAATGAATCAGCACACCTTAAAGTCTGGAAAAAAGCAGACAATTTGAAATAGAAATATGACATTAAGAGTTCAATAATATCAAATATGTATGAGGTACTCACCGGACTATAATAATTTATTTTAACTTTAGAGGACAATTTCCATTGTATGTTGGCTTCACAGAAGACGGTCAATTTTTTTTTTAACTAAGTTAACAAGAGATTGAATGATTGTATCAGTTCAATTCAGTTCAGTCGCTCAGTCGTGTCTGACTCTTCGCCACTCCATGAACCACAGCACACCAGGCCTCCCTGTCCATCACCAACTCCCGGAGTCCACCCAAACCCATGTCCATTGAGTCGGTGATGCCATCCAACCATCTCATCCTCTGTCGTCCCCTTCTCCTCCTGCCCTCGATCTTTCCCAGCATCAGGGTCTTTTCCAATGAGTCAGCGCTTCACATCAGGTGGCCAAAGTATTGGAGTTTCAGCTTCAACATCAGTCCTTCCAATGAACACCCAGGACTGATCTTCTTTAGGATGGACTGGTAGGATCTCCTTGCAGTCCAAGGACTCTCAAAAGTCTTCTCCAACACCACAGAATGATTGTATTAATAAATATAAGTCATTATCATAATACATGGAAAACTTAGACTATGACTTCTTTTATAATGAGCTGCAGCAATTGACTGCTGTATCCCACAATTGGTTCATAAATACTACTTAAATAAGCTGTGTAACATATGGTTCAGACGTTTTCCCTAATTAAAATTTAATCCCATATCATTTTCCAAATTTAACAATGGAATGCTGTACACAAATTATTGAGGAAATAGGTTTGTGTTTAAGAATCAAATATAGAAAACTAGAAAAAAAAATTTCAAAACAGGTAATGTGGTGGGGAACTGTTGGAAGCACATCTTTCACAGAATTATGCAGAAAATGAAATTGTAGGAAATGAGCTCAAAAGTAACCCTCTTTATACAGTATCTGGGATAATGTATATTGATATCATGTTTATGGTATTTTATTGCAAAACTTATGGCCTTTAGGGCTTCCCTCATAGCTCAGTTGGTAAAGACTCCACCTGCAATGTAGGAGACCCCAGTTCAATTCCTGGGTTGGGAAAATCTGCTGAGAAGGAATAGGCTACCCACTCCAGTATTCTTGAGCTTCCCTTATGGTTCAGCTGGTTAAGAATCCACCTTCAATGTGGGAGACCTAGGTTCCATCTCTGGGTTGGAAAGATAGCCTGGAGAAGGGAAAGGGTACCCACTCCAGTATTCTGAAAGTCCAGGACTGAGTGACTTTCACTTTCATTTTTGGCCTTTAAAATCCCATGGATCTGAATTTAGGTAAATACTGAAATGAGAAATTAAAGTATTTAGAGAAAAATTAAAACAATAGATAATTAAAGCTACTTTATTTAAGATTTTAGTGTTTAGGAATCTGTACTATGCTTCTTTACATTTTCTTTGTTTGCTTTTTTGCCAGGACAGTTGTCATGGCTCTTCAAATTAAATCACAGAATCTGAAAAACACATAGAAATGTTTGTATTATATACATTGTAGCACTGATAAAATATTATAGTGTACTACTTTGAAAATGGGTGATATTCAAATAAAGTATATATAATGAAAAATCGGAAAGTCACTCAGTCATGTCCGACTTTTTGCGACCCCATGAACTGTAGCCCCCATGGACTGTAGTCCCTAAGGTCTGTAGCTTGCCAGGATCTTCTGTCCATGGAATTCTCCAGGCAAGATTGCTGGAGTGGGTAGCCATTCCCTTCTCCAAAGGAGGGAATCTTCCTGACTCAGGTATTGAACCCAAATGTCTTGTATTGCAGGCAGATTTTTTACCATCTGAGTCACCAGAGAAGGGGAAGGAAATGGCAACACATGCCAGTGTTCTTGCCTAGAGAATCCCAGGGACAGAGGAGCCTGGTGGGCTGCTGTCTTTGGGGTCACCAGAGTCAGACACGACTGAAGCGACTTAGCAGCAGCAGCAGCAGCAGAGTCACCAGGGATGCCCCAAAGAGTAAATCCTGATAAATATAAAAGCTTGACTGCCATAGCATATAATTTGCCAAATATGCTTAAAAATTAAATTGACATTTCACATAGGACTACTCCTAACAGAATTATTAGAAATCTCTATTAAAAGAGATGGAATTCAAACTAAATACTCTAAAATCACTAGTGAAATGCTATGAAATAAATCTTAAAAATTGTTATCATGTCAGGTTGTTTCAATATTTTTAAGCTAATGATATAATCAAATTTTTAGTTTTGTCTCTTCAAATATTATAAATTTAACTAACCTATTATCTTCACACCAGAGGAGGAAAATTCTATGTGTAATATCCTAAACATAGCAAAAAGACAATTTTTAAAATCAATGTAAAACAATTTGTATCTTCAAATTTAAATACCTGTACTCTAAAAACCATACTAGCAACATTCAAATTGATAGCTGTGTAACTTGCTATGGAGTGTAAATATTATTAAGTATTTGATACTTTATATGCTAATCATAATTAGCACTTACTGAAAACTAAAGCTAGAAAATCTGATGTATAAATAGGCATTTTTTTCTTTCCTCAGCCATCAGTTTACACATTTTTATTAGTATTGTTATTTTAAAACCTTGGAAGTGAAGTGAAGTGAAGTGAATGTCACTCAGTCAAGTCCGACCATTTGTGACACCATGGACTATACAGTCCATGGGCTTCTCCAGGCCAGAATACTGGAGTGAGTATCCTTTCCCTTCTCCAGGGGTTCTTCCCAACCCAGGGATCGAAGGTAGGTCCCCCACATTGCAGGCGGATTCTTTACCAGATGAGCCACAAGGGAAGCCCAAGAATACTGGAGTGGGTAGCCTATCCCTTCTCCAGCAGATCTTCCCAACCCAGGAAACAAACCAGGGTCTCCTGCATTGCAGGCGGATTCTTTACCAACTGAGCTATCAGGGAAACCCCAAAATATTGGAGTATAGCTGATTAACAATATTGTGTTCGTTTCAAGGATACAGCAAAGTGAGTAAGTTGTACTTATGGGCTTCTCTATATGTGTATCTATTATTTTTCTGATTCTTTATTCCCATTTAGGTTATTACAGAACATTGAACAGAGTTCCTTGTGCTATACAATAAATTATTTTTGGTTATCTGTTTTAAATATAGCAGTGTATACTTGTCAATTCAAAACTCCCAATATATCCCTTCCCCTTATCTTTCTCCTTGGTAACCATATTTTTTTTTTCTCTTGTGAGTCTGTTTCTGTTTTGTACATAAGTTCATTTGTATCATTTTTTAGATTTCACATGTAAGCGATATCATAGGTATTTGTCCTTCTCTGTCTGACTTACCTCACTTAGTAAGATAATCTCCAGATGCATCCATGTTGCGACAAAGGGCATGATTTCATTTCTTTTTCATGACTGACTAATATTCCATTGTATATATGTACCACATCTTTATTCATTCCTCTATTGATGGACATTTAGGTTGCTTCCACGCCTTGGCTATTATAAACAGTGCTGCAGTGAACATTGACGTACATGTATCCTCTTGAACCATGTTTTTCTTTAAATATATGCCCAGGAGTGAGATTGCTGGATCATATGGTGGCTCTATTTTTAGTTTCATAAGTAATGTCCATACTGTTCTCCATACTGGCTATACCAATATACATTCCTACACAATTTAAATTGTGTATGATGGACATGTGTTTGGGTAGACTCTAATAATTAGTGATATTGAGCATTTTTTCATATGCATCTTGGTCATCTATATGTCTTCTTTGGGTCTTCTGCCAATTTTTTGATTGGATGGTTTGTTTGTTGGTTTGTTTTTTATATTGAACCACATGAGCTCTTTGTAAATTTTGGAAATTAATCCCTTGTAGGTCACAGCATTTGCAAATATTTTCTCCCACTCTGTGGGTTGTCTTTTTGTTTATGGTTTCCTTTGCAAGTTCTTAATTTGGAAAGAAAATCAATGCTTCTGGCAAACATGTTTTACTGGGGCTTTGATAGAAACAAATCATCCAGTGGTTTTCAAAATATGATCCCCAGACCAGCTGTACCAGCAACATCTCTGAATTTAGAAATTCAGAGATCTCATGTCCCACCCTGCATGTAATGCATCTTCTGAGCATGGAAGCCAGAAATGTGTGTTTTATCAAATCCTCCAGCTGATTCTGATACAGACTAGAGCTTGAGAACCACTGGAATAGATAGACCCAAAGTTAAAATCCTTTAGCCTCCTCTAATACAGAGAACTGATGATGTCAGTTCCACGGGGCTCATGGTAGTCCTGGTGGAGGCAGGGCAGGTATCAAGACAGTCCAGGTCACCACAGGTAGAGCATGAGGATGAAAACAGGCCCATATTGTACAGGGGTTTTGAAGTCAGAGCTGGAAAAGAAAGTCTAAACAAAATTATCCATCAAGGCAATCAGAATAAAGATAAGGAAACTGAAGCCTGATTCAGGTACTAGCAAATTAGATCAAAGGGCCAACAATTCCAAGGGAAAATAAACTATGTATTATAATCAGATACGTTATGGGCTTTGGACACAGATTGAACATATGTGCAAATTAAAATAATCATTTGAATTCTTTTAAAGTCTTCACCTTAGAAATGACAAATAGGATACTAGTAGAATTATTGTAAGGGTTAATGCCATTAGTCAACATGCAAAGAGTACCTAAAATGTGCCAGAATTTTGGCAGGAGCTTTGATGCCTTATCTCAGTAGATCTCCTCACAAATCCTATGAGATTGTCATAAATATCATCCTGTTTGCAAAGCATGAAACTGAAGCTTAGAGAGACTGAGTCTCTTGCCTAATTTCACATAGCTAGTAAGTCATGGAAATGAAATTCAGAGAGAAAAATATTGGAGACTATGCTCTGGAGATAAAGTACTTAGTATATTTCTGAACACAGAGTAAATCTTCTGAAAATGGAGAAGGGAAATGAGAAACATTGTTCAAGTTAGTTTAAAGGAATAGTTAAACTAACTTTAGTTCTCATGTATCAAAGTTTAATCTTTTATAATAATTTGCATTTATTTTGAAAGACAAAGATGAACTAAAATTTAACCTGGACACTTTTGTATTTGTTATCTTCAACATTATGTATTATTTTGAAATCCCTTTCACTGCATTTGGAAGATTATATTATGTTATGCTGAGTCACATGTTGTGTCCAACTCTTTGTGACCCCATGGCTCTGTCCATGGAATTTCCAAGGAAGAATACTGGGGGAGTTTCCATTTCCTTGTCCACTGGAAGATTATAACACAACTTGCAAATAAATTGTTAAAGAAATACTATCCTATAATGATGGCTAACAAACACATGAAAAGATGCTCAAAATTGCTCATTATTAGAGAAATGCAAATCAAAACTAAAATGAGATATCACCTCACACCGGAGAGAATGTCCCTCATCAAAAAGTCTATAAACAATAAATGCTGGAGAGGGTGTGGAGAAAAAGGAATACTCTTGCACTGTTGGTGGGAATGTAAATTGATACAGCCGCTATGGAAGACGGTATGGAGATTCCTTAAAAACTAGAAATAAAACCACCATATGACCCAGCAATCCCACTCCTAGGCATATACCCTGAGAAAACCAAAATTGAAAGAGACAAATATATCCCACTGTTCACTGCAACACTATCTGCAATAACTAGAACATGGAAGCAACCTAGATGTCCATCGATAGATGAATAGATAAAGAAGTCATGGTACATATACACAATGGAATATTACTCAGTCATAAAAAGGAACACATTTGAGTCAGTTCTAGTGAGGTGGATGAACCTAGAACCTGTTTTACAGAGTGAAGTAAGTCAGAAAGAGAGAGATAAACATAACATTCTAACACATACATATGAAATCTAGAAAAAGGGTACTGAAAAATGTATTTACAGGGCAACAATGGAGAAACAGACATAGAGAATAGATTCATGGACATGGGGAAAGGGGAGGAGAGGGTGAGATGTATGGAAAGAATAACATGAAATCTTACATTACTATATGTAAAATAGATATCCAACGGGAATTTGCTGTATGCCTCAGGAAACTCAAACAGGGGTCTGTATTAAACTAGAGGGGTGAGATTGGGAGGGAAGTTCAAAGAGAAGGGTTATATGTATACCTATGGCTTATTCGCATTGAGATTTGACAGAAAACAGCAAAATTCTGTAAAGCAATTCAATTCAGTTCAGTCACTCAGTCGTGTCTGACTTTTTGGACGACCCCATGGACTGAAGCATGCCAAGCTTCCCTGTCCATCACCAACTCCTGGAGCCTACTCAAACTCATGTCAATCGCGTCACTGATGCCATCCAACCATCTCATTCTCTGTCGTCCCCTTCTTCTCCCGAATTCAATCTTTCCCAGCATCAGGGTCTTTTCCAAGGAGTTGGTTCTTTGCATCAGGTGGCCAAAGTATTGGAGTTTCAGCTTCAACATCAGTCCTTCCAATGAATATTCAAGCCTGATTTCCTTTAGGATGGACTGGTTGGATCTCCTTGCAGTCCAAGGGAATCTCAAGAGTCTTCAACATCACAGTTCAAAGGCATCCATTCTTCGGCGTTCAGCTTTCTTTATAGTCTAACTCTCAAACCCCTACATGACTACTGGAAAAACCATAGCTTTGACTAGACAGACCTTTGCTGGTAAAGTAATGTCTGTGCTTTTTAAGATTCTGTCTAGGTTAGTCATAGACAATTATCCTCCAATAAAAAATAAATAAATTTAAAAAAACAAAATACTATCCTACAGTGACAACATAGCAGTATGTTGGATTTGAATGCTGCTGCTGCTGCTAAGTTGCTTCAGTCGTGTCCGACTATGTGTGACCCCAGAGAGGGCAGCCCACCAGGCTCCCCCGTCCCTGGGATTCTCCAGGCAAGAACACTGGAGTGGGTTGCCATTTCCTTCTCCAATGCATCAAAGTGGAAAGTGAAAGTGAAGTCGCTCAGTCGTGTCCTAATCCTAGTGACCCTATAGACTGCAGACCACTGGGCTCCTCCATTCATGAGATTTTCTATGAAAGAATACTGGAGTGGGTTGCCATTTCCTTCTCCAGGAGATCTTCCCGACCCAGGGATGGAACCCAGGTCTCCTGCATTGTAGGCAGACGCTTTACCGTCTGAGCCACCAGGGAATCCCTTATTTTTGCTTAGTTAAATTAAAAACTTGGATACCAATGAAGAGACACTGAAAGGAAGTACCATACCATAGAAATTACAGCTGAATTGGAGGTCAGCCTGGGAATCAAGTTTCTCTTTTTTATTCTCAATTTCAGTTGAGAATTTGTACAGATACGGTGCTTTGCATATGATGTGTAACTTTTTTGATGAGTAGAGGACGACCTATCAAGTTCAATCAATAATTTTTATGATTAGCTCCCATGGATCAGATTATTGTTAAAGTAAAATCTGTCAAAGATTATTAGAGAATTATCTACTAGGATGAGGAGCATAATTTTCTACAGCCTCTGAGCTTTCAAATGAGAAGCATTCTGGTGATGTATTGCACAGAGAACAGCTGGAGTGTATGAAAAAGGAAGTAAAAAACACATGTAAACCCATGGCTGATTCATGTCAATGTATGGCAAAAACTATTACAATATTGTAAAGTAATTAGCCCCCAACTAAAATAAATAAATTTATAAAAAAAAAAAAAAAAAAAAGAAAGTGCTGCATGCAGAAGAAGCACCTATTTTTTTGCGGACGGGATGTGTTCCTGGTAAGTATGTACAGAAGAGGGCACTGAAGCTCTGTGACACGGAAGAAATGACCTCAGGGCTTTTCAATAAAGTCACCAGAGAAAATTGGGCTAGAGGAGCATATTACAATTCTGAGGTGTATTTGGCAGGGAGGCTTTTTGTCACATCTACTGCCATTGTATTTATGGAGAAAAATCAGAATTTTGATGACAAACTGGCAGTGATTTTATCCCCAAAGCGTCACGATTTACAATTCTCTTCCTCTACTTCACCTCTACTCCTGCCCTTACTGAGGGAAAGGACAACAAAGAGAGTTTGCTTGAATTCACAAATTCTAATTCGACCCGAGGCTGCTGCTTTAGCCTCTGGCAAGCTACTTAATCTCTTTCTGTCTTTCTTCTCTCATTTGAAAAATGAGGATAATAATATTTTCTTCTTTCTCAGAATATTGGTGAAGATCACTGCATTTCAAAAGGAAAAACGAGTTGTTCATGTACAGGACAGTACTGTTTTCCTTTTCTTTCAAAATAATACAAAATTTTTCTGTCCAGTGGTAAAAAAATAAATAAACAAACTTACTTCTAGACTTAGCTTTTCAATGACATATTTATGCTTAGTAACTGGATTAGTGCTCAGCGGTCTATGGGCTTCCAAGGTAGCACTAGTGGTAAAGAACCAACCTGCCAATGCAGGAGACATAAGAGATGTGGGTTTGATCCCTGGGTCAGGAAGATCCCCTGGAGGAGGGCACAACAACCCACTCAAGCATTCTTGCCTGGAGAATCCCATGGACAGAGAAACCTGGCAGGCTACAGTCCATAGGGTTGCAAAGAGCGGGACATGACTGAAGTGACTTAGCACACACAATCTACACTAAAAATAATAATAATAATAATATTGGCTAGAGGATGTTTGCTGGCTCTGGCTACCAAACATCAATTTGCTCTCATTTTCCTAACTATGGTAAAGATTTTTTCTGAGGAACTGCCTCTTTCCCACTCTTACACTCTTGATTGTGCTATAATTCAATATGACCTGCATTTCTTTACCCAAAAGCCATGTACTAAACTAAGCTAATTTGATACTCTTTCCTCAGATATTTTGAATATTATTCACAGTTAATAAAAAGATACTCAAAAGAAAACAAAACTATGTCAAAATATAGTCCAGCTAGTTACTTTCTGAATTTTATTTTCCTAGTTTTCTTGCCAATTCTGTGATTGATCAAATATCATTCTATCCATTCTAATAAAAAACTGGTTTAATTTAGCCAGTCAAGTGAATCAATTTGTATCATTTGCAAACCAAAGTTCCATAGGAATAAGCAAGTTCTGGCTATTGTTAATAATCAGAAATTCCTAGGAACACAGTTTATGAGCTTTCTACACAATACTATGACAGAAGTTTGCAAAGTACTTGTTTGATACTTAAAGAGTACATCAGATATTTGCCTTTTTCTGTCTAACATACTTCACTTAGTATGATAATCTTCAAGTCCATCCACGTTGCTACAAATGGCATTATTTCATTCTTTCTAATGGTTCAGTAATACTTCATTGTATACATGTACCACATCTACTTTATCCATTCATCTGTTGATATGTACTTAGGTTGTTTCCATTTCTTGGCTACTGCAATAAACCAATATAAAATAAAAATAAAAAATAAAATGGTGATGCAAAAAAAAGAGTACATCAGAATCACCTGTAGGTCTTCTTAAAGGACACATTGCTGAGACTACCACTAGTCTCTAAATTAGTAGGTCTGAGATGGGGCTCAATAGTGTATGTTTTTAACAAGCTCTCTGATGTTAATATTTCTGCTTCTAGGGGCCACATTTTGGAAACCACGGTGCTTGACAATTTGAATTCAGTTGTGAATCTGAGATTTTTTTTTATTTTTACTGAATTTACATTTTAATTAGACAGATAAAGTGAAAAGCATAAACATACAATATGATCTCTGTTAGTACTGAATAATTTGAAGGTAAAAACGAGTAGGGTAAGAATAAACACCAGTAGGAAATCTAGTTTTTGAAAAGATGATCAAGGAAGACCATCTGGAGAAATAACATTTAAACAGAGTTCTGAATGAAATAGAGGAGTCAGCCTTATGAGATAAGAGTTTCCCCAGGAGGATCAGTTCAGTTCAGTTCAGTCGCTCAGTCGTGTCTGACTCTTTGCGACCCCATGAATCGCAGCACGCCAGGCCTCCCTGTCCATCATCAGCTCCCGGAGTTTACCCAAACCCATGTCCATCAAGTCAGTGATGCCATCCAACCATCTCATCCTCTGTTGTCCCCTTCTCCTCCTGCCCCCAATCCCTCCCAGCATTAGGGTCTTTTCCAATGAGTCAACTCTTCGCATGAGGTGGCCAAAGTATTGGAGTTTCAGCTTCAACATCAGTCCTTCCAACGAACACGCAGGACTGATCTCCTTTAGGATGGACTGGTTGGATCTCCTTGTAGTCCAAGGGACTCTCAAGAATCTTCTCCAACACCATAGTTCAAAAGCATCAATTCTTCGGCACTCAGCTTTCTTCACCGTCCAACTCTCACATCCATACATGACCACTGGAAAAACCATAGCCTTGACTAGATGGACCTTTGTTGGCAAAGTAATGTCTCCGCTTTTAAATAAGCTATCTAGGTTGGTCATAACTTTCCTTCCAAGGAGTAAGCGTCTTTTAATTTCATGGCTGCAATCACCATCAGCAGTGATTTTGGAGCCCAAAAAACTAAAGTCTGACACTGTTTCCACTGTTTCCCCATCTATTTCCCATGAGGATAGGAAAGACAAAAGCTGTAAAACTGGAAGGATATTATTATGAAGGGCTAGGTTTCTAAAATAAGACAGAAGGGTTCTATCTAGTATTTAAAAAATGTTATGGTTACAACGTCATTTAAATCTCTGGGATGACTGCATGCATAAAACCAGGGGAATCTGGAATAGAATGACATTTGATTTTTGTAAACTTAGTAAAGTGTGACTCAAACTGAGGCTACTGTTCCATGTTTGCTTTCCTGATTGTAACAAAGCCAATTATCACCTTAAAACAGACACTTTGCTAATAATTCACCAAATAAATTATTCTCTATAGTAATGTAAATAAATAAATAAATGATGAATAGGAAATGGGGCCAAAGACAAGACTATAATGCAATGGGTGGTTAAGTACGAAAATCATTTTTTAAAAAGCTACAAATATCTTATCATGTAATAAAAGTTAGTATATCAGACCAAATCTATTTTTTTATTGTCCTGTCATTTATATTCATACATATTTTAACTAATTTTATGTCTCAATTTCCCTTCTTTCTACTGCATCTGAGATATACTGCTGGTTATTCAAGCACTTACACTTAGCTCACAGAATGAAGAAAAACATGAATTGGATCAAAAGTAGAAGAGAAACAAACAGCTTCTAGACATAGAATTCACTGTAGTAAAGTTGAGACTTATCTCATTCTGAAAAGCAATGGATGTTTTTATGGTTGAAGATTAGCTCCGTTATTTTAGATGGGAGCATCATGGACACTGTAAGTGCAGGAAAAATGGAATGTAAGACCGCATAAAGGACAGGCAGAATGAACACTGGCTATATTTGGCCCTTGTCATCCATAGCACATTCCTAAAAATATCCCAATTTTCCTTGGATGATTATCTTCTATGTGCTTAGAAATTTTTCTCACAGTGGAAACAAGTGTAGTCCCTAAAGAATCCTTCCGGCTGATATATTAATATATTGAGTATTACCAAGAGGTTGCCTCATAAACCTCCTTTGTAAAATTGGATGACTTCCAAGTGGAATGACAACAGAACTGAACAAAATATTGGATACTCATATATGTGTATATGTACACGTGTCCAGGCTTCTCAGGTGGTACTAGTGGTAAAGAACTCATTTACAAAATGCAGGAGACACAAGAGACATGGGTTAAATCCCTAGGTCTGTAAGATCCTCTGGAAGAGGACATGGCAACTCACTCCAGTATTTGTGCCTGGAAAATTCCATGGACAGAAGAGCCTGGGGGACTACAGTCCATACAGTCGCAGAGTTGTGCACAACTGAAGCGACTTAGCATGCACACACACACACAGACACATATACATTTTATATCTTACTGTTTTTGGCCTTTCTATCTTACAAGTGAAAATAATATTTTCCTATATTTCTTCTAAAGCTTTTCAATTTGTTTTTATACTCAACACTAAATACAGAATTTTTGCATAATATAATGAAGATATTAAATTTGTTTAAATGAATTTTAAATTTCCTCAGCAACATCTTTTAATAGGTTATATTTGCCCACTTGATAGG
Organism: Giraffa tippelskirchi; assembly: GCF_054371585.1. Taxonomy (NCBI): domain Eukaryota; kingdom Metazoa; phylum Chordata; class Mammalia; order Artiodactyla; family Giraffidae; genus Giraffa; species Giraffa tippelskirchi. Next base: position 70,624,094 of record NC_137276.1, on the reverse strand, counting down.
GGACTCCATAGTTTTATCATTTCTCCCATTCATTCCCATAGTAGTACCTTCTCATAATCATATTTCTATTTTTTACAATTTTATGTTTAAAAACTTCATTTATTTTAATGGAAGATAATTACTTTACAATATTGTAGTGGTTTTTGCCATATATCAACATGAATCAGCCACAAGTGCACTTGTGTCCCCCCTCCCCCCATGCTGAACTCACCTCTCACCTCCCTCCCCAAACCATCCCTCTGGGTTGTTCCAGAGCACTGAATTTGAGTGCCCTGCTTCATGTATCAAACTTACACTGGTCATCTAATTTACATATGGTAATATACATGTTTTGATGCTATTCTCTCAAATCATCTCACCCTCACCTCTCCCACAGAGTCCTAAAATCTGTTCTTTTCATCTGTGTCTCTTTTGGTGCCTAGAATATTGAACCGTCATTCCATCTTTTAAAATTCCATATATATGTGTTAATGTATAGTATTGATGTTGCTCTTTCTGACTTACTTCACTCTGTAAAATAGGCTCCAGTGTTATCCACCTCATAATAGTGCAGGACATGGCAAGACTGAACATCGACATTTGAGGAATCAGTGAACTAACATGGACTGGAATGGACAAATTAAACTCAGATGACGATTATATCTACTACTGTGGGCAAGAATCCCTTAGAAGAAATGGAGTAGCCATCATAGTCGAAAAAAGAGTCCGAAATGCAGTTCTTTGGTGCAATCTCAAAAATGACAGAATGGTCTCTGTTCATTTCCAAGGCAAACCATTCAATACAACAGTAATCCAAGTCTATGCTCCAACCGGTAATGCTAAAGAAGCTGAAGTTGAGCAGTTCTATGAAGATCTACAAGACCTTCTAGAACTAACACCCAAAAAAGATGTCCTTTTCATCATATAGGGGTTGAGAATGTAAATGTAGGTAGTCAAGAGATACCTGGAGTAAGAGGCAAATTTGGCCTTGAAGTACAGAATGAAGCAGGGCAAAGTTTAACAGAATGAGGCCAAGAGAACACACCAGTCACAGCGAACACCCTCTTCCAACAACACAAGGGAAGATTCTACACAGGGACATAGCCAGATGGTCAATACTGAAATCAGACTGATTATATTCTTTGCACCCAAAAATGGAGAAGCTCTATACAGTCAGGAAAAACAAGACCAGGAGCTGACTGTGGCTCAGATCATGAACTCCTTATTCCCAAATTCAAACTTAAATTGAAGAAAGTAGGGAAAACCACTAGACCAATCAGGTATGACCTAAATGAAACCCTTTCGATTATACAAGGGAAGTGACAAAATGATCAAGGGATTAGATCTGATAGAGTACCTGAAGAACTATGAATGGAGGTTCATTACATTATACAGGAGGCAGTGATCAAGACCATCCCCAAGAAAAAGAAATGCCAAAAGGCAAAATGGTTGTCTGAAGAGGCCTTAAAGGTAGCTGTCAAAATAAGAGAAGCTAAAGGCAATGGAGAAAAGGAAAGATATGTCCATTTGAATGAAGAGTTCCAAAGAATAATAAAGAGAGATAAGAAAGCCTTCCTCAGTGATCAATGCAAAGAAATAAAGCAAAACAGTAAAATGGGAAAGACTAGAGATCTCTTCAAGAAAATTAGAGATACCAAGGGAATATTTCATGCAAGTTCAGTTCAGTTCAGTCCCTCAGTCGTGTCCGACTCTTTGTGACCCAATAAACTGCAGCAAGTCAGGCCTTCCTGTCCACCATCAACTCCCTGAGCCCACCCAAACACATGTCCATTGAGTTGGTAATGCCAGCCAGCCATCTCATCCTCTGTCGTCCCCTTCTCCTCCTGCCCTCAATCTTTCCCAGCATCAGGGTCTTTTCAAATGAATCAGCTCTTTGCATCAGGTGGCCAAAGTATTAGAGTTTCAGCTTCAACATCAGTCCTTCCAATGAACACCCAAGACTGATCTCCTTTAGGATGGACTGGTTGGATCTCCTTGCAGTCCAAGGGACTCTCAAGAATCTTCTCCAACACTACAGTTCAAAAGCATCAATTCTTCAGCACTCAGCTTTCTTCACCATCCAACTCTCTCATCCATGCATAACTATTGGAAAAACCATGGCCTTGACTAGACGGACTTTTGCTGGCAAAGTAATGCTTCTGCTTTTTAATATGCTGTCTAGGTTGGTCATAACTTTCCTTCCAAGGAGTAAGCATCTTTTAATTTCATTGCTGCAGGCACCATCTGCAGTGATCTTGGAGCCCAGAAAAATAAATTTAGCTACTGTTTCCACTGTTTCCCCATCTATTTGCCATGAAGTGAGGGGACCGGATGCCATGATCTTAGTTTTCTGAATGTTGAGCTTTAAGCCAACTTTTTCACTCTCCTCTTTCACTTTCATCAAGAGGCTCTTTAGTTCTTCTTCACTTTCTGCCATAAGGGTGGTGTCATCTGCATATCTGAGGTTATTGATATTTCTCCTGGCAATCTTGATTCCATTTTGTGCTTCCTCCAGCCCAGCATTTCTCCTCATGTACTCTGCATATAAGTTAAATAAGCAGGGTGACAATATACAGCCTTGATGTACTCCTTTCCTATTTGGAACCAGTCTGTTGTTCCATGTCCAGTTCTAACTGTTGCTTCCTGACCAATACAGGTTTCTCAAGAGGCAGGTCAGGTGGTCTGATATTCCCATCTCTTGAAGAATTTTCCACAGTTTATTGTGATCCACACAGTCAAAGGCTTTGGCATAGTCAATAAAGCAGAAATAGATGTTTTTCTGGTTGGGCACAAAAAAGGATAGAAGTGATATGTACCTAACAGATGCAGTGATATTAAGAAGAGGTGGCAAGAATACACAGAAGAACTATACAAAAAATATCTTTATGACACAGATAACCACAATGGTGTGATTACTCACCTAGAGCCAGACACCCTTGAGTCTGAAGTCAGGTGGGCCTTAGGAAGCATCACTACGAGCAAAGTTAGTGGAGGTGATGGAATTCCAGTTGAGCTCTTTCAAATCCTAAAAATGATGCCGTGAAAGTGCTGCATTCTATGTGCCAGCAAATTTGGAAATTCAGCAATGGTCACAGGACTGGAAAAGGTCAGTTTTCATTCCAATCCCAAAGTTACCACACATTTGCCCTCATCTCACACGCTAGCCAAGTAATGCTCAAAATTCTCGAAGCAAGGCTTCAACAGTAAGTGATCCATGAACTTCCAGATGTTCAAGCTGGTTTTAGAAAAGGCAGAGGAATGAGAGATTCAATTGCCAACATCCAGTGGCTCATCAAAAAAGCTAGAGAATTCCAGAAAAATGTCTATTTCTGCTTTATTGACTACACCAAAGCCTTTGACTATGTGGATCACAACAAACTTTGGAAAATTCTTCAAGAGATGAGATCCCAGACCACCTGACCTGCCTCCTGAGAGACATGTATGCAGGTCAAGAAGCAACAGTTAGAACTCTACTTGAAGCAACAGACTGGTTCCAAATCAAGAAAAGAGTACTTTAAGGCTGTGTATTGTCACCCTGCTTATTTAACTTCTATGCAGAGTACATAATGTGAAATGCCGAGCTGGATGAATCACAACCTGGGATCAAGATTGCTGGTAGAAATATCAATAAACTCAGATACACAGATGACATCAGCCTTATGACAGACAGTGAAGAAGAACTAAAGTGCCTCTTGATGAAAGTGAAAGTGGAGAGTGAAAAAGTTGGCTTAAAACTCCACATTCAGAAAACTAAGATCATGGCATCTGGTCCCATCACTTCATGACAAATAGATGGGGAAACAATGGAAACAGTGACAGACTTGATTTTCTTGGGCTCCAAACCACTGCAGATGATGACTGCAGCCATGAAATGAAGACACTTGCTCCTTGGAAGGAAAGCTGTGAACAACCTAGACAGCATATTAAAAAGCAGAAATATTACTTTGCCAACAAAGGTACATCTAGTTAAAGTTATGGTTTTTCCAGTAGTCATGTATGGCTGTGAGGGTTGGACTATAAAGAAAACTGAGCACTAAAGAATTGATGCTTTTGAACTGCGGTGTTGGAGAAGACTGCTGAGAGGTACTTGGACTGCAAGGAGATCCAACCAGTCCATCCTAAAGGAAACCAGTCCTGAATATTCATTGGAAGGACTGATGCTGAAATTGAAACTCAATACATTGGCCATGTGATGCAAAGAACTGACTCGTTGGAGAAGACCCTGATGCTGGGAAATACTGAAGGTGGAAGAAGATGGGGACAACAGAGGATGAGATGGTTGGATGGCATCACTGACTCAACATACATGAGCTTGAGTAGACTTCGGCAGTTGGTGATGGACAGGGAAGCCTGGCGTGCTGCAGTCCATGGGGTTGCAAAAAGTCAGATATTACTGAGCAACTGTGCAGCACTACTTATATATATGTGGTATGTTTTTGATTTGTAGTTGCCCAGTTTTCAAGTATGTTAATCTTGTAATACAACCAAAGCACCTTCTAAAAGATCTTTATTTTCTTATTCCTCTCCCTCACATTTTGGTCTTTCATGTCCTGTTTTACATCTTCATGTTTATACTTTTGCTGTTTATTTTAGTTATAATAACTTTCTCAAAATTATTTTTGACTATTTTAAATCTTATTTCAGTGATCATCAAACATGTGATATATTTGCCTTTTCTATTGTAATTTTTGCTTTCCTACAGAGTCTTACTTCTTTGCTATTTAGAAAAGACCATTCAATATTTCTTTCAGGATAGGTTTAATATTACTATATTCTAGCTTTTGCTTGTCTGAGAAATTCTTTATCTCTCCTTCTACTCTAAGTGATAATCTTGCTGTGTAGAGTATCTTAGGCTACAGATTTTCCCTTTCAGGACATTGACTATATCTTGCCACTCCTTTCTCCTTTCTGACATGTCTCTAGAGAAATCTGCTGATATCCTTATGGGGGTTCTTTATAACTGACTTTTTGTTTTTCTCTTGCTGCATTAGAATCTTCTCTTTAAATTTTGCCATTTTAATTATGATGTTTTGGTGTGGTCTGTGTGGATTCATCTTGTTCGAGATTGTCTGTGATTCCTATACTTGGATATCTGTTTTCTTCTTTAGATTTGGGAAGCTTTCAGTCTTAATTTCTTCAAATACATTTTCAATCCCCATTTCTCTTTCTTCTCCTTCTGCAACCCCCGTCATGCAAAGATTGACACACTTTATATTATCCCATAGGCCTCATATATTGCTTTCATTATTTTTTGTTTGTCTTTTTGTCAGCTGTTCTAAATGCATGATTTCCATTATTTTTCTTCCAGATCACTTCTTCTTCTTCTTCATTATTTATTCTGCTACTCATTATGTTGACTTCCCTAGTGGCTCAGACGGTAAAGCATCTGCCTACAATGTGAGAGACCCAGGTTCGATCCCTGAGTCCGGAAGATCCCCTGGAGAAGGAAATGGCAACCCACTCCAGTACTCTTGCCTGGAGAATCCCATGGATGGAGGAGCCTGGTGGGCTACAGTCCACGGAGTCGCAAAGAGTCAGACACAACTGAGCAATTTCACTTTCACTTTCACTAATTATGTTTAGCTCAATTTTTATCTTGTCAATTGAGTTGTCTAATTTTCATTGGCTTCTCTTTTTAGTTTCTAGTTCCTTGTTACAATGATCTACACTTCTATGGATAGTCTTCCTCAATTCCTTTAGCATTTTTGTCGCCTCAGTCTTCCTCAATTCCTTTAGCATTTTTGTCGCCTCTTTTTTGAACTCATGATATGATAGACTTGGGAGGACTGTTTCATTATTTGGCAGGGGATTTTGGTTGTTGTTGTCTTTTCATTGGGAGTAGTCCCTCTGCTTTTTAATTTTACTTATATTTCTCTAAATCTATAAATTTAGGAGTAACAGTTATCTATTGTGTTCTTGAAGGTCTGTTTTATGTGGGAGTGTCCCTATATAGATTGAATCCAATATTTTTTATGCGAGGGTTGTAATTTGGTATGGATGCCTGCCACAACTTTCCTCAGTGTGATGCCCATTTTCCCCTAGATAGGGGATGTGTTTAGTGCTGTGGTGACCAGATCATGTACTGGCTATTGAGTGGAGTGTCTTCTTTCCTGGCTGGCTGTCACAGACCTGTTGGAGGCAAGGTTTGCTCTCCAGTTGTTGGAGTGTTAGTTGCTCAGTTGTGTTCAACTCTGTGACCCTGTGAACTATAGTCTGCCAGGTTCCTCAGTCCATGGAATTCTCCAGGCAAGAATACTGATGTGGGTAGCCATTTCTTTCTCCAGGGGATCTTCCTGACCCAGCTACCAAGCCAAGGTCTTCTGTATTTCAGGCAGATTTTTTACCATCTGATCCGCCAGGGAAGCCCTGTTGTTGGAGTAGTTCTAGTGCTAAGCTGTGGTGTGAGGTAAGTAGGCAGGACCAGAGCACTCCCTCTGGAAAATATTCTGCTAAATATTCCTCCCCAGGAACTGTCCCCCAGGACATGTATCTCTGTGATCTCACCCATCACCAAATACCTCACCCACAAAGACCACTGCTCCTGGTGCTGTCCCTGGAACCACTCCTGCAGCAGGAGCCCTAGTAATAGCACATGTGTACTCTCAAAGCCTAACTCAGCAGGAGCCACATCCCACGATGAGCATGCTGACAGTCTCCAATGGCAGACATACACCCCAACTTTTGTGTGTTGAGAGTGGCACACCTCTGGCAGACCTATGTTCCATCCCGATTGTGCATGCAATGCATGCACTCCCGATTGTGACACAGACCACAATCCTGCCCCTTTTGGCTTTCTCCACACAGTCCCCTCTCTAGTTCTATCCTCTAAAGCCCAAGTTTCAGCATCCATACACTGAGTAACCAGCAGTTGTGTGCCCCAGACTGGGAACTGTGATGACATGAAAAGGACTCATCTGTGCTGGTCCCTCTCTACCCTTCCTGACAGCATGCCAGCTCCTCACTCTCTTTAGCAAATACCAGGCCACTGCACTTCCCTGTCTGTCTGAGTAAACCTGCCAGCCAGCAAAGGAGATTTCCAGGTGAAGGAACTATTCCTCCTTCATAAATATGGGGGCACAGGTCCCATTCCCATTCCTATGCCAACCCCCATTTCATCCTACACAGTTACTTAAGAATCTTTCTTGTAGTTGCACCTTTAATTGTATGACATATCATCTACTAGGCTTCAGTTAGTATTCTGTAAGAATTGTTCCACATGAAGGTGTATTTTTAATATTTGTTGGGGAGGTGAGCTCCATATTCTTCTACTCAGCCATCTTGATCTCTTCCCTTCCATAATTTGATTCATTAACTTATTTACTTCTTCAGTTCAGTTCAGTTCAGTTGCTCAGTCGTGTCTGACTCTTTGCAACCCCATGGACTGCAGCACGCCAGGCTTCCCTGTCCATCACAACTCCTGGACCTTGCTCAAAGTCATGTGCATCGAGTCAGTGATGCTATCCAACCATCTCATCCTCTGTTGTCCTTTTCTCCTCCTGCCGACAATCTTTGCCAGCATCAGGGTCTTTTCCAATGAGCCAGTTCTTCACATCAGGTGGCCAAAGTATTGGAGTTTCAGCTTCAGCATCAGTCCTTCCAATGAATATTCAGGACTGATTTCCTTTAGGATGGATTGGTTGGATATCCTTGCAGTCCAACGGACTCTCAAGAGTCTTCTCCAACACCACAGTTCAAAAGCATCCATTCTTTGGTGCTCAGCTTTCTTTATAGTCCAACTCTCACATCCATGCATGACTACTGGGAAAATCATAGCTTTGACTAGACAGACCTTTGTCGGCAAAGTAATGTCTCTACTTTTTAATATTCTGTCTAGGTTGGTCATAGCTTTTCTTTCAACAAGCAAGTGTCTTTTAATTTCATGGCTGCAGTCACTATCAGTAGTGATTTTGGAGCCCCCAAAAATAAAGTCTCTCACTGTATCCATTGTTTGCCTATCTATTTGTCATGAAGTGATGAAACTAGAAGCCATGATATTAGTCTTTTGAATGTTGAGTTTTAAGCCAACTTTTTCACTCTCCACTTTCACTTTCATCAAGAGGCTCTTTAGTTCTTTGCTTTCTGCCATAAGCATGATGCCATCTGTGTATCTGAGGTTATTGATATTTCTACCAGCAATCTCAATTCCAGATTGTGCTTCATCCAGCTTGGCATTTCACATGATGGACTCTGCATAGAAGTTTAATAAACAGGGTGACAATAAACAGCATCAACGTACTCCTTTCCTGATTTGGAACCAGTCTGTTGTTCCATGTCCAGTTCTAACTGTTGCTCCTTGACCTGCATACATATTTCTTAGGAGGCAGGCAAGGTGGTCTGGTATTCCCATCTCTTGAAGAATTTTCCACAGTTTGTTGTGATCCACACAGTCAACGGCTTTGGCATAGTCTATAAAGCAAAAGAAGATGTTTTCCTGGAACTCTCTTGCATTTTCCATGATCCACTGGATGTTGGCAATTTGATCTCTGTTTCCTCTGCCTTTTCTAAATCCAGCTTATACATCTGGAAGTTCATGGTTCACATACTGCTGAAGCCTCACTTCGAGAATTTTGCACTTTACTATGCAAGTGTGTGAGATGAGTGCAAATGTGTGGTAACTTGAACATTCTTTGGCATTGCCTTTCTTTGGGATTGGAATGAAAACGGACTTTTTCCAGTCCTGTGGCCACTGATGAGTTTCAAAATTTGCTGGCATATAGAGTGCAGCACATTCACAGCATCATTTTTTAGGATTTGAAATAGCTCAACTGGAATTCCATCACCTCCACTAGCTTTGCTAGTAGTGGTGCTTCCTAAGCCCCACTTGACTTCACATTCCTGGATGTCTGGCTCTAGGTGAGTGATCACACCATTGTGGTTATCTGGGTCATGAAGGTCTTTTTGTATAGCCCCTCTGTGTATTCTTGCCACCTCTTCTTAATATCTTCTTCTTCTGTTAGGTCCATACCACTTCTGTTCTTTATTGTGCCCATCTTTTCATGAAATGTTCCCTTTATATCTCTAATTTTTTTGAAGAGATCTCAAGTCTTTCCCATTCTACTGGTTTTCCTTTATTTATTTGCACTGATCACTGAGAAAGGCTTTTTTATCTCTCCTTATTATTCTTTGGAACTCTGCATTCAAATTGGTATATCTTTCCTTTTCTCCTTTGCCTTTAGCTTCTTTTCTTTCCTCAGCTGTTTATAAGGCCTCCTCAGACAACTATTTTGCCTTTTTGCAAATCTTTTTCTTGAGGATGGTCTTGGTCCCTGCCTCCTAAACAATGTCATGAACCTCCATACATAGTTCTTCAGGCACTCTATCTATCAGATCTAATTTCTGGTATCTATTTGTCCCTTCCAATACTGTTCTTTTACTTCAACTGGAGTTAAAAAAGCTTCATGCAGGTAGTTAACTCATCTCTCTTCTTCAACACTTCTTTTCTAGAGCCAAAAATCACTGGCACATAGTACATGACAAAAATATTTGTTGAATAAATGAATACACTTAAAAATAAGTAAGTGAGGAATCACTTTTTTCCAAGTAAAGTTTGAATGTATGTTTAGAGATGCACACACATATGCATACATACACATACACATATATCTGTGTTTATATATGTGTGTTATTTAGTTGTTTGATCCACTGAAAAAAGGAAATTAAAACCTCCTAGTGCTATTTTGTTTCTCTCAATAGTTTAGTTTTTAATGTGTTATGTTTTTTCCTTAAGAATATTTTATGTTAGTTCTTTGAGACATAATGGTTATTTATTTTGAATAGTATCTGTATCATTAAAATGCTTTTGTCTCATTAAATGTTTTTGTCGTGTGTCTTGTCAGTTTATTCTTTTGTAATTTACTTAGGTTTCAATATTTTTTGTATTTTCTTAAGGCTTTATTTTTAGTATTTATTTGCCATATTGTTATAGAGGTGTGCTTGTACAGTATTGAGAATACTGTCTGGTTTAGGCTTGGAAGAGATAATGTTGAATAAATTACTAACTACACACAATTTAAGTATTCATTATATAGATGTATTTATTTGAAATTAATTGCAGCTTTCTTTCTTTTTAAATAAACTTCCAACAGTTCTCTGAAATATTATCAATAAGAAATATCTTAAACAGGAAGAGCTATGCAACTTTGTCAGTACCTACCTTGGGGATGAGCCTGGGGGGAAAGGAAGGCTCTTTTATGTGCCTTTTTATTGTTAATGGGCCCATCTACACTTGTTCCTCTAGCACAAGGTTTATTCCCAAGAATTTCCAACCTCTCATTACCTGAGGACAAACTTGACATGAACGTATGAAAGAAGGTGCCACATAATAAAAGGCTAATGTAGTCAAACCCAATACATGATTTCCGTGCTGAAAAATTTTCACTTGTTCATTTAAAGATCTGGTACGTTGATCATGTTTGATATTCTGTGTGATACTTTTGTGTGCATGCTCAGTCACTCAGTTGTGTGTGACTCTTTGCCCCTCATGGACTGTAAGTAGCCCTCCAGGGGGTCTTCCTGACCCAGGGATTGAACCCATGTCTCCTGCATCTCTTGCATCGCACATAGATTCTTTACCACTCTACTACCGTGGGAACACACAAAACATTTAGCCATATTAAAACCAAAAAAAAAAATTCAGCTCAATAAAGTGTTGTGCTTTGAATGAGTATTCAGATTTCAAGTCTGTATCACTTTTTCAGGAATTATTCATTCAATTTTAAATTTTGTCTGTTATTCAAATGGAAAGTACAAATAATGAGAACAACAAAAAATTCAGGTCATTTGGGGATATAACACTTGAACCTAGAGACCTGGATTCAGATAAAAGAAAAACTTTATAATATTTTCCAAGAAAAAAATCATCTTTTCTATCCTCGCTTTTGTAATGGAATTTCATCAGGAAAACATCTCTTTACCATTATTTTGTGAGAAGAAAAGAACTGAAAAACATTTTAGTGTAGAGGGGTGATTTTCAGTTAAAAGCAGAAGCTAGATTCATTGTGTTATGGAATGAACAGCTTCCTATTTATGGTGGGGATTATTGTTTGCTTTCAGCAATTTAATTAAAAGCTCAAACAAGTAAAGCCCACAGGGGATTTCTACCAGAAGCTAATTTATTGCTAAGTGCTATTCTGAGTAGTACAGAGTACAGAATTTCTGAGTAGTACAGCTCAGAAAGTAGGATGCCTGGTATAAGTAGCCTGATTAATGAAGAGAATTAATAAATTAATCAATTCTTAGAAGGTATACCTTTCTGTGTTGCACATTCTCTCAAATATTCATGTCAGGTCTGTCCTTAGCTAATGAGAGGATATAGAAATTCTTGTGATTAAAGGTTGTACATGAGGAACAAGTATTTGTGGACCCATTAACAGTTTTGAGTCTTAAAAAGGGCATTACACCATCCAGTCAAGACAGGATGGTGAGGAATCAATCAATCCCCTGAGCATGGGCCCATTGCCACACTTATTTTGGTGTGAAGAAATTTTCTTCATCAGAAGTAATGCTTTGTGGAATATCATGACAGTGGGTACGACACTCTGTAAAGTCCACAAATGGTGGTTTTGGCAGAAGCATCACATACAGAAAGACAAATACAGTGTAGGTGTCTATTTTGGTAAGAACAAAATGCTTCCTTTCCATGATAGCAGTGGTCCAATTTAGTCAATCTTCCACCACAGAGCTGGCTGATTTTCAGACAATGGTGCCATATCAGGGAATCAATGTCTGTCTCTCCTGCTGACAGATTAGCACTCCGCAGTAAGCATAGTCAGGTCAGGTTTGGTAATTTGAAGTCCATGTTGCTGAGCACAGGCATAACCTGCATCCCTGCCACTTTGTTCTTAAGCTCACTGGATGATGTCTGGAGTAGCAGTGGAAGGGGCTGACTGGTATCCACAGTATGTGTTCCTTAGCCGCTTGATTATTAAGAGCCTCCTCCACTAGGCCACCTTTTGGTGAGCATTCACCTCAGATGCAAAGTATATTTATGTTGTTTTTTTTTTTTTTCCCCATTCAGACAGGTGGATTCATTGACAGGAATGGAGAAAAAGGCATATCTCATTGAAATGCTGTTTAAACACCTAATGTTTGGACAATGTTTTATTATATGGATTAAATATGAATATTTAATTATTTCTCTGTCATTTAAGATTGAATTTCATTTATAAATTTTTTGCCACAAAAATAATATACTGCTGTATACTTTTGCCTGGATTTTGGATAGTATCCCCTAGGAGAAAGTTATTCACCTGGAATTACTGGTTGGTTCAAAACAATACACATTATAGAAGCCTTTGACACATCTTTCTTGGATGGTTCTTGAAAAGATTGAATGCATTTACTTTCCAACAAATAGGTGATGGTAGCCTCATACATACTTGCCAACATTAAATATTACATTGTTTTGTTTTTTCTAATCATAGAGTAAAGATATCAGTTTTTACTAATAGTATTAAATATGTTTGTGAATTATCTGATTTTGTATTTTCTGTCTTGGGTACTTTTCCAGAATTTTATTGGGGTCTCCACATTTGATGGTTTTGAAAGACTAAGGGGCATCCCATGCCTAGTTCAGAGAGATGGATAATGAGAAATTTATTCTGGTTAGTAATTAATTGTGAGACATCAACATTGATGGAAAGATCTGAGAGAAAGAAGTGAAATTTAAATGTAAATATTTTTCTTGAGCTTTGAGGAATGTTGAGGCTCCTACTTCCTAGAATTTTACTTTCTGAGAATTAGCACACATTTTTTTGAAGGAAACATCATCAATAGCTTCTAACAAAATAGGGGAAAGACACATTTTAATCTAATATTAGAAAGAAAATTTTAGTGATAAGATGTGGACAAGGAAACTATGATCTTCACAGTATATTTCTTATAATAAATATTTATGATTATGTAACTCAATAGATTTAAACACTTTCATATTCACTATCTATTCAATATTTATAATAATCACAGAAGGCAGAGAAAGAGATAGATAAACAATATGTAAAACAGCATGGGTCCATCTGTCTTATGGGATTATTCAGCATTTCTTCTCTATATTGTGAGACAATAATGTTTCTGGAAGATAATAGCACACTGAGAAGAGAAAAATAAAAGGCTAAATATGGTAAACATGGGGGCTCCCCAGGTGATGCTAGTGGTAAAGAACCTGCCTACCAATGCAGGAGAGATAAGAGACATGGGTTCAATCCCTGGGTCAGGAAGATCCCTTGGAGGAGGGCATGGCAATCTACTTCAGTATTCTTGCCTGGAGAATCCCATGGACAGAGTAGCCTGGTGGGCTACAGTCCATAGGGTTGCAAAGAGTCGGACATGATTAAAGCATGTATGGTATACATGATATTGTCTGTTTTTAAACAAAGTGCTGTACTGTTTTCCTAAAAGAGAAAACAAATTGGGAGGGAAAATTCTCCTTTTCATTTCATGAGAGTATTACTAGTCAGATAAATAAGCAGAAATCTGTGGAGAGAGGGGCCAGTGGAAATGCCTTGGTCTCATTCAGAGCACAACCTCTGTATTAGTACCAGGGCCAAAACTGTCATATCTCTGCTTGGCTAGTGCTAACATCAATAATGGTGAGACAACTCCAACTTAATGAGAATTAAGTTTGTGTGAGGGATGAGGGCTCAGCAACAGAGAACTGCTAAGTAAAGACAATTGTTGTGGTTGGCACTTTTATGGAGCTGTGAAAGTCACTGTTCACAAACTCCTCGTTTGGATGACTTGAATACATAACAGGAATCATACTTTTTTACATGGATAGAAACAAGGCACTTCTGGAGGTGAGGGTTGGAAATCATCTTGGACAGAGGAAATTTGTAAGGGGCCAAAGTTTCATCCAGCCAGAGGCATCAAGTGCCACTGTAATTTCAATATTGTAGAAATCTCTTCTTTGAGGATCTCCCCAGCTCAAAATAATGCCCTTAATTTCTTCCTGCACATGCAATGGTTTATCATAATTATCCATGTTTTGCTAAGTAACCCAAACCTCTTGGTCATTGCTGATCAACAAAACAGAGTGGGCATATGACCCAAACCATGAAGATCATTAGGTTGTAGATAATATAAGCCAGGAAGCTGTGAGATGTCAGCTTTCCACTTGGTGAATTTTGGCTGCTTCGATTCCAAAGAAAGGCAGCAATTTCATCCCTTGTTCTGATCCCTTTATAGGTCAGCTGTCTCCATGCTCTTGAAGCCTACAATCTTTTGGTAACTTCATCATCTTGGGTTACTATTTGGTTCATGTGTTTTGGAAAAATATATAGTCACAATTAATTGTGTATTAATGTAAATGTTACAACAACCTGATGAAACCTGAACATTTGGATCATGTCATATCATATTATTGTTGGAATTTGTTTTTTTTTTCCACATCATTACCTCTCTTTACACTGTGAGTTTTTCAAACTTGTACAATGTGTTAGACTTTAGCTATATCTCTATGTAACCAGTAGTATTTTTTTAGCACATGTTAACTTTTATTGATTTTTCCTCCTATAAAATAAGAACAGCACCTTTTAGAGTTAAGGTTTGGAACCTGGAGACAATTTTTATTTTTGACATTCTAAGTGTCCCAGTATTTTACCTGGGATGTTATAAAGGTAGGCAATCATTAGTTGGGAGATGGACCACATGAAATTTAAGATCTATACACCCCTTAACATTCTGCATCTAAATGAGCTACTACATATTAGATACTCAGTTTTGAAATTTGTTACACATAAAAGATACTTATCGTTAATAGTGTTCTAGTATTATACAAATTATAACACAATAACATAAACTTCTAAGGAAAAGATTCAATATTTAATGTCAGCATCCTCAGTGGGTAGAAAACAAGTGAAGAAAAAATCAGTGTCTCTTCAAGGTGGGAGCACACAAAGACAAGCTAATAGGTTTGAATGAACTTTGATCTACAGCGGAAGCTTCCTGCAGATACTGACTTCACAGAGACAGAGGGTTAATGAGATTCCTGCAGAGGAACAGAGCAAACTAAAGGTAGATTCATTGCATCTAATATGGCTGCTGTGCATTAATTTTCAGATAATGGAGCATAACTAAAATAGATGCAGGCTGAGAGCTGCAGTCTAGGCTTCAGTTTAGGAGAAAGTCAGTGGGACATGAAGAAGAGCTAGTCCTCACTGCCAGAGAGTTAAAATATCCTGGACCAATGTTATGAGAGTCAGATGTGTTGCAATGGCAAGCTTAATCATTGTGTTTTAGGAAGATAAAATTGTATAACAAACTTATATAAAAACATTGAATATACACATAAATAGTAGTGCTGAGTAAAATTTTTTTTGGCAGAAATTTTATTGGATGTTTGTTCCTTTTTCAGTGAACACAAATTCAGTTAAATATTTGCCATATGTCAGGCCCTAGGCAGAGAGATGAATGAAACCCTCTAGGAGCTCAGTTGCCTTAATGAAATAGAACACTAGTGATTCCAGAAGAATATGGAGGGTGCTGGGGTCTAGTGTGTACAGGGTGTTGAGGTGCAGAAGAGAAGACCTCACTGGACTGGGGAAGGCATTTCCAGAAAAAAATTCTCATGGAATGAATGATCCTTGGCCTCAGTATTTCTCACAACAGGCAATACCTCTTTTTTCTTTAATTGAAAAGCTGAAATGTGAGGGGGAACTTATGTTCTTAACTTGGTCTCTGTTTTTTCCTTAGGTGTAATATTCTTGGTTTCTGTAGTAGACACAAATATTTTTTAAAAGAAGCATGTACTCCACAAATGATTTGCAGCTTCTGTCTCTGTGGTGGTCTTAAGGAATAATAAAGGTGTGTGAATGTGTATGTGTGTGTGTTACACACACGTGTGCTTTCACGCTAAGTCGCTTCAGTCATGTCTGACTCTTTGTGACCCTAGAGAGTGTAACTTACTAGGCTCCTCTGTCCATGAGATTCTCCAGTCAAGGATATTAGAGTGGGTTGCTGTGCCTTCCACCAGAGGATCTTCCAGACCCAGGAATCCAGCCTGCATCTTCTATGTCTCCTGAATTGGCAGGTGGGTTCTTTACCACTAGTACCACCTGAGAAGCAGCACCCTCACCGCCTCCACCGACATATACATGTATTCACATGGGATGCTGAAATTAAGATGGATCTGAGTTTTTTTTTTCCAAGCCAGATACAGGATAGTTTTGCTAGAAATAAATGTGCAAAGGTGGCAGGTTTTGATCCCTCTCATTAGCAGTGGATTAGTCAAGCTTATAAATGAAAAATTAACTTTAGAGGGAGAAACTTGGCAAATATCTTAACCATTGAAGTCATGTGTATATCACATACATCCTGATATGTGATGAGAAAAGTACTTCATTTCTTTGAGACTCTTTACAAAAAAATAACAATTTAATCATGAGAAAAATATTAGACGAATCTAGAATGGAAGACATTCTAAAGGGTATCTGGATAGGAATTCTCAAGAAGGTCAAGGTCTTGAAAAACAAGAAGAAACTGTTATAGGCCAGATGAGATGGTTTCATAAAAGCAAGATTAATAAATACAGTGTGGTATCCTGGGCTGGAATCTGCAATAGAAAGAGGACTGGTGGAAAGATCAGTGAAATCTAAATAAGATCTGGACTTTTGTTACTAGTCATTACCAGCGTTGATTTATTAGTTTTGACAAAACTTAGGTTGTACCACAGTAATCTTAAGGGACAGAAAATGAGTAAAGTTGAATAAAGTGTATACATGAACTTTGTACTATCTATGCATTTTTCTGTATATCTAAAAATTTCCCCCAAATTGAAAAAAAAAAAAAAATCCTTTTAGAGAAATATCTGATATGACAGTGCCAGTGCTTAACTTCTAACATATCATTTTTTCTTAGTTTCATTTCAAACCAATATAAGAAATGATCCAAAATGTGTTGTAATTTAATGAGGATGTTTTGTTGAGACTTTATAGCTGTAAGTGAAAAAGAATAAACGATAGTAAGTGGCAGACATTTTTTAATACCCACAACTGAACAGTTATAAGCACGTAATTGAATTGAAATGTGCTTTCAAAGTTTAGGTATTTTTTCCACACTTCTTTATCCTCTTATTTTTTTTTAGCTACAATTATCAGTGTGATAGAAATAGGATATGGCAAAAAAATAGGGGATGGCAATCTACAAATGTCATTTAAATATAGAAGTCTTCCTAACACCCTTCAAATGCACCCTCCCAACACCCTTCAACAAATTTAAAAAATGAAATGTACAATTACAATATTCCTCTCTTAAAAGTGTTATCTCATCTCAGAAAAAATATAATATGTATAATTAATTATTATTGTTTATATATATATATATGTGCACATGTGTGCTGTTGTTTCAGTACTGTCCAACTCTTTGGGCCTGCAAGGCTCTTCTGTCCATGGGAATTCTCCAGGCAGGAATACTAGAGTGAGTTGTTATTTCCTCCTCCAGGGGATCTTCCTGACCCAGGGATTGAACCCACATCTCTTACCTCTCCTGCACTGGCAAGCAAGTTCTTTATGACTGGTACCACCTGGGAAGCTAGATATATTAATATAAATAGTACAAAATATGTTACAACAAAATTAACACATATTGATGGAACAGCTTCATACAGTTGCTATATTATTAGTCCTTATATATTTATATATAATATGTTTTAAATGAGAGTTTACATTATATATACAATATGTTATATGTGTGTGTGTGTGTGTGTGTGCGTGTGTGTGCGTTAAGTTGCTTCAGTCATGTTTGACTCTTTGCAACTTTATGGACTGTAGCCCACCAGGCTCCTCTGTCTATGGAATTCTCCAGGCAAGAATACTGGAGTGTGTTGCCATTTCCTTCTCAAATATATATATATACGTATATATATATATATATATATATATATATAGTTTTGAAATATACTTCTTTCTTTGTTTTCTTAACTTCAAACCCTAATTTAAGGGCACCTCACTGTGAGTACCTTGCAAAAATTCTTAGGGGCATTAATAAGCAGATTTTTGAGACTCACACAATCTCTATTTGCCAGTCCTTGACACACACAACTCTTTTAATTCTTTCTAGTTTACTTCAGTTTAATTGTTAAAGTCATAGCTTGGATCTCATCTGGATACTATTTTATAACAGATGGGTATAGTGTTTTGTCACAAAAATGGAAGGAACAACTTATTAAGTTAAACTATGTGAAAGTACAAGTATCAGCCAGAATTGATGAAAACAAAAATGGCAATTTCATGTAGTCCAACTTAATATATAAGTATTACAGTGTTATTACTATCTGAGCCACCAGAGAGTGAAAAAGCTAGCTTAAAATTCAATATTAAAACTAAGATCATGGCATCCAGTCCCATTACTTCATGGCAAACAGAGGGGGAAAAGGTGAAATCAGTGACAGATTTCCTCTCCTTGGGCTCTAAAATCACTAGAGATGGTAACTGCAGCCATGAAATAAGAAGATAATTGCTTCTTGGAAGGAAAGCTATGACAAAACTAGACAGTGTATTAAAAAACAAAGACACTGCTTTGCCGACAAATGTCTGTATAGGCAAAGCTATGGTCTTTCCAGTAGTCATGTATGGATTGAGAGTTGGAACATAAAGAAGGCAGATCACCAAAGAATTGATGTTTTCAAACTGTGGTGCTGGAGAAGACTCTTGAGAGTCCCTTGGAGTGCAAGGAGATCAAACCAGTCAATCTTGAATATTCATTGGAAGAACTGATGCTGAAACTGAAGCTCCAGTACTTTGGCCACCTGATGGGAAAAGCCAACTCATTGGAAAAGACCCTGATCTGGGAAAGATTGAAGGCAGAAGGAGAAAAGGGCAGCAGAGAATGAGATGTTTGGATGGCATCACTGATTTGATGCATACAAACTTGGGCATACTCCAGGAGATGTTGAGGGACAGGGAGGCCTGGCATGCTACAGTCCATGGGGTTGCAAAGAGTCAGACACGACTGGTGACTGAATAACAGCGTAATTAGACTCACATATTTCCAATTCTTTCTGATCTACTGAAATTGACTTTATCAACCCTGAAATTTGCCTTGAGCTAGTCCCTGGAAGGGGCTTCCCAGGTGGCTCAGTGAGAAAGAATCTGCCTTCAATGCAGGAGTTGCAGGAGATGTGGGTTTGATCTCCAGGTCAGGAAGATCCCCTGGAGGTGGGCATGGCAACCCACTCCAGTATTCTGCCTGGAGAATCCCATGGGCAGAAGAGTCTGGTGGGCTACAGTCCATAGGGTTGCAAGGATTCAGACATGACTGAAGCAACTGAGCAGAGTACAATCTTTGGAAACCAAGAAAATTATGGAATTAAATTAGAATTTTTAGCCAGTGTAAGGTGAGTATAAAATCTTAGAATTATGGCTTTTCTTTTCATTCATGATATAATTTTGTAACACATTTTTCTGGATCTCTAAGCTCAGTTTGTTCACCAGAAAAAAAGGAAAAATGGATGAAACGTTTATCCTTAGCATATCTTTGTAACGATCATGAAACCTAAAGCTATACAGTAGAGATGTGCAGTAGATTACTGATAAATGGCAATTTCTTTTCTTTCTCTAGACTTTCTGGTGTCACTACCAGCCTTAGTCTTGAGATCACACCTTAGAGCCATTACAGGCCCTCATTAGAAATAATTCCCTTAACAAGTAATTGATAAACTCATGTTCCTGGCACTATGCTGTGTTCTGATGATAACTGGTAAATAAGCAATTATTGGCTTTCATTGAGCTTACTATTTAATTAGAAAGCTTGGCAGAAAATGAGTAAATAAACATATGAAATCAAAATAGTATTAAACATAAGTGACTTGAAGAAAGCAAACAGGGTGCATTCAGTTCAGTTCAGTCGCTCAGTCGTGTCTGACTCTTTGCAACCCCATGAATTGCAGCACGCCAGGCCTCCCTGTCCATCACCAACTCCCAGAGTCTACCGAAACCTGTGTCCATCGAGTCAGTGGTGCCATCCAACCATCTCATCCTCTGTCGTCCCCTTCTCCTCTTGCCCCCAACCCTACCCAGCATTACGGTCTTTTCCAATGAGTCAACTCTTCGCATGAGGTGGCCAAAGTATTGGAGTTTCAGCTTCAACATCAGTCCTTCGAATGAACACCCAGGATTGATCTCCTTTAGGATGGATTGATTGGATCTCCTTGCAGTCCAAGGGACTCTCAAGAATCTTCTCCAACACCACAGTTCAAAAGCATCAATTCTGCGGCGCTCAGCCTTCTTCACCGTCCAACTCTCACATCCATACATGACCACTGGAAAAACCATAGTCTTGACTAGATGGACTTTTGTTGGCAAAGTAATGTCTCTGCTTTTAAACATGCTATCTAGGTTGGCCATAACCTTCCTTCCAAGTAGTAAGCGTCTTTTAATTTCATGGCTGCAGTCACCATCAGCAGTGATTCTGGAGCCCAAAAAAATAAAGTCTGACACTGTTTCCACTGTTTCCCCATCTATTTCTCATGAAGTTATGGGACCATATGCCATGATCTTAGTTTTCTGAACGTTGAGCTTTAAGCCAACTTTTTCACTCTCCTCTTTCACTTTCATCAAGAGGCTCTTTAGTTCTTCACTTTCTGCCATGAGGGTGGTGTCATCTGCATATCTGAGGTTATTGATATTTCTCCCGGCAATCTTGATTCCAGCTTGTGCTTCTTCCAGCCCAGCATTTCTCATGATGTACTCTGCATATAAGTTAAATAAGCGGGTGACAATATACAGCTTTGATGTACTCCTTTTCCTATTTGGAACCAGTCTGTTGTTCCATGTCCAGTTCTAACTGTTGCTTCCTGACCTGAATACAGGTTTCTCAAGAGACAGGTCAGATGGTCTGGTATTCCCATCTCTTTCAGAAATTTCCACAGTTTATGGTGATCCACACAGTCAAAGGCTTTGGCATAGTCAATAAAACAGAAATAGATGTTTTTCTGGAACTCTCTTGCTTTTTTGATGATCCAGCGGATATTGACAATTTGATCTCTGGATCCTCTGCCTTTTCTAAAACCAGCTTGAACATCTGGAAGTCCACGGTTCACGTATTGCTGAAGCCTGGCTTGGAGAATTTTGAGCATTACTTTACTAGCGTGTGAGATGAGTGCAACTGTGCGGTAGTTTGAGCATTCTTTGGCATTGCCTTTCTTTGCGATTGGAATGAAAACTGACCTTTTCCAGTCCTGTGGCCACTGCTGAGTTTTCCAAATTTGCTGGCATATGGAGTGCAGCACTTTCACAGCATCATCTTGAGGATTTGAAATAGTTCAACTGGAATTCCATCACCTCCGCTAGCTTTGTTCGTAGTGATGCTTTCTAAGGCCCACTTGACTTCACATTCCAGGATGTCTGGTTCTAGGTGAGTGATCACACCATCATGATTATCTGGGTCGTGAAGATCTTTTTTGTACAGTTCTTCTGTGCGTGGCAGAGAGGAGCTAGGCCAGACTGGGGGCCGGGGGCTGGGGGCTGAGGGCCGGGGGCGGGGGGCTGAGGGCCAGGGGCGGTGGCCGACAGGAGCTAGGCCAGGCCGGGGGCCACAGGTCCAGGGCAGCGGCCGACAGGAGCTAGGCCGGGCCAGGGGCCAGGGCTGGGGGCAGCGGCCAAAAGGGCCTAGGCTGGGCCGGGGGCCGGGGGCTGCAGCCAGGAGGAGCTAGGCCAGACCAAGGCCAGGGGTGGCGGCAAGAGGAATTACCCCAGGCCCAAGGAGCGGCGGCTGTGTGGGTACAGCAGGGCCGAGAGGAGTTACTCCACATTCAAGATCGGAAGGGGCCGTCGTGAGTAGATACCCCTTGTCCAAGGTAAGGAGCAACGGCTGCACTTTGCTGGAGCAGCCGTGAAGAAATACCCCACGTCCAAGGTAAGAGAAACCCAAGTAGGACAGTAGGTGTTACTAGAGGGCATCAGAGGGCAGACACCCTGAAACTAAAATTACAGAAACCTAGCTAATCTGATCACACGGACCACAGCCTTGTCTATCTCAATGAAACTAAGCCATGCCGTGTGGGGCCACTCAAAATGGATGGGTCATGGTGGAGAGGTCTGACAGAATGTGGTCCACTGGAGAAGGGCATGGCAAACCACTTCAGTATTCTTCCCATGAGAACCCCATGAACAGTATGCAAAGGCAAAAAGATAGGACACTGAAAGATGAACTCCCCAGGTCAGTAGGTGCCCAGTATACTGGAGATCAGTGGAGAAATAACTCCAGAAAGAACAGGGTGCATTAGAATAATATAGTAACAGTAGTGACTCAGTAGTAGAAGTTCTCTCTCTCTCTCATTCTAACTTATCTACTTGATCCAACATCTGTTTTCTCACTGCTGCTTCTGAGTTGGTTAATTTTTCAAAAGAACAGTCAAAATATGTGGCTGACTGTTTTAACTATGATGTGCACTGTTACTATTTGAACCTTACTGCTTTCACAAGCTGATAACCACAAGGGCTGATAACCAATAAAGGCATTTTTCAACTTCTTAGATATCCCTCCATATCCGAAAAATGTAGGTTGGGGAGCTGGATTACTCATCCAAGTTTCTCACTTCTGAGAGGCTGTTTTGAAAAAAGAAATTTGTCCTTACGATTCAGGCTGTTAATAATACCAGAATTGTCTCTCAAAGAAGAAGAGGAGCAGAGTGCAGGAGGACAGTGGGTATTGGCCAGAAAAGGAGAATCGGTGCCACTAGAGGGAGAGTTGAGGACAGTGAGAGCACTCATAATAGCCAGCCCCTTATTTCAGTCTTCCATTGTGTCCTGACATCTAAATGTTACCCCGCCCTCCTTTTGCTCATTTTACCTTGGTGTTTGCATGGTGGTCCTAAAAAAGCAATCTTTTGAAAGTCTGCTTACCCATCATTTTCTGCAGCTAAAATTTTCCTTTTGTTTGAACCTTCCCATAAACTCTATATCTTCTCTGAATTCACATATTCATTTAGTTTTTTAAAGCCTTCAACCTTGAGCTGTCATTCCTCAGGTATAGGTATCACTTTCTTTGTGAGACCTTATCTATTTGAGATCAATGATCATAGTTTATATGTCTACATCCCTCAAGATGTCTGTCATGTTGTCTTGCACTAGATTTTAAAAAGTTTGAAAGAATAAAGTGAATTAATAAATGTTTGTCCATGATTCTTTGCTTTCTGATCATCAGTAAAAGACTATATACCTACAACAGCAATTATATTGTTTTCTATATTAAAAATCATTAAACTTTAATAAAGATACTTTGCTCAGGTTGTGACTCTACTTTGGACTAAATAACTTTTAAGATGTCAGAAATGACTACTTTTAAGTGAACATAATTTCTAACAAGGTTAAAATTTAATCAAAGCCAAGGATTCCTTCTCTGAAAATGCCTGAGACTCTTTAACTGATAGAATTAAACTATTTCTGACTGGGAATTACTTCTCAGTCTTTCTCTACTTAACCAGTATCTGAAATAATCAATATATATCTATCTAAACAGTGATTCTCTGGGCACTTATAAAAAAGACCAAAATGTATCACTATCTCCAACACACCTAACTCTTTGCTTTCCTGTTTCATTCCTTTTAGACCCACTTTCTTACTTCTTATCTCTATTATCCCTTCATATGTCTCAAACTTGTCATTGGCTTGTATGGGAAACACATTGTTATTTTGGAATAAATTGATTTTGGACCTTTATTGTGAGTGTTATAACTTGAGATTATACTTTGAAGTATATTTATGATCTGCAGAGGAGAAGTGTGATCAATAAGTCTCATTTATTCGCTCTGCTGCTAAGTCACTCCAGTCGTGTCCGACTCTGTGCGACCCATAGACAGCAGCCCACCAGGCTCCTCCATCCCTGGGATTTTCCAGGCAAGAACACTGGAGTGGGTTGCCTCTGATCCCTCCTGATAAGTACTGAGATAACTCTTTCAACATCCTTGCTGGTTTCATGGCCAGCACCCTATATATTCCTCCTGAACATGACTGAGGAATTAGGTATCATTTGTGCATCTGTCATCATTTGGTTGTGAAGTAGTATAATCACATTACAGCTAAGAAAATTTTTTGGTCAGTGACTCTGGATAAGTAATTTCCTCAATTTATTCTAGTAGAAAAACTTGGCAAATAAATCATATTTTTTACTTTTCCTTTTTTTTCAAATCAATATGAGATTGCCAATAGAAACATTTATGCAAATGACACATATTAGCAGCTGACCTTGAAGAATAAGGCATCTCTCACATATAAACAAGTCTCCACTTGGCACTTTACTAGTTATAATGATACAGAACAGGTGTTAATTCTCAATTTTCAAGTTCATTATGGATCTGTTAAAGTTTAGAAGTTGAGCATTTCTCTCATGTGATTCTAATTTTTGCTACTTTTATCTATATAGTGGGTCTAAGTTGTCTTACTTCCAAAGAACATATGTTCTACATTGGTGGTGTGGTCCATGTCATATTCAATATTATGTAAGCATTCTTATTCTTGAAACATTTATCTACAAATGTGATATATTCTTAGCTCCCCTCCTTATTTTCAAAGTTCATTTAGATGACAAAATGTGGATTATTTACTTTTACTTTTTTTCCCATAACCTTATAAAAGTTTGCACCTATTTCTTGTGCCATGTTCCTAAGAGCATTTTTTTTCCCAACAACATAGATACATTTGTTGCTACCTGTTTAATTTTCTGCTCTATTTTCTACAATGGAGAGAATAATCTGAATATAAAGTACTGTTATTCATAAAAGCTTTATCAAAATGGAAGTAAATCATATATTCATAAATTCATGGTCCATTTTGAAATGGCCAGCAGTAGGCACTAGTCATTTTTAAATACAATGATAAAATGTTTTAAACATTTTTCTATTTTGGCTATTTTTCTTTTTAAAAAATTGAAATATAATTGACTTATAGTGTGTTAGTTTTAGGTTACAGTAAAGTGATTTCAGGTGTATAGCAAAGTACATACATATATTTTGTATTTGCTTGTTGAGTTGCTCAGTCATGTCTGATTCTTTTTGACCCTGTGGACTGCAGCATGCCAGACTTCCCTGTTCTTCACCATCTCCCGGAGCTTGCTCAGACTCATGTCTATTGTGTCGGTGATGCCATCCAACCATCTCATCCTCTCTTGTCCCCTTCTCCTACCTTCAATCTTTTCCAGCATCAGGGGCTTTTCTTAAGAGTCAACTCTTTTCACATCAGGTGGCCAAATTACTAGAGCTTCAGCCTCAGCATCAATACTTCTAATGAATATTCAAGATTGATTTCCTTTAGGATTGACTGGTTTGATCTCCTTGCAGTCCAGGGGACTCTTAAGAGTCTTCTACAATACAACAGTTCAAAAGCATCAAATTTTCAGCATTAAGCCTTCTTTACAGTCCAACTCTTACTTCCATACATGACTACTAGAAAAATCATAGCTTTGACTATATGGAACTTTGTTTTCGAAGCAGTATATCAGCTTTTTAAAATGCTGTCTAGGTTTGTCATAGCTTTTCTTCCAAGAAGCAAGCGTCTTTTAATTTCACGGCTGCAGTTACCATCTGCAGTGATTTTGGAGCCCAAGAAAGTAAAGTCTGCCACTGTTTCCATTGTTCCTCTTATATTTGCCATAAAGTATGGGACTGGATGCCATGATCTTAGTTTTTTGAATGTTGAGTTTTAAGCCAGCTTTTTTACTCTCCTCTTTTACTTTCAGCAAGAGGTTCTTTAGTTCCTCTTTGCTTGCTGGCATAAGGGTGGTCTCATCTGTATATCTGAGGTTGTTGATATTTCACTTGGCAATCTTGATTCCAGCTTGTGCTTCCCCAGCCTGGCATTTCACATGATATACTCTGTATATAAGCTAAATAAGCAGGATGACAATATACAGCCTTGACGTACTTCTTTCCCAATTTTGAATCAATCCGTTGTTCCATGTCTGTTTCTAACAGTTGCTTCTTGACCTGCATACAGGTTTCTTAGGAGCCCTCTTAGGAGGTAAGGTGTCCTCGTATTCCCACCTCTTGAAAAATTTTTCACATTTTGCTGTGATCCACACTGTCAAAGCTTTAATGTGGTCAATGGAGTAGAAGTAGATGCTTTTCTGGAATATTCTTGTTTTTTCTATGATCCAACCAATGTTGGCAACCTGATCTCTGGTTCCTCTGCCTTTTCTAAATCCAACTTGAACATCTAGAAGTTCTCAGTTTACATACTGTTGAAGCCTGGCTTGCAGAATTTTGAGCATTACTTTGCTAGCATGTGAAATGAGTGCAATTGTGTGGTAGTTTGAACATTCTTTGGCATTGTCTTTCTTTGGGAGTGGAATGAAAACTGACCTCTTCCAGTCCTGTGGCCACTGCTGAGTTTTACAAATTTTCTAGCATATTGAGTGCAGCCTTTAACAGCATCATCTTTTAGGATTTGAAATATATATATATATATAATCTTATTCAAATTCTTTCCCCTTACAGGTTAATACAAAATATTGAGTATAGTTTCCTGTGCTATATCTAGTTCCTTGCTTTTTTATCTATTTCATATTTAGTTAGTGTGTACATGTGAATTCCATATACTTCTAATATATCCCTCCTCTCTTTCCCTTTGGTAAACATAAGCTTCCCCCGCCCCCATTTCTGAGGATTTATTTCTGTTTTGTAAATAAGCTCATTTGTATCACATTTTTAGATTCCACATATAAACTGTATCATATCATATTTGTTTTACTTTATCTGACTTACTTCACTTATTATTGTATAATAATATCTAGGTCCATCCTTGTTGCTCCAAATGACCTTATTCCATTCTTTTTATGGCTAAGTAATATTCCACTGAGTATTTGCTCCACGGCTTATCTATCCATTCATCTGTTGATGTACTTTTAAGTTGTTTTCATGTCATGACTATTGTAAATAATGCTTCAATGAACATTGGGATGCATGTATATTTTAAAACTATGGTATTCTTCAGGTATATGCCCAGGAGTGAGATTGCTAGATCATATGCTAATATGTAAAAGAGTGAAATTAGAATGTTCTCCAATACTATATACAAAAATCAACTCAAAATGGATTAAAGACCTAAATGTAGACTAGATACTATAAGGAAAACATAGGCAGAATACTCTAACATAAATTATAGCAATATCTTTTTGGATCCATCTCCTAGAAGAAGGGAAATCAAAACAAAAATAAATAAATGGGACGTAATTAAACTTAAAGATTTTGAGCAGCAAAGAAAACCATTAAAAAAAATGAAAAGATTACCCATAGAATGGGAGAAAATATTTGCAAACAGTGTGACCAACAGGAGTTAATTTTCAAAATATACAAACAGCTCATACAGCTCAATATTGAGAAAACAAGTAGCACAATTAAAAAATGGGCAGAATTTCTGAACAGACCTTTCTCCAAAGAAAAGATACAGATGGCCAATAGGCACATGAAGAAATGCTCAACATTGCTAATTTTTAGAAATACAAATCAAATCTGCAGTGAAGTATTACCTGATACCCATCAGAATGACCATTATTAAAACGTCTACAAACAAAAAAGATACTGGAGAGTGGATAGAAAAGAAGGAAACCTCCTACACTGTTGACGGGAATGTAAATTTGTACAGTCACTATGGAGAACACTATGGAGATTTCTTAAAAAACTTTTTTAAAAAAAGAGTCTACTTTTCCCACTATCAACTCCAATGTGTACTTGGCTCTCCAAATCTGCAGGTTTCCCGTCCTCAGATATGGAGGTACCTGGAGGTGTGTAGTTGAAAACCAGAAAAGCTGAAGTAAGATTTAAATAAAACTGAAATAAAGCCTGTCTTCTTTTCTGTGGGTATTTGTGTCCTTAGGTGGGGCTTCCCTGATGGCTCAGATGGTATAATGTATTGATGAATAAACTAACCCCTGTGAAAAGAAGATATTTTTCAAGACAAATCTTCAAAAGCACAATAAAATTATCTGGTGAACCTTCAAAAGTTTGGAAACTGGAAATCTTAATAGAGTTAGTGAGAGAGATATTTGACCCAATATGAGACAAACTGAATAGAGTAAGAATGTAAGTGTATTGGGAGTACAGCATATTGGAAATTTCATTATCTACATGGGATAGAAATGAAAGTGATTATGATATATGACAAAGCCATATGTTAACATTGATATCAAGTCTACAATGACTATAAATTAAAAAAATGAAATAATTTGATGCTGATGGAAACAATTTAAATATGGTTAATTATAATTTACAATGAAATACTGGATACTTGAAATATTTTCATATAGTTTGCTATTTTAAATACTTTTGAATCAAATAAGGGTTTACCATTTCATTAAAAGTGCATGACGAACAGTTTCAGAAATGCAAGAGAAACGAAATAAGAAATAAAGCTACTAAGAGCCTACTGTGTTCCAGAGACTCTTTCAGAAATTTTTACATGATTTTTTCTCATTTATCCTCCAAATAGACTGACAGATAAAAATGTTTCCATTTTGCAGATAAAGCAATTGAAAAATTGAGAAGTTTCATTAACGTAACTGAATGTACACAAAGACTGAGTAGAGGATCCAAATTCATCTTTCTTATTCTATCATTTTACATTCTTTTCAGAGGAATTTCACTGACATCCAGTTCTCTAGAAATATATGTGTTTGCTTGTAGGAAGGATCTGAACCTTCATTAAGAAACAGTCTAAAACTATTTCAGTTGCAGCAGCCATGAACAGAGATATTATATTTTTCAGAGTTAATAACTACAGTGGGAGAAAGAGCTGCTATGTTAGAGGAGATTTAGTTCAATAAAAGCTTTACATGGCAGAGAAAGCAGAAATGGTGTGAGGAAGAGTTTACAGAGACATCATAAGTACTTTTTCCTAACACATTTGACTTCTAGATAAGATCTCTCACTGAAATGATAAAGTATGCAGACCAGATAAAGCTTAGTGTAAAGGGAACCAATGCAAAATTCAGTTTCTGCTTGCTTTCACATTGAATGTTGTAAACGGTACATTTGGAAATGTTTGTTTGCACTCTTGTTTTAATATATGGTATTTAGTTAATCGGTAAAGATAACCCTGTATGCGAGACATCAAAAGAGACACAGATAAATAGAACAGCATTATGGAATCTATGGGAGAGGGCGAGGGTGGGATGCTATGGGAGAATGGCATTGAAGCATGTAAATTATCATATGTGAAACGAATCACCAGTCCAGGTTCGATGCATGATACAGGGCGCTCGGGGCTGGTGCACCGGGATGACCCAGAGGGATGGGATGGGGAGGGAGGTGGGAGGGGGGTTCTGGAAGGGGAAAACATGTACACCCATGGTGGATTCATGTCAGTGTATGGCAAAACAAATTTAAAAAATAAATAAATAAATTTTTAAAAAAGATAAATAAACTAATTAAAAAATCAAATCAGCAAGTGCAGAAATACGTTGAATTCAAAGATCCAAAGAGAACCAAAATAGCCTGAAGGCCTTTCCTAGCACAAAAGCTAATGATTCTTATAAAAAATAGCCCAGAACCTCAAACTTATTACAGCATGAGAGTTATGAGGTTAACAGAGAAAAAAGGGTTCAATGGTAAGAAGTGAATATTAGAAAATTGAATATTAAACAATTAAAGTCTTTCCAAGGTCCTACCTCAGGGAGTGAGAGGAAGGTAGTCACTTTAATAGGGCTAATGTCACAAATTCATTTTCCACACACTGTGGAACTGGCAGCTAGTTTAATGGGGGATGATTTTTCCATCCAACTGCCTATCTCATGGATGAGCAAGAAATTATTTTAAGAACATGTTTAGAATTAGGATATTTGCAAAATTTCATTTACGACAAATTTGGAATTCTCCAGTAATGTTAAAAATTTTCATTTGCATGAACAAGAGTTTCCATTCGTAGTTATATGTACTACAGAGAAACTCATGTGCTTATGCATGAGGAAAAATATATCTGATAGTGAACAATAGGAAACAATTTAAATGACAATCAGCAGGACAGTGGATATTTTTATATGATGGAATACCTCATAGCAGGTAAAATGAATGAGCTAGACCATTTTTGCCAAAATAATTGAATCTTAAAAAAATATAGTGAAAAAAATGAAGTGGTGATATATATCAATATATATACTCTTAGAAAATTTGAAATGTACAAAATGATATTTTACATTATTTACAGATATAGTTTAGTAAAAATTATATATTAATAGTTTACATTATTTATACTAATGTATAATTTATCTTATTTATAGATAATATTTAGTAAAAGCATATATAAAATGTTATATATGAACACAGATCTCCCTGAGGAGTCAGCTTACCTATGGATGAAGCATATATAGGATTAAGGAAGATATAATTAAGGAATCATAGCTGTGGGCCTGTAAATGCTGTGTGTTGGGGGGCATAGGTTGTACTATTTGGGAAGCAAATTCTGATTCAGAATTTAGTGTGCAAGGTGTTTATTAAGAAGTATCCAAGGGATCAATGTCTGTTGAAGAAAGAGGAGCGAAGCAAAGGAGGGCAGAGGGAAGAGTTGAACTGCAAGGCAAGCACAGTGGCAGCCTCAGCTGATTCCATGAGGACCTCTGTAGCTAAAACCACAGAAGCTCAATGTGAGAATTGCCTCACATCAGGCTAAAATACTGGGTTTTTATATCTCAACATGAATAAATCATTTGTTATTGGCCACTCCAGAGGGTTTACCTAACAGAGAGTGAATAAACTGAAACTGAGGCAATTCTCAGGGAACTTATAGCTAAAGACTCTCAACTAATACCACACCGCCCCTCCCCCCAGGCAGCAGTTGGGTCAATGAATTCTTTTGAAGGGGATCAGAGCACAATCAAATAAAGTCAAAAAACAAATGAGCAATTAAACTGGGAATAAATATTTGCAAAGAATGTGACTGACAAAGGACTAATTTCTTTAGTACATAAAGTTTTCATGCAACTCATGAGAAAAAAATAAATTGAATGGTCTGTTGGAAAACTGAGCAATAGACATTCATTCTCTTCATACAGGCATATTGCATATGCACAAAAACAGGCAAATAATTACTCAGTGAATGAGGAGATGATATATCTCTTAAAGTCAAAGAAACACAAATTAAAACCACAATTAAAAACATTTGTTTAATAAAAGCAAAGATACTTTTTGTTAACAAAGAGATGTGAAATACCATATGTAATCTATTGATATGTGCTATGTTTAGTCACTCAGTCGTGTCCTTCTTTGAGACCCTTTGGACTGTAGTCCACCAGGCTCCTCTGTCCATGGGATTTTTCAAGCAAGAATACTGGAATGGGTTGCCATTTTCCTCCTCCAAGTGACTTCCTGACCCCGGGATCTAACCTGTGTCTCCTGTATCTGCTGCAATGCAGGAGGATTCTTTACCTACTGAGCCATCAGGGAAGACCCTAATCTATTGATACAAATGTCTTAAAATTGAAGAACAACTTAACATTGTATAGCAATTATTTTTAAGTTTATTCTTTTAGACCCAGAAATTCCTCTTCCATAAATATATCTAAAAATATACTGACATGTATGCACAGAGACTATTTGATCAAATTTTAAAGTTTAAAACACTGAAAGTTAATAACCAAAAATCTCTAAAAACATGGAATCTTTATTTAAATTATTCTGGAGCACACAATAGAGCTATTTACAGTCTATTAAAAATAATATATCCCTTTTGTTAAGGGAACTAAAAACCTAAATATTTAAGGCACAGTGTGAAGAAAATACTGTATATAATGCCACTATTTATCTTATCTCTTTTATATAGATATTCATTCAACCAGCTCACACTCATACATATGGACACATACACACACACTATGCCTGCTTATATGTAGAATCTCATTGAAAGAAAACATTACAGGTTACACTCCTTGGTATGGAAAGTAATATTAAGGAATGCAAAGTCAGGGAGAGAAGACTTACATTTTAAATTTGCAATGTTCAGTTATTTTCTCTATGAAGTCATTTTGCATTAAAAATCTCTTGAATTTTCCAATGATCAACAGATAAATGAAAACAAAACATGAACTATGTGAAAGAAATAAACCAAAATCCAAATAATTTCTTTCTTACACTGGCAAGATTTTTGTGCTGTTGTTCTTTGTTTGCAATGGATATATTATATGAATATATAATAATGCATTTATGAAAAAATAAATCTCATTTTAAAGTATAAGCAATTTTACAGTTTGGGGTATTAGAGAGGGAACATCAAGGTTTCATCTAAGTTTTGTGATTCTGTAAATTTTATGTCAAAACATTTTTTATATCAGCTTAGGTACTTAGAATTTTTTAAATTAAATATTTATAAACTATAGAAATGCACCCTCAAAAAGAGAAATGTAAACTTTTCGTAATATCAAATAATATAAATGACTAAAGAATTAATGGTTTGGTCAATATCATTTCTTTATGGGCATATGTGTTAGTTATGCTCATTTTTACATTTTTTGTACATAATCCACCATGAACATTTTCACATTCTTTATAGTTTTTGCTCATAGTGTAATTAATACTAATGTTTCCATTTTAATGTAATTATATTTTTGTTTCTTATTTTAGAGAAATCAATTATTTTGCCTTTAGCCCTAAACTGTTCATATTTGAGAATATTCTTAAGAATATACTTTGCATGCTCTTAAATATTAAAATCGGGGCTTCCCTGGTGGCTCAGATGGTACAGAATGAGGGAGACCCAGATTCGATCCCTGGGTTGGAAAGATTCCCTCAGAGAAAGGAATGGCAACCTACTCCAATATTCTTGACTGGAGAATTCCATGGACAGAAGAGCCTGGTGAGCTAACAGTCCATGGGATCACAAAGAGTCAGATATGACTGAGAGACTGACACACATACACAAATATTAAAAATATATTGCACATATTCTTAAAGGAGGTGCCCCTGCCAATTATTTTTCAATGTTTTTATTGTAGTTGACTTACAATATTATATTAGTTTCAGGTGTGCAACATATTGATTTAATATTTTTATACATTGAAAATGATCACCACAGTGAATTTAATTACCATCTTTCACTACACAAAGTGATTAGGAGCCATTGACTGTGCTTTGCATTACATCCATGTGACTTATTCATTTTATAACTGGACATTTGCACTTCTTAATCCCCTTCGTATGCTTCACCCATTCCCTCAACCCCACCCTTCTGCACAAGTTTTTTTCTCTGTAGCTATGAGGCTCTTCCATTTTATTATGTTTGCTTGCTTTGTTTTTCAGGTTCTACATGTAAGTGAAATCATACAGTATTGTCTTTCTCTGTCTGACTTACTCTACCTAGCATAATACCCTGTAGGTCTATCCATGTTGTTACAATGGCAAGATTCCATTCTTTTTTATGACTCAGTGATATCCCATCATACAGGTCCATTCATCTACCAATGTACACTTAGGTTGCTTCCATATCTTGGCTATTGTAAGTAATGCTGCAATATTTATTGGGGTGCTTATATCTTTCTGAATTAGTGTTTCTGTTTTCCTTGAGTAAATACTCAGATTTGAAATTGCTGGATTACATGGTTAGTTCTATTTTTAATTTTCTGAGGAACATGCATATTGTTTACAATAGTGAGTGGACCAGTTTATATTTCTACCAAAAATACATGAAGGTGCCCTTTTCTCTACATTTTTGCTAACACTTATTATGTGTTGTATTATGGATAATAGCCATTCTGACAAGTGTGAGGTGGTATTTCCTTGTAATTCTGATTTTCATTTCCCTGATGATTAGTGATGCTTAGCATCCTTTCATGTGCCTGTTGGCCATCTGCATGTCTTCTTTGGAAAATGTTTATTCAGGTGCTCTGCTCATTTTTAAACTGTTTTTATTTTATGTTGAATTTTATGTTTATTGCATATTTTAGATATTAACCATTTATTGAATACATAGTTTGCAAATGTTTTCTCTCATTCAATAGGTGGCCTTTACTTTTTGTTGATAGTTTTCACCACTATGCAAAATCTTTTCAGTTTGGTGTAGTCCCATTGGTTTATTCCTGCTTCTCTGGCCTTTGCCTGAGAAAACAGAGAAAAAAAATGTTGCTAAGACAGATGTCAAAGAGGGTACTGCTTATATTTTATTCTAGGAGTTTTATGGTTACAGGTCTTATGTTTAAATCTTTAATCTGTTTTGTGTTTATTTTTGTCTATGCTGTAAGAAAGCAGCCCAGTTTAATTTTTTGCCTGGAGTGGTCCAGTTTTCCCAATGCCAGTTATTGAAGAAACTGTCTTTTCCACACTCTATATTGGCTCTTTCCTCGTCAATTGTCTATATAAGTTTGGTCTTATTACATTTTCTCTCTTCTGTTCCATTGTTCTTTGTGTCTGTTTTTTTAATTTTTGGCTTGTTTTTTATTAGTTTGTTTTGCCAGTACAATGCTCTTTTGCTTATTATAACTTTGTAAACACAGTTTGAAAGCAGGGAACGTGCTGACCCTAAGTTTGTTCTTATTTCTCAAGATTGTTTTGGCTATTCAAGGTCTTTGTGTTTCCAGACACATTTTAGAATTAATTACTTTTATAGTTCTATGAAAAATTCCATTGGTATTTTCTTACAGGTTGCATTAAATATGCAGATTGTATTGGGTAGCATGGATGTTTTACAAGTATTATTTTTTCTAAGCCAAGAGTACAGTATATCTTTCCAGTTATTTATGACATTTTGATTTATTTGATCAATATCTTATAGGTTTTCAAGTACAATACAAATGTTAGTGTGTTTAATGTTATTTTAGAGGTTTCTTAAACTATTCTCATTTAAGAAATTCTTTATTTTTTTTTTCTCTTCGGCTTGAGTGATTTCCACTACTCCATCTTGTAGTTTGCTGATCTGTTCCTTTATATCATCTAATCACTGCTCATTTTTTCTACTGTATTTTTTTTAACTTCAGTTACCATATTCTTCAGTTCTGATTGGTTCTTTCTTATATTTTCTAACTCTTTGTGGAAGATCTCATTGTATTTCTCCATTTTTTACCAGTGAACATCTTTATGACCATTACTTTGAATTCTTTATCAAGTAAAATACTAATCTTTGTGTTACCAATATTTTTTCTTAGGTTTTATGTTTTGTTTGGAACAAAGTCTTCCATAGTCTCATTTCTGTGTGACTTCCTATGTTTGTTTCTAAGACTTAGGCAAACAAATGACCTCTCCCAGTCTTTAAGTGTGGCCTTGTATAGGAATATTCCTATGTGAAGTGCTGTGCCCAGTGGCTTTGGCTAAAGGGCTGAAGTTGTAATGCGTGTGGGCTAGTGCTTTTCCCGCAGTGCACCGGGGGTCACCTCCTTGTGGTGGTTTAGACATAGTCCAAAGTACAGCCTAGAACTTTTTCCTGAATGTGTCTGGGGCTGCCAACTAGTTAGAGTACTAACACTGGAGACAGGGATGGGCCAGTGGGCATGTGAGGGTGATTTTGGCAGGCCAGCTAGAGCACCAGGCGCATTTCAATCTGCTGCCTTTGCACTGCAGCTCAGAACCAGTAAGTTCATGTGCAAGCCATTTAAAAGCAGATTCTTAGTTTCCTACAACCCTCAGGCTCTCCCTTTCATAAATCCTAGTAATTTACCAGTCCAGTTTGGGGGGCTCAACTTCCAAGTGCTGATTCCTGTGACTGAGGGGCACAATGTAGAGCTTGAACCCCTCACTTTTTAGGTATGACCTCTGAATTTGTAACATCCCCTCTTACTTGTGGGTTGCCATGCTGTGGGTATGGGTCCTGACTAAAATACAATCTCTGTCACTTCAACCCTTCCCAATGTGATTTTTTTTCTTTATGTCCTTAATTGTAGGAGAGGTATTCTGCTAGTTTTCAGGTCATTAATCGAGAGCGAGTTGTTCTGTTTTTTAGTTGTAGCTTTGGTGTGTCCATGGGAGAAGGTGAGCTCAGGATCTTCCTACCATTCAATCTTGGTCCCACCTCTCTGTCTCTACCACTGAATGGCAACCTTCTGGAAATAGAAGCATAAGCTATCTAGACATGATAGTAATTGCTTGATAAATGGCCTAGAAAACTCAGCTCAATACTAGCAACTGCAAAAAAAAAAAAAAATCACAGTATGAAAATGTTAGAAAGTAAACAACTCTTGCAAGAAATTGATAATGAAAATTACTGGGTAATAAACTTGTGTAATCTCCAAAAATATACAAACAAAAGCATTTCAGAACATTGAACTCTTATTCAATGTAATTATTTATCTCTGAAAGTGAGCAATACATACAGAAGACTTGGGGAACTGGTTTGTATTACAGGTGACATGCTCATCCTCTCCCATGAAAAGATTTGGGCATGTATTTTAGGCATTTTCATTATACAGGACTGGAATGCAAAAGTAGGAAGTCAGGAAACACCTGGCATAACAGGTAAATTTGGCCTCGGAGTACAGAATGAAGCAGGGCAGAGGCTAATAGAGTTTTGCCAAGAGAACACACCGGTCATAGCAAACACCCTCTTCCAACAACACAAGAGAAGACTCTACACATGGACATCACCAGATGGTCAACATCGAAATCAGATTGATTATATTCTTTGCAGCCAAAGATGGAGAAGCTCTATACAGTCAGCAAAAACAAGACCGGGAGCAGACTGTGGCTCAGATCATGAACTCCTTATTGCCAAATTCAGACTTAAATTGAAGAAAGTAGGGAAAACCATTAGACCATTCAGGTATGACCTAAATCAAATCCCTTATGATTATACAGTGAAAGTGACAAATAGATTTAAGGGACTAGATCTTATACACAGAGTGCCTGATGAACTATGGACAGAGGTTCATGACGTTGTACAGGAGACAGGGATCAAGAAAATCCCCATGGAAAAGAAATGCAAAAAAGCAAAATGGCTGCCTGAGGAGGCCTTACAAATAGCTGGGAAAAGAAGAGAAGTGAAAAGCAAAGGTGAAAAGGAAAGATATTCCCATCTGAATGCAGAGTTCCAAAGAACAACAAGGAGAGAAAAGAAAGCCTAACTCAGTGATCAATGCAAAGAAATAGAGGAAAAAAACAGACTGGGAAAGACTAAGGATCTCTTCAAGAAAACTAGAGATACCAAGGGAACATTTCATGCAAAGATGGGCTTGATAAAGGACAGAAATGGTATGGACCTAAGAGAAGCAGAAGATATTAAGAAGAGGTGGCAAGAATACACAGAAGAACTGTACAAAAAAGATCTTCACAACCCAGATAATCACGATGGTGTGATCACTCACCTAGAGCCAGACATCCTGGAATGTGAAGTAAAGTGGGCCTTAGAAAGCATCACTACGAACAAAGCTAGTGGAGGTGATGGAATTCCAGTTGAGCTATTTCAAATCCTCAAAGATGATGCTGTGAAAGTGCTGCACTCCATACGCCAGCAAATCTGGAAAACTCAGCAGTGGCCACAGGACTGGAAAAGGTCAGTTTTCATTCCAATCGCAAAGAAAGGCAATGCCAAAGAATGCTCAAACTACCGCACAGTTGCACTCATCTCACACGCTAGTAAAGTAATGCTCAAAATTCTCCAAGCCAGGCTTCAGCAATACGTGAACCGTGGACTTCCAGATGTTCAAGCTGGTTTTAGAAAAGGCAGAGGATCCAGAGATCAAATTGTCAATATCCGCTGGATCATCGAAAAAGGAAGAGAGTTCCAGAAAAACATCTATTTCTACTTTATTGACTATGCCAAAGCCTTTGACTGTGTGGATCACCATAAACTGTGGAAATTTCTGAAAGAGATGGGAATACCAGACCATCTGATCTGTCTCTTGAGAAACCTGTATGCAGGTCAGGAAGCAACAGTTAGAACTGGACATGGAACAACAGACTGGTTCCAGATAGGAAAAGGAGATCATCAAGGCTGTATATTGTCACCCTGCTTATTTAACTTATATGCAGAGTACATCATGAGAAACGCTGGGCTGGAAGAAGCACAAGCTGGAATCAAGATTGCCGGGAGAAATATCAATAACCTCAGATATGCAGATGACACCACCCTTATGGCAGAAAGAGAAGAAGTACTAAAGAGCCTCTTGATGAAAGTGAAAGAGGAGAGTGAAAAAGTTGGCTTAAAGCTCAACGTTCAGAAAACTAAGATCATGGCATATGGTCCTATCACTTCATAGGAAATAGATGGGGAAACAGTGGAAACAGTGTCAGACTTTATTTTGGGGGGCTCCAAAGTCACTGCTGATGGTGATTGCAGCCATGAAATTAAAAGACGCTTACTCCTTGGAAGGAAAGTTATGACCAACCTAGATAGCTTATTTAAAAGCAGAGACATTACTTTGCCAACAAAAGTCCATCTAGGCAAGGCTATGGTTTTTCAAGTGGTCATGTATGGATGTGAGAGCTGGATGATGAAGAAAGCTGAGCGCCAAAGAATTGATGCTTTTGAACTGTGGTGTTGGAGAAAACTCTTGAGAGTCCCTTGGACTGCAAGGAAACCCAACCAGTCCATCCTAAAGGAGATCAGGCCTGGGTGTTCATTGGAAGGACTGATGTTGAAGCTGAAACTCCAATACTTTGGCCACCTGATGCAAAGAGTTGACTCATTGGAAAAGTCCCTAATGCTGGGAAGGATTGGGGGCCGGAGGAGAAGGGGACGACAGAGGATGAGATGGTTGGATGGCATCACTAACTCGATGGGCATGGGTTTGGGTAAACTCCGAGAGTTGGTGATGGACAGGGAGGCCTGGTGTGCTGCGGTTCATGGGGTTGCAAAGAGTCGGACGCAACTGAGCGACTGAACTGAACTGATTTTAGGCATTAAATTATGGTAATTGAAATGGGAAAATGTGTGTAGCCTTTCTCAGTGTGTTTGGGTTAGTTGCTCATGAACATCTGCTTTCCCTTTATAATCCGAGACTGGAAAATAGCATCAATTTGCAGGCATTAACAAATTCTGCTCACAAAACAGCAGACAACTCTCTGTTGGAATCTACACCATCCAATGTGCTCGGAAAACATTCTCTAAGCCTTTACACCAACATCAAGCCAAATAGCCCATTTGCTGCAAAGGAAAGGAGGCTTCCCAGGAGGCTCACTGGTAAAGAATCCACCTACTAATGCGGGAGATGCAAGAGATGTGGGGTCAGTCCCAGGGATGGGAAGATCCCTTAGCTAAGGAAATGGCAACCAACTCCAGTATTCTTGCCTAGAGAATTCCATGGACAGAGGAGCCTGGTGGCCTGGGTTACAGTCCATGGAATTGCAAAGAGTCAGACATGACCGAGAACACGTGCATAGCAAAGGAATGGGATTCATATTCAGGCATTTTTGTGAATTGTTCTTTCTTTCTTTTACCCTCTCTCCCAGTCCTTAGGTAAATGCAGGAGTTCACATTTTTGCCATTTTAAATTAGAAATGGCAAATTATTAAAATCTGTGTTTATGATATATTGATATTGCTAAAAAAGTATCCCAATTCATCCAAACTTATTCTTCCTACTTTCTACAACAAAAATTAAAAGATATGTTATCTTTTCATTTCATTTTCCTGTATATAATGTAAAAATTATTCTAGAGTTAGCTTTTTAAAATTCATGTATATCAATATATGTGGGATAAGCATGAACATAACATATCATTTCAAACACATACACTATTCTATTTAGGGCATAAAATAATTATGGTATTAATACTCTGTAAAAATATTTTCTGATGTGAACAATATTGCAATTTTACAAATGCCTTTTTATCCATTTACAAATGATAGTTTTTAAATGAAAATGTTAATGGTATATGCATATTTAATTATATTTAATTTCTATTGATATTGCAAATATTATTTCCCCCCAAAAGTGGCCTTAATTAACACCTTTAGTTTTAGATTGTGAAGGCATCGTCTTTTAAATACATTCAACAACAATTTATACAATTGTGCATTTTGTTAGATTTGATAGTGGAAGAAAAATGAAATTTCAGATTTTGAATTTATATTTATTGGAATGAATTAGGGCATCTCATTATATGGTTATTAGCCATTTGAAATTTTTATTGGTTTCCTATTTTATGTTCTATATTTACATATCTATAAATATTAATATAATGAATTATAGACAAGAAAATTTTAACACCATACTGCTGAATTTTGTTTCTCAGTTTTTAAGTACATTGTTTATCTCAAATTTCTTTAATGGTATGTGATGTTATAGATGTTTTATAGTACATGCTTTTATTTGTTTAATGTTTCCTCTGTGAAATTTCAATGGATAGTCAAACTTCAAGTGGTTTCCACAATGTTTATATATATATATATATATATATATATATATATATATACACACACACACACACATATATATATATGTTTCCCTGCATGGTTATTTACTTGCTCATAAAATCAAAGTAATAATAGTATTTACTATAAATTCTACAAAATGTTGATAATAGAACTTTATTTATTTTCCTGACTGGGATACTAGTTGTTAACATTCATTTTATAATAACGCAATTTCCTTCCCCACATATTTTAATTTATCTTCTATTATATAGCAAGTTTGTATACCATCTTTTGTTCCTATGTCTTATTCTTTTTCATTGACTTATCTGCTATTTCATATTGCTTTGGTGTAGAAACTTAATAATGTATTTCCTTATATGGCAAGGCAACTTTCTTTCATTGAAGTAAATTGTTTTATTTTAAAGTAGAGAAATAAGCTATTCTTACATCTAAATTAAAGACATAAAAATCTATGTCAGTACATGTAAAATCCCTCTTTATCTTATGTTATTTTATTATTTTCATCTTTATTCATCATTTCTATTCTCTTGAGTATTCACTCCGTGTTCTTACAGTTCTTTTTCAACTATTTATTTAGAATTGTTTCTTTCTTTAAAATATACTTTTGTGGTTATATAAACAAGTTCTCAATTTTACATAAATATTGTTTTGTTTTAAACCTCATTAACTTCTGTTGTTGCTCAGTAGCTAAGTCATGTCTGGCTCTTTGAAACCCCATGGATTGCAGCACACCAGTCTTCCCTGTCCTTCACTACCACTCAGATTTGCTCAAACTCATGTCCATTGAGTCAGTGATGCCGTCCAACCATCTCATCCTCTGTTGCTCCCTTCTCCTCCTGCCCTCAATCTTTCCCAGCATCTTTTCCAATGATTTGGGTCTTCGCATCAGGTAGCCAAAGTATTGGAGATTCAGCTTCAGCATCAGTCCTTCCAATAAATATTCAGGGTTGATTTCCTTTAGGATTAACTGGTTTGATCTCCTTGCTGTCCAAAGACTCTAAAGAGTCTTCTCCAGCACCACAATGCAAAAACATCAATTTGTCAGCACTCAGCCTTTTTATTGTCTAACTCTCAAATCCATACATGACTACTGGAAAAACTATAGCTCGACTAGATGAACCATTCTTGGCAAGTGATGTCTATGCTTTTTAATATACTGTCTGGGTTTGTCATAGCTTTTCTTCCAAGGAGCAAGCATCTTTCAATTTCATGGCTACAGTCACTGTCCGCAGTGATTTTGGAGCCCAAGAAAATAAAACCTGCCACTTCTGACATTTTACTTAACATATGCATTTCAGCTCTATCTATGTTGTTTTATGTAAATCTATATTATTATACCTGACCTCTGCCCCTGGTGGCTCAGCTGGTAAAGAATCTGCTTGCAATGTGGGAGACCCAGGTTTGATCCCTGGGTTGGGAAGATCCCCTGGAGAAGGGAA
The DNA here is from genome assembly GCF_054371585.1 of Giraffa tippelskirchi. Lineage (NCBI taxonomy): Eukaryota > Metazoa > Chordata > Mammalia > Artiodactyla > Giraffidae > Giraffa > Giraffa tippelskirchi. The sequence goes on along the minus strand of NC_137276.1, from coordinate 70,582,469 downwards.
CGGCTACCCACTCCAGTATTATGGCCTGGAGAATTACATGGACTATAGTCCATGGGGTCTCAAAGAGTCAGACATGACTGAGTGAATTTCACCTTCTGCCTAGGAACCCATATTGTACATTTCCACATTTTATTTATGATGTGGTGGTTTTGTTACTAAAGTGTGTCCGACTCTTGCAACCCATGGACTGTAGCCAGCCAGGCTCCTACATCCATGGTATTTTCCAGGCAAGAATATTGGAGTGGTTTGCCATTTCATTCTCCAGGGGATCTTCCTGACCCAGGGATCGAGCTCTTCTTTACAGATTTCAAGGCCCAATATCTTTCAAAGAGTACTTGTAGTACTATTTTTATTTATTCATATGATTATAAATTCATTAATTTAAACACGACTGTTCTACCTTTCTAAAGATTCAGGATGAAGAGGGCCAATTGCAATATATATATATATATATGTAATATATATATATATATAATAGTTTGAATTTTGATCCAACTCCCGAAGTCAGTTTTTTCTTAAAAATTTTTGAAATGAAAACTACATGTCAAGATACAGACGAAGATAGAAGAGGAGTAAGATGGGGAGATCGCCAGCCTCCCCCCAGATACATCAAAAACTCATCAAGATATGGAACAACTCCTACAAAGCAACCTCTAGGTGACAGCAGAAGACCCCAGGGCTCCAGGGGACAGGCTAAGCTCCCTGAAATGAGGTAGGAGAGAGGAGAGAGACATAAAAAGGGAAAAGCCGGAGAACTTCTGGGCAGGAGTTTGTGCTCCAAGGGAGGGAGGGAGCCCTGAAACAGGAGTTCCAGTGCACAGGGAAACTTCCTCACAGGCAAGCCCAAAGGGGAGCTGTGAAGTCCTGGAAAACCAGACAAAGCAGGGACTTAGAGGGCAGTAAACAGAGAAAACTGCCTTCTCAGCCTGTTAACAGCTCTTGGACGTGTGGCCCCAACAGACGGTGGGCCCAGGGAACTGAGAGTGGCGAGGCATACAAACTCAGCCATTGCGCACAACCCTTGCAGCACAGAGGGCGGGCCCAGGTAGCCGAGTGTGCTGCAGCAATCATAGCTTGTGCAAAGGGCAGGACTGGGGTGCTGATAGAGGGGAGGCATACAAACGTGGGCAACGTACACAAACCTCCTGGCACAGCCGAAAGAACAAATAACCCCAGCGACAAAGAATGCAGGCAGTGAGAGGAAACAAGTGCACATAAACCCTGCAATGCAGAGGGTGGACACGGGGAGCTGAAACAAGTCCAGACTAGCCCCGCGACGTAGAGGCCAGCTGGGGAAGCCAAGCCAAGTGCATGCAAGCCCATGATACAGAGGGACCTCGGGAACTGAGTCAAGGGCACACAAGCCCCGAAACACAGAGGTTGAGCTTAGAGGGCTGAGGGAAGTCTACACAAGTCGCTGCAATGCAGAAGGATCCACACAAGCACCTATCTAGTAAGTTTTGACCAGCAGTGCAGGGTGGGACAAGGAAACAGAAGCATTGGCAATGATCCCAGGGACAAGTAGGGGGCCGACAGCACTACAGTTACGCTGAGAGGGCCACTCTGAAGCAGCAGCAGCAGAAATAGACGCGCCTAACACCGCAAAAACTAGGACTGCCCAAAGGCATACTGAACCCATAGACACTCCAAAACCTTCTACTGGACATTGCCCTACCCTTCAGAGAGACAAGATCCAGCTCCATCAACCAGAACACAGGCACAACCTCTGCCAACCAGGAAAACATCATAGGACACTAACTGAACCCCGTCTACAGGGGTGGACTCCACAACCAAGAACTATGACCTTGAGAACCTTTTGTTTTATTTTTTTTCTTTTTTTTTCTCTTATAAATCAGTTTATTTCCCCAACATATCTCCACCTTCACACTAGCCTTTAGCGGTGCTGTGGAGTTTTCCTCTTTGTTTTTCTTGTTATAAAATTAAAAAAAATTCATTTTAAGATTCTTTCTTCTTATATAAATCACACTGCTTATTCTCCAACATATTTCCACCATCACATTAGCTTTTTGCAGTGCTGTGAAGTTTTCTTCTTTGTTCTCCTTGTTAAAAAAAAAAAAAAAAGAAAAACTCATTCTAAGATTTGTTTTTTTCTTATAAATCACATGGTTTATTTCCCCTACATATTTCCACCTCTATTTTAGTCTTTTGCAGTGCTGTGGAGTTTTTCTCTTTGTGTTTCTTGTCAAAAAAAAAAAGAAAGAAAAAAATCATTTTAAGTTTTTTGTTTTTTCTCTTTCTCACTTTTTTTTTCTTTTTTCTTGATAAGTTTTTGGATTTTGTTATTGATATAGTCAACTACTTTTCCTATTGTTCTTTACTGGCTGTAGCTATTCCTGAATATATATAAATCTTTAACAAATACATCTATTCATCTTTACTTTTCTATTTTTTCTTTTCTCTCTCTCTCTTCTTATTTTTTTTATCCTCTTCTCCACCCTTTCCTTTTCTCTTTTTCCTACCTTCTCCTCTTTCTTTTTTCTTTCCTTTTTATTCTCCATTTTTTCCTTCACTCTTTCTTCTTTCACCAAGTTAAACTGTTGCACTCTCTATGCTATATTCCCTAGTTGGTCCTCTGCTATGCTCAGATTTTCAGATTGAGCATTAGCTAACTCTGCTTTCAATTCGTTGATATTACCCCAGGTTTCCCTTGCTCACCAAGTCAATCTCCTGTACTCTTTTCTTTAGAACACTTTGGTTATAAATGTATGTGTGGAAGTGTGTGTGTGTATGTCCCAATATTTCTGTAATTACCTACTTGATCTCCTCCCACTGGAACACAGGTACAAGTCACCCCCAACAAGAAATCGACACAATCCAACCAACTAACATTTCCCTCCAAGGGAAAAAAATCAAAAGGAAGAAGTAATACAACTCTAAAGCCTGGGAAAAGGAGACCTCGGGTGGAGCAAGTTAGAAAAAAAAAAAAAAGAAAGAAAGAAACAAAGATGAAAAGACAGAGAAATACAGTACAAATGAAACAGTAAGGTAGAAACTCCATAAGACCAAATAAATTAAGAGGAAATAAGTAATCTCCCTGAAAGATAATTCAGAATAATGAAGGTAAAGATGTTCTGAAGACTTGAAAATAGAATGGAGAAAATGAAAGAAACATTTAACACAGTTAATACAATCACCAAGGACATAGAAGAAATAAAGAATAAGTAAACGGAGATGAATAACACAATTACTGAAATTAAAAATACTCTAGAAGGAACCAATAGCAGAATAACTGAGGCAGAGGAATGGATAAGTGAGCTGGAGGATAGAATGATGGAAATAACTGCTGAAGAGCAAAATAAAGGAAAAAGAATGAAAAGAATTGAGGAAAGCCTCAGAGACGTTTTGGGCAATGTTAAATGCACCAATATTCGAGTTACAGGGGTCCCAGAGGAAGAAGAAAAAAAGAAAGGCACTGAGAAAAATTTTGAAGAAATTATAGTTGAAAACGTCCCCAACGTGGGAAAGGAAATAATCAATCAAGTCCAAGAAGTGCAGAGAGTCCCCTACAGGTTAAACCCAAATAGAAACACATTAAGAACATATTAATCGAGCTAACAGAGATTAAGCACAAAGAAAGAATGTTAAAAGCAGCAAGAAAAAAGCAACAAGTAGCATATAAGGGAAAAACCTATGTGATTAACAGTGGATCTTTCAGCAGAAACTCTACAGGCCAGAAAGGAATGGCAGGATATATTTGAAGTACTGAAAAAGAAAACCTACAACCATGATTACTATACCCAGCAAAGAACTCAGTCAAAATTGATGGAGAAATCAAAAGCTTTACAGACAAGCAGAAGTTAAGAGAATTCAGCACCACCAAGCCAGTCTTGCAACAAATACTAAAGGGACTTACATAGACAATAAACACAAAAGAAAGGAAATACCTACAAAAACAAACCCAAAACAATCAAGAAAATGCCAATAGGAACATATGTATCAATAATTACCTTAAATGTAAATGGATTAAATGCAGCAACCAAAAGATACAGACTGACTGAACGGATACAAAACAAGACCCATATATATGCCTACAGGAGACCCACTTCAGACCTAGACACATTCAGACTGAAAGTAAAAGGATAGAAAAAAAAATATTCCCTGCAAATGGAAACCAAAAGAAAGCTGGAGTGGCAATCCTTATTTCAGACAAAATAGGCTTAATAAAGAATATCATAAGACACAAAGAAGGACACTACATAATGATCAAGGGATCAATCCAAGAAGAAGACATAGCAATTGTAAAAATCTATGCAGCCAACATAGGAGCACCTCAATACATATGGCAAACACTAACTGGCATAAGAGGAGAAATCGACAGCAACACAATAACAGTAGGGGACTTTAACACCCCACTTTCACCAATGGACAGATCATCAAAACAGAGACTCAATAAGGAAACACAAATCTTAAATGAAACATTAGACCAAATAGACCTAATTGATATCTTTGGGACTTTCCACCCAAATACAGAAGAATGCACATTCTTCTCAAGTGCACATGGAACATTCTCCAGGATAGACCACATCTTGGGCCATAAATCAAGCCTCAGTAAATTTAAGAAAATTGAAATTGTTTCAAGTATCTTCTCTGACCACAACGCTATGAGACTAGATATCAACTACAAGAAAAAAACAGCAAAAAACACAAACTCATGGAGATTAAACAATACATTACTAAATAACAATGAGGTTACTGAAGAAATAAGAAAAGAAATCAAAAGAGTCCTGGAAACAAACGACAATAAAAACACGATGACCCAAAACCTATGGACTCAGAAAAACCAGTTCTAAGAGGAAGGTTTATAGCGATACAATCATACCTCAAGAAGCAAGAAAAGCATCGGATAGACAGCCTAACTCTACATCTAAAGCAGCTGGAGAAAGAAGAAGGACAACAACAACAATGAAAAACCCAAGTCAGCAGAAGGAAAGAGATCATAAAAATCAGAACAGAAATAATTGAAAAAAGAAACGAAGTAAACAATAGGAAAGATTAATAAAACTATGAACTGATTCTTTGAGAAGATCAACAAAATTGACAAACAGCTAGCCAGACTCATCAAGAAAAAAAGGGAGAAAAATCGAATCAACAAAATTAGAAATGAAAAAGGGAAGATTACAACAGACAACACAGAAATACGAAGGATTTTAAGAGAATATTATGAGCAACTATATGCTAATAAAATGGACAACCTAGAGGAAATGGACAGATACTTAGAAAAGATCACCCTCCCAACACTGAACCAGGAAGAAATAGAAATTATGAACAACCCAATTAAAAACACTGAAATTGAAACAGTGATCAAAAATCTCCCCCAAAACAAAAGCCCAGGGCCAGATGGCTCACACGGAAATTCTATCAAACATTTAGAGAAGAGCTAATGCCTATTTTTATGAAACTCTTCCAAAAAATTGCAGAGGAAGAAACACTTCCAAATTCATTCTACGAGGCAACAATCACTCTGCTACCAAAACCAGACAAAGACAACATAAAAAAAGAAAATTACAGGCCAATATCACTGATGAACATAGATGCAAAAATCCTCAACAAAATTCTAGCAAACAGAATCCAACAACACATTAAAGAGCTCATACACCGTGGTCAAGTTGGATTTATTCTAAGGATGCAAGAATTCTTCAATATACACAAATCAATTAATGTGATATACCATATCAACAAACTAAAAAATAAAAACCATGGGCTCTTCTCAATAGATGCAGAAAAAGCCTTTGACAAAATCCAGCATCCATTTATGACAAAAATGCTTCAAAACATGGGCATAGAAGGACCCTACTTCAACATAGTAAAGGTCGTATATGAAAAACCACAGCAAACATTATTCTCAATGGTGAAAAATGAAAAGCTTTCCCTCTAAGATAAGGAACAAGACAAGGGTGTCCACTCTCACCACTATTATTCAACACAGTTTTGGAAGTCCTAGCTATGGCAATTAGAGAAGAAATAAAAATATAAGGAATCCAGATCAGAAAAGAAGAAGTAAAACTCTCACTGTTTGCAGATGATATGATACTATACATAGAAAGCCCAAATGAAACTATCAGAAAATTACTAGAGCTAATCAGTGAATTCAGCAAAGTCAAGGGATACAAGGTCAATACACAGAAATCACTTGCACTCCTATATACTAACAATGAAAAATTAGAAAGATAAATTAAGGGATCAATCCCATTCACCATTGTAACAAAAAGAATAAAATATCTAGGAATAAACCTACCTAAGGAAACAAAAGATCTTTATATGGAAAACTATAAGACATCAATGAAAGAAATCAAAGATGACATAAACAGGTGGAGAGATATTCCACATACCTGGGTTGAAAGAATCAATATTGTGTAAATTACTATACTACCAAATACAATCCACAGATTCAAAGTGATCCCTATCAAATTACCAACGGCTTTTTTTCACAGAACTAGAACAAAAAATTTCACGATTCATATGGAAACACAAAAGAATCCAAATAGCAAAAGCAGTCTTAAGAAAGAAGAATAGAACTGGAGGAATCAACCTTGCTGGCTTCAGACTATACTACAAAGCTACAGTGGTCAAGACAGTATGGGACTGGCACAAAAACAGAAATATAGACCAATGGAACAAGATAGAGAACCCAGAGTTAAATCCATACACATATGGGCACCTTATTTTTGACAAAGGAGGCAAAAATATACAGTGGGGCAAAGGTAGACTCTACAATAAGCAGTGCTGGGAAAACTGGACATCTACATGCAAAAGAATGAAATTAGATCACTACCTAATACCATACAGAAAGATAAACTCAAAATGGTTTAAAGACCTAAATGTAAGACCAGAAACTATTAAACTCTTAGAGGAGAACATAGGCAGAACACTCTATGACATAAATCAAAACAAGATCTTCTATGACCTACCTCCTAGAATAATGGCAATGAAAACAAAAATAAACAATTGGGACCTGATTCAATTTAAAAGCTTTTGCACAGCAAAGGAAACTACAAACAAGGTGAAAAGACAACCCTCAGAATTGGAGAAAATAATAAAAAAGGAAACAATTAATAAAGAATTAATTTCCAAAATATACAAGCAGCTTATACAACTGAACACCAGAAAAGCAAGGAACCCAATCAAAAAGTGGGAAAGGGACCTGAAGAGATATTTCTCCAAAAAGACATACAGATGGCTAACAAACACATGAAAATATGCTCATCATCACTCATTATCAGAGAAATGCAAATCAAAAATACAGTGAGATACCACCTTACACCAGCCAGAATGGCCATAATCAAAAAGTCTACAAACAATAAATGCTGGTGAGGGTGTGAGGAAAAGGGAACACTCTTGCATTGCTGGTGGGAATGTAAGCTGATGCAGCCACTATGGAGGACGGTATGGAGACTCCTTAAAAAGTTAGGAATAAAACCATCATATGACCCAGCAATCCCACTCCTAGGCATATACCCTGAAGAAATCAAAACTGAAAAAAAAAAGACATGTACCCCAATGTTCACTACAGCACTAATTACAATAGCTAGAACATGGAAGCAAGCTAGACGTCCATCAACATCTAGGATAAATGGATATAGAAGCTGTAGGACATACATTGGAGAAGGCAATGGCACCCCACTCCAGTACTCTTTCCTGGAAAATCCCATGGATGGAGGAGCCTGGTAGGCTACAGTCCATGGGGTCGCTAAGAGTCAGACACAACTGAGCGACTTCACTTTCACTTTTCCCTTTCATGCACTGGAGAAGGAACTGGCAACCCACTCCAGTATTCTTGCCTGGAGAATCCCAGGGACGGCGGAGCCTGGTGGGCTGCCGTCTATGGGGTCGCCCAGAGTCAAACACGACTGAAGCGACTTAGCAGCAGCAGCAGCAGCAGTACATACATACAATGGAATAATACTCAGCCATGAAAAGGAATGCATTTGAATCTGTTCTAATGAAGTGGATGGAACTAGAGCCCATTATACAGAGTGAAGTAAGTCAGAAAGAGAAATATAAATATCATATACTGACACATATATACGGAATCTGAAGAGATGACACTGATGAATTCATTTTCAGGGCAGCAATGGAGAAACAGACATAGAGAACAGACCTATGGACAAGGTGGGAGGAGAGGAGGGAGAAGGGGAGATGTATGGAAGAGAGCAACATAGAAATTTACAATACTGCGTATAAAACAGATAGCCAATGGGAATTTGCTGTATGACTCAGGGAACTCAAACAGGGGATCTTCAACAGGTTGAAGGGTGGTGTGGGGAGGGAGATGGGAGGGAGGTCTGGGAGGGAGAAGACATGGGTGTACGTATGGCTGATTCTTGTTGATATATAACAGAATACCACAAAATTCTGTAAAGCAATTATCCTTCAATTAAAAAATTAAAAAAAATTGTATGTCAAGTACAGAATATATAATATCATCACACAACAGCAGCCCAAAACAGCAAATTTGTTTAGTATTCAAGTCAGTAAAATTTTATACCTTCCTTTTTGCAAAAGCAAACTTAAGGATAAACAAAAAGAGATTATGAATGTCTGCAGTAATACATATCTACAATTTCTGTTGGTTTTCTTCAGCTTCAGTCCTACATTTATAAAATTGATGATATTCTTGGTGTGTTCTTCTCGACTCACCAAGTAGCTGGTGAAATCTTTATTCTCATGATGAGTTAGCATAGATATTCAGTCTCTAACATGGAGACTCTAGGCTCATTTGAAAATGTTTGTCCTGAGTCCCATAAATCAGCAGTCTACTTGGAAGGAAATAACTTAGAGTTCTCTTAACTAGTTTCATGAGGACACCAAACTCTAGTTTTTGCTTTATCAGTTTATCAACTACTTTTTTTTGCATACATCATTTTTATACATGTATTGTTTATGAACCTAAGTAATAATTGCTTTTTTTTTACTTTAAAATACCCTGACTTATAAATGGCATAAAATGCATATTAGAGTGGGGTATTTAGAGAGTCAGAGAGGGAGAGTGGCAGACAGAGAGTCTTAGAAGCTTAGATACAATTTAAAGAGTTAATGATATTCTCTACTAAAGATAGCTCCAAATCACATGCTAAGGAAAAAAATGGTAAAGAAAAGAACAGCAGAGATAAGATTAGTTCTCTAAGCAGAAACTAAAACATTTGAAAGGAAAAGGCACAAGAAAACATAAAATGAATGCTTTCAATTTTACAAAGCCATGAAAGAATTGATGAAAATGTCTCATTGTTCTATGTGACTCAGTATAATTCACTTTACTTTCATGGCAATTTATGGTTCCTTCTCAAAAAAATTGTTTCATTTAATATGTGATTGACAAGCATTTTCATTTTTGCTAAATTAAAATAAATAAGCACTTTAGCTTCATTTACACATTAGAAGAAAAGCAAGATTTTTTAAAGTTTCATTATTTTATTTGGTTTACTTTTATACAGGCTCAGAAGTGTTGGACTTAAAGTCAAAACTAAATATTTCATTTGATGCTATCTTATCTCAAAAACACATGAAAGAATTCACAATGATTTTCTGAATATTGATATTTTGTGGGTATGTTATAACCTAGAATTTTAAGTTCTGTTTTTATTTTCAAGTGTACTATTTATTTAAATCCACCTACATGATCATCAATATGTTTTATGTATTATTAATAAGATAAAGGTAGAGAATATTTTGGTCTTATACTGCATGCGTTATTCATCCTATATAATTTCATTTACTCTGGAACAAAGAAAGATGTGATCTTAACTTTTGAGGTAATGACTGACTTGCTTTCTTAATAAGAAGTGTGCCTACATATCAAAATTAACTTTAATCCCTTAGATATATCTTTAAAAGTTACTTTTTATTTTAGAAAAGTTTGTAGTTTTTTTTTAACTTACTCTGAACATTTAACTAACAGACACTGTTATAAGAATAAGCGCAATTTACCCCCAGAGAAGTAAAATGGCAAATCCTAGAACTCTAGAGATTTTTAACTCTAAATTGATACAATGTTATATAACTGAGAATTTGTGTTGACAAGTTCAGTACTTTAACAATTCAGTTTGCATTAGCCTAGTGATAATTTAGACTCTAATACAATTCTCACAGTATATTTAATGAACACATACACACACCCATGTATTAAAATTTATCATTTAATATTGTAAATGTCCACATTGTAAATATTATTTAAAATTTTGATTTCTTATAAAACTTCAAGAGATTTAATTTGTCTAGACACAAGTACAATTGATAGTATTATGAAGCTTGCGTAAGAAAAAAGTAATAAAACAGTCACTTTTTAGGTGTCAGTAAACCTGTGTGACATTGAACAATTCAAAAATATTGTTATGACTAATTATGAAAAGCCCTACCTTTACCTTTTGCTCTGTCATTCTCAGAAAAGATGTTCCTTCTTAGGTTGACACTTGTCTGTTTGTACTGATATATTCTCCTGACATCTAAGGATTCTTTAGATTGCCTATTTCTTTTCTGAATTTTAAATTATCTACTCTCATTGGCTCCTCTAGAATGCCATAAATATTCTAAAATGCACATCTTCCATATTATTATTCTCATTATTTTACTATATCTATTGTGGTTCCTCCAAAGCTACTTCCTTCTCTCTGCCCTTTGCTTTCTGAAGTCTTGGAAAGAACTTTCTTCCTGTTGATAATTCCCATCTATTTTTTTTAGTCTCTGGCCTCAGATTCTACTGCTGAAATTTCATTGTATTGGATTGAAGGTACCAAACTTAGTGAATTCTTTATTTTTGATATTGTTTCACTCCACAAGACATGTGTAACTACACATGAACACATGAACTCCTATTCTGCTTCTATCAAATCATTTCACATCAGTCTTTGCTAGCGTCCTTGTATTGTGCCAGCTGGGCTAGGGTGAACTACCAGAATGCCCTTTATCATATATTTCATTTCCCAGAATACCCTTTATTGTATATTTTATTTAAGATGGGTCACAAAAGACATTTTAGAGATTAGAAAGCAAAAGTGAAGCACAATCCTTTTTTCTATAATGTTTACAGTGTCAGTGCATGGGGCAGCAGGAAGTCTTGTAACTCATACACGTTGTCACTTACCTGCAATCTTGTCTCATTGACTTGAAGTATCAGTTACACCATCTTCTCTCAGACCTACCTTTAACTTCTCCAAGTTCTGGGACAAGTGCTTGTTTCAGTTCATGAATCAGAGCTTGATTTTCTCCAGAGAACATCTATGCCATAAAGTTGAAAGAATTAAGACTAGTCCGTCCTGTGGATTCCAGCCCATGTTCATGGGTTCTAGTTTATCCTTATTCTCCCTGCACTTCATACCCATGTTCTGTTTCTCACTGGCTGCCCTACAGTTTTCAAGGTCTAGAATCAGATGTGAATATAACCGTTTTAACACAGACTCTCTAACCAACTCTCACAATTATGAAAGGGCATATTCTTCTAGTAACTTATGTAAGTACATTTATCTCTATTCTGTCTGTATGTCTATATATCTGTCTATCTATCTATCTATCTGGTCTATCTGTCTCTATATATCCATCTCCCCTAGTAATCCTACTGCAATAATCAAAGCCAGACTAACAGAGTCTCTTGATCTTTCTGTTTTAGAATTCTTGTCCTGTCTGACTTTGACTATTACAGTCTTCTATCTGGTCTTTCTGTTTCCAGTCTTTCACCTCTTCCAAGCATTCCCTACTGCTCTAAAAGTTAATATTGTATCATGAAAATCTCTTAATGTACTTACCAAGGTAAAACCCTTTAGTGGCTTGAAGCCATTTTTATGGCTTGAAGTTATTTTAGGGCACAGTACAGACAACTAGGTAATAGCTCCAAAGCTTTGTGATTTCTGGCATTTCTTTATTTTTCTACTCATGATTTTTCTTGCTGTAACTTCATTACCTAGAAATATCAGATCCATATTTTGAATCCACCTGTGCCTAACAACTTTAAATGTTTTGACTCATTTTTCCTTCCCCCCTCTATTCCTAATGAATATGTATTCACTTTCATGGCTTAGCTCAAGGAACATCCTTACAAAAATTCTCCTGATCATTCTTTTAGGTGATTGTTCTTCCCTCAGTTACTTAACTGTAAAGTAAAGCGTTATTTGCTCAGTTGTATCCAACTCTTTGCAACCCCATGAACTGTAGCCCACCAGGCTCCTCTGTCCATGTAGATGAAGAATGTTTTTGCCCTCCCAATGATAAAAGGATAATTTACTAGCTTCAATGTTTCTTCACATTTCTAGTGTGGCCCTTTAATATATTAATAGGATTGGGGAGAGTATAATGGGAAGTTAATTTGGGATAACCTTGTATAGTACTCCTTAGTCAGCCAATGCAGGTATGTAACATATGTTAAACTCCATGCTAGGTGTATTTTATGTCTGATAAACTTGTAATAATAAGTGTTTTTTGCTTCTGTGTGGTCAGCATTTCCATTCCTATGGACAATGTTTCTGACTCAATAATTTCAGTAAATACAGACTGAAAGTGTTAGTTGCTCAGTCATGTCTGACTTTGCAACCCCATGGACTATGGCCCGCCAGGCTCCTCTAGCCATGGAATTCTACAGGTAAGACTACTGGAGTGGATATTCATTCCCTTCTCCAGAGGATCTTCCTGACCCAGGATTGAACCTCGCACTCCCACATTGCAGGCAGATTCTTTATCATCTGAGCCACTAGGAATGCCCAGTATATAGAGTAACTTATCCATTTTTTAGCTTTTTATTTCTTATATGGCAGATACATGGCAAACACTCTTTCTAACATATTTCAGTATGTGTTTTGTTTTGTTCATTTACTTTCTTGACCCCTTCTCTGGACTTGTGGATATCGCATTTCAATCTGTACTAAAGTTTATTCTCTTAAATTTGATTATGTGCAAACATGCAAAAACAGCTAAGGTTAATTTATTCCCCTATTCTACAACTATTAAAAGTTTGGGATCTAATCATCTCAGATGATGTACAAAAAGCTTAGGGGCTAACATCACATGCCATGATTGATATTCAAGATAAGTGGGATTCCTTTTCAAAGTTTCAAGTAGTGAAGGTGAAAGGGGGCCTTACTAACTGAGATGACGTTAGGATTAGCTACTTTCCTCACAATAGACCATGTCCCATTTCAATATAGAAAAGAGGTGCCCAGTAAAATAGAGGAGTCTCATGTTATAGTATAGGGGTCTGAGTCAGATTGCTCTTGTCTCTTGTTTTCACTGCTCACCTTTGATATAACTTGGGCAAGTATCTTCCTGTCCTAGAGTTTAAAATTCTGCTGCTAGTAAATAGGTATAATGATATTACCTACCTCATAAGGTTCTAGTGAATAATTTAATGAGTTTAATGGTAAGCTTAGAATGCTGAGTGGAGTGAAATTACCTATAAGAAAAGGTTAAAAAACATCATGACTTCAAAATCCTTTCATCTGTTATTTGGGAAAATCGAGTGCTGCAAATATAATAGTTTCCCATCCTTTCTTTCTTTCTATCTCCCTCTTTTCATTTCATTCTTTTTAATTAGACATTTTCTGGATTAATGTTCAGAAATATTAAAAAAATATGGCCCATCACTAAAGACTCTTATATGGAACCTAGAGAATGGGGCAAATCAGTTCTTTATTTTCTCCACAGTTTCGTGCAGTAAGCCCACAGTGAAGAGACACAAGAGAACTGCCTCAGCTGTGTCCCTTTATGTTCTTTCATTTCTCTTGGCCCTTTATCTCTACCTCCTCCTCCCCCACCCTGCCACCAGGCCCTTTCTCTCAGCCTCTGCCTCTTCTGCAGTCATTTTGTTCTATTTGATATCTTTAAAATATTTGCAGATATGAGAAGACTGAGAGCCTCACAGCTACTAATGTGTGTAAACCATGCGGGAAAGATGCCCTGCCTTTTTTTTTTTTTTTTCTTTTAGGCCATGCCTCAATGCTTGCAGGATCTCAGTTCCTCTGACTGGAAATTGAATGTGGGTCGTGGCAGTAGAAGCCTGGAATCCTTACCATTAGACCATTAGGGAACTCCCAAGATGCTCTCCCTTAACTGAGAGAATAATTTATGCAGAAACATGCTTTTTTTTTTTTTTTTGGCTGCACTGCATAGTGTATGGGGTCTTAGTTTCTAGACAAAGGATGGAATCCATGCCACCGGCAGTGGAAGTGCAGAATCTTAACCATTGGCCACCAGGGAAGTCCCTCAGAAGCATGCATTTTTAATGCTGAGATTTAGTATAATAATATAACTCCAGCTATTATGCCAAAAAAGCGTTCTGTTTCTTCTTTCTAAAGTCCTTTAGTACTACTTTATATGGCCCAGAGCACCACAGTATGAGTATAAAACTTGCCCAAGGAGAAGTGACTTCTCACTTTTTAGTTTTTCCACTTTTTCCCCTCCTTTCTTTTGATTCACTTTTGCCTTTATGGCAAAGGCAGAGAGGCAGATCTATTATTTCTAGGCAGGAGCTTTGCCCACAGCGGACATGAGAGTGAATTTGCAAAGGCAGGGACAACCCATGCTGTATGAGCATGAGAGTCACCTTCAACTCTGAGTGCTTAGTATAGAGGACACAACTAGGAAGGTATCAAAAAATAGTCCTTTGATAACTGAATAGAAATGGCATTGATGGGATACTGGTTATAAAGACAGCAAAGCCAGAACAATGTTGCTGGAAGCAGTAATTCAGGCCATATGATTGGCTGCTTTCTGGTCCCCTAGGAGCTACTGAGGAGTTTAAGTGTCCACAGCAATAACTGTGTCAGTGGCCTGACCAAGACGACCTTAACACTCCCCACAATTTGGCTAAACATCAGGCAGATTTCTTCCTGACTCCAGTCCCTGAAGTCCCTTTTCTTAGAACATTTACTTTAAACCTGTCATTGTAAACCCTTTCTCTACCCCTTTGAAATGTATATAAATCTTCTTCCAGGCTCTTGCCAGTTTTACAATCCAGGACTGAGTTTCGCAAGAAGCCTGGGAGCCATCTCTTTGAAACATATTCGTTGAGGAAGATTGCACCCCTGTGTTCCTCTTTTTGTGGGAGGGTGAAGTGAAGTGAAGTCGCTCAGTCGTGTCCGACTCTGCGACCCCATGGACTGTAGCCTACCAGGCTCCTCCATCCATGGGATTTTCCAGGCAAGAGTACTGGAGTGTGCTGCCATTGCCTTCTCCCGGGCTTCTTCCCAACCCAGGGATCGAACCCGGGTGTCCTGCATTGCAGACAGACACTTTACCGTGTGAGCCACCAGGGGGTTAGGGGCTTTAAAAAAAAAAAAAAGATACTTGCCTTGTTCCAAGTTGTAAAACAACATTATCTCCTTTCATGAAGATAAGAGAAAGCTTACTTTTCCTTTGGGAAAGCTGCTTCAGACTTGGGGAATACAGAATTGAGAGTTCCCCGGATGCTACTATAACTGGCAGAAAAAGACATCCAGGTAAAAAAAACTTACTCTGGAAAAATACCTGTGGGATAAAGAGAACCAGACCCCCTGACAGTGCACATGCACACACATTTAGGAAAGTGAGGTAATTGCAACGGAGGCTGCCACCCAGAATAGACTCTCTTATCTAGGAGTGCTTCAAACTGAAGAATAAATGGGAACTCCTTATGGACAAATATACTGGACAACCTTTAATTCACACCATTGGCTCTTTATCCAAAGAAGAAATCTCCAACTTTCACTCTATTTATTAAATCTTCTTGTTGGAGCATAGGGAAGTCTAGTGGAACCTCTTACACATCTGCGTTGACCTCTCTGACACCTCAAGTCCAAGTATTTTGTATTGTGTTCCTCTGATACTGCATTGCAGAAACTTTTTTGTTCTTCTGTCATTCACCTTACAAACCCACACACTTCTCAGTCTTCACTTATTTCTTTTTGCAATAAAAGCAATCTCTTCAGGCTCTTCTTTATACTGTAATTTCTATCAGTTCAGTTCAGTTCAGTCACACAGTCCTGTCTGACTCTTTGAGATCCCATGGACTGCAGCACACCAGGCCTTGCTGTCCATCACCAACTCCTGGAGTTTACTCAAACTCATGTCCATGAAATCCGTGATGCCATCCAACCATCTCATCCTCTGTCATCCCCTTCTCCTCCTGCCTTCAATTTTCTCAGCATCAGGGCCTTTTCAAATGAGTCAGTTCATTGCATCAAGTGGCAAAAGTATTGGAGTTTCAGCTTCAACATCAGTCCTTCCAATGAATATTCAGCATTGATTTCCTCTAGGATGGACTGGTTGGATCTCCTTGCTGTCCAAGGGACTCTCAAGAGTCTTCTAAAACACCAAAGTTCAAAAGCATCAAGTCTTCAGCACTCAACTTTCTTTATATTCCAACTCTCACATCCATCATGACCACTGGAAAAACCATAGCCTTGACTAGATGAACATTTATTGGCAAAGTAATGTCTCTGCTTTTTAATATGCTGTCCATTTTGGTCATAATTTTTCTTTCAAGGAGCAAGAATCTTTTAATCTTATGGCTGTGGTCACCATCTGCAGTGATACTGGAGCCCCCCCAAATAAAGTCTGTCACTGTTTCCAATTTTTCCCCACTATTTGCCATGAAATGATGGGACCAGATGCCATGATATTAGTTTTCTGAATGATTACTTTTAAGCCAACTTTTTCACTCTCCTCTTTCACTTTCATCAAGAGGCTCTTTAGTTCTTCTTCGCTTTCTACCATAAGTGTGGTGTCATCTGTGTATCTGAGGTTACTGATATTTCTCCCAACAATCTTGATTCCAGCTTGTGGTACATCCAATCCAGAAATTTTTATGATGTACTCTGCATATAAGTTAAATAATCAGGGTGACAATATACAACCTTGATGTACTCCTTTCCCAATTTGGAACCAGTCTTTTGTTTCATATCCAGTTCTAACTGCTGCTTCTTGACCTGCATACAGATTTCTCAGGAGGAATGTCAGGTGGTCTGATATTCCCATCTCTTTCAGAATTTTCCACAGTTTGTTGTGATCCACACAGTCAAAGACTTTGGCATAGTCAATAAAGTAGAAATAGATGTTTTTATGGAACTCTCTTGCTTTTTCAATGATCCAATGGATGTTGTCAATTTGATCTCTGGTTCCTCTGCCTTTTCTAAATCCTGATTGAACATCTGAAAGTTCACAGTTTATGTACTGTTGAAGCCTGGCTTGAAGAGTTTTGAGCATTACTTTGTTAGCATGTGAATGAGTGCAATTGTGCAGTAGTTTGAGCACTTTTTGGCATTGCCTCTCTTTGAGATTGGAGTGAAAACTGACCTTTTCCAGTCCTGTGGCCACTGCTGAGTTTTCCAAATTTGCTGGCATATTGAGCTCAGCAGTTTCATAGCATCATCTTTCAGGAATTGAAATAGCTCGACTGGAATTCCATCGCTTCCATTAGATTTGTTCATAGTGATGATTCCTAAGGCCCACTTGACTTTGCATTCCAGGATGTCTGGCTCTAGGTGAGTGATCACACCATCATGATTATCCAGGTCGTAAAGATCTTTTTTGTATAGTTCTTCTGTGTAGTCTTGCCACTTCTTAATATCTTCTGTTTCTGTTAGGTCCATACAATTTCTGTCCTTTATTGTGCCATCTTTGAATGAAAAGTTCCCTTGGTATCTCTAGTTTTCTTAAAGAGATATCTAGTCTTTCCCATTCTATAGTTTTCCTCTATTTCTCTGCATTGATCACTGAGGAAGGCTTTCTTATCTCTCCTTACTATTCTTTGGAACTCTGCATTCAAATGGGTATATCTTTCCTTTTCTCCTTTGCCTTTCACTTCTCTTCGTTTCATAGCTATTTGTAAGGCCTCCTCAGACAACCATTTTGCCTTTTTGCATTTCTTTTTCTTGGGGATGGTCTTGATCACTGCCTCCTGTACAGTATCATAGACATGTCCATAGTTATTCAGGCACTGTCTATCAGATCTAATCCCTTGAATCTATTTGTCACTTTCACTGTATAATTGTAAGGGATTTGATTTAGGTCATACTTGAATGGTCTAGTGGTTTTTCCTACTTTCTTCAATTAAAGTCTGTATTTGGCAATAAGGAGTTCAGGCTCTGAGCTACAGTCAGCTCTTGGTCTTGTTTTTGCTGACTGTATAGAGCTTCTCCATCTTTGGCTGCAAAGAATATAATCAATCTGATTTCATTACTGACCATCTGGTGATGTTCATGTGTAGAGTGTTCTCTTGTGTTGTTAGAAAAGGGTGTTTGCTATGACCAGTGTGTTCCCTTGGAAAAACTCTATTTAGTCTTTGCCCTGCTTCATTCTGTATTCCAAGGTCAAATTTGCCTCTTACTAGAATTCCAGTCCCCTATAATGAAAAGTACATCTTTTTTGGGTGTTAGTTCTAGAAGGTATTGTAGGTCTTCATAGAACTGTTCAACTTCAGCTTCTTCAGCATTACTGGCTGAGACATAGACTTGGATTACTGTAATATTGAATGTTTTGCCTTGGAAACAAACAGAGATCATTCTGTCCTTTTTGAGATTGCATCCACATACTGCATTTCAGACTCTTTTGTTGACTATGGTGGCTACTCCATTTCTTCTAAGGGATTCTTGCCCAGAGTAGTAGATATAATGGTCATCTGAGTTAAATTCACCCATTCTAGTCCATTTTATTTTGCTGATTCCTAAAATGTTGATGTTCACTCTTGCTGTCTCCTGTTTGACCATTTCGAATTTGCCTTTATTCATGGACCTAACATTCTAGATTCCTATGCAACACTGTTCTTTGCAGCATTGTACTTTACTTCCATCACCAGTCACATCCACAATTGGGTGTTGCTTTTGCTTTGGATCCATCTCTTCATTCTTTCTGGAGTTATTTCTCTACTGATCTCCAGTAGCATATTGAACACCTACTGACCTGGGGAGTTTGTCTCTCGGTGTCCTATATTTTTGCCTTTTCATACTGTTCATGGGATTTTCAAGGCAAGAATATTGAAGTGGTTTTCCATTCCTTTTCCAGTGGACCATGTTTTGTCTGAACTGTCCACCATGACCTGTCTGTCTTGGATGGCCCTACAGGGCATGGTCATACTTTCATTGAGTTAGACAAGGCTGTGGTCCATGTGATCAGATTGTTCAGTTTTCTGTGATTGTTGTTTTCAGTCTGTCTGCCCTCTGATGTAGAAGGATAAGAGACTTATGGAAGTTTCCTGATGGGAGCGACTGACTGAAGGTGAAACTGGGACTTGTTCTGATGGATGGGGCCATGCGCAGTAAATCTTTAATCCAATTTTCTGTTGAAGGGCAGAGCTGTGTTCCCTCCCTGCTATTTGACCTAAGGCCAAACTATGGTGGAGGTAATGAAGATAATGGGGACCTCCTTCAAATGGTTCCAGACATTCACTGCTACACTCAGTGCCCCCAACCCTGCAGCAGGCCACTGCCGACTTATGTCTCCACTTGGGACTCCTGGACACTCATGGGCAAGTCTAGGTCGGTCTCTTCTGGGGTTATTGCTCCTTTCTCCTGGGTCCTGATACACACAAGATTCCATTTGTGGCCTGCAAGAATCTGTTTCCCCAGTCCTATGTAAGTTCTGGTGGCTCGATAGTGGGGTTAATGGCGACCTCCTCTGAGAGGGCTTATGCCATACCCAGGTCTACTGCACCCAGAGCCCCTGCCCATGCAGCAGTCCACTGCTGACCTGTACCTCCTCAGGAGACACTCAATAGTTCTGTCTCAGTATCTGTGGGGTCTCTGGGTCCTGGTGTGCACAAGATATGTTTGAGCCCTCTGAGCATCTCTGGTGGGAATGGGGTTTGATTCTAAATGGAATTTTGCCCCTCCTACTGTCTGTGTGTGGCTTCTCCTTTGCCCTTGGGGTATCTTCTCAAAGCCGGGCAGCTGCTGCTCCACTGTCTTCCATCTTGCTGGGGCTTCTCAGCCCTTGGACTTGGCTTATCTCCTCACAGTCACCACTCCTGCACCACACAGCCACTGCTCCAGCACCGTGCAGCAGTCATGCAGTAATTTCTATGACAACCTTCAAATTAACTATCTTGGAAAGATGCAAAGAGAGAGGAGAGACAGAAGAGAAAAGAGGAAGGAGAGGAAGAATAGGTGTCAGGCTGAAGTTATAAATAGACCAAAGCTTCAGATGATACCAGAAGGGGAAAGTTAAGTGGGGAAGGGAGATACACACAGACTAGTGCAGGTGAGCAAGAGCAAAGGCACAGACAAGGAGAGTGCTAGTTCCCGAAGATGGCAGAGGCATAGTTCAATGCCAGCTATCATCAACTGGCCCCATGAGGTTTATTAGTACTTAAACAGATTTATCGAAACTACACCTTCTTTGTTCAGTGAAAATGTAAGAGATATTTTTTGTTTTGGACTAATCAAATCTTTGTCTCTAGTTTTTACAAGATGATTAAAAAGAGTGGAGATTCAATCTTCAGTACTATCATGTTCAAAACTGGCAACTTAAATATGTTTATTTTATGCAATACTCAGTCACAAACAGGAAAACCTCCTAATCTTGCAGAGGTTCACTTTCCTAAAGCCTTCCTGGCTTCTCTCCAGGATGGCATCTGGGTATGTGGAAAACAAGAGTATTTTCACATTTAAAGTGGATGTTAAGATTCTGATTGGTTGTAGTTGGCAAAGCTAGTTTCCAAAGCTGGCCTGAGGGGATGGTCCTTGCCCACCCTGTTGTCTCTTGTCTGATAACATTTGAGGTTGAGGCATGCATCTTTCTGACTTCAAATGGTACCTTGTGTAGAGCTCAGAACTCAGATTGCTTCCTGACTAGCTAGTGCCTGCCTCAGGTTTTACTCATTGAATAATTCAGTTTTGATTTGGATACATGGTATTGATTAATGAAGCATCCAATTGGATAGGAACAATATTGCTTAATTTGGTATTCTTTGTTCATGATTTTACTGAGTACCACAGGAACTGTGAGATTAATGAAAAAGAGTTTCT
This sequence comes from Giraffa tippelskirchi, assembly GCF_054371585.1. NCBI lineage: Eukaryota > Metazoa > Chordata > Mammalia > Artiodactyla > Giraffidae > Giraffa > Giraffa tippelskirchi. The sequence continues at coordinate 70,561,530 of NC_137276.1, read as the reverse complement.
AGAGATGTAATATGAACTTCAGAATGGGTAGTTGTTTCTAAGTCTGGAAACTAATTCAATTTACATGGGCACCTGAGGTTGCAAAAGGGAAAGCGTTACAAAGCTACAGATAGAGACTTTAGGCATAGATTTTCCTTTTTTTATGGCCAGACTGCAGGGATTATCCAACTTTTAGCTGCTTGTCTTTAGTTAAGTGACTTAACATCTAGCCTTCATTTTTCTTAGCTATATAATGAGTGTAATTCTAGTGCCAATTTCATAAGGTTGTAATGAGGATTACGTTATGTACAGCACTACTGTTGGTGGGAATATAAATTGGTGTAGCCATTATGAAAAGTAGTATGAAAGGTCCTCAAAAAACAAAAAACAGATCTACCATATGTGCCTGTGTGCTAAGTCGCTTCAGTCATCTACTCTTTGCGACCCCATGCGCTGTAGCCCACCAGGCTTCTCTGTCATGGGATTCTCCAAGCAAGAATACTAGAATAGGTTGCCATGCCCTCCTCAAGGGAATCTTCCTGACTCACGGATTAAACCAACATCTCTTATGTCTCCTGCATTGACAGGTAGGTTCTTTACCACCAGCACCAGCTGGGAAGCCCAGAACTACCATATGATCCAGGAATATCTGGTTATTCATCAAAAGAATACAAAAACTAATTTGAAAAGCCATATATATATATATGTACGCCCATATATATACACCCATATGTTTGTTACATTATTTATAATAGCCAAGATATAGAAGAAATCTGCGTCCATCAATAGATGAATGAATCAAGAAGATGTGGTACATATATCTACACAATATACATATGACCTAATAATAGGATATCATTCAGCCATGAAAAAGAATGAAATCTTTCTATCTTCAATGACATGGATGATCCTAGAGGATATAATTCCTAAACAGTGAAATAGGACAGACAGAGAAAGACAAATATCATATGATTTCACTTCTATGCACAATCTAAGAAAATAAACAATTGACTAAACATAACAAAACAGAAACAGACACATAGATTTAGAAAAATGGTAATCACCAGAGGGGAGGAGGGTGAGGGTGGGGGAAACTGGTGAAGGGAATTAAAAGGTACAAAATTCCAGTTATAGAAAGCAAATCACAGGATATAATGTACAACATAGTACATATAATCAATAGTATTGCAGTAGTTTCGTATGGTGACAGATTGTGGTGATCATTTTATCATGGTGATCATTTCATAGTATATGTAAGTGTCATCTCACTATGTTGTACTAGAACTTATATAATGTATGCCAACAATACTTCAAATAAAAATGAAAAAAAAGATATGTATAGCACTTAGTGCCTGTTGTATTGGGAGTTATTATTAGCTACCAAAATCATCATCTTCATCCCTGTCATTGTTACTACCTTTATTATTATGTCTCAGTCATCAGCTGAAGGATAGAGAACTCACAAGGATTTTCATAGTTCGACTTTCTGTGCATGCAGAGAGGTCCCATAAGATTTCGTCAGGGCATTTACTTTATGAGACCCAAATAATTAAACTTTTGAAAACAGGTAGGCATCTGTTCAGAATTGTCAGTGTAATAATTAGACCCCGTCACTCTTACTGAGGTAAAATAGTTCTTTAATATCTATCAATTGTTCCTTAAATCTGTCTTCATGAAGAGACAGAGAATTCAGGGCAACAGTACTGGACTGAGAATGAGAAGTTACAAATCTGAGACTCATCCTGCATCCTGTTCGTGGAGCAATTTCCAGAACTTTCCTGAAACTAAATTTATTTTTCAGTGAAATGACTGCCTTGCCTGCTAGACAATCAAGTGAGATAATATATTATTATGCATTTAAAAATATAAAGTTCTATAAGGATTGTCAATATTCATTTTAAAATTATTCATGAAAGGCTTACTCTGTTAAATGAGTTACTTTTATGATTTTTTTCTTCTTCACCATAATTCCAAATTGTTAATCTTGGCTATTTGCTTCTGATGAAAGTAGGCAATAAAATCTTGAGAGAAAAAAAGACCCTATATTTTGAAAGGCTATGAACACATTTTTATTAACCAAAGAAATAAATTTATTATAGGAATTTATCAGCAAACCTCATGAAGCACAGAAAACCACCTTTAAATCAGTTTTTTCATTCCTCAGTCCTAAATCTAGATTGCATAGGAACACAAACAGGCAAAATAGGTTCCTCAGAGCTTGTTCTGTCCTAAGGGGGAAAACAAATTTGTTCTGATTTGTTTGTACTTTTCCTGGAAATCTGCCTATAGTAAATGTCTTAATAGTGTACCAAAGGACTCCAAGGGCCAGTTACAGTAGCAATGCAGCTACACTAAATTTTTCTTGTTTCTTTTTTGATGTGTGATTTATTTAAAATCTTAGTTTTATTAAATGATATATTTTCTTTTATGCTGAATCTACAAGTCTTTAACATAAAATAAAGAATAACATATATTCATTATGTACTGCACAGTCATGTTTGTATTACAGAGAGCAGACTCTCAAGACATTGTATCTCAAGATTGCATACACACCGTTATTATGTAGCATTTGAAATATATAGCTCAGTAGTTTTAAAGCTCCATGATGCTTTTGGAGAAGGGAATGGCACCCCACTCCAGTACTCTTGCCTGGAAAATCCTACGGACGGAGGAGCCTAGTAGGCTGCAGTCCATGGGGTCGCGAAGAGTCGGACACGACTGAGCAACTTCAGTTTCACTTTTCACTTTCATGCATTGGAGAAGGAAATGGCAACCCACTCCAGTGTTCTTGCCTGGAGAATCCCAGGGACAGCAGAGCCAGGTGGGCTGCCGTCTAGGGGTCGCATAGAGTCTTATTCTTTTCTTATTCTGAATTGGTTCTGATTATTTCTAATTCCCCTTTTTTGTTCATTTGGGTATCTATATTTCATGCCAGCTTTTCTCAATTATCTGTTAATTCTTGATTATCTAATATATTAAGAATGAAGCACTGAAAAGCTGTTTGGGGCCTCTCAATATATGTAACGCATTTCCCAGTGGCGGGTGGCACTGCAGTTTGAAAGATCTCTCATAAAATTGTTGGACAATGTCTGATTTTCAAAAGTGACAGAGTCTTTTGCCCTTGAGATGGTAAATTCCTCTGAGAATTCTACAGTCTCATGATTAAGGGGGGGAAACTTGCCAACATTCTGAGAGCAATATCAAGAAAGGACCTTTAGTCTCGTGGATTGGAAAATAGTTCTTCAGTAAATCATGTGTTTCAGTGTTGCTTCCAGTTGCCAGCAATACCTGTCATCCCTGGATTCAGTTTCTTGGGTTCAATATCTCAGTGAGCTGCCAGTCTTCTGCTGGGATGAGGATAGGTTATTTCTTTGCTGTGTGGATTCATAGAAAGGGATCTGTTAGGCTAAGTGCTCTCAATCCCATTGGCACTTTCAGAGCTATTTGGTGTGCATTATTCTTAACCCTTCTGGCTTGCTCTGGTAAGGCATCTTGTGACAGATTTTCTTCACTCTCAGCTTTGGCTTTAGATTTTTTTTTTTTTTTCCCCTGGTGGCTCAGCTGGTAAAGAATCTGCTGTAATGTGGGGACCTGTGTTCAATCCCTGGGTTGGGAAGACCCCCTGGAAAAGGGAATGTCTACCCATCCCAGTATTCTGGCCTGGAAAATTCCATGGAATGTATAGTCCATGGGGTTGCAAAGAAACGGACAAGACTGAGCAACTTTCACTTTCATACTTTTATTTTTCTAAGTCAGCTAACTCCTTTCCATTTGCTTCTCAGCTTCAATAATGCTGCTTCTGTTGTTATCCTTTTATTTTCACCTGGAGTATATACCCTTTGAAAACATTTTCATCATGAATTTAAGGGAGTTTAGAAGGCAATATGAGTAAACAAGTGTTTAATATGTCATGTTTAAACAAAAGTTCACAGCGTCCTTTTTTTATGGGATCTAAGCAAGATCATTCAGGAGGATTGTGGAAGGAAGAAATTTTCAAAAAATTTACCAGTTACATGGCAGAACTTTTGATAGTTATTTCCCATTTAAAGCATCAAATCAGTATTCAATCTACCTTAATTTAATCTCCAAATATTCGTATTCTGGAGAAAACTTTAGCCATATCACTGATAGGCAGTGAATCATTATTTCTTACTGTTTTCAGAAGCTTAAAAAGTAATCTGCTCTTTCTATTCACATCACCAGATTGTTCTAGGCAATCCAAAGCATGATACTAATTATCAAGTTATGTTTATGGACTCCAAGGGTCTTTTGTTTAACTACTTTGAAGTTGCATTTAAGGGATTTCCATCTCACTTGTGCTTTGACTATTTTCCCCTTTCCTAGATTATAAAACTAGTAATCTCCTGAACCAGAAAATAAAGACTGTCTTTATCTACTAATTTAAAAAGCTACGGTGAATCCCAAAGATAGAAGCAAATAAAAACTTGAAGAGATCATTTTTCTACTCCCATACTAAAGGAAAGGTACCAAAGTTGAAGAAAAGGTAGAAGGAAGAGAAAGAAAGAAGGGAGATTAAGTTAGAGAGAAAAGCGTGAGGCCAGCAATCAGAGAGCCCCTCGGGAGTCCTATTTGCTGCTGCCTGCTGAGAACTGCTGTGGAGAGAGCCAGAGAGCACCGACCTGCAGTGACACAGATCTGTGGGCCATGAACAGCCCCACTTGAGTGGCTTAGGGCACCCGGGAGACTCCTGAAACTGAGATTGAGACATGGACCAGCGCACTGTAATGGATCATTCTAGATAGATAGAGTCTCTATTTAGAATTAAATTATTCTTTTCTTCTTCTTTCTGAAGAGAAAGAGGAAAAAAGTAACTTGGTTATTTTCATACAGTAACAGATTTCAAAACCGTAGTTCATGGGTTTTTACATCAGAATCATCTGGTGTGATTGTTATAATATACACCCCTCAGCCCTGCCTCAGCAGAATCCTTAGAGGTAGGGCTAAGGGGTCTGTGTCTTAAATAAATGCCTTAGAATGGTGTTGTGCAGACTAGAAGACTCTGCTATGGTAATCTTTATTTTGAGTAATTTCCCTGAGGGAGAGTATTAATTCACTAATATGAATTAATGAAAAAATTTAAACGTTTATGTTGGTGTTTGGTAACCTTTGACCTACATATGTCTTAAAGACACTTATTAACTGGCCAAACTTTAATCCCCTATACATGATCTTTATTTTATAATTATTCCTAGGTATAAATCTACTATCTCTTCACCAACCCACCCTTCCATCTATCTATCCATCTCACATCAATTTGTTTATTCACGAATTTAATAGACACTTATTGACCAAAATTATTTATTAAGCATTTGGTAGATGTTGACTACAAAAATGATCTGAGTTTAAGAAATATATACCTGGGTATGGATTCTAAATATGTTATTCATAAGCAATGTAAATTTAGGCAAGTTAATTTACCTCTTCATATTAATACCCTCAACTTCATTAGAGAAATAATAATTTCTACTTTTCAGGGTAACTGTGAAAAGTAGCCATATAGTGAATATAAACTATGCAATGCAATGTGTAGTCAGTCAGTTCAGTCGCTCAGTTGTGTCTGACTCTTTGAGACCCCATGGACTGCAGCATGCCAGGTCTCCCTATCCATTACCAACTGCCGTAGCTTACTCAAACTCATGTCCATTGAGTTGGTGATGCCATCCAATCATCTCATCCTCTGTTATCCCCTTCTCCTCCTGCCCTCAATCTTTGCCAGCATCTGGGTCTTTTCAAATGAGTCAGTTCGTCGCATCAGGTGGCCAAAGTATTGGAAGTCCTTCCAATGAATACTCAGGACCGATTTCCTTTAGGATGGACTGGTTGGATCTCTTTGCAGTCCAAGGGACTCTCAAGAGTCTTCTCCAACACCACAGTTCAAAAGCATCAATTCTTCAAGCTCAGCTTTCTTTATAGTCCAATTCTCACATCCCTTCATGACTACTGGAAAAACTATAGCTTTGACTAAATAGCTTTGTTGGCAAAGTAGTGTCCCTGCTTTTTAATATGCTGTCCAGGTTGGTCATAACTTTTCTTTCAAGGAGCAAGCGTCTTTTAATTTCATGGTTGCAGTCAGCATCTGCAGTGATTTTGGAGCCACCCAAAATAAAGTCTGTCACTGTTTCCACTGTTTCCCCATCTATTTGCCATGAAGTGATGGGACCAGATGTCATGATCTTATTTTTCTGAATGTTGAGTTTTAAGTCAACTTTTTCACTCTCTTCCTTCACTTTCATCAAGAGGCTCTTTAGTTCTTCTTCACTTTCTGCCATAAGGGTGGTGTCATCTGTATATCTGAGGTTATTGATATTTCTCCTGGCAATCTTGATTCCAGCTTGTGCTTCATCCAGTCTAGCATTTTTCATGATGTACTCTGCATATAAGTTAAATAAGCAGGGTGACAATATACAGCCTTGTGGTACTCCTTTCCCTATTTGGAACAACAGACTATTGTTCCATGTCCAGTTCTAACCATTGCTTCTTGACCTGCATATTTCTCAGGAAGCAGGTCAGCTGGTCTGGTATCCCCACCTCTTGAAGAACTTTCCTAGTTTGTTGTGATCCACACAATCAAAGGCTTTGGCATAGTCAATAAAACAGAAGTAGATGTTTTTCTGGAACTCTCTTGATTTTTTGATGACCCAGTGGATGTCGGCAATTTGATCTCTGGTTCTTATGCCTTTTCTAAATCAAGCTGAACATCTCTAGAAGTTCACAGTTCGCAGACTATTGAAGCCTGGCTTGGAGAATTTTGAGCATTACTTTGTTAGTGTGTGAGATGAGTGCAATTGTGCGGTAGTTTGAGCATTCTTTGGCATTGCCTTTCTTTGGGATTGGAATGAAAGCTGACCTTTTCCAGTCCTGCGGCCACTGCTGAGTTTCCCAAATTTGCTGGCATATCCGGTGCAGCACTTTCACAGCATCACCTTTCTAGAGTAATGAAATAAAAACCAAAGTAAGCAAGGGGGGCCTGATTAAACTTAAAAGCTTTTTCAGAGCAAAGGAAATTATAGGCAAGGTGAAAAACCAACCCTCAAAATGGGAGAAAATAATAGCAAATGAAACAACTGATAAAGGATTAATTTCCAAAATATACAAGCAGCTCATACAACTCAATAACGGAAAAACAAACAACCCAATCAAAAACTGGGAAAAAGCCCTAAACAGACATTTCTTCAAAGAAGATATACAGATGGCTAACAAACACATGAAAAGATGCTCAACATCGCTCATTGTTAGAGAAATGCAAATCAAAACTACAACAAGATATTACCTCACACCTGTCACAATGGCCATCATCAAAAAGTCTACAAACAATAAATGCTAGAAAGGGTGTGGAAAAAAGGGAACACTATTTCAGTGTTGGTGGGAATGTAAATTGATACAGCTACTATGGAAGACGGTATGGAGATGCCTTAAAAAACTAGGAATAAAGCCACAATGCTGCTACTGCTGCTAAGTCTCTTCAGTCATGTCCGACTCTGTGCGACCCCATAGATGGCAGCCCACCAGGCTCCGCTGTCCTTGGGATACTCCAGGCAAGAATACTGGAGTGGGTTGACATTTCCTTCTCCAGTGCATGAAAGGGAAAAGTGAAAGTGAAGTCGCTCAGTCGTGTCCGACTCTTAGCGACCCCATGGACTATAGCCTACCAGGCTCCTCCGTCCATGGGATTTTCCAGGCAACAGTACTGGAGTGGGGTGCCATTGCCTTCTCTGAAAGCCACAATATGACCCAGCAATCCCATTCCTAGGCATATACCCTGAGAAAACCAAAATTGAAAAAGACACGTATCCCATTGTTCTGCTGCAGCTGCTGCTAAGTCGCTTCAGTCGTGTCCGACTCTGTGCGACCCCATAGACGGCAGCCCACCAGGCTCCACTGTCCCTGGGATTCTCCAGGCAAGAACACTGGAGTGGGTTGCCATTTTCTTCTCCAATGCATGAAAGTGAAAAGTGAAAGTGAAGTTGCTCAGTCGTGTCCGACTCTTCACGACCCCATGGACTGCAGCCTACCAGGCTTTCCTGTCCATGGGATTTTCCAGGCAAGAGTACTGGGGTGGGTTTCCATTGCCTTCTCCGATCCCGTCGTTCATTGCAGCACTATTTACAATAGATAGAACATGGAAGCAACCTAGAGGTCCATCGACAGATGAATGGATAAAGAAGCCATGGTACATATACACGATGGAATATTACTAAGCCATAAAAAGGAACACATTTGAGTCAGTTTTAATGAGGTGGATGAATCTAGAACCTATTATACAGAATGAAGTAAGTCCGAGAGAGAAAGATAAATATCATATTTTAACATGTATGTACGGAATCTAGAAAAATAGTATGGAAGAATATATTTACAGGGCAGCAATGGAGAAACAGATAATAGACTTACGGGCATGGGGAGAGGGAAAGAGAGGCTGAGATGTATGGAAAGAGTAACATGGAAACTTACATTACCATACGTAAAATAGATAGCCAATGGGAATTTGTTGTGTGGCTCAGGAAACTCAAACAGGGGCTCTGTATCAACCTAGAGGGTTGGGATGGGGAGGGAGATGGGAGGGAGGTTCAAAATGGAGAGGATATATGTATACCTATGGCTGATTCATGTTGAGGTTTGACAGAAAACAACAAAAGTCTGTAAAGCAATTATCCTTTAATAAAAAATTAATTAATTAAAAAATGTACATTGTGGGAGTGGGTGTCGTAAAAATATGTAAGGCTTTGACAAGATTACTGAGGGCGGCACTCTCCATCCCCCTTCTGAAGACTATGTCAGAAGCTTTCTCTTTTTCACTTTAATAATACTCTGCTACACAAAAGCTCTTGAGTGATCAAGCCTGGTCCCTGGTCCCAAAGCTAAAGCTTCTTCTTTGGAGATCACGAATCTGACATCATTCACCATAAGCTATCAATAGGACTAGCAAATGCCCTTTGAAACTCCATTTCACCCTTGCCTTTCTTTCTGTGGCAAAGAAAGCTATTTTTATTATTGAGTTGTTATGACAAATTCTCTTGTGTGTTGAGAAATGTTATGTTTAAGAAGACACAGAGTGTAAAGAAACATTAGGAACTACTGAGTGTAGGGACTTCCCTGGCAGTCCAGTGGTTAAGACTCTGGGCTTCCACAGCAGGGGGCATGGAATTGATCCCTGATTGGGGAACTGAGATCCCAAGTGCCACATGATGTGGCCAAAAAAAAGGAAGGCCAGGAATTACTGAGTATATACTTCCAGCAATAGCTACTTGTGACTCACACATACTTTATTAAAAAAAAAAGAACTTTAGAGAAAACTCACAAAGATGTCCCCTGATAGACATTTAAAAGGAAGTTCAGTAACCAAAGGCATTTCATTTAAGTGTTAATGTAAAAGTAAGCATTATTGAAACTGTACAAATGAATTGATCACTATCTTTGGAAAGAGAAAAAAAGTTTGTTGTTCCCAAAACAATTAATTTTTTTATTTTAAGATAATTTATGCTGTACATGGATAAATCTGCTCTTGTCTCTTTTGGGAGGTGGGCATCAACTATAATGAAAAAGAAAAGCCCTGATTTAAATGCATAGCTTCACTTCTGTCAGAATAATTTTATGCTTATTAAAAACTTTTTGATTACAAGTAAGTGCCAGACTTTACTTATTCTTCTTTATGCTTTATTTCTCTGGCTTCCCATCTGCTCTGGTTCCTCCATTTGGTGGTTTGATCAGCTTTTTTGACTTACAACCTCACTGTTCTGCCTCTTCTGCCTCTGACTTCAGATCAGAAGTTCAGACAGCAGCATGTATAAGTACACTCAGTCATGTCTGACTCCGTGGCCCCATGAACAGTAGCTTTCCAGGCTTATCTGTCCATGTAATTTTCCAGTCAAGAATACTGGAACAGGTTGCCATTTCCTACTCTAGGGGATATTCTCGAGCCAGGGATTGAACCTGCATCTCTTATATCTTCTGCACTGGCAAGCAGGTTCTTTACCACTAATGCCACCTGGGAAGCCCATGAATAAGTATAGGTTGAGCTCCTATCAAGCTAGACAGGGAAAAGGGAAGACATCCATAGGTCTGTCTAGAAAATGGAGGCATATCAGCCTTCCTGTGTGGATATCTTGACTCTAAGGGCTCCAACTAAGCTGACCAAGAGATTTAAACACACAAGATCAAGGTGCCTGGGGATATGCTCCATGGGTATAACTGAGTTTTCAAAGCCAACCTCAGAGTAAAAATGAGAAAAAGAGATAAGTTGTAAAAGAAATGAGCCAAGTACACGGAATTGGGGAAAAGAAGATTTGTGGAAAGGAACAGAGGCAGCTCAGTTTTTACTGGGTATGTAATCCTTGACCAGCTCCAAATGTTCCAGTTGAGATAGGAGTGCAAAAATAAGACTAAGTTTGGTTTTCTTTAAAGTAGTGATCACAAACCTAGATGCCCACAGAAGAGAGATACAGGAATGAGACAAATCCTGTGTAAGAGCATTATGGTCACATTGAGTAAATGGTGAATGCTGGCAAAATGAAGAATACTCACATTATCTATTAGTAAAGACTGTGACTCAGGTGCAAGCAATCATTGTCATTTGGAAATAAGGCCCAGTGTAGCTATTTACAGATTTATGAAGAAGACGTATCTATAACAGGTGAAATCTCCTGTTAAAAACGTTGGCAGAAATTAAGAAAGGAAAAACAATACTCTATGTTGAGCAGAAAAACAAAGTCTACACTTGGTTGCAGACTTTTGAGAAAATCTATTTATATAGTACGCAAGTCTGAGTTAACAAATCAGTCTAATCTTGACCATTTTGGAAAATCTCTGTGGGCATTGGCCTAATGAAGGCTCCATAATATTGAAACTTATTAAACTCTGTTGTTAGAGTAGAATGAATTTCCCCCACTCCAGTAGTTCCCAGGTGGATACAATTTTCTTAAATGCACTCCTAGCCTCTATCTATGCTGTGCTTAGTTGTTCAGTCATGTCTGACTCTTTGTGACCCCATGGACTGTAGCCTGTCAGGCTCCTCTGTCCATGGGAATTCTCCAGGCAAGAATGCTGGAGTGAGTTGCCATGCCCTCCTCCAGGGGGTCTTCCCAACCCAGGGATCAAACCCAGGTTTCCCACATTGCATGTGGCATTGCAGGCAGGTTCTTTACCATATGAGCCACCAAGGAAGCCCATGAATATTGGAATGGGTAGCCTGTCCCTTCTCCAGGGGATCTTCCTGACCCAGGAATCAAACCGGAGTTGCTTGCATTGCAAGTCAATCCTTTACCAGCTGAGCTAATAGGGAAGCCAACCTCTATTTGTACTATCAGTCATATCGCCCCAGTGTTGTGAAGTGAGACTTGGTTAGTAGTAAGTGGAGCAAGAACTTGATATGCATGACTCTTCCCTTCTTTTCTTCCTCCTGAGTATAAACTGCTTGTAGGGAAAGTGAGTTGACATTGTTTCTCTAGGAACTTCTCCATCACTGAGAAAATTGCTGCACCAGGACCTGCATGGCTTGGCCCAAATGGTTAAATATCTTGACCGATTTGGGGATACTGTTAAAGCAAGTCTTCTTGTCCAATACAGATAAATGTTCCATCACCTGAACATTCTTCAACTTACATTTTTGCTTCCATATGCTACTCCTTTATTTTGTTTCTCAGATGAAGTCATAAAGGGGAAGAAAGATGCTACTTATCAGCTGCCTTTTGAAAGAACTCAGTGAATGTGTGCCAATTTTGTTTTACCTGAAAATAGTGCTCTATTTGATTATCTATTAACAAATTATATAACAGTACTTTGAAAATATTGATCTTGTCCAGTGTTCTTTATATATATGTATATATATATATATATATGTTAGTATATATAAGGTTACCTGGAAATTATTGTCAAGTCTGTGATAAAAAGTAAGACCGCTAGTTTTCTGTCTGGTGTGTAAAGAATTTGGAAGTCATCATTCCTGCTTTTACAAAAGAAAAAAAAATGAACAATTTGTAAAATAACAACTCTTAGATCCATCAGAGAATTGAGGTCACAGAGTAAACTGCCACCCTAGAAAATGCAGAGACAGATGCATACTGAGAAACACAGCCGACTAGGAGCAGAAGCCCAGGAGCAGAAGTTCACCTCTGAGGACAGTGTTAGTAGAAATATTTAAGTTGTGATTGATGAATTGCTAGAGGCTCAGAATGGACAAACTTGAGTTAGATATTGCGGGGGCCTAATCTTAGGCCCTACAATTTCATGAGTTTTACCTCCAGGCATCCAAGCAGGTTCTCAGGTTGAAGGTTGGAGAAAAATCCCCTCATGTTTCCAGCACAGGGAGGAAAAAATGGCCATTTTGAAATGTACTCAGAGCATTCTGTTCTTATTAACAAAAGCCTGCTTTCAAAGGAAACTATTTTGCCAGATTGTAATAATGGCACCCCACTCCAGTACTCTTGCCTGGAAAATCCCATGGATGGAGGAGCCTGGTAGGCTGCAGTCCATGGGGTCGCTAAGAGTAGGACATGATTGAGCGACTTCACTTTCTCTTTTCACTTTCATGCATTGGAGAAGGAAATGGCAACCCACTCCAGTGTTCTTGCCTGGAGAATCCCAGGGACAGCGGAGCCTGGTGGGCTGCCATCTATGGGGTCGCACAGAGTCGGACACGACTGAAGTGACTTAGCAGCAGCTGCAGCAATTCACTTAAAGTTTTATCAGAGCAAAGATTATCCTGTCGAGAAAAGATAGTCTTTTCAACAAATAATGCAAGAACAAATGAATATTCAATTAAAAAAAAGAATCTAGATACTTTCCACAAGAATTAATCCACAATGGATCATAGACCTAAATGTAAAATCCAAGATTATAAAACTTCTAGAACATAACTCAGGAGAAAATCCTGAGTTTGGTGAAGAGTTTAATGCAACACCAAAAACACTTTGAACTAGAATACTGGCAGAGAGAGCTCTATTAAAATTAAAAACTTGTGTACAGAAGATAGTGTTAAGAGAATGAAAGGACAAGACTTGGGCAGGGAGAAAATATTTGCAAAACATATATCTGATAAAGGACTTGAACCTAAAATATGCAAAGAACACTTAAAACTCAACAATAGCAAAACAGACAACCTGATTCTAAAAATGAGAAAGAGATCTAAACAGCCCCTGTACCACAGAAAATATCTAGATGTAAATAAGCATAAGAAGAAATGCTCAACTTCACATGGCATTTGGGAATTGCAAATTTCCTAATTTCCACTCTTCATTTAACTAAACTAGAATCACTCTCTTACCATACCCATGAAACAAATAGGAATTTATTTTCCTATTTTTGGAGTAAAGAAGCATGCAACCATAGCATTTCTTAATTAATTGGGCTACGCCCTCTCTTCATGACTTGGTTATTGAAGAATAATCCAAAAGGCAGCACTGCAGTGTGATTATTTTCCAGAGGCCAGAGATCTAACTTGTGGTTAACCTTACTAATGTTATTTCATTCTGCACATTTAGCATATATGAATAAACAAAGTAGTGTCAGCCCTGAGATTCAATCAACAGATATACCATAACCATATATATGTCCTCTAAAGACTAAATGAAGTAAATAATGTAATCACCACATAAGAAATGAGTATATGAAAACACTCAAAAATATTTACCAGTGCTTATTTAAATTCTGAATTTACATTTTGTGATAATATTAAATTCAGAAAGATAGAATCTGAATTTCTAACTCTTAGAATAATTCAGGCATTTCCATTCTTTACCACCTGATTAACAGGACAGTGTCTTTTTAGAGATATCTGCTATTGAAGGAGTTGCTATGCAAAGAAATGTATATTTTTTCAATTTGGGGAAATTAATAGATTTTAGTATCTACTTTTTATTATATCCTCTTTTTTCATGAATCCAGTCATGAATATGTAAGGATGTTGGTATTTTATTTGCAGGTAAAATAAATTATAAAATAATATTCTATTCAGAGAATTTTCTATCAATAATATCATCTTTAAATCAATTTATAAATGTAATACCTCATACAATAAGAGTTCTTGGCATCCTTTGTTTATATGTGAAAAACCTCCTTTTTCAAACTCCTGTGAACATACTTGTGTATGTGTATGCACACTCAGTTGCTCAGTCATGTCCAACTTTTTGCAACCCCATGTACAGGAGCTTGCCAGGCGCCTCTGTTCATGGGACTTTCAGGCAAGAATACTGGAGTGGGTTTCCATTCCCTTCTCCAGGGTTTATGTGTATATATGCTTTCACAAATCCACGTTTGTATGTGTGCTCTGTTAAACAGGTCAAGGAGATCTGGAATACAGTGCACAATCAGTGTTAGTGTTAACATATGGAATTGCTTACTACAGCTGCACTGATATGACCAAATACTTACATGAAAAAAAAATGTATTGTTTTGGTGTGTTTCAATGTCAAAGAATAGCAAAAACTAAAACATTGACATTCAGATACTTGAAGTTTTTACTACTAAGATATTTTGGAGAGAATTTGATATGTCAATAATGTGCCTTAAAATTACTCATAATTTTTGTCTAATAATTCCACTTCAAGGAATTACTCAAAGGAAATAAGAAAAGATACTCAAAGAGATGTATCTGCTGAGAAATCCACTGTTGGGGAGTGATAAAAACAGACCAGGATCCTAAATAAATGGTCATATGCAATTTGATGAAATTACAAATGAATAAAAATACTCCTTGGAAAAAAAGTAAGTATGATATGAAAAACCGACTTTGTAATATCCTGTGGATAAAACAAAGCTCAAATCTTTAGAGTATGATCATAATTTCATCTTAAAACTTATGTATCTAAATGGTGGAAGGAAATATTATATGTTAGAATGTTAATAGAGATACTCTTCTATTGCAATAATAGAGATACATTATATTTTAGTTTTATAACAAATTTACTAAATGAAATAGAGGGTACAAATTATTTTTTTAATTAGCACATATGCTATAGTTTTCATTACAATACCAAAGAAGGAAAATGCCAAAGAATGTTAAAACTACCATACAATTGCACTCATTTCATGCTCACAAGGTAATGCCCAAAATCTTTCAAGCTAGCTTCAACATTACATGAACTGAGAACTTCCAGATATGCAAGCGGGATTTAGAAAAGGTAGAGGAACCAGATTTCATACTGCCAATGTCTGTTGGATCATAGAGAAAGCAAGGGAATTCCAGAAAACCATCTACTTCTGCTTGATTGCCTATGCTAAATCCTTTGACTGTGTGGATCACAACATACTGTGGAAAATTCTTAAAGAGATGAGATTATCTGACCACCTTACTTGCTTCCTGAGAAACCTGTGTGCAGATCAAGAAGCAACAGTTAGAACCAGACATGGAACAATGGACTGGTTCCAAATTGGGAAAGGAGTATGTCAAGGCTGTATATTGTCACCCTGCTTATTTAACTTCTATGCAGAGTATATCACGTGAAATGCTGGGCTGGATGAATCACAAGCTGGAATCAAAATTGCAGGGAGAAATATTGACAACCTCAGATACATAGATGAAACCACCCTAATGACAGAAAGCAAAGAGGAACTAAACAGTCTCTTAATGAAGGTAAAAGAGGAGAGTGAAAAAGCTGACTTAAAACTCAACATTCAAAAAAACTAAGATCATGGTATCTGATCCCATCACTTCATGGCAAATAAATGGAGACAAAATTGAAACAGTGGCAGATTTTATTTTCTTGGTCTCCAAAATCACTGCAGATGGTGACAACCATGAAATTAAAAGATGCTCTCTCCTTGGAAGAAAAGCTATGACCAAGCTAGACAGCATATTAAAAAGTGGAGATATCACTTTGCTGACAAATATCTGTATAGTCAAAGCTATGGTTTTTCCAGTAGACATATATGGACTTGAGAGTTGAACCATGAAGAAGATTGAGCACTGAAGAATTGATGTTTTGAACTGTGGTGTTGGAAAAGACTCTTGAGAGTCCTTTGGAAAGCAAGGAGATCAAACTAGTCAATCCTAAAGGAAATCAACCCTGAATTTTCATTGGAAGAACTGATGCTGAAGCTGGAGCTCCAATACTTTGGCCTCCTGATGCAAAGAATCTACTCATTGGAAAAGACTCTAATGCTGGGAAAGAGTGAGGGCAACAGAAGAAAAGGGGGCGGCAGAGGAAGAGATGGTTGGATACCATCACTGACATGAATTTGAGGAAACTCTGGGAGATAGTAAAGAGCAGGGAAGACTGGCATGTTTCAGTCCATGGGGTGGCAAATAGTCGGACATGACTCAGCGACTGAACAGTAACAGCATACTTCATAGTACTTTATAAAAGCCACAAAATTAAAATAAGTTTCAAAATCCTTGGATATTTAGAATTAGTCAAAAACTATAGAACTTAATAATATCTAACCATGATAGCTTTTGATGAGAAGACATGGAAAATCAAGAAGGGCTGTTAAATTCATGCATAGCTTCAAAGACAGCTACTGGAGATCCCATTTCATAACTCACATATGTTCCCCCTTGTTAACTAGGATATTATTGAAAACTGATATCTGATACTTATAAAGAATCAAGGAAATACCATGAATGGTTAAATTTGAAAGGTTTATGAACCATGCATTTTTGACATAAAAAAAAATAGAGTCTATTGCATGTTTCTTAAAATCACTTAATTAGTGTAGAGTTACTCAGAATGACTTATTAAATTTAGTAAATAATAGTTGAGCATACTATGGTTAGCTCTGTGAAGAGGTGACCATGCAAATGGCTCTTGCTTTTGAGAGGTTTTCACTTTAGTGAGGGAATAATTTTTTGCATTTTTCTTTGGCTATAAGGGCAAAATCACACTATTTACCTACCATTGATATATCAAATACATATATACATATATATAATATTTATATGCTTGTTTAGAGGTATACTTTGTGTTAAATGAAGGTAATTCTTGGAAGAAGAAAATAGAATTATTGTTGCATTAGTAAACTAGATATTTGGAATTGGTATAAAAACAATATTGTGGAAATTTGGGAGGAATAAATAGGAATTGGAAGGCATAGTTCATGACTTTTTGCTGTTTACCATCTTTATGAAGAGAGAAAATATGTATAGGAAGTGCAATAAACACAATGAAAAATAATGTACACCTCAAAAATACAAAGAGTAAGCATTTTATGTAACCATTAAAACAGGATTAGCAAGATTGTCATTTGAGTTCTATGGTAAGAAAATCAGGATGACATTTTTTTTTCTAAATTATAATGAAACAAGAACAAAAAATACTGTCTAGTTCAGTGATATGTTATACACTTATTAACAATATATTACCAAATAATTTTCTTGAATTTATGCACAAAAGCAGTTTAAAAAATAATTTTATGTAGAAACTAGTGGTTTGTCTTTGCAGTTTCTCTTACTTTGATATTCTAAAAAACGAATGTACTTTATTAATTTAAAAGGTGTGCATTTTTGTAGATGAGTTACCTATAAAATATCTTGTACTAACTGGTAACTGGGAAAACAGAAGGCTTCATAAGATTTCAAGCTTAAATCTACCTCAGCAACCCTATTAAAAACCAGTTATACTTGTCTCTCCTTTTCTCTTTCTTTCGGATGCTTTTATCCTGAGCTTCAACTCAGTTAGACTTCTCCATTTGCTTTCTCAGATGCCTTTTCTTTCTGAGAAATAGTTTCTGAGAAAACTTACAAATCTTTGGAAATTTCAAAACTAAAAGGTCTTTGTAATTCATTCATTAACTGAGTATATTAGGGGTACAAGTGCTTTTGCTTATTCTAAACATAATGACTGTGTTACTCTATCTTCTGTATCTGTGAAAAGGTATAAAGATCTAAATGTTTTCTTTAAATGTTTAATTGCTCTTAAATAACTCAGTTGCTTACTTTAACTTGAAAATTACACTCTTGAAAAACATGTGGTCACTTTCAAATAAGTAGTTCAGCCTCAGACAGTTAGATAAATCACAGTAAATAGACTAATTACTCGTGTCTCCTCTTCATTTTATTTATTTATTTATTTATTTATTTATTTCTAGTGTTGTGGCTATTTCATCTCTCATGATTCAAGAAGAGCCTACAAGGAGGTCAGCAAAAGATCTTTAGCCCAACAGAAAGGGGGCCAGAATCAGAAGCCACTCTCACCACACCTCTCCTCTTCATTTTAATGTGGATGTGTATATAATAAATCCCCATCTTGTTACAAAAATAACATAGGCAAAGAAATCATGTTAGACCACCTGTAACTCCGATAAAATGTTGTTGAGATGTTAAAATAGGGAACAACTGATAGAATTATAGACACTACAGTTTGGAAGTGACTTCATAGGGCATTTAATTTAACCGGCTTCCTTATTGATTGATGTCTTCCAAAAGGTTCAGGAGTTGTGGCTTTGCAGTTTCTGCTTGAATACATCTAGAGAAAGGAAACTCACTCCTGATGCAGTTAGGCTTTGCAATTTCCCGGGAGAATAGTTATAAAGCTTTTGATATTCCTGAGATCTATTTTATAACCCAAAACCAGAAGTCTAGTATTTTTTTGTAAATGTAACTTTCCTCTTCGTAGTTTCAAAACTGAAATCAAAATGTGCATCAGAGGGCCTCATTGCAACAGAGTAAAATTCAGTCCCAAAGGTAGATCGTATTTGACATTTCTGCTTTAGTGAGACTGATGTTTTCTTCTTCTTTTTTCTTTTTCTTTCTTTCTTTCTTTCCTTCTTCTTCTTCTTTTTTTTTTTTTTTTTAAGCAATATGGGCTTCCTTGATAGCTCAGTTGGTAAAGAATCCACCTGCAATGCAGAAAACCCTGGTTCAATTCCTGGGTTGGGACGATCCGCTGGAGAAGGGATAGCCTACCCACTCCAGTATTCTTGGGCTTCCTTTGTGGCTCAGCTGGTAAAGAATCTGCCTGCAATGTGGGAGACCTGGGTTTGATCCCTGGGTTGCGAAGATCCCCTGGAGAAGGGAAAGGCTACCCACTCCAGTATTCTGGCCTAGAGAATTCCATGCACAGTCCATGGGGTTGCAGAGTCAGACACGACTGAGTGACTTTCACTCAATACTGTTTGTAAATTTGAAATTCTGCCTTTACAGGGTATTCAGAAAATAAACCAAAACTTTCATTTAAAAATACATTGGTAACTTTGCTAGTTAAGTGTTCTATACAAAAACCATTGGTACCAAAGACATAAAGCTTTTAAAAAGCATAATTGTATTAGGAGTACATATCCAATTGCCTATTTTGCTCTATTTTATGTGCTAAAATCCAAGCATCTTAAATATGGTTCTCATTACATTATTTTAAATATGAAAAGTGAAAAGTTAATTTTTTAATGCAAAAAATTACAGTGGTTATTGAATCTTACCTTTCCATTGTATGAAGTACGCTTTTGTTTCTAAGAAAATTTTAGAAACATTAAAAAAAATTTAAGAAATCAAAACTTTAAATAAATACAGTCTCTGAAGTGACTTTTGCCTTCATGCTCTCCTCTATGGTTTTTAAGCTTCTGATACAAAGGAGCCCCAATTGACTTTTCTTGGCTCTGATGCCTCTTTTGATCCATTGTGCTGTTAGTATAGTCTCTAATGCACTATGACTTTTATTTTTTAAAAAAGCAAAAAACAAAAAATGACTTTCTAAGCTTGGGCTCCACAATTTCCTATAGCTAACTTGAAAATTCGTCAAAATCATTTATGTGAATTGAAATCCAAATCCTGAAAAAAATGTATGAAATAGTATATCTGAAGAAAGCCTATTTAGAATATATAAAGTACTCATACAAATTAATAATTTAAAGGCAAATAACTAATTGTCCTAAGTGTGCAAAATAATTCTACAGAAACTTCATAAAAGAAGATGTAAGAGTGCCCACTAAACTCCTAAAACTATGCTCAACATCTTCAGTCAAGAAGGAAATGCATATTAAGACCACAAAAATACATTGTTATAGAAATAACTGTACCACTGCACCCTTAAACCTGCAATATATGAGATTTCCACCTACTATACATCCTTGCCAATATTTTGTATTGTCAGTCTTGCCCCCAATTCTAGTCAGTCTGAACTAGTAGGTGGTTACTAAATAATATTATCATACATTTTTTTTCACATGGCAGTTTCTTATGAAGATAAACTTTTGCCTAACCCATGATTAAGCAATTCTACCCTAGGGTATTTTTCAGGACATATGAAACAAACATATGTCCACAACAAGAATTGTGCAAGATGTCACGGCAGCCTTATTCATAATACCTGAAAATGTAAACAATAACATTAATGAATGGAAGAATCATTAAATAAATTGTACCAAAACTATTAAGTGGAATACTATACAGCAATTAAAGGAAAAAGACTACAAATGCACATAATAATGTGGATGAATTTCAAGATTATTATAAATAAAAGAAGACAGTTTCTAATGTTGCAGGCTATTAATTTAAAAAGGACATTTCTAGATAATTTCCCTGGTGGTCCAGTATTTAGGACATCATCCTTCCTCAACAGGGGGCATGAATTTGATTCCTAGTCAGGGAACTAAGATCCTGCTAGCCACATGGCATAGCTAAAAGATTTTTTAAATGTTTAAAAAATAGAAAGGACAATTTTTATTATTTTCTGAAGTGTTCCAAATACGTTCTGTTCAATATGTCCAATAGCTTGAATGTTGACATACAGCTATTAAGAATTTGAAATGTGGTTAGTGTGATTAAGAAAATGAATTTTCAATTTGATTTAACTTTAATTAATTAGAATTGAAGACTAAGTAGCTACGTGTAGCTTGTGTTTGGTTACTACATAATACAACATGATTCTTTATCTTTATTTAGGTAGTGGTTAAATGGGTGCCTACAATTGTCAAAACTAATAAATATTAGTCCTAATGCTTTATTAAACTTACATTATATCTTACAAAAATGCAAGGAAGTTGCAAACTTTATTTGTAAATATTTTCATTTAAACAACCAACAAAAACCAAAATTTAAAACACATAATGACACATTTTTCAGGGAATAATTAAGAAGTTGAGAGAAACAAAATGTCATTTATCTTCAAAATTTAAATGCACTCCAACAAATTAAAATACTTAAGGAAAGCCTTCAGACCAAACTCAGTCTCTGTCCTAGTCTTTCTTAATTTTTTTTTTTAATTTATAAGTTGAACACATAAAACGCCATCTATTTCTTTCAATGAGTGATGTATGTGATTAACTACATTGCTTTAATTTAACAACAGATAGCTTGTGCTGGTTACCCACACCTTTAATCAGATTAGTTCTATGAACTCTAGCTCTCTTACTGCAATTAATTGCACTCGTTCCATGGACTCCTACGAGAATCCTAATGTGAATAGTGTCAAGAGGTAAAAAGTTTTGTGAGTTTGTCTTACTTACATGCTAACAAGTTAGCCTGCCAGTTTCCTGGGGCTGGCAGAAGACGTAAAGCTCACAGGTCAGAGACAAAGGTCTTTATCACTTACAGCAAAGTAAGAAACATGAACTTCATTGTTGACTTGAAACAAATAGACTGTTAGACATTTCCTCAGAAAAGATTAGGCTTATTGAGATCAGTGCATGCTGTCACTTCAGTTGTGTCTGACTCTTTGCGACCCCATGGACTGTAGCCCTCCAGGCTCCTCTGTCCATGGGATTCTCCAGGAAAGAATACTGGAGTGGGTTGCCATGCCCTCCTCCAGGAGATCTTCCCAACCCAGGGATCCAACACGCATCTCTTGTCTCCTGCATTGGCAGGCAGGTTATTTACCACTAGTGCCACCTGGGAAGATCTTTGAGATCAGTCAGTCAGTCAGTTCAGTTGCTCAGTTGTGTCCGACTCTTTGAGACCCCATGGACTGCAGCACGCCAGGCCTCCCTGTCCATCATCAACTCCCAGAGCATACTCAAACTCATGTCCATTGAGTCGGGGATGCCATCCAACCATCTCATCCTCTGTCATCCTGTCCCCTTCTCCTCCTGCCTTCAACCTTTGCTAGCATCAGGGTCCTTTCAAATGAGTCAGTTCTTTGCATCAGGTGGCCAAAGTATTGGAGTTTCAGCTTCAACATCAGTCCTTCCAATGATTATTCAGGACTGATTTCCTTTAGGATGGGCTGGTTGGATCTTCTTGCAGTCCAAGGGACTCTCAAGAGTCTTCAGATCAGTAGAGAATTGTACCTAAGTGTCTACAACCATGGCAAGCCTCATGCAAGTCCCCATAAGGAAAGGGAAAGAGAACCCTTTAATAGAGAGTGAAAAGAAGCTGGGAGGCTATATTAAAGAGTCCAAGGCTTTTCATTGACTGAATCCTTACCAGGAAAGATGGGTATTTTTTCTTTTTGTTGGGCTCTGTAATCATTAAAGCACATGAGCGCTCCCTATTCTGGTCTCCCATCTCTATTAAGTTTTGGTTTCTGTTTATTTATGTTCTATATTTCCTCTTTGTGATCAAAATCTTTCTCCAAAATTATCACCCATCAACAGGTTTTCTAGTTTCAGACGCCTTTTGTTTCTTAATATCAGGAATAATCCTTCCTGATTGTAGTGTCTCATGTTTGAAGGTAAGTGCAAGGATTGGACACCTATTAAGGTTACATTTGAGTAACAAAGAGAGGGAGGAAGGAAAAGCCTCAGGCACTTCTTATGTCAATATGTTATCAAGATGCTAGTCACTGGAGATCATCTGAAGTATTATGCCTTCATCAAAAGTCTGACAACAGGTCCAGCAGATCTGTTCTGGATATCGTGGGAAAACTGTCTTATCAGAAGTTATTCATTTCTGGCAAGTCTTTGCTTTTATGACACCAGATAATGTTCAGGTTCACTCAGTGTTTAATAACTTCTTTAGAAGTGTCATGGGAATGCAAGAATCTATTCCTTGGAGTTTGGCAGCACAATGATTAGTTAGCAGTACCTGATAGGGATCCTTCCAGCAATATTGAAGAGAGTTCTTCTAGAGGTTTCTTGTCAAATATAAAAGATCTCCAGTTGGGAAGATATGACATTTAATGTCTTACTTGTCCAAAGGCTCACAGTGAAAAGATTGTTCCACCAAAAATGGTTACTTTTAGGAGAAACAACATTGCAAAAGCATTGGACACCTGTGACTACATCAAAGATTGAGAGTTTATAAATTACAAAAGGGGGTCTGAGATTTAGAAATACCTATGCTTTTGGCTAAAGCATTTGGTGTGCCGCAACAAGTTTGCCAGTTGAGTCTTCATGCAGTTAGTGTATTTAATTGAATCAGAGGGTTGAAAGTGGTAAGCACAGTGAAAGCGTGAAAACCAGCCAAACAGTACAGATCTGTTGAAATGCCTGGCCAGTAAAATGGTTTTCTTTACCACAATGAAATTTGAGTAAAGTTTTCCAGATAATTTTTTTCTGAAAGGATTTTTGTCACAAGAGGCAATAAGCTTATTTGTAAGGAAAGGCTTCTGTCCACTGTGAAAATATGCAGAATGTCCATTGGATGGAGGGAATGATCCAAATTTCGTTCATCAAACCTCAAAATGTCCATTAGACAGTTTAAAATGTCCAGGAGCAGTACAAATAGTCTTCCCTGGATTGTACTTAGGACAAGGGGGCAAGGGAAATAGGCACTATTTTTCAGCTTTGTTAATATTTTCTGGTCAATATTGATTTATAAAGACTATTGTTTTATTAGTAAACTAATGGTTAAATGCATATACAGTTGTGAATAGAATTTTAGATTCCTCACTAGTATTTTTTGGTTTTTTATTAGGTCCAAGTCAGAATTTTCTTTTTATCAAACCAACAGTTGTTGAACTTCTGTTCTTTTTTCTCCCCTAAGTCTAGTTGTTGGGTCTCTCCAGCTAGTGTATCTAAATTATCATTTGAGGAACTCTCCCTTTGGACCATGACAGAGGTTTGACTGCTTTTGATCCTTTTAAGGGCAACAGTAGTTGCAGAAGTATCAGCAAGGTGATCTCCTTTAACTTTCAGACACTCAAGTTTAGAATATGTGGAAAATTTAATGATAGCTAAAACAACAGGTAAAAGTATTGCATTCAATAATTCCTGAGCATAGGGACATATTTAATCTTATTTCCAGTGGAAGTAAGCAAACAGCATTGCTTCCACAACATTCCAAAATCACAAGCTATTTGAAAAGCATACAATTGTTATAGATATTGGCAGTTTTGTCCTGACTAAAGTACAAGACTTTATTGCTGTTGTACAGTCGGTAAGTTATGACCAATTCTTTGTGATCCCATGAACTGAAGCACACCAGGCTTCCATGTCCTTCACTATCTCCTGGAGCTTGTTCAGACTCATGTCCATTGAGTTGGTGATGCCATCTAACCATATCATCCTCTATCACCCCATTCTCCTCTTGCCCTCAATCTTTCCCAGCATAAGAGTCTTTTCCAATGGGTTGGCTCTTTGCATCAGGTGGTTCAGGAATTGGAGCTTCAGATTCAACATCAGTCCTTCCAATGTAGATTCAGCATTGATTTCCTTTAGGATTGACTGGTTCGATCTCCTTTCTGTCCAAGGGACTCTCAAGAGTCTTCACAGTTCAAAAGCATCAATTCTTCACTCAGACTTCTTTATGGTGGAACTCTCACATTTATACATGACTACTGGAAAAACTATAGCTTTGACTATACAGAACATTGTGAGCAAAGTGGTGCCTCTGCTTCTAAACACATGGTCTAGGTTTGCATTGCTATTCTTTCAAGGAGCAAGTATATTTTAAATTCATAGCTGCAGTCACGATCCACAGTAATTTTCGAGGCCAAAAAAATAAAGTCTGCCAGTGTTTAAAGTTTTTCCCCATCTATTTGCTATGAAGTGATGGGGCCATATGTCATGATCTTTGTTTTCTGAATGTTGAGCTTTAAGCCAACTTTTTCACTCTCCTCTTTCACTTTCATCAAGAGGCTCTTTAGTTTTTCTTCACTTTCTGCCATAAAGATGGTGTTATCTGCATATCTGAGGTTATTGATATTTCTCCCAGCAATCTTGATTCCAGCTTGTGCTTCATCCAGCTCATAATTTCTCATGATGTATTCTGTATATAAGTTAAATAAGCAGGGTGACAACATACAGCCTTGACATACTCCTTTCCCTATTTGGAACCAGTCTGTTGTTCCATGTCCAGTACAAATTGTTGCTTTCTGACCTGCAAACAGATTTCTCAAGAGGCAGGTCAGGTGGTCTGGTATCCCCATCTCTTTCAGAATTTTCCACAGTTCGTTGTGATGCACACAAAGGCTTTGATGTACTCAATAAAGCAGAAATAGATGGTTTTTTAGAACTCTCTTGCTTTTTCAAAGATCCAATGGATGTTGGCAATTTGATCTCTGGTTCCTCTGCCTTTTCTAAAACCAGCTTGAATATCTAGAAGTTCACAGGTCATACTGTTGAAGCCCGGCTTGGAGAATTTTGAGCATTACTTTACAGTGTGTGAGATGAGTGCAATTGTGCAGTAGTTTGAGCATTCTTTGGCATTGCCTTTCTTTGGGACTGGAATGAAAACTGACCTTTTCCAGTCCTGTGGCCAATGTTGAGTTTTCCAAATACGCTGGCATATTGAGTGAAGCACTTTCACAGCATCATCTTTTAGGATTTGAAATAGCTCAACTGGAATTCTATCACCTCCACTAGCTTTGTTCGTAGTGATGCTTCCTAAGGCTCACTTGCCCTCGCATTCCAGGATGTCTGACTCTAGGTGAGTGATCACACCATCGTGATTATCTGGGTCATGAAGATCTTATTTGTATAGTTCTTCTGTGTATTCTTGCCACCTCTTCATAATATCTTCTGCTTCTGTTAAGCCCATACCAATTCTGTCCTTTATTGTGCCCATCTTTGCCTGAAATGTTCTAGGGATCTGTAGTCTTTTTCTCCACACCCTCTCCAACATTTACTTTTGTAGACTTTTTGATAGCAGCCATTCTTACCGGTGTAAGATGGTTCCTTATTGTGGTTTTGATTTCCATTTCTCTGATAATGAGTGATGTTAAGTATCTTTTCATGTGTTTACTTCCATCTGTATGTCTTCTTTGGAGAAATATCTGCTCAGTTCTTTTACCCATTTTTTGATTGCATTGTTTATTTTTCTGGAATTGAGCTGCATGAGCTGCTTGTAGATTTTTGAGATTAAGTCTTTGCAGTTGCTTCATTTGCTATTATTTTCTCCCATTCTAAAAGCTGTCTTTACACCTTGATTATAGTTTCCTTCATTGTGGTGAGCCTTTTACGTTTAATTAGGTCCCATTTGTTTATTTTTGCTTTTATTTCCAGGTGTGTCATAGAGGAACTTCTTTTGATTTATGTCAGAGAAGGTTTTGTCTATGTTTTCCTCTAGGAGTTTTATAGTTTCTGGTATTACATTTAGATCTTTAATCCATTTTGAGTTTATTTTTGTGTATGATGTTAGAATGTGTTCTAGTTTCATTCTTTTACAGGTGGTTGCCCAGTTTTCCCAGCATCACTTGTTAATGAGATTGTTTTTTCTCCACTCTATAGTTT
Organism: Giraffa tippelskirchi; assembly: GCF_054371585.1. Taxonomy (NCBI): domain Eukaryota; kingdom Metazoa; phylum Chordata; class Mammalia; order Artiodactyla; family Giraffidae; genus Giraffa; species Giraffa tippelskirchi. The sequence continues at coordinate 70,535,061 of NC_137276.1, read as the reverse complement.
TCCCTCCTTTGTCAAAAATTAGGTGTCCATTGGTGTGTGGATTTATCTCTGGGCTTTCTGCTTTGTTCCATTGATTTACATTTCTGTCTTTGTGCCAGTACCATACTGTTTTGATCACTTGCTTTGTATTATGGTCTGAATTCAAGCAGGTTGATTTCTCCAGTTCCATTCTTCTCTCTCAAGATTGCTTTGGCTATTAGAGGTTTTTTGTGTTTCCATACAAATTGTGAAATTATTTGTTCTAGTTCTGTGAAAAATGCCATTGGTAGCTTGATAGGGATTGCATTGAATCAATATATTGCTTTGGGTAGTATGCTCAATTTCATTATATTGATTCTTCTGATCAATGAAAATGATATATTTCTCCATCTACTTGTATCATCTTTGATTCTTTATCACTGTTTTATACTTTTCTATACATAGGTCTTTTGTTTCTTTAGGTAGATTTATTTCCAAGTATGTTATTCTTTTCATTGCAGTGGTGAATGGGATTGTGTCCTTAATTTCTCTTTCTGTTTTCTCATTGTTAGTGTATAGGAATACAAGGGATTTCTGTGTGTTAATTTTATATCCTACAAATTTACTATATTCATTGATTAACTGTAGTAATTTTCTGGTGGTGTCTTTAGGGTTTTCTGTGTAGAGGATCATGTCATCTGCAAACAGAATGAGTTTATTTTTCTTTTCCAATCTGGACCACTTTTATTTCTTTTTCTTCTCTGACTGCTGTGGGTAAAACCTCCAAAACCATGTTGAACAGTAGTGGTGAGAGTGGGCACCCTTGTCTTGTTCTTGACTTTAGGGGAAATGCTTTCAATTTTTCACCATTGAGGATAATGTTTGCTGTGGGTTTATCTTACATGGCTTTCATTATGTTGAGGTATGTTCCTTCTATGGTTGCTTTCTGAGAGTTTTTATCATAAATGGGTATTGAATTTTGTCAAATGTTTCTCTGCGTCTATTGAGATAGTCATGGGTTTTCTTTTTCTCTTTCAATTTGTTAATGTGGTGTATCACATTGATTGATTTGGGAATATTGAATAATCCTTGCATCCCTGTGATAAAGCCCATTTGGTCATAATGTATGATCGTGTTAATATGTTTTTGGATTCTGTTTGCTAGATTTTGTTGAGGACTTTTGCATCTATTTTCATCAGTGATATTGGCCTGCAGTTTTCTTTTTCTGTTGCATTTTTGTCTGGTTTTTATATTAGGGTGATGGTCGCCTCATAGCATGAGTTTGAGAGTTTACTTTCCCCTGCAATTTTCTGGAAGAGTTTGAGTAGGATAGGTGCTAGCTCTTTCTGAATTGTTGGTAGAATTCACCTGTGAAGCCATCTGGTCCTGGGCTTTTGTTTGTTGGAAGAGTTTTGATTACAGTTTCGATTTCTGTGCTTGTGATGGGCCTGTTAAGATTTTCTATTTCTTCCTGGCTCAATTTTGGAAGACTATGCTTTTCGAAGAATTCGTCCATTTCTCCTAAGTTGTCCATTTTATTGGCATATAGTTGTTGATAGTAGACTCTTATGATCCTTTTTATTTATATGTTGTCTGTTGTGATTTCTCCATTTGCATTTCTAATTTGTCGCTTTGATTCTGCTCCCTTTTTTTCTTGATGAGTCTGGATAAAGGTTTGTCTATTTTATTTATCTTCTCAAAGAACCAGCTTTTAGTTTTGATGATTTTTGTTTTAGTCTCCTTTATTTCTTCTTCAAGTATTTGTGATATAACTTTTATGATTTCTTTCCTTATAACCTTAGGGTTCTTCTTTTTCTAGTTGCTTCAGTTGTAAAGTTAGGTTATTTATTTTCTTTTTCTCTTGTTTCTTGTAGTAAGTTTCTATTGATATGAACCTTCCCCTTAGCACTGCTTTTACTGAGTCCCATAGGATTTGGGTTGTCATGTTTTCATTTTAATTTGTTTCTATGTATGTTTTTATTTCTTCCATGATTTGTTGGTTATACAGGAGCATGTTGTTTAGCCTCCATATATTTGTGTTTTTAACAGTTTTTTTTTCCTGTAGTTGACATCTAATCTTACAGCATTGTGATCAGAAAAGATGCTTGAAATGATTTCAATTTTTTTTTTAATTTACAAAGGCTAGGTTTATGGCCCAGGATGTGATCTATCCTGGAGAATGCTCTATGTGCACTGGAGAAAAAGGTGAAATTCATTGTTTTGGGGTAAAATGTCCTATAGATATCAATCAGGTCTAACTGGCCCATTGTATCATTTAAAGTTTGTGTTTCCTTGCTAATTTTCTGTTTGGTTGATCTATCCATAGGTGTGAGTGGGGTATTAAAGTCTCCCATTGCTATTGTGTTACTGTTAATTTCCTCTTTCATTCTTGTTAGCATTTGCCTTACGTATTGAGGTGCTCCTATGTTGGATGCATATATAACTGTTATAACTTCTTCTTGAATTGATCCTTTGATCATTATGTAGTGTCCTTCTTTGTCTCTTTTCACAGCTTTTATTTCAAAGTTTATTTTATCTGATATGAGCATTGCTAATTCTGCTTTCTTTTGATCTCCATTGGCATGGAATGCCTTTTTCCAGCCCTTCACTTTCAGTCGGTATGTGTCCCTTGGTTTGAGGTGGGTCTCTCATGGACAGCATATATAGGGGTCTTGTTTTTGTATCCATTCAGCCAGCCTTTCTGCTTTGATTGGGCATTCAACCCATTTACATTTAAGGTAATTATTGATAAGTATGATCCCATTGCCATTTTCTTTGTTGTTTTGGATTTGAGTTTATAAACGTTTTCTGTGTTTCCTGTCTAGAGATGATCCTTTAGCATTTGTTGAAGAGCTGGTTTGGTGGTGCTGAATTCTCTCAGCTTTTGCCTTTCTGTAAAGCTTTTCATTTCTCCTTCACATTTGAATTTGATCCTTTCTGGTTATAGTAATCTGGGTTGAAGATTTTTCTCTTATATCACTTTAAGTATGTCCTGCCATTCCCTTCTGGTCTGAAGAGTTTCTATTGAAAGATCAGCTGTTATCCTTATGTGGATCCCCTGTGTGTTATTTCCCTTGCTGCTTTTAATATTTACCCTTTTTGTTTGATCTTTATTAGCTTGATTAATATGTTTATTGGGGTGTTTCACATTGGGTTTATCCTGTTTGAAACTCTTTGGGTTTCTTGGACTTGGGTGGCTGTTTCTTTCTCCATTTTAGGGAAGTTTTCAACTATTATCTCCTCAAGTATTTTCTCATGTCCTTTCTTTTTGTCTTCTTTTTCTGGGACTCCTATGATTCAGATGTTGGGGTGTTTAACATTGTCCCAGAGTTCTCTGAAGTTGTTCTAGTTTCTTTTAATTCTTTTTTTTTTCTTTTTTTCCTCTCTGCTTCATTTATTTCCACTATTCTATCTTCCACTTCATTTATCCTATCTTCTACCTCAGTTATTCTACTGTGGCTCCCTCCAGAGTGCTTTTGATTTCAGTTATTGCATTATTCATTATTGATTGACTCTTCTTTATTTCTTCTAGGTCCTTGGTAAACACTTCTTGTGTCTTCTCAATCCTTGTCTCTAGTTTATTTATCTGTAACTCTATTTTGCTCTCAAGTTTTTGTATCATCTTTACTATCATTATTCTGAATTATTTTTCAGGTAGACTCCCTATCTCCTTCTCTTTTGTTTGGTTTAGTGGGGATTTATCATGTTCCTTTACTTGCTGAATATTCTCTTCCATTTCATTTCATTTAGATTACTGTGTTTGGGGTGCCCTTTCCGTAGGCTGGAAGTTCGTGGTTCCTCTTTTTGTGGCGCCTTCTCCCTTTGGGTGGGGTTGGGCTAGTGGCTTGTCAAAGTTTCCTGGTTAGGGGAGCTTGCATCTGTGTTCTGGTGGATGGAGCATGATCTCTTCTCTCTGAAGTGCAATGAAGTATCTAGTAGTGAGTTTTAGGGTGTCTATGGGTTTGGCATGGGTTTGGACAGACGGTCTTTTAAGCTCAGAGCTGTGTTCCTGCTTTGATGGAGAATTAGTGTTGTATGTAATGCTCTGAAACTTGTTGATTCTTGGATGGAGCTTGATTTTAGTGTAGGTATGGAGGTTTTTGGGTGAGCTCTTGTCTATAAATGTTCCCTGGAATCAGGAGTTCTCTGATGTTCTCAAGTTTTAGAGTTAAGCCTCCTGCCTCTGGCTTTTAGTCTTATTCTTACAGTAGCCTCAAGACTTCTCCATCCATACAGCACAGATGATAAAACAACTAGGTTAATAGTGAAACAATTCTCCACAGTGAGGGACACCCAGCGAGGTTCACAGAGTTACATGGAGAAGAGAAGAGGGCGGAGGGAGATAGAAGTGTCCAAGAGGAGAAGAGGAGGGGTCAAATGGTGAGAGAGCAATCCAGCCAGTAATCAATTCCCTAAGTGTTTTCCACAGTCTGGAACACCCAGAGAGATTCACAGAGTTACATAGAGAAGAGAAGGGGGAGGAAGGAGATAGAGGTGACCTGGGGGAGAAAAGGGAGAGTCAAAAGGGGAGAGAGCAATCAAGCAAGTAATCACACCCCTAAGTGAAAAAAGATACTGAGATTAAATTTATGAAGTTACAAATTGATAACAAATACCAAAAAGCAAATATTAAAAATCTAGAGCAGAGGATAGACTCTCAAAAATATAATATTAAAAATACAAAACCAAACCAATCACAAAAATTATAATATATATGTATATATACATACATATATATATATATGAAATTTGCTTTAAAAATAGGGGGTTTTTTTGTAAGGTAATAGGTTAATGAAAATTAAAGGAGTAATAAACAACTTAAATTTAAAACAAAATTATGAAGTGATAATAGTAAAAATATATCTAGCAATTTCTTTGGAGCTGTTGTGGGCAGTGTGGGGTCAGTTCAGTTTCAGATAGTTCCTTGCTCCAGGTTGTACTTGTTTTCCAGGTCTATAGGCCCCTCCAATGCTTAGTCAAAGTTAACTACAGGGGTCTATTCTGTTGCACCTATCACCGCACCTTCCCCTCTTCTTTGTTTATTTTGGCTTTCTCTGTTTGCAAGTCTCTTCAGTGTCTAATTTCCATCCTGACACAAGGGGGCGAAGGTGGTCACTTATTGAGGCTCACTTGTTCAGTTGTGTTGTGGGCAAGGAGGCACACTGCAAAGAAATATCACTGGTGTCTGTGGGGAGTGCTCGTAGTGTGTGGACTACACTGGGTTTGCCCCAGCTCACAGCAGCATGTGCTTTCCGGGTCTACACTGCCTAGGCTCCAGGATGCTCTACAGGGGCATGGTCCAAAGTGGGCTCTGCATTTCATGCACTTCCCAGGTCTAAGCTGCTCAGGTTCAGGTTCTTGGGTACTCTGCAAGAGCACAGACTCGGTTGGGTGCACGTTTTTTGCCCTCCCCAGGTCCGAGCAGCTCTGGCAACCAGGTGCTTGGTGAGTCCACTGTCCCAGGTGGGCTGTGCATCTTAATCACCAACCCAGTCTGGGCCGCTAGGTTTCCCAGGTGCACCACAAGGACATCATATCAGGTGTGTCGTGTGTCTCCTCTGGGGAGCTGATCTCAGGCTGTGACCCTCCTGCCAGATGTCAACCATCCAAGATCCCAGGAAAACATGGTTAGCAACTGGGAACCTGCTCACAGTTTGGTGGAGGATGTCAGTCTCTGGGGCTGAGATTGCCCCTTGCCTTCCAGCTCTGGTTATTGCACACCTGCCTCTCTGCCTCTGGCCGGGGGGAGGGCCCTGTTCACAGCTGGCTATCTCTCTTGTGGTATTTGCTCAATCCTTTGTTCTGTGAGCGGGCAGGCTGCATGTTAGAGTCTTTCACAGGAAAGTTCTTTTTTTTTTCTCTTTCTCTCTGGCGATCCCACAGTTTGGGTTGCTGTCTCACCTTAGCTCCCTCAGATTGTCCTCAGGGCATTCAGGCCCAGTCCTTACCCTAAGGATTGATGATGCAGCCTGTGTCTCCCTGTCCAGCCCCCGCTCACTAGTGGTTCTCCACTGGCACCTGTGGTTAGATGCGTCTTCTTTTTTTTTTCTCCTGGTTATGTTGTCCTCTGAGATTCCAAAACTCCCCACAGACCTGCCTGTGAGACGGTTTCCTACTGTTTGGAAACTTCTCCTCCTTCATAACTCCCTCGCCAGGACAGGTATCCATCCCTAAATCTTCTGTCTCTCTTTGCCTTTTATATTTTGTCCTACTTCCTTTCGAAGAGAATGGGCTGCCTTTCTGGGTACCTGGTGTCCTCTGCCAGCATTCAGAAGTTGTTTTGTGGAAGCTGCTCAGCACTCAAATGATCTTTTGATGAATTTGTGGGGGAGAAAGTGGTCTCCCTGTCCTATTGCTCTGCCATCTTTGGACCATCTCCCTATTACATCTTTTAATCTAGGAAAATTTTAACCACAAAACTACCTGATAGCCTAATATTGCATGGAAATACTTTTTTTTTTTTTCAAGAAAGACTTGGGTAAGTAGGAAGCTGGTGAAATGAGAAACTGCCTTTCTTTCAAGGAAAAGTCCCATAATAATACAGTGGATTATTCAGTAACTTGTAAATTAAGATCCACAATAATTTGTATCTATCAGAACGGTAGATATTGTTATTCTATCAAGAATCAAGCTATAGCCCATCCATCCATTATCAGTTTTGTAAATTGGAAGTTTTGTTGTAATACAGCCACACACATTTATTTGTATTACTTTTTATAGCTGCTTTCATGATTTTTTAAAAGTTACGGCATATAATGAAAGTGTGGGTTATGCAAGATCTGTTCAACTTTTTTCTGCAGGCCCAAAATATGGTCTCAGAAAAAAAAAAAATTCTGAGAGCTAACATTTTTACCACTATCAGTCACAGACAACACATGGCCATGATACTTTTAGAATGGGAAAATTTCATACACAACTATCAGTTATGCCCATGGCCACTAAAATTTTTCAATAATGTAATTGTAAAATGCCTAATTTAAATTATATTGTGTGTTAGTAAGCAATCACATCATCCACCCTGACCTTTTCAAATACAAATATCATTTGTGTGGTTGTGCATCATGACAAATGAGAAGTAACATTAGCTATATCACTTCTGCATCTTGGTATGAGATTGTTAACCTAGCTTCAAAAGGTCATCTTATAATTTTTTTTAAAATATGACATTTGTTTTGTCGTCATGACATAAATTTAAATAAGTTTTTATTATGCCTGTCTATCAAGAAGCCTATTATAACATGGTTTCCTAACTCATCAAGTTGAAAGTTATTTTCTTAGAAAAATTACTGCACAGATTTCTGGAAGAAATTATATAATGGATAAAAATATAGAGATAAGCTTCCAATAGAAGGGTGATCTAAAACAAATTATGAGGTGTCTTCAAGTGGGAGACTTTTTATGCATACAAACCATGCCATATACATCAGGGACAAAGTTATATTTGCCAGATTTTTTTTTAATAAACATTTCTGAAAGTCTTTTCTACATTTTTTACATAATAGCTTGACAAATTATTCACAAAAGGTTTTTTTTTTCTTATAAGGCATCTACTATGTTGTTGCTACTAAATATAAATCCTCTCAAATCATCATAACATCCTCTTCTTCAAGAACAACATGAATAATACAGCATTTTCTTATGACCCAAGCAGAATTTTAAAAAATTGTATTTTGTTTTTTTTCTCTCTGATATGGAATGTCATCTGTAAGAGTTGCAAGGAGAAAGTAAATATGCTTTTTTTTTTTTGTCCAGGCTCAATAAAGTACTAGTTCACTTACAGCTTCTGGAAGCTCAGTTTTCTCATCTGAGAAATGGATAGAATATTTATCTTGAATGCAATGGTACTGTTAATACAAAGATCAAATGGTACCTTTGAAATGAATATTACTCTCTGAAAAAACAGAAAACTGATCAAGAAGGAGTAGTGTGCCTGTAAAGACATATATTTATCAAACATATGATAAGATGCTTAGTAGACTCTTCCACACCCTCAACTCTACTGAGGTATTAATAAAAAATTATATACATTATGTACTGTTTGATATGTTTTGATATAGTATTACTATGAAATGATCACTATAGTCAAGATAACGCATCATCATTTGATAGAGTTAACTTTTTTTTTGCAAGAGCAATAAAAATTTGCTCTTCTATTCTGAAAATTTCAAGTGTACAGTGCAGTATCATTATCTATATTCATGAGGATCTGCATTAGATCTCTGGGACTTACTCATCCTGAATATTTGAAACTCTGTACCCTGCAACCAGCATTTATTCATTTTTCCCACCCCTCAAATGTCTGGCAACCACTATTCTGCTCTCTGCTTCTATGAATGGGCTAAAGACCTGAGTAGACATTTCTTAAAAGAAGATATACAAATGGCCATCAGTTACATTAAAAAGGACTCAGAATCACTCAACATCAGGGAAATGCAAATCCAAACCCATGTAAAATATCACCTCATCCCTGATAGCTCAGATGGTAAAGAATCCATCTGCAATGCAGTAAACCTGGGTTCAACCCCAGGGTTGGGAAGATCCCTTGGAGAAAGGAAAGGCCACCCATTCCAGTATTCTTTCCCAGAGAACTCCCTGGACAGAGGAACCTGATGGGCTACAGTCCATGGGGTCGCAAACAGTCAGACATGACTAAGCGATTAACACTTTCACACCTGTTAGGATGGTTATTATCAAAAAGATGAAAGATAGCAAGTGTTGGTGAGAATGCATAAAACAGGGAAAACTTGAACACTGTATGTGGAAATACACATTTATTACAACCATTATAAAAATACAGTATGGAGGTTCCTTAAAAAAAATTAAAATTGAACAATATTATGAACCAGAAATTCCATATCTGTGAATATCTCAGTCTACTGGGGTTCTGAAACAAAATGTCACAGACTGGAAGGCTTAGAAACAGCCATTTATTTCTCACAATTCTGGAAGCTAGAAGTCTAAGATCAGAGTACCAGTGTGGAGGTCCTTCTTGTGAGTCGCAAACATTGAATTTTATCCTTGAATAAAATAGAATGGACTAGAGATCTCTGTGAGGTATCTTTCATAAGGGCACTAATTCCATTCACAAGGGTTCATCTCTCAGGACCTAACCATCTCCCAAAGGCTCCACCTAATAATATCATTAACTTTAAGGGTTAGGGTTTCAACAAAGGAATTTTGGGAGGGTACAAACATGTAGATAATAGGAGAGTATATATTCAAGGGAAATGGGATCACTATCTCAAAGAGATATCTGTATTCTCACATTGACCATAGCTTATTCATTAGTGATAACATGGATGACCCTGGAGGACAATATGATGAGTTAAGTAAGCCTATCACAGAAAGCCAAATATGATCTCATTCTTATATGGTTGACTTTTCATGACCCATGTAATTTCTGATCATCTGTTGGCATAAAGAAAATACAAAAAATTAAAAAGCAGAATCCTTGGTCATCACATTAGCATCAGTAATTTGTATTAAGCAGATCTAGAGACTGACACAAGTCAGAGACTAAGATTCAAAGCCTGAGTGGGGCTCATTCAGCTGCTTCTCGAAGCAGTAACTGGTCAAGAAAAGAAGTCTAGGGAGTTATCAGTTCATGTGATAAACTGGAAATTTAAGATCTTAGATCTGAGGTTTATGTCTGGGCAGGGAAAATTCCAACAGGTAAGATTGCTTCAAAACAACACTAGATAATTTGCAATACTGAGTGAATGTGAGTTGAACAAAAGGGAAAAAAAAATCAGTTTCCCTCTCTCACTCCCAGTTTATTTTCTTGTAGATCAAGAAAGCCCAAGACACCAAGTTTCTGTCTGAGGCAATAGCATCAGAGGAGATTGGAAGTCAACAGGAGTTCCACTAGCTATAATCATTGTAATTCACACATAGTCTCTACTGTTTCAATGATTCAGTCAAAAAAAACATTTGCTATACATATACTCTGAGCCAGATGCTGGATAACATCCTGGGGATATGCATTTATATAAAGAGGATTACTGTTCTCAAAGAGCTTTCAGTAAAAAGAAGAGACAAGCCAGTGCACAAAGATTATAAAATAATTCAATAGTTAGTTTCATAAGTTCTTTAAGTGGACAAAAAATGGGATACCTAATCCAGTCTTGAAAATCACACCAGATGCCACACTGAAATTAACACTCTTTCTAATAGAGCTCAGAGATTCAATATAAGAAACACACAGTACATTATTTTTTTAGTTGTATTATGCCCATATTTATTCAGCTTCAAAAAATGGGCTATTTTTGAGCAAATATGATAATGTAAGTGTGGTGTTTGTAATCCAGCTGCCTGTACATACTGAAATAATAACACAGAATTTTCACTTGACTGTTCAGCGTATTGTCTGTGTACTGTTATCTTATTCTGTGTATCCAAAGCCAATCTGTAGGGATTTGTCTGGACTATAAAAATTGACATTACAATGAACTTTCCCAGAAGGCTATCAACTTAAACACAGTATCACAAATCAAGAGAGCTGGAAATGTACCTGTGATATGTTTGAAGAGGTATGAGGAAGACTGGAATCTTCTCACTTGTCTAGTTCTCCACACTCACTTAACTAAGGAAATCAATGACTTAAGCTTCGACCTTTCAGCACCATCTCTGCACCAATTTATTCCAAAGGCATTCATGGAGCACTTTACTAAGAGTTTTCTAGTGCCCTGAAAGCCATTTCAAAATATCATCTGTGTGCCTATGAAGTGTGACCTAAATAATTTTATTAAAGATTCTGGCAGGCCAACTAAAGCTTCAACCTTGTGAGCACTCAGTGCATGATGGAATATTAAACATCCTCTGGCAACTAGTGTACTTTCTTGAGCAGTGAAGATTTCTCTCACAAGTAGAATTTTAGAACACATCCTACTGCAGCATTTGTTTGTGTCCAACTTATATGTGTTCCTGCCCTGTTTAGGTTCAGTATGCCAATTTTCCTCCTTTGTCAAACTGTTTCTGTTTATCACTGACAGTGCTGCTGTCATACTAAAATGTTTCTGTGGTTGGTTAGACTCAGTTGCCAAGGTAACCATCCTGATGTGGTTGCCTTTAGGAGTTTATCATTAGATACCTGAAAACCTTGACTGCATGTAAATAATAAAAGCAATCAATGTAATGTGTCTTTGTGCTTCATATGGTATTTCCTAGAGACCCAATAAATATGTGATAATAGTGACCTTCTATTCATATTTTTAGTCAGTTATTATCAAAGGTCTTAGTAAGGTTACACTTATTCATCTTTACTACATTTTGGAAAGTTTTAGTTTATAAATAGGGAATTCAAGTTTAAACATTTCATTTTTATTATTTTATGTCAAACTCCGTGCAAAAATAATTTTTCAAAGTATTTAATATTGGTTCAGACAATTCCAAAAGGAAAAAATAGTGATGAAATTCAGGCCTCTACATTTTCTTTATCTTTGTTTTTATTGAATCTCCACTCCCAACTTCTGGATATATTAGTTATTAGCATCAGCATTGTTTCCTCTTTCCAAATTTCATCCTTTTTTTTTTCCTCCCAGGAAGACAGAAACACAGGCTTCTGAGTTCAGATATATTTTGGTGTGTTGCTTTGTTTCACTATTTATCTATTTGCCTATCTATCCATTCATTCATTCACTCAGTTATCTTTTCTGAGTTTCAGTTTTCTTATGTATAAAGTTAAATAGAGATTGTCCCCTAAATGGATTAGTTATAATGAATGTACATAATTTAATGGAGTATCTAATACATTGTTTGTTTTTAAAATAATTATAAATACTATCAACGTCAAATCATTTATCTTTTGTAGAGAATTTGATGTTTTCACTTTCTATCTTCATCGGTAAAACGGTCAATAAAGATTGAGTCATCTCCTAAAGAGGTCCCTTAAAATGATCCTAAAAGACAACCTTGACCTTGGAAGAGCTGCAAAACTTCTGCCCTACCAAGTTAAGAGAATTCTAGCATGACAAACTGACTGTTTGGAGGTGAGGGCTTTGTTTTAAAGGGTCTTTTCTTCAGCCACAATACACCCAGAGCATAGTACATTAAGCTGTTATTTTCTAGCAACATTTTAATAGGAATTTGTTGATTTTAAACATTGGAGTGCTTAGCATGCATTACGATGAAGTTCTGGATACAAAGTATTTATTAGAAATCACCATTTGTGGGAAAAGGAAAAGAAGAAAAGCAGGATTGAGCAGAGGAAGAAAGTTTAAGTCCAATGTAGGTCCTACAGAGACATGGTAAACCTGCAAGAGGGGGTACACAGCAACTATTATCTGTCATATTTGTCTTATTTTGAGCTAAAATGACTGTGCATTTATACCCCAGCCTTCTTATACTTCCAGTATGAACTTCCCAGGGAGTTCAACCTCTGATGAAGCTGTTCTCTGCAGCTGAAACAGATCATAATAGAGCTGACTATTGGAAGTTCTTTGCTCACCACACTCCAATAGCAGGGCAGTCCTTTCTTGAGGGGGTTCTGGGTGGTACATGCTGTGTCTGTCACACTTAGATTAACTAGCTGCGTTTGAAAAGAAGTGAACTGAGCCTCAGATTTAATGAGATAACGACAGACAATTTGCTGAGAGACTTGAAACAGATCCTACTTTTGGTGAGTTATAGCATGTGTGTGTCTTTCTTACCCACTAGGGAAGCCTGGATACCTGAATTCATAGAATTGAAGTAGTGGGGATAATGAGAAAAGAAAGAAACCTCAAAATGAAAAGATGGGAGAATCACCAGTGTATTTCACTGATACCAGGTTAACATAATTGTTTATCTATAATATTTGGAAAGCTGCAACTAATTTAATTGTTTTATCTTTCCCCTGAGGAAGTGGCATTTTGTCTGGATAGAATTTCATGTATATATATATATATATATATATTTTTTTTTTTTTTCTTCAGTTTCAGTCTGAATTTGGCAACAAGGAGGTCATGATCAGATCCACAGTCAGTTCCTGGTCTTGTTTTTGCTGACTGTATAGTGCTTCTCCATCTTTGGCTGCAAAGACTATAATCAATCTTGTTTCGATGTTGACCATCTGGTGATGTCCATGTGTAGAGTCTTCTCTTGTGTTGTTGGAAGAGGATGTTTAGTATGACCAGTGTGTTCTCTTGGCAAAACTCTGTTAGCCTTTGCCTGCTTCATTCTGTACTCCAAGGCCAAATTTGCCTGTTATGCCAGGTGTTTCCTGACTTCCTACTTTTGCATTCCAGTCCCCTATAATGAAAAAGACATCTTTTTTGGGTGTTAGTTCAATAGGTCTTGTAGGTCTTCATAAAACAGTTCAAGTTCAGCTTCTTTGGTATTACTGGTTGGGGCATAAACTTGAATTACCGTAATATTGAATGGTTTGCCTTGGAAACAAACAGAAATCATTCTGTCGTTTTTGAGATTGCATCCAAGTACTGCATTTCGGACTCTTTTGTTGACTATGATGGCTACTCCATTTCTTCTAAGGGATTCTTGCCCAGAGTAGTAGATATAATGGTCATCTGAGTTAAATTCACCCATTCCAGTCCATTTTTGTTCACTGATTTCTAAAATGTCAATGTTCACTCTTGCCATCTCCTGTTTGACCACTTCCAATTTACCTTGATTCATGGACCTAACATTTCAGATTCCTATGCAATATTGTTGTTTGCAGCATCAGATTTTACTTGCATCACCAGTCACATCCACAACTGGGTGTTGTTTTTGCTTTGGCTTCATCTCTTCACTTTTTCTGAAGTTATTTCTCCACTCTTCTCCAGTAACATACTGGGGAACTATAGACCTGGGGAGTTCATTTTTCATTGTCTTATCTTTCTGCCTTTTCATACTGCTTATGGGGTTCTCACGGCAGAATACTAAAGTGGGTTGCCATTCTCTTCTCCAGTGGACCACATTCTGTCAGAACTCTCTACCATGACCCATCCATCTTCGGTTGCCCTGCAGGGTATGGCTCACAGTTTCAATGAGTTAGACAAGGCTGTGGTCTATGTGACCAATTTGATTAGTTTTCTATGATTGTGGTTATTTTTTTATTATTTATAATAAAATATTCTTTATTAGACATAAATACTCTGACATAGTGAATGACAATATAAGTTTAACAAGTCTTTTACACTTAATAAATCAACTTGATGAAATGGAACCTCATGGACTCCCTAGTTAGAATGGTTAATACAGGCTATTACAAATTCATTTTGACACATTCAAGGTACTTCATTTGATACCCCATTGCCTCTTATTAAACATGAAAAGAATAAATGGTGCACTATGGTGAATTACTACAACCTTAATGCTGTGTACACATCTGTTAAGTTATAATACCTAATATTATTCAGTTTACTAACCCCTTCCAACCAACTGCTAATAAATATTTTGCCATTCTACTGTGCTTAGTCACTCAGTCATGTCTGATTCTTTGTGACCCCATGGACTGTAGCCAGTCAGGCTCCTCTGTCCATGGGTTTTCTCCAGGCAAGAATATTGGAATGGGTTGCCATGCCCCCCTCGAGGGGATCATCCCAATCCAGGGATCAAACACAGGTCTTGGGTATTGTAGGCAATTCTTTACCATTTTTGCAGACAAGATCTTAACTACATCAACCTTTCTCCAGTAACACAAGCATGATGTTATATTGATGATATCTTCCTCTGAGAAGATTCATTTGGCACACATATTTAAAACATACAAATCCAACATCTTTTAGTTCTTTTTGCATTCTAGAGGCAAAGTATACCTTATTTACAGATTTTGCTCTATTTCACTGTGCTACTACTTACAAACCAACTTACCTTAAAAAGAGTCTCTAGAATTGGTCCAAGTCAAAATTAACAAGCACTCTTGTTAGCACTCTAAGAGACTCCTTCATTGTAAATACTTTAGCAACATTTTCTTATGCCTCCTAGAGTCTCTGGACCACTTATTATGGCCAAAAATTACCCATGGGCTTCTGATGCTAAAAAACCTATCCTTCTCAGATTTATGTTATATACCATTACAGTGAAAAAAAAAAAAAATTCTGCCCAAAGACTAGGTTATTCTGTGACCCTTCATACCAATTGTCCATTATTCTTTAGGTTGTGAAAACAGCATACCACAAGCATAGCAGGGCTATTGAGGTCACCCTAACACAAGACGGAGGTAAACCTGGAGCTTTTGGCATATTCCACCTACAGAAGGAGGTAGCCTCCCCATTCTGAGCCCTTGAAAGATGTCATGGTGTTGGAGGAGGTCACTATTCCCCAGACAGCTTAGCTACCTGGGAAGCCTGTTAGGATAAACTGAGTGAAAAACAATGAGTCTATACACTGTAGCAATAGCATTGCCATCATCATAAATGATGGAGCTCAGTAGAATGTTGCTGCTTTCCAACCCTCAACTGAGATGCCCCTGATAACTGGCCAAAGTGCAAACAGTCATCTTAAGGCTGGAGGCCCTTGTTAGAAAATAGCTGAATCTGTACATTTCTCCAAACTCCTAGGCTATAGTCTAAGAGAAGTTTTCCCCTTCAGAGTAAGAAATTCTGGGAATCTCTTGCCTCATGGATGCAAAAAAATATAAATCAAAGTCACAAATTTCTCCACATGTAAGACCATAATGCAAGGCTTTATCAGGATTCTCCTTACTCTCCTCAGAGTGTGGCATTATTGATAGTGATCAATGTTTACATTTCACTTCCCAAAATACACCAACACTGGGCTCTTGAAAAAGGCATTCAATAGAAGTTCTTTTAACTTTCAGATAGGTTCCAGGTAGCTGGTTTAAGTATAATGTTTAATAGGTTTCCAAAAGCATGATAATATAAGTTCAAAAAATGAAAAAAATTAAACCCCTAAGTAGGCTTTAATCTTTCTTGATGTAAGACTGATTCTGCTAAGACACCTAGGAGATATTGGTACAGATAATTAATTGCTTCTACTCCTTTGATGTGAGAAAGTAAACAGAACCTGAAGGAGGAAATCTGATGCCTCTCAAAGACAACAGAGTCCAACTGTAAGAAGAAAGACTCCTCTTCTTTCCTGGCAAGGGCTCAGCCAGTGAAAAGCCATTGACTCTACATATCTTGGAACTCTCCCAACTTCCTTTTCCTCTCTATAAAAAGTGTTCTCCTTCCCTTACTTTGCAGGGATTTGAAGGTGGTTCACCATGGCTGTGGACACCTAATTGCAATTTTCTTATGATTCTGAATAAGCCCATCATTTCTGGAGAAAGATGTGGTAGTATATTTGTTTTTGGTGAACAGATACTGGGAATTCTGTTTCCTGAGCTTACTGCTTGCTTAACCCAAATGTAAAAATCCTTTTACATTTCTTTTTCTCTGCCAAAGTACATATGCCTGCACTCTACTGCATCTTTAAGGAAAAAGTTTATAGAAGTTGCTATTAACTATCTTTCTATTAACAAAAATAAGTGGAAAATATTGCTTTCCTCAGTAGGAAACTGCCTTATATAGGTACACGTCTTGATCTCTGGGGCTTCCCTGAACGGCTGAGCTCAGTTGATAAAGAATCTGCCTACAATGGAGGAGACCCCAGTTTGATTCCTGGGTCAGGAAGATCCTCTGGAGAAGGAATAGGCTACCCACTCCTGTATTCTGGGGCTTCCCTAGTGGCTTCAGCTGGTAAAGAATCTGCCTGCAATGTGGGAGACCTCAGTTCGATCCCTGGGTTGGGAAGATCCCCTTGAGAAAGGAAAGGCTACCCACTCCAGTATTTTGGCCTGGAGAATTCCATGGGGTGTATATGCCATGGGGTTGCAAGAAGTCAGACACAACTGAGTGACTTTCACTTCACTTCACCTGATCTCTGGAGGAGAGGACTTCCTATTTCCCAGCACTTCTCCTAATTCTCTTCAGTTTGCTACCATAATGTCTTATCCTTGGTTTCAAGAGTGCTCCTTACCCATGGTTACAAATAATACTAAGTTTTAAATACACCTTACTAAAAGGTCAGTTCATCCTTTCCAATAATGAATCTAGGAAACTTCTAACTTAATTTCAGAAATACACTAATACATTACTGTCATAAAAAATATAACTCATAATTTAAACCCACTTTACAACTCCACCAAGATAATGCTAGAGATTCCCAAAATTTAGACCTATTTTTAAATGTCATATAAATGGAAAACTTGGTGATGGGCTAGTCTATAAGGACTCTTTATATTTATACTATGTTCTTCCTTTTCATAATAAAATGTTTTCTATAATATTTAGGGCAACTTAAGCATTACACTTTAAAAGCTTCCTCTACTACATGTATGGATGTGTGAGTTGGACCATAAAAAGTGCTGAATGCTGAAAAATTGATGCTTTTGAACTGTGGTGTTGGAGAAGACTCTTGAGAGCCCCTTGGACTGCAAGGAGATCAAACCAGTCAATTCTAAAGAAAATCAATCCTGAATATTCATTGGAAGGACTTATGCTGAAGCTGAGGGCTTCCTTGGTGGCTCAGTTGGTAAACAATCCGCTCACAATGCAGGATACCCCGGTTTGATTCCTGGGTCAGGAAGATCCCCTGGAGAAGGGACAGGCAACCCACTCCACTATTCTGGTCTGGAGAATTCCATGGACTGTATAGTCCATGGGGTCACAAAGAGTCAGACACAATTGAGTGAATTTCACTTCACTTCACTTCACTTCATGCTGAAGCTGAAGTGCCAATACTTTGGCCACAGGATGCGAAGAGCTGACTCATTAGAAAAGATCCTGAAGGCAGCAGGAGAAGGGGATGACAGAGAGCAAGATGGCTGGATGGTATCCCTGACTGAACGGACTTGAGTTTGAGCAAGCTCCAGAAGATGGTGAAGGACAGGGAAGCCTGGCGTGTTGCAGTCCATGGGGTGGCAAAGGCTTGGACATGACTGAGCAACTTCACTTTCACTTTTCACCTTCATGCATTGGAGAAGGAAATGGCAACCCACTCCAGTGTTCTTGCCTGGAGAATCCCAGGGACGGGGGAGCCTGATGGGCTGCCGTCTATGGGGTCGCATAGAGTCGGACACTACTAAAGCGGCTTAGCAGCAGCAGCAGCAGCAGAGCAACTGAACAACAACAACAGCAACAACTATTTGGGAAATTTAAATATCCCAAAACTCAGTCTTAAAATGATGTTAAGACATCAACAGGTCAATTGTAATACTGTTTGCTGTTGTTGTTGTGCCTGTGTGTGCTTGGCATTATTCTAACTCAGTTGTGAGGCATGGGTTAGAGGCCAGTGGGTTCCCCTTCCTAAGCAGTTAATTAAGTCCACATCCTAATGTGGAAAAGGTCAGTTTTCACTCCAATCCTAAAGAATGGCAATGCCAAAGAATGTTCAAACTAATGCACAATTAATCGCACTCATCTCACACACTAGCAAAGTAATGATCAAAATTCTCCAAGCCAAGCTTCAACAGTATATGAACTGTGAACTTCCAGATGTTTAAGCTGGATTGATGAGATGATTGGATGGCATCACCAACTTGATGGACACGAGTTTGAGCAAGATTCGGGAGTTGGTGATAGACAGGAAATCTTGGCATGCTGTGGCCCATGAGATCCCAAAGAGTCAGACACAACTGAGTGACTGAACTGAACTGAACTGAGAAAGGGCAGAGGAACCACAGATTAACTTGCCAACATCCACTGGATTATCAAAAAATCAAGAGTTCCAGAGAAACATGTACTTCTGCTTTATTGACTATGAAAATGCCTTTGACTGTGTGGGTAACAAAAAACTGTGGAACATTCTTAAAGAGATGGGAATATCAGACCACCTTCCCTTCCCTCTGACAAACCTGTATGCAGGTCAAGAAGCAATAGTTAGAACTGGACATGAAACAACAGACTGGTTTCAAATTGGGAAAGGAATAGGTCAAGGCTGTATATTGTCACCCTTCTTATTTAACTTGTATGCAGAGTTTATTATGTGAAAATCCAGCCTGGATGAAGCATAAGCTAGAATCAAGAGTGCCAGGGGAAATATCAATTAGCTCAGATACACAGATGACACCGCCTTTATGGCAGAAAGTGAAGAGCTAAAGAGCCTCCTGATGAAAGGGAAAGAGGCGAGAGAAAGAGTTGGCTTAAAACTCAACATTCAGAAAAGTAAGATCATGGCATCTGTTCCCCTTACTTCATGGCAAATAGATGGGGAAACAATGGAAACAGTGAGAGACTTTTCTTGAGCTTCAAAATCATCACAGATGGTGACTGCAGCCATGAAATCAAAAGACACTTGCTCCTTGGAAGAAAAACTATGACCAACCTAGACAGCATATTAAAAAGCAGGGACATTACTTTGCCAACAAAAGTCTATCTAGTCAAAGCTGTGGTTTTTCCGGTAGTCATGATGGATATGAGACTTGGACTATAAAGAAAGCTGAGCAGGGAAGAATTGATGCTTTTGAACTGTGGTGTTGGAGAAGGCTCTTGAGAGTCCCTTGGACTGCAAGGAGATCAAACCAGTCAATCCAAAAGGAAACCAGCCCTGAATATTCATTGGAAGGACTGATACTGAAGCTGAAGCTCCAATACTTTGACCACTTGATGTGAAGTAGTTACTCATTGGAAAAGACCTTGATGCTGGGGAAGATTGAAGGCATGAGAAGGGGAAGACAGAGGATGAGATGGTTGGATGGCATCACCGACTCAATGAACATGAGTTTGAGCAAGCTCTGGGAGTTGGCAATGGACAGGGAAGCCTGGCGTACCTGGGATCCATGGGGTTGCAAAGATTCTGACACAACTGAGTGATTGAACTGAACTGACTGATATCTCAATGACTCATTAATGGGCTCTCATACTCTAGGTCATTATGCATCTGCCTAATCACACTGGGGCCAGATTTCATACAATATGGGAAAACTACTATGCCCTGGAGCCTGTGGAAATTATTCAAATAGACCAATTCAAAGGGAACCGAGCTTACTCCATGCTGCTTTTTACATATAAACTGCTCCATACGCTTCAGTTTTCTATGGTCTCCTGCATGCAACCCCTCCTGCGGCCCTGCCTGGAGCTTTTTCTCTTTGGAAATTGTAAGTAACACAGAGTTCTGCCTTCCATGTATCCCAGTGTCTCTGTGTTGTGTCCCATAGTCAAAAGAATCCTTGAATCTTAAGAAAACAGGGCCTGAGCTTTGGAATTTTTAACAAGCTCCCAAGTGATGCTTCTGATGCTGGTCCTATGATTTCTGTAGCAGGGGTATACAATCTTGAGCCATATTTGGTGATTTCTCTCTAATATCCCTTAACACCCAGAGTTACAGCTAAGCTGAATAATATATTATAGTTATTATCTAGCCAGTACCCACACATTATAAGAAACTTCTCCTCACCTGAACAGTTTTTCTCTCTTAAACTAGCCTAAAATCAATTTGATCTTTTTGATCAGACACTGCAAATCACTGAGTATCTATAATTCCAACATCTTCTTTATAAATGATACCATTAAATCATACATCTCGTAAACCATATTTTAGCCTTTGTACTTTGTGCACTATGCATGATTTTTAAATTGAAATGCAATTTACACACAATAAGATTTACCATTTTAAATTGTGCAATTTGATGTCCTTTGACAATATGTACATTCAAGTAACTGTCACCAATATCAAAATATAAAAAATTCCATTATAGCAAAAATTCCTTTATGCCCACTTGAAGCCAGTTCTAACCCTGCTAAACATTGATTTGCTTTCTGACCCTATACTTCATCTTTTCTAGAAAGTCATATAAATGAAATCATGCAGTAGATTTATCTTCTATAACAGGTATTAAAGTTTTTAAAATGTTAATTATTATTGATTTAAAGTGATTTCTATAGAAAATGTTGGTTACAACTTGTCTGAAGTCAAACCTGTTTTAATAATATGATCAAGGGGTATTGTTGAATCAAAATAAACTTTAGGAGGCATATTAAATGGTTTCAATGTTCTGTGGAAAACTTCCACTAGATATACAAAACCTAATGCAGAATTATGTGAAATATCAGGCTGGATGAAGCACAACCTGGAATCAATATCACCAGGAAAAAAATCAATAACCTCAGATGTGCAGACTACACCACGCTTATGGCAGAAAGCTAGAAGGAATTAAAGAGTATCTTGATGAAGGTGAAAGAAGAGAGTGAAAAAGTTGACTTAAAACTCAACATTCAAAAACAAAGATCATGGCATCTGGTCCCATCACTTCATGGCAAATAGATGGGGAAACAATGGAAACAGTAACACATTTTATTTTGTTGGGGTCCAAAATCACTGCAGATGGTCACTGCAGCCATGAAATTAAAAGACACTTGCTCCTTGGAAGAAAAGCTATGACCAAACTAGACAGCATATTGAAAAGCAGAGACATTACTTTGCCGACAAAGGTCCATCCAGTCAAAGCTATGGTTTTTCCAGTAGTCATACATGGATGTAGGAAAGAGCTTACATTTTACCTCAATTGGTAAAGAATCTGCCAGCAATGCAGGAGACCAGAGTTCAATTCCTGGGTCAGGAAGATCCCCTGGAGAGGAAATGGCAACCCACACTACTATTCTTGCCTGGAGAATCCCATGGACAGAGGAGCCTGGCAGACTACAGTCCATGGGGTCTTAAAGGGTCAGACATGACTTAGCAACTAAACCACCACCACCACCATGTATGGATGGGAGACTTAGACTATAAAGAAAGCTGAGCACGAAAGAATGGATGCTTTTGAAATGTGATGTTGGAGAAGACTCTTGAGAGTCCCTTGAACTGCACAGAAATTCAACCAGTCAATCCTAAGAAAATCAGTCCTGAATATTAATTGGAAACACTGATGCTGAAGCTGGAACTCCACTACTTTGACCACCTGATACAAAGAACTGACTCATTGGAAAAGACCCTGATGTTGGGAAAGATTGAAGGTGGGAGGAACAGGTGACAACAGAGGATGAGATGGTTGCATGGTCCATCCATCCATCACTGACACATTGGACGTGTTTTTGAGTAAGCTCCAGGAGTTGGTGATGGACAGGAAAACCTGGCGTGCTGCAGTCCATAGGGTCTCAAAGAGTCAGACACTACTGAGAGACTGAACTGAACTGATGGTTATGTATTCATATACACAAATGAATTACATCAATATGAATTTAAGAAAAATTCATATAAGGACATAAAAAATTAAGTTAGAGATTAAGGTCATCACATTATGAGTGAAAAGGGAATATATGTACCTACACAGAAACATGAGCATATGTATGAATGCATATATGTACACATATATATGTTTATATTTCTCCAGTATAGAACAACATATGGGTTGTCTGTTTTACATGGCTGCAGTCACCATCTACAGTGATTTTGGAGCCCTCCAAAATAAATTTTGAGATTCTGAATAGAAACTTGGGTCCAGACTTCTGACCTAGACTAACTTTGAGATAACAAATGCGTATTTTAAGCTACACAGTTAGCTATAATTTGTTACCAACAAAATTAAAAGTGAATACATGCATAGAAAAAAAATTGCTACAATCACAGTAGCTTTTGCTGAGTACAAGAAGTACCAGGGTGAAGTGGGATGTCATTAGTGAGAATGTAGGTAGTTAGATGGAACTGTCACTTTCTACTTCATAATTTTATATCTTTTGATGCTAATTTTGTATATATCATTTCTTAATTTATTTTTTTAATTGATAAATGAAGGCTAAGAAAATAAGACAATATGCACATGAACATTTATGAAAAGCCTAGGTAGATGAAAACATTTTTTCCTCATTATTTCAAGAGATAGTCCCTGTAATTTCGTTTTTCAACACCCTATTATGTTAGTCAATGTCACAACTATAGGTGGTAGACTTCTGTGAAAGATACTCAGAAGGTGTGTGAAAGATTACTGGAAACTAACAAGAGACAGTGAAACACCTCTGGACTAACAAAAATAAAGAGCTGTTACTTCCAGTATGGTAAAGTCACCAGAATTTAGAAGAATTGTCCTCTGGCTGCCTAGTAGTTGTGGCCTTTGGTTGAGGCATACAACTGTAGCCCACCAGAGAGGAAATATTTTGATCTTACTCTCATTTCTTTAACCAATCTCTTAGAGTTGTTTCCATTGAATAAATTCAACCAAAAGACAGACCTCAAAAGTAACTTGCAGAGGTACAATCAATAAGAAAAATGGATCAGGAGAGGCAAAAAGAAGAAAGTTAGAGAGGAGCTATGATATTAACTCTCTACACATGTGACAAAAAATGCATTAAGATTTGTAAGACATATCCTCTCGTCTAAAAATATCTCATTGATTAGTCTGTCATGTTTTCAATAACTCGTATCTGCAATCTTTGGAGAAAGCTTTGAAATCCTCTAAAAATATATATGCATGCTGCCATACACAGCAGTATAAAGCAAGTATACTCCAATTAATTTTTTTAAAGATTAAACTAAATTTAAAAAAGAAAAAAATGCACATGCTGTGAGAGCAGTATAATGTTTGAGTCTATTCTTATAATTAGTATTATAATATTTTTTTCTTTGTTCCTCTCTTAGAAGATATAGGACAGACAAGTACTGATAATGTCACTTCAGTTGAGAGATACATGAAAACTGTTACTGTAGTGGGAGTCCTAAGCCATCAGAGGTAGCATAAAGGGTGGGAAGAAAAACTGCTTATCAAAAGTAATTTCCAGGGAATTTAATTGTGTGTGGTATGTGTGTGTTTGTAAAATGTCAAGGGCGTATTAGGAAAATATAATGGTACACCTTTTTATTCATTTTCTTAGTTTTATCTTTTTAAAACCAAAGGAAATACAGATTTTATCTCTGGATACAAGTCTACTAGTCCCAAGAACAAGATACCTGTAAGACCTAAATTGGCATTCTGCCTGAATGCATTCCTTCAGTTCTAAATTGAATCCAAAAGTTAAACCCCAGCTACTTGAATAGTTCCATTCAAGTCTTGTTCTCAAGGACTGGTTGCTCTAAAATTAGTACCCCATTGAGTAGAATAAGAAATGCCCACTATTTTCTTGTGTAGTTTCAAGAAAAGACACCAAATAGCCCATGTCTCATTTACCTGAAACATAGAAACAAGTAAAGTAAATGATTGTGCCTATTTTTTAGAATGCTCTATTATCTGGCTTGAAATAATGATTGACTTGTTTTTGCTGTGCTAATAGTTTTTAGGTGGTGAAAAAATTAATTCTCTGAGATAGAGAATGTGTCATGAGATTGTACTTCTTTATTCATGCTTGTTTTGTTAGATGAGTGAGGAACTTAATAACACTATTTTAGAACAAATTAATAATTTTGAAAACAGTTCATTTAATACTTAGGTCCTTCACAATGAAAAATACTCTTGATAAATATTGTTGTTGTTGTTTTTACACATAAACATTTTTGGCAAGAATTAATTTACATGATTTGTTAGTTTACTAATTTGTCAAAAACTGAGAGCACTGAACTATGCTTCAGTTCAGTTCAGTTCAGTCGCTCAGTTGTGTCCAACTCTGTGACCCCATGGACTGCAGCATGGGGTTGCAATGATGCTTAAATATTAAAAATTGAGACTTTTAAGATGTACATGAATAAAACAGCTCATAAAAATAATTTGTATAAATGCAAAGCATTTTATAACATACGATTAAATTTACAATTTTCAATGAGCACTTAGGTATCTAAGTTCACATCCTCAATAATAACATTATATATTTCTATAGTAGTTTAGGGTTTACAAGGCCACTTTCTCATATATTATCACATTTGATCATCATATCATCATAACCATATATTAAAGTATTATTATCCCTTTTACACATAGATGAAAATTTAGCCCATGTTATATAGCTCAAAGTGGCAGAACTGGAATGCAGACATTATAAGTCCATGCAAATTTATGAAATGCTAATAGATTACATTTACCATAGATGCATTGATCATGCCTGTTTTGTGTGTAGCATCACTCCTTTTATTTGTAGCCTAGCAAAGAAGCCAATCTTTGGATGGTGCAGAAATGTCTTCTAAAAACAAACGTAACTGGAACATGTAGCAAAGAAGCATGAAGTCTATCAGTAGCTCTATCCATTGGTCTCTACCAAAAGAAGAATTTTATCTATTATACAAATTGCTAGATTTTTTTCTCCTTATAACTAAGGGAGGTGATGGAGCATTGTTTAGTATAGCTGTTCAAAGAACACATTGAGAACAATGGTGTATTTTGGGGGGGGGTGGACTGAGTTCAGTTCAGTTCAGTCACCAGTTGTATCTACCTCTTTGTGACCCCATGGAATGCAGCACATCAGGCTTCCCTGCCCATCACCAACTCCCAGAGCTTGCTCAAACTCCTGTCCATTGAGTCAGTCGGTGATGCCATCCAACAATCTCATCCTCCGTGGTCCGCTTCTCCTCCTGCCTTCAATCTTACCCAGCATCAGGATCTTTTCCAGTGAGTCAGTTCTTCACATCAGGTGGGAAAAGTATTGGAGATTCAGCTTCAGCATCAGTCCTTCCAATGAATATTCAGGACTTATTTCCTTTAGGATGGACTGGTTGGATCTCCATGTAGTCCAAGAGACTCTCAAGAGTCTTCTCCAACAACACAGTTCAAAAGCATCCATTCTTCGGCACTCAGCTTTCTTTATAGTCCAACTCTCACATCTATATGTGACTACTGGAAAAATCATAGCCTTGACTAGATGGACCTTTGTTGACAAAGTAATGTCTCTGCTTTTTAATATGCTGTCTAGGTTGGTCTTAGCTTTTCTTCCAAAGAACAAGCATCTTTTAATTTCATGGCTGTTGCACCATCTGCAGTGATTTTGGAGTACAAGAAAATAAAGTCTCTCACTGTTTCCCCATCTGTTTGCCATGAAGTGATGGGAAAGGATGCCATGATCTTACTTTGCTGAATGTTGATTTTTAAGCCAACTTTTTCACTCTCCTCTTCCACTTTCATCAAGAGGCTCTTTAGTTCTTCTTTGCTTTCTGGTATAAGGGTGGTGTAATTTGCATATCTGAGGTTAGTGATGTTTCTCCCAGCATCTTGATTACAAGAGTGATATCATCTCCCTGCTTGTGCTTCATCCAGCCCAGTATTTCACAGAGTGTACTCTGCATATAAGTTAAATAATCAAGGAGAAAATTTACAGCCTTGACGTACTATTATCCTGATTTGGAACGAGGTTGTTTTTCCATGTCCAGTTCTAACTGTTGCTTCTTCATCTGCATACAGATTTGACAGACAGTATGTAAGGTGGTCTGGTATTTCCATCTCATTAAGAATGTTCCACAGTTTGTTGTGATCCATACACACAAAGGCTTTGGCATAGTCAATAAAGCAGAATTAGATGTTTCTCTGGAACTCTCTTGGTTTTTTGATGATTCAACGGATGTTGGCAATTTGATCTCTGGTTTCCCTGACTTTCCTAAATGGAGCTTGAACATCTGGAAGCTCATGGTTCACATACTGTTGAAGCCTGGATTGGAGAATTTTGAGCATTACTTTGCTAGTGTGTGAGATGAGTGCAATTGTGCAGTAGTTAGATCATTCTGTGGTATTGCCTTTCTTTGGGATTGGAATGAAAACTGACCTTTTCCAGTCCTGTGGCCACTGCTGAGTTTTCCAGATTTGATGGCATATTGAGTGTGGCACTTTCACAGCATTCTTTTAGGATTTGAAATAGCTCAACAGGAATTCCATCACCTCCACTAGCTTTGTTCGTAGTGATGCTTCCTAAGGCCCACTGGACTTCACATTCCAAGATACCTGGCTCTAAGTGAGTGATCACACCATCGTGGTAATCTGGGTCATGGAGATCTTTTTTGTATAGTTCTTTTGTGTCTTCTTGCCACCTCTTCTTAATATCTTCTGCTTCTGTTTGGTCCATGTGATTTTTGTCCTTTTTTGTGCCCATCTTTGGATGAAATGTTCTCCTGGCATCTCTAAAAATCTTGAAGAGATCTCTAGTCTTTCACATTCTATTGCTTACCTGTATTTCTTTGCACTGATCACTGAGGAAGGCTTTCTTATCTCTCCTTGCTCTTCTTTGGAACTCTAAATTCAAATGGGTATATCTTTCCTTTTCTCCTTTGCCTTTCACTTCTTCTCTTTTCTCAGCTATTTGTAAGGCCTCCTCAGAGAATCATTTTGCCTTTTTGCATCTCTCTTTCTTAGGGATGGTCTTGATCAGTGCCTCTTATTCAATGTCATGAACCTCTGCCCATAGTCTTCAGGCACTCTATCTATCGAATCTAAGCCCTTAATCTATTTGTCACTTCCCCTGTAAAATCATAAGAGATTTGATTTAGGTCATGTGTGAATGATCTAGTGGCTTTCCCTACTGTCTTCAATTTAAGTCTGAATTTGGCAATAAGGAGTTTATGGTCTGAGCCACAGTCACAGTCAGTTCCTGGTCTTTTTTTTTTTTTTTTTTTTACTGTCTGTATAGTGCTTCTCCATTTTTGGCTGCAAAGAATATAGTCAATGTGATTTCAGTATTGACCATCTGTTGATGTCCATGTGTAGAGTCTTTTCTTGTGTTGTTGGAAAAGGGTGTTTGCTCTGACCAGTGTGTTCTCTTGGGAAAACTCTGTTAGCCTTTGCCCTGCTTCATTTTGTACTCCAAGTCCAAATTTGTCTGTTACTCCAGGTATCTCTTGACTTCCTACTATTGCATTCTAGTCACCTATAATGAAAAGGACATATTTTTTTGGTATTAGTTCTAGAAGGTCTTGTATATCTTCATAGAAGCATTCAACTTCAGCTTCTTCAGCTTTACTGGCTGGGGTATAGACTTGGATTACTCTAATATTGAATGGTTTGCCCTGGAAATGAACAGAGATAATTTCGGACTCTTTTGTTGACTATGAGGGCTACTGTTTCTTCTAAGGGATTCTTGCCCACAGTAGTAGATATAATAATCATCTGAATTAAATTCACCCATTCCAGTCCATTTTTGTTCACTGATTCCTAAAATGTCGATCTTCACTCTTGCCATCTCCTATTTGACCACTTCCAATTTACCTTGATTCATGGAACTAACATTCCAGATTCCTATGCAATACTGTTCTTTGCAGCATCTGACTTTACTTCCATCACCAATCACATCCACAACTGGGTGTTGTTTTTGCTTTGGCTCCATCTCTTCATTCTTTCTGGAGTTATTTTTCCACTCTTTTCCAGTAGTATTTTGGGCACCTACTGCCCTGGGGAGTTCATCTTTCAGTGTCATAGCTTTTTGCCTTTTCATACTGTTCGTGGGGTTTTCAAGGCACGAATAGTGAAGTGATTTGCCATTCCCTTCTCCAGTAGACCACGTTTTGTTAGAACTCTCCACAGTGACCCGTCCATCTTAGGTGGCCCTCCATGGCATGGCTCATAGTTTCACTGATTTAGACAAAGCTGTGGTCCATGTGATCAGTTTGATTAGTGTTCTGTGATTGTGGTTTTCATTTTGTCTGCCCCTGTTGGATAAAGGTAAGAGGCTTATGGAAGTTTCCTGATGGGAAGGACTGACTGAGTGGGACACTGGGTCTTGTTCTGACGGACGGGGCCATGCTCAGTAAATCTTTAATCGGATTTTCTGTTGATGGGCGGGGCTGTATTCAGTCCCTCTTTTTTGACCTGAGGCCAAACTATATTGGAAGTAATGGAGATAATGGCAACCTCCTTCAAAAGGTCCTGTACATGCAACTGGTGCACTCAGGGCCTCGACCCTGCAGCAGGCCACCACCGACTCACACCTCTGCCTGAAACTCCCTGACACTCATGGGCAAGTTTGGGTCAGTCTCTTGTGGGGTCATTGCTCCTTTCTCCTGGGTCCTGGTGCTCACAAGGATTTGTTTGTTTGTGCCCTCCAAGAGTCTGTTTCCCCAGTCCTGTGTAAGTTCTGGTGGCTCTGTGGTGGGGTTAGTGGCAACCTCCTCCAAGAGGGCTTATGCCATACCCAGGTCTGCTGCACCCAGAGCCCCTGCCCTTGCAGCAGGCCACTGATGACCCGTACATCCACAGGAGACACTCAAACACTCAAAGACAGATCTGGGTCAGTCTCTATGGGATCTCCTGGTGTGCACAATATTTTGTTTGAGCCCTCCAAGTATCTCTGGTGGATTTGAGGTTTGATTCTAAACACAATTTCTCCCTTCCTACTGTCTTATTGGGGCTTCTTTGCCCTTGGACATGGGTTATCTTTTTTTGGTGGGATCCAACATTGTCCTGTTGACAGTTGTTCAGCAGCTAGTTGTAATTTTGGAGTTCTCCCAGGAGAAGATGATTGCACGTCCTTCTATTCTGCCATCTTCTTGACTAGTACTATCCAATTTGAAAAACTAAGACTTAAGTCCCAATGGTGGAAATAGCTAAGGACATAAAGAATTAGCTTGAACTTTAGTTATTAGTATTTTTATAGTGTTCATTCTATCAGAAGAAACCCACAAAAGACATATCTGTCTGTATCATTGGCATGAACTTGTAATATATAATAGAAGTGAAAAGATATGTCATTTTCCCCAGATGCACCATAGAAAATTCTGACATATCCTTATTCACCAAGTGGAAATAAACATTTTTGCTTCAACCACGGAAGCCACTTTAGGGAATTTAGCCCTATGATTACTTTGTTTTGTGATGTAACATAGGATTTATTCCATTCTTCTCTGTAAAATTAAGCTTATTTTCCATAAGAGATGCCCAAATGATTTTGCTATCTATTTAAATTGCATTCTTATGTCTATTATACCTAAGTTTCTTATTAGGTTAGTCTATTTATCATCACTGAGTATTTGTTGCATGCCACTTCGTTTTTCTCTAAATATGAAATTATAAAAGAAAATCAAGTATGATGTATTACCTTTATATTACTGAGCTCAAACCCTGCAACTTGTAGTCTCATATCATGAATGAATTATCATTTTGAATCAAAGTGTTACATTTCCATTGCATAATACTGTGTGGAATAATCTATAATTTATGTAAGAGACTAACTGACCATCTACCATATGGCATATTGTCCAAGAAAGACCAATGCCTGTCTTACACTGCAATTTAAGTTGCTTAGAAACTGTGATGCTCAGTTTCTCATTTTCCTCTAGAAGCCACACATAAATATGCCCGAACTACATAAGTAGTATCCAAAACACAGATTGTAAACTTTGACAAATATGCATATAATTTTGCTTAGTTATATTTGTCAAACCACATTTCTAGCAAATTGAACACAATTTCAAGTAAATAGCTATATAAAATTTATAGGGGAAATTCCCCCCAAAATAAGAGTAGACAAAATTTTCTCTATCTGCAGGATTTCAAAAGGGAAAACCAAACAATATGGTTTGGCATAGTTTAGAATATAAAACAACGTATGCAGTGTAGATAGTCTTTAAAAAAAAAAATTGGGGGGTGATGTTATTTCCTTAAAATTCTTTTTTCCTGTGTTCTGTACAAAAGTAACTAGATAAAAAATAATATATTGTCTTATGTAGAAGCAGGACGTTTCAGCTGCTAAAATGATTCATTAATAGAAAATACAGTATATGAAATAATCTAAGCCACTTATTCTGATTAGACTATTAAAAAAGGAAGTCCATATGCATTCTATTTTAGTAAAGGATATTCCTGGGCTCATTTAAGAAACTGGTTTTTTTTTTTAATTTATTTATATAAGAATTCATTGAGATGAATTTAATGGATAAACACTACTTTAAATCTATCAATAAATTTTAGCAGACTATGAGACCACACTTTTATTAGGAGGAAAGGTTTGTGACTATCGATCAGTTATATGACAAGAATTGTGACTCTGGACATATATTCTTTGTTTAAATTAGTTGGACTACACATTCATTTGAAACAAATGGTTTTGGTCAATTGTGTTTTGAATCACCTATTTGTTCATCAGCAATGAAAATATTTTGGTTACTATGAATATGTCTAAAATGTAAAGTTTCTGTCCCAATAGTTTTGCTTGAGATGCATGTGAACATTAAGTTGAGTTTAGGAGAATACTTGAAAGTTTCAGTCTCAAACAAAAACAAAACCAAATGAAATTTTTATGGAAGTGTTAATTTATGTTTCACAAATTTCGACTGCTAGTCTATACAGTCATAACAGTCAATAACTCTTAAGCAGTGGGGTAACTATGGCTATTTTAATAGCAAATATCTGACTATACACTTTTGTCCATTTCATGCTGTTATTGGGATCTTCCTCTTCTGGTTAAAACATAGAAATAGCAAGAAACTAATACTCTCTTATTCAATTTTCCACCCAACTCATGTAAATTGTAGCCCCTTACACATTGTAAGAATTAAATATGTACTATTTCAGGTATTAAAAACACAAAATAATTTAGCCAATTTTTAAAATAAGTGAAGTAAGTTGATAAGTAACATCTGAGTAGAGATGATATTTTGGACTTGTATCCTAACAATGGTATGAAAAGTTATCCAGCTGGATGCATAGTATAGTTCAGTGTCATGAACCTAGATTTTGAATCAATTTTTCCAAGGTTCAAATCTCGGTTCTGCCATTTATTGACCTCAAGTATGTTAGTTTATTGACTCAGAAAGGCTTTCCTGGTGGCTCAGTGGTAAAGAATCCACCTACAATGCAGGAGACATGGGCAGGAAACACAGATTCAATCCCTGGGTCAGGAAGATCCCCTGAGGAAAGGAAATGGCAACCCACTCCAGTATTCTCACCTGGAAAAATCCAATCCATGAGGTCTCAAAAGTATTGGACACGACTGGGTAACTAGACAACAACATCGTCTCAGATTCCTCAAATGCACAAGGAAACAGCAATGGTGTATACCTTACATGGTTGTTGTGAGATAATCTAGATTAAAACATGTACAAAATGCTTAGAACAATACCTGCATATAATCATTGCTTTGTATTAACTACTATTATTAACCCACATTAGATGTAGTGAACATTAGTATATCTTATCTAAGGTTCAACATGTGATTTCTCAAAGTTCTTTATTTACTTTATTTTGGCGATAAATGATTATATGATACTTGAGATTTTGACTTCTGATCCTTTTATTTTTAGTTCTGTTATTCAGTTTACATATTGTCAAAGTGGCAATTCTACTAGCTGCCTATTTCAAGATTTTCTTATGTGGTAAGAGCTAATAAAATATAAAAGACACTTTATAAATAAAGAAATATATGTCTTCCAGTAAATCAGTAGAGAATTGCATTTAAACATGTATAACATCATTCATCTGAGTATCTTAAAATTGCCCTACAGACAAGTATGATTCTATTTAAGGGCCAGAGAAAATGAGATCTGAAATTACTTTCTCAAAAGGTCAAAAGGCAGAAAGCTAGTAACAAAATTGAGGTTTCTGAATTTCCACTAGAGCAGCCTAATCACTAAGTCTACCTGAGTCTTCCCAAGTCACTCTAATGACCTAGATGGTGAACAGTTAATTTTCCACACGAGTGCATTAGACACAGGAGCATTTTACTCCATCATGTCTTCTGGCTTCTTACTATCTTTCCCACTCTGATTTCCAAAAAGTTTGTACTTCTTTTTGATGAGAAAGTTCCTTGTAAAGCTAAAGTAAGCTAAGTAACTTTTATAGTATATGGTAGATTTGTCCAGGTTTTGCATGTTTGGTTAGTAAAAGAAAAATATCCAACAAAAGATTTTTCAACATTTACTATGTGCTGGTTGCTATGCCAGACAAAAAGAAAAATGAGGGATGATGTTTACATTAATTTCTTGCAGTATACATCTCCAACAGACCTGTTCTGATATGCCAAGAAGTTAGTAGTCTTGGAAAATCTTCACTGATGGCTCATTATTATTGACTGCTGACATTAGTCTACCAAACATTGAACACAATGTTGGAAGCTGCTGCTTGGTCCAATATAAAGAAACAAGGATTTGATTATATCAGCTCAACTCCCACTGCTCTAAGTTACCCTTCCCTTATGTACAAACATCCCCAACCCTGTCCATCTGCGATGGGCATCCAAGATGGACCCCCCTTTCCTTGTACTTCCATCACAAGCAAGGTACAAATATAGATGTCTTCTTGTATGTAACTTAAGCTTTTCCAAAATACTACATGCCCTTGCTATGTCTTTATGTTTTTATATATCCCTTAGCTTACAAGCCTTCAATTTCCCTCTTTTCAAGTTAATATCAATTCCATTTTTCTTGTCCAAATTGACTTTACATTGAGTTTTCAAATATTTTGTACAATATATTACATTTTTCTGTAATCTTCAGCAGAGGGAAATTAGAATATTCTAATGCAGAATCAGCTGTATTCCAGTTTGAAATTTCTGCCAAATCCACAGATTTCACAATATTTAAGACTAGGTTCATGAACCTCTAGATGACTTTTAGATGAACTAGAGATGTAATGCAGATTATGAACTCTAGTGAAATTGAGTGCAAAAAATATGTGTGTACAAATATATATTAAATATATATATGCATATATATATTATTTATCATATATATGACATTTTTCAGGAAATATTTTGTAGCTTTTTTCATATTCTCAAAAAGAACTGATACATAAAAGAAGAATAAAATTTTGCAAAATTATAGAGGAGCTGGAAAATGCATTTGAAAACAGTAACTATTCTAATAAAAAGGAAAGACTTTTAAAAGTGAAATGTACATAGCACTAGTAATACCAATTCACAGGGCTGATCAGAGAGGAGGAGCTGGAAAAGTTTGCATGAGTGGAGAAGAGTAGAAAAGCATTCAAGAAAACCATTTGTATTGCATCATGAGTGTAGAGGTAAGTGTTTTAAAAGGTGCATTATGGGATAAAGGTGCTAACAACTTCCATATTTATGATCATTAACTATAATGCAAAATTATCCCTGTACAAATAATTTTACATGTGTTATTTAATGCTCACAATTTTATGAAACAGGTAATAGAATGAATTTTATTATCCCATTCTACATATAAGACAACTGATGATCAGTGAGCATAAAAAACGTGGTACTAATCAAGTAACTAATAAGTGGATGACAAGATGTAAACCTTAATCATTAAAAACTGACCAGTTGGTGCTGGTTGGAGGAGATGGTTGATTCTGAGATGACAACAGAAATGAGATTCTGTATGAAAAAGAATGAATTGGCACATTAATAAAATCCTATTAATGTCTCATTCAAATTTAGGTACAGTTTGTTAGACTCCACATTCTCAATGATTTCTTGGTCTACAACTACTAAAAAAAAATCTCCTTTTACAACTGATTCAATAAAATTGTCATTTAATACTCTATTTTCATATTTGTTTTTCCATTTCAGATGATGAAACAGGTTCTTCAACAGTGGGATTGTTAGCTATAGCTATAGTCTTCCTTACTATGCAGTTACTTTATAAGGTATTCTTCTTATAAGTCTAAATAAAGTTTGGCTAAAAGATGAAAAATGCTGTAATTTGTTTTGACTAAGAAGGGATATTAACACCTTTCACTTTGTGATTATGTATCTTGATCTTACTAAATTATAAAAAAGCTTCTTTCCATTTTCAAATTTAATGAAATGAATTAGAGACAAGTTTCTGACCTTTCAAAAAAGAATTTTACTAGAACACTGAGCCAAAAAGCAAATTGAGTAATTAAGCAATTACTAAGGATTATTCTTTGCGTTGGACTTTGATCAATGAGAACAGAATGGGCAGCTGCCATAGATATAGCTGGAGCTGAAATGAGGAATTTGTACTTCTAGTGACTCAACAAAATATTTGTGTGTTGGGTGAACTGGAAGAAATCGTGGAAGTCTTACAAGAAACTCTAAGAAGTAAACCAGATGCTTGAATGCCTAAATACAACATACTTTTTAAAAGCTAAATCTGTAAAAATTTAGATCATATACTAATAGCTTAAGAATAGAAAATTCTAATGCTCCAGATTATTTAAAATATATTTATCTTCCTTGTGATAAACAAACAAGCAAAAGCCCAGGAATGATTTAAAAAAAAAACAACAAAAAAAAGCCCTCTCAACCTAGAGGGAATAGAGGGAATGTAGTCAACTTAATAAAGGCCACATATGACAAACCCACAGCTAACATACACTCAACAGTGAAAGGCTGAGTTTTTCCTCTAACAAAAACAGTACAAAGATGTTAACTCTTAATACTTTTATTCACAAGGTATTTCCCTAGTGGCTCAGACAGTAAAGAATCTGCCTGCAATGTGGGAGATGCTGGTTCTATGCCTGAGTCAGGAAGATCCCCTGGAGAATGGCATGGCTACCCACTCCAGTATTCTTGTCTGGAGAATTCCATGGACAGAGGAATCTGGCAGGCTACAGTCTATGGGATCGCAAAAAGTCAGACATGACTGAGCAACTAACACTCTTGTTGCAAATCCCAGCCACAACATTTAGGCAAAAATAATAAGTAAAAGACATACACATTGGAAAGAAATAAGAAACTGTCACTATTTGCACGTGACATGATACTACATATAGTAAGCTGTCCGGAGCCGCGTTAGGCATTACTGACAAAATGGAGGCATGGCCCCAACCCCCTCTCCTCATCCTGCAGGCATGGTCCTGGGATGAAGGAGTTAGGTTTTGTGATTCTGACTTGTCCTTTCTGACTTGTCCTTTCCTCCCTTCGGTTGAGTTGGCTGGAAAGAATGTTAAGGTGCTTATTGTTCTTGCATGAGAAAGCACAAAGCCTTCTGCAGTTATGCCCAGGAAATAATCCATAAAGTTAACTATTGACATTTGTTCAAGGATCTTTACAAAGAATGTTCCAGGATGAGCACATAGGCCACAGCTTGAGGCCATGGGAAAGATTGTTACTGAGACCCGCTTGTGAGGGAAATGTTTATGGCAAAAGAAGTTTGCTGAGTTTAGGGTTTAGGAGTAATTAAGAATAGTTCAAAGCTAAATGTTTAAGCGATGTTGTAGTGTTGGCATATTTTACTATAGCTTATAGAGACTAGGAATTTTAGAGATACTAATAGCTAGAAGCCTTTTTAGGAGATAATGAGCTTAGGATACTAGGGGTTAGCAGGATTTGGAAAGATAAGAAATAAACTGAGGAATGTGGTATGCGGCCCAGAGACAAACATGAGTTACAATGTAATCACAAGGACACTTAAGAGGGAACTCTGAAGGACAACAATGATTTATGGAGACAGTAAATCTGGGTGAGGAGAACTGAAGATGTCAAACCTCTGACCTAATGCTTTTGTAAAAGTATAAAAGAAAACCTGATGCTTAAAATAAACATGCAGTCCCGCACCTTGAGTCAGAGGCTGCATCATTCTCCGCTGACACCACT
Source organism: Giraffa tippelskirchi (assembly GCF_054371585.1). NCBI lineage: Eukaryota > Metazoa > Chordata > Mammalia > Artiodactyla > Giraffidae > Giraffa > Giraffa tippelskirchi. The sequence goes on along the minus strand of NC_137276.1, from coordinate 70,498,885 downwards.
CATCCCTTCAGGCCGATTCCCTGGCTGCTGGAGCTGGACTCCGACAGTAAGCCTTAAAGACCCCATGAAAAAACTTATCTAAAAGTAAACCCCTTAAAGTTTCAGGATAAAAAGTTAATGTACAGAAGCTTAGTACATTTCCATACTCTAATAACAAACTATCAGAAAGAAAAAATTCAAGAAAACAATTCCATTTACAATTGTATTTAAAAGAATAAAATACGTTAGAATAAATGTAACCGAGGAAGCAAAATACTTGTAGTAGGAAAACTGTAAGACACTGATAAAAGAAAATGAAGACAATACAAATAAATGGAAAGATATCCTGTGCTGATGGGTTGGAAGAATTAATTTTTTAATATGTTCATATTATTCAAAGCAGTCTGAAGATTTAAAGCAATCTTCATAAAATTCCAATAGCATTTTTCACAGATACATAACAAATATTTCTAAAATTTATATAAGACCACAGAAGACCATAAATGGCCAAGAAATATTAAGAAATAAGGGTAAAGCTGAACGCATCATGCACCCTAACTTCACAAACTACACTACAAATTTATAATAATCAAAACAGTATGAGTTGGGCATAAAAACAGACACATGGATCAATAAAACAAGAGGAAAGTTGTGCAAATCATATATCTTACAATGGGTTAATATCCAAAATATATAAAGAACTCAACTCAGTAGCAAAAATAATAGACAATTTGATTTTAAAAGTTTTTTCTTTCCCCCAAAGAAGACATACAAATGATCAACAGGCACATGAAAAGATATGTAACATCACTAATCATCAGAGAAATACAAATTAAAACCACAATGAGTTATTGCTTCACACTTGTTAGAATGGCTATTATCAAAAAGAAAAGAAATGACAAGTGTTGGAGACAGTGAGAAGAAAGGGAACACTTATACACTACTGTTGGGAATGTAAATTGATGTAAAGAGGAAATGGTATGGAGTTCCCTCCAGAAATTAAAAATAGAAAAGTAGGATTTATCTGAAGCACCTAAAAATACAAATTTGAAAAGCTATATATCCCTATGCTCATTGCAACATTTTTTACAATAGCTGAGATATGGAAACAACTAGGTGTCTATAGATGGATGAATGGATAAAGAAGATGTGATACATACATATACAGACACACACAATTGAATGCTATTCAGCTGTAAAGAAGAAAGAAATCTGCTATTTGTGGACTTAAAAAATGGACAAGCAAAACAAAATAAAACTCATATATACAGAAAAGAGATTTGTGGTTCCCAGAGGAGAATAAAGATAGAGGGTTGAAGAGAGTCAACTGCATGATGACAAACGGTAAATAGACATACTGTGGTGATCATGTTGCAGTGTATACAAATATCAAATTATTACTGTGTATACCTGAAACTAATATAATGCTATATACAAATTTTACTTTAAAAAACACAGGAATTTTTATTGTAGATGACTTTTACATGTTATTATTTTATAGAAACTTGTCATTTGTGGTATTACACCAAAGCACTCTCCTGTAGAATATCATCTTGGGATTTTTCAAACTTTTCAAACTGACCAATGGTTAATGCACTGCAAATATTGAGTTATTTCTAGCTTTTCCTAAGCCAAGTGAACAGACAGTTAACCACAATTAGTAGGTAATGATGAGATTTACATGGTTCAAGCTTTTTTACTGTAAAATCTTTCAGGGATTAAAAAAAAGCTTATGTTACTTCTCAATTTATAAGATTTTATAAAAATGACAAGGTATATTAGGTGTTTATTCTTACCTACTAATTTTTTTCAATATTTTTCTTTTTTTATGTGGATCATTTTTTATTCAGGCACACCCTTAGTAAAATTCTACTTTATTGGCCTTAAATCTAGTCCATATAGTTTCCTTTATACTTTCCTGGGGAAATACTAATATTATAAATTGTGCATACTAAATATTGTCTTTAGGTAAGCCATACTACAATCTTTCAGCAGCTTGCTCAAACATATGTAACAGCTTTAAAAAAAAAAAAAAGAATCCTGAAACCATTTGTCAAGATGTGAGAGAAATTTTCTTCTAAAATTATTCCATCTTGATGATTCAGGCTGAACTAAAGAATTAGAGGCTTCCTTATTAATACTTTCTTTAAAGAAAAGTGAAATAATATTTGGATATTACTACAGTCTTTTTATCTATACCAGGAGAAGTGATAACAAGATCAAGAATCCTTTGGAAGGTATTCTATTGATGACAAAAAACTCTCACTCCATCTCTCTAAAGAAGTAGTGGGTAAAATTAGTGGGGCAGTTACCTGTTTTTGTAAATAAAATTTTATTGGAATACGACCATACTCATCATTTACATATTGTCTAGGGCTGCTTTCATGCTACAATAACTGTGCTGAACATTAGAAACAGAGACCTTATGGTCTGTGAAGATTAAAATATTCTGGCCTTTTACAGCAAAATAATAATAGTTTTTAAAAGAATTATTGAAACTTTACATAAAGATTTAGATTCAGACCTACTTAGATGTTTGAAAAAGGAAAAAATAAATGATCTCTATCTTCACAAACAATGGGTTAAACACAGACAAACAATGGGTTGAAGTGACTGGGGTAATGTTTACCTGAATATTGTGCAAGTGTCTTTGGAGAAGAAAATAAGATGGTAGTACACCACCTTTGGTTCCTAGGTTTCATGGTATCATAAAATTTCTGTCTCATAATCTATTTTAAAATAACCGTAATGACCAAAAGTGAAAAGTGAAAGTGAAAGTGAACTCGCTCAGTCATGTCCAACCCTTTGGGACCCCATGGACTGTAGCCTACAAGGCTCCTCCATCCTTGGGATTTTCCAGGCAAGAGTATTGTAATGGGTTGCCATTTCCTAATCCAGGGGATCTTCCCAACCCAGGGATTGAACCTGGGTCTCCTGCAATGCAGGCAGATGCTTTACCATTTGAGCCACCAGGGAAGCCCAAAATTAGGCCTGTGCTAAAGGAGACAGTACTGATTTTGACAATAACCTGATCCAGTTCTAACAGTTTAGGAATTGATCCTTTTCATATTGTTTTTGTTTTTTGGCAGAAAGTGAAGAAGAACTAAAGAGCCTCTTGATGAAAGTGAAAGAGGAGAGTGAAAAAGTTGGCTTAAAGCTCAACGTTCAGAAAACTAAGATCATGGCATCTGGTCCCATCACTTCCTGGGAAATAGATGGGGAAACAGTGGAAACAGTGTCAGACTTTATTTTTTTGGGCTCCAAAAATCACTGCTGATGGTGATTGCAGCCATGAAATTAAAAGACGCTTACTCCTTGGAAGGAAGGTTATGGCCAACCTAGATAGCATATGTAAAAGCAGAGACATTACTTTGCCAACAAAAGTCCGTCTAGTCAAGGCTATGGTTTTTCCAGTGGTCATGTATGGATGTGAAAGTTGGACGGTGAAGAAAGCTGAGCATCACAGAATTGATGCTTTTGAACTGTGGTGTTGGAGAAGACTCTTGAGAGTCCCTTGGACTGCAAGGAGATCCAATCAATCCATCCTAAAGGAGATCAGTCTTGGGTGTTCATTGGAAGGACTGATGTTGAAGCTGAAACTCCAATACTTTGGCCACCTCATGCGAAGAGTTGACTCATTGGAAAAGACCCTAATGCTGGGTGGGATTGGGGACAGGAGGAGAAGGGGACGACAGAGGGTGAGATGGTTGGATGGCATCACCGACTCGATGGACATGGGTTTGGGTAGACTCCAGGAGTTGGTGATGGACAGGGAGGCCTGGCGTGCTGCAATTCATGGGGTCGCAAAGAGTCGGACACGACTGAGTGACTGAACTGAATTGAACTGAAGGAAGAGATCTTAATGCCTAAAACAAGAAGAGATTTGTCTTTCCAGATATTTATACCACATTACTTATTTTTCCTTTCTTTCTCTCTTTCCCTTTCTCTTTTTTTTTTTTTTTCCATGTATTTACTTCCATATTCATCATTTTACTTAAGAAGTTAAAGAGCCTCTCAGGAATAGACTCCTTGAAATGATGCAAGTTATGGCATAATGAAATTGTGTGTGTATATTCTGGTTCATTCAAGCAACTTAAATTTATTCATGTTCAATCCACTCGGTAGTTAATCATGTGAGGTGTTATGATACCTCTCTAGATAATAACTAATTATTTTAGTATTATAATGACTAGTAGGGTTACTTGATTTTTTAAAATCTAGCACTGTAGATTACAGTGAAATGTTAATTAGGTTTCAGAATAAGTCAATTCTCTGAGATACTTTGTTTTGTTAGAAACAATAAGACTAATGTATCCTGAAAACTGAATCTCTGTATAAGTAAGACTAATGCATTGCTGTATAAGTAGCTCAAAAAACGGTTAGGTATAAATATGATGATCGGCATGGTCCTCACATTCCAAGAACTATGACACTTAAATAACTAACGTAACATATTACCCACTTGAGTAGCACAAAATTTGGTTTTCTTAAATTCAGCTTTATTATATTATTAATAGTGGCCTGAAAAGTTTACAAGTGATTCATTTGTCAAAATGTAACTTTAGAATTAAATACAAAGTTATTAAATACAAATGAATATTTAATATGTAAACAGTCTGTAGAGCACATCTCAATATATATTTATGTTTGTTGTCTGACAGAACATGGTCCACTGGAGAAGGGCATGGCAAACCACTTCAGTATTCTAGCCTTGAGAACCCAATGAACAGTATGAAAAGGCAAAAAGATAGGACACTGAAAGATGAACTCCCCAGGTCGGTAGGTGCCCAATATGCTATTGGAGAGCAGTGGAGAAATAACTCCAGAAAGAAGGAAGGGATGGAGCCAAAGCAAAAACGATACCCAGCTGTGGATGTGACTGGTGATAGAAGCAAAGTCCGATGCTATAAAGAGCAATATTGCATAGGAACCTGGAATGTTAGGTCCATGAATCAAGGCAAACTGTAAGTGGTCAAACAAGAGATGGCAAGAGTGAATGTCAACATTCTAGGAATCAGTGAACTAAGATGGGCTGGAATGGGTGATTTAACTCAGATGACCATTATATCTACTACTCTGGGCAGGAAGCCCTTAGAAGAAATGGAGTAGCCATCATGGTCAAAAAAAGAGTCTGAAATGCAGTACTTGGATGCAATCTCAAAAACGACAGAATGATCTCTGTTTGTTTCCAGGCAAACCATTCAATATCATGGTAATCCAAGTCTATGCCACGACCAGTAACACTGAAGAAGCTGAACTTGAACGGTTCTATGAAGACCTACAAGACCTTTTAGAACTAAAACCCAAAAAAGATGTCCTTTTCATTATAGGGGACTGGAATGCAAAAGCAGGAAGTTAGGAAACACCTGGCGTAACAGGCAAATTTGGCCTTGGAGTACAGAATGAAGCAGGGCAAAGGCTAATAGAGTTTTGCCAAGAGAACGCACTGGCCATAGCAAACACCCCCATCCAACAACACAAGAGAAGACTCTACACATGAACATCACCAGATGGCCAACACCGAAATCAGATTATTTATATTCTTTGCAGCCAAAGATGGAGAAGCTCTATACAGTTAGCAAAAACAAGACCAGGAGCAGATTGTGGCTCAGACTGTGGCTTCAATTACATTGAAGAAAGTAGGGAAAACCATTAGACCGTTCAGGTATGACCTAAATCAAATCCCTTATGATTATACAGTGGAAGTGACAAATAGATTTAAGGGACTAGATCTTATACACAGAGTGCCTGATGAACTATGGACAGAGGTTCATGACATTGTACAGGAGACAGGGATAAAGACCATCCCCATGGAAAAGAAATGCAAAAAAGCAAAATGGCTGTCTGAGGAGGCCTTACAAATAGCTGGGAAAAGAAGAGAAGCAAAAAGCAAAGGAGAAAAGGAAAGATATTCCCAACTGAATGCAGAGTTTCAAAGTATAGCAAGGAGAGATAAGAAAGCCTTCCTCAGTGATCAATGCAAAGAAATAGAGGAAAACAACAGAATGGGAAAGACTAGAGATCTCTTCAAGAAAATTAGAGATACCAAAGGAACATTTCATGCAAAGATGGGCTCGATAAAGGACAGAAATGGTATGGACCTAAAAGAAACAGAAGATATTAAGAAGAGGTGGCAAGAATACACAGAAGAACTGTACAAAAAAGATCTGCACGACCCAGATAATCACGAAGGTGTGATCACTCACCTAGAGCCAGACATCCTGGAATGTGAAGCAAAGTGGGCCTTAGAAAGAACCTCTACGAACAAAGCTAGGGGAGGTGATGGAATTCCAGTTGAGCTATTTCAAATCTTGAAAGATGATGCTGTGAAAGTGCTGCACTCAATATCCCAGCAAATCTGAAAAACTCAGCAGTGGCCACAGGACTGGAAAAGGTCAGTTTTCATTTCAATCCCAAAGAAAGGCAATGCCAAAGAATGCTCAAACTATCGCACAATTGCACTCAACTCACAGGCTAGTAAAGTAATGCTCAAAATTCTCCAAGCCAGGCTTCAGCAATATGTGAACCATGAACTTCCAGATGTTCAAGCTGGTTTTAGAATAGGCAGAGGAACAAGAGATCAAATTGCCAACATCCAATGGATCATCAAAAAAGCAAGAGAGTTCCAGAAAAACATCTATTTCTGCTCTATTGACTATGCCAAAGCCTTTGACTGTGTGGATCACAATAAACTGTGGAAAATTCTGAAAGAGATGGGAATACCAGACCACCTGACATGTCTCTTGAGAAACCTGTATGCATGTCAGGAAGCAACAGTTAGAACTGGACATGGAACAACAGACTGGTTCCAAATAGGAAAAGGAGTCCGTCAAGGCTGTATATTGTCACCGTGCTTATTTAACTTATATGCAGAGTACATCTTGAGAAATGCTGGGCTGGATGAAACACAAGGTGGAATCAAGATTGCCAGGAGAAATATCAATAACTTCAGATATGCAGATGACACCACCCTTATGGTAGAAAGTGAAGAAGAACTAAAGAGCCTCTTGATGAAAGTGAAAAAGGAGAGTGAAAAAGTGGCTTAAAGCTCAACATTCATAAAACTAAGATCATGGCAACTGGCACCATCACTTCATTGGAAACAGATTGGGAAACAGTGTCAGACTTTATTTTTGGGGGCTCCAAAATCACTGTTGATGGTGATTGCAGCCATCAAATTGAAAGTTTACTCCTTGGAAGGAAGATTATGACCAACCTAGATAGCATATTTAAAAGCAGAGACATTACTTTGCCAACAAATGTCCGTCTAGTCAAGGCTATGGTTTTTCCAGTAGTCATGTATGGATGTGAGAGTTGGACGGTGAAGAAAGCTGAGCGCCACAGAATTGATACTTTTGAACTGTGGTGTTGGAGAAGACTCTTGAGAGTCCCTTGGACTGCGAGAAGATCCAACCAGTGCATCCTAAAGGAGATCAGTCTTGGGTGTTCATTGGAAGGACTGATGTTGAAACTGAAACTCCAATACTTTGGCCACCTCTTGCAAAGAGTTGACTCATTGGAAAAGACCCTAATGCTGGGAAGGATTGGGGGCAGGAGGAGAAGGGGATGACAGAGGATGAGATGGTTGGATGGCATCACTGACTTGATGGACATGGGTTTGGGGAAACTCTGGGAGTTGGTGATGGACAGGGAGGCCTGGCATGCTGTGATTCATGGGGTCACAAAGAGTCGGACACGACTGAGCGTCTGAACTAAACTGATACATATATACATATTTCTTTATTGTCCTCCAGGAAACACTCTTTCCTGAGTGATATGAGATAGTTCCTCTAATTTCTCTCCTTTTGACCAACGGAATTATCTCAGCAGGAATTTAAAATAATTTTTCATTTGCCTCCATCTGCTCTTTACTCAAATATTTACTGCCTCTCAAAGGAAATTCAGATACTTAATTCGGAGTCCTTACAGTTTATTTTCTATCAGATATACCTTTTGACTAGTGACTGTTAATACAATATGTTCTCCTGTTACTGAACTTAATAAATAAATACAGTAATATTTAAATGGCTTCCAAATTGCAGGGTGCCTCATGGTTAACTGACATGACACTTTCAGGGGTACGGTTACAATCTGGACAAAATGTAAAACCATATATTTAAAAGCACTGAAGAATGAATAAATGAAGGCAGAAATTAGAGGGAATTTGACCACTTAAAAAAAGGTACTGCACCAGGTAATTTTGCATTTATATGGCTTAATGCCTTAAGATATAACCCAGAATTCACAATGAAAGAAGGTTGTGGTTAATAAAGGAGAAAGCACAAACAGTACAAGTAGCTGGAGTTTGTCAGAAACAGAGCTGTAGGCTAGTAGCCTAGTTGTAGAACACAGATGGGGAAGAAAAGTCAGACCCACAGGAAAGAGTGTCCCATAATCGGTTTATGTACATGTGTGCTCAGTCACTTCAGTTGTGTCTGACTCTTTGTGATGGCAAGGACTGTAGTCTGCTAGGATCCTCTGCCCATGAGATTCTCCAAGCAAGAATACTGGACTGGATTACCATGCCCTCCTCCAGGGGATCTTGCTGACCCAGGAATCGAACCCACATCACTTATGTCTCCTGCATTGGCAGGCAGATTCTTTACCACTAATGCCACCTGGGAAGCCCCATTAAATCCTCAGATGACCCTGCTGCTGCTGCTGCTAAGTCGCTTCAGTCGTGTCCGACTCTGTGTGACGCCATAGACGGCAGCCCACCAGGCTCCCCCGTTCCTGGGATTCTCCAGGCAAGAACCCTGGAGTGGGTTGCCATTTTCTTCTCCAATGCATGAAAGTGAAAAGTGAAAGTGAAGTCACTCAGTCGTGTCCGACTCTTAGCTACCCCATGGACTGAAGTCTGCCAGGCTCCTCCGTCCATGGGATTTTCCAGGCAAGAGTACTGGAGTGGGGTGCCATTGCCTTCTCCTCAGATGACCCTAAATCTTCAGATGACCCTAAAGTATTTATGCAAGTGAAAGTCACAGCTGACAGTCTCGAAGAACAAAATTTTGCAGCTGCTGTGTTTCACAGGATTGTCAGTTTGGAGTTTGAGTTTGTTAAAGTAAATTCCATGCTGCTAACAAATATCAAATTTTTCAGAGGTAGATAAAAAAGACGGTCTCTGAAACATATTATTCATAATGTACAATATAAAGTCTAAGATTATTGAGAATGCAAAAACTAGGAAATACAATCTATTTCCTATAGATGAACCAGATGCTATTATTAGTAGAGTAGGACCTTAAAATATCCATGATAAATATTTATAAAAGCAGAAAAAGAAAATATTTTAATGAACAAAAATACAGAGAAAACTCAGCAAAAGATAAAAATGGAAAAGACCAAATTAGATATTATAGTACAGAAAATTGCAATAACTAAAATTTTAAAAACAATCCTGTATGGGCTTGACAACAGTTTAGAGAGAGCAGAAGAGGAATAAAAATAAAGATATATTAATAGAAGTTATCTAACATAAAACCCAGAGGAATTAAAAAAAAAATAAACCATGGAAAAATATATAGTGGCTAGCATACAGTGATTTTTATTTCAGACTGAGAGCAAATGAAAAATGGCACCAAAAAAGTAAAAGCTAATACATTTCTAAATTTAGCAAAAAGAAAGAAAGAAAAATCAACCTGAAATAATTTTTTCAAAACACAAGCAGGATCAAACAGACAAACAAAAAAAGGGCCAAACTGATCAAAGTGCTGAAAAATAAAGATGAATAGAAAATCTTGGACACAGAGAAGAACACACATTAGAAACAGAAAATTATAATACAAATAATAGTTGACTTCTCATCAGAAAAAAAGTAAAAACTAGGAGACAACGAATCAACAACTTTAAAATGCAGAAAGTGGGAAAAACAAAAAACCCTCAAACCATAATTCTATAACCAGTAAAAATGTCCTTCAAAAATTAAAAGAAAATATATTTTCAGGTAAACAAAAATGGAGAGGTATCACCAGCAAATATTTTACTCAAGGAGTGCTAAAAAAAAAGTCCTTCAGACTGAAAATGAAAGACCCCAGGTGTAAACTCATAGCTACATAAAAGAGTGAAAGGCAAGATCCCATTTGATGAAGAGGAAAGCAAATCGTCAAAGAGTTAAAACGTGGTTAGTGTTAACTTGATTAGCATGGGCAGAACCCAGAATTCGATGTAAGAATATATGATCACAGGACTTGAGCTTTTACTTACGAAGTCTCTATTTTGCTTTCCTCCTGTTCTCACTGTCCCTTATGGTATATACTCAGTTCATAGTTCACACAACACAGACACAAGCACACGTAATTCAATAACTGAAATTAATGTCACAGTAGAAAATCAATTCAACTCACTTTGTGTGTCATTTAACACAAGTGTAATGTACTAGAAATAGCAGATTAATGAGTTAGAATATAATCTCTTTAAGGGAGTGTCTGGTTCTAGCAACACTTAGATGCTGAAAATAGAAATCTGGACCAAGATAACAAGTAGTAAGTTTCTGCTCTCCCTTGCAGTTGGCCCTATTTTCACGTGGTTTGTCCCTGGATATTCTAATATCTAAGAATCAACTCCAAGGCCAAGTGTGGAAGGTGGGAAATTGGGCCTGTAAATTGACTTCTGGTGAGTTGGTGTCTTGATTACTATTCACCATTGTCTAGTTTATAAATGCTTTTCAACTGTAATGCTTTTTATTATGCTCAAGTTTATAGCAATATGTAATTTTTGGAAATGCGTTTATGGGGCACAATCAAGATCCATAACCATGTGTAGTCTACATTCTGGGTACCCACTATAAATTAGAAACAAAGGGGAGGAATAAAACACAAAGACCAAAAAACACAAAAAAACTGATACACATGAAGTCCTGAAATTAGGCCCATAGACACTGAAAATAAATGTAGATATGGTGTTTATCTGAAAAAAAGACACAATTACTAGTTAATTAATCTCCTTCTTTCCTTTCATTTTTTGTATTTCTTCCCCTTGAGTCAAGTTCTACAGAAGAAGCCCCTGAAAGGGTCATGTAAATTCAGATGAGTTATTAAGTAATTACTCTCAAGGAAGCTTGGTAAGGAACGAAGGAGATAAGATGGGGAAAGATAGAAACAAAACTAAACAAGTTATTAATCTTATGTCCTGACTTCAACTTGAGTGAAACAGTGATTTGGTCTCCCAGGTACCATCCATGCAGGCTTTCCCAAGGCTACAAAGACACTATTATTGTGTTTGGGAAGTAACTGATCCTTATTGGGATAATTCAGGTCTCTTTCAGAATCTTCTGTGCAAGAATCCTCAACCATTTATGTTAATATTGCTAGCCATTCTTAGCACACATCACTGAATTTTTATGACAAAATCCACCTCTCATTAGAAGTGATAATGTAAAGGTAAAGATATATTTTTTAATGAAAAAAAATAGTGTAAAATTCATAAAAGCAAGAGTAGACTTCCCTCTTCAGATAATGACTTACTGGAAAAACAAAGATCTGATGCCACTAAACTGGTTTTGTCCTACATATAAACAATCAGTGAGCTATTTTAACTTATTTTTAGCTTGTTTTGTACATAATTTAAAAGATCATATTAATAAATAGAAAATTCTATTTGTTCACCTTCATTATTATTGATATATGTAAATACAAATATTAAAAATGTAAGTACATAAAATCACAAATTATATATCAATATAAATCACAAATTATAATCTATCTCAAAAACATCTGGAGAGAAATCCAGTATCTTTTGTTGACAGAATATTTCATTGTTTATTTTATAAGACAGAGTATGAGATGAGGGACAACAGAGGATGAGGTGGTTGGATGGCATCACTGATTCAATGGACCTGAGTTTGAGCAAGCTCCAGGAGTTGGTGATGGACAGGTAAGCCTGGAATCCTGCAGCCCATGGGGTCACAAAAAGTTGGACACAACTGAGCAACTGAACTGAGCAGAACTGAACTGGTTTTATAAGACAGTATAAAATTAGAGTTAAAAGAACTTAATTGTAGAGCATTTTAAAACTTTTATTCAATAGAAGTGTAATATTATCTCGGCTGAGATTCAGAAAGGAGAGTATTAGGAATCAGATTCTGCTATTTAAATGAAAATACGTGTCAAGATAAGCCAATTTCAATTCTTTGAGAAAAGCATTGGAAGACTGATTAGGATTACAATAAGTTTCCTACTTATTCATTGGAAGGACTTATAGTTTCTATATCCTGAGAGTTTTTTTTAGGTCCTACATGTATATACTTATTTATAGAACAAAATACTGTGCCAATGTAAGTAAGGAGTAGAAATTGAAATTTAGAAGTTTCATAATGCAAAATAAATATTCTCTTTTTACATACCTAAAAATATATCTTGTGTGTCTTGTCTAATTTAAAAGCTACATGAACTTTAGCTTGCATATTTTTAAACCCAGAAAGTAGCTTGATAGGTAACTGGAAGCTATTAATTAGATTTTTTGAGCTTATTACCATTTAATTGTAGCTTTTCACAAATCCACTCAAGCTCCTATATCTCAGTTTTGTTAATTTTAAAAGGGAAAATAATCCTTGAATTAACTATGGCTTAACAAAGAAATGCAACATATAGACTTTAGAATTTATTTTAAAAATTCCGTTACAAGGAGAACTGACGGAATGTGTATTCCTGTTCCATTCCTCAATCTCGTAAAAAAAACCACTCAATTGAATTAGTCAAAAACTCTATGAGAGTTTTCAAGACACCAACTATTTCTTTAAAAGCACATCATTTCTTAAATGAAAAGTAGTCAGAAACATTCCGTCTTCCTCTTGAAACCGAGGTAAGCTAAAAAACATTTTTTAACGCAATGAGAAATATAAAAAAGATATAAGAAATTTGGGTCAAACTTAAATGTCACCATATCTCTCCTACTTGTCTGGAATTTAAAGGATGAAAATGTTCAGATTTTATTTTACTTAAAATAAAAATAACAATGCTTTACCATTTAGAATCTTCACTCTTTTACTCTATATCATTTTAGGGAATAACAGAATCTCAGAATTGGAAGGGGCATTAAGGTCACCTATTCCAGTGCTTCTTCCAATGGCTTAACCCCCTTAACTGTAGTTCACTCAAATGTTGTCTTATTCTCTATCTACTTCCCTACACAAATTATTTCAATTTGGAAAAACTCTACTGGCTGACTATTGTTTATCCTGACTCAATTTACTTCCCATAAACCTTTTATATTCTGAGTTTAAATAAAACAAGAACAGAAGAAAACACACCTACAGCTGCAGGGCAGAATGTATCCTTGTATCACATAAGTGAAAGAAACACAAACACAATGAGAAAACAACAAATGAAATATCCCTGAGGGGCAATTGCTTGTAGTGCTTTCAAAGTCCAAATCTAATAAGAGGCTTTGTAATGTAAAAAAGGTGTCAGCAAGGAAACATTTAGTATGTGATTCTACTATGTAGTTCATATAAAACCAAGTAGAAAGCACCACCCTCCACCACCCCGCATATGCAATACATAGATAGAAAATAAATACAGGCACTTAAATAGAGACATAGCAATTTTTATGTTTAAAGTTCTATTGATTTATATTGATATCTACAGTCTTTTCAATATTATAGCTATTATAATAGAGATCACCCGAGAGAACACAATGACATTTGAAATGCTTTAAAATATTCACTTCTCTGGACTAGGACTCTCACAGTCCATTCCCTCATGTTCCAATCTCATGATGTAAAGCACATATCAATGAATAATTTAGAATAAGCAGAGTTCCAGAGAGAAATATAAGAATGTATGGAAATGGGTAGTAAGTCACCAGGATCTGAATTCTAGGCCTGTGCAATGAAAATGTTAAGTGCTAGTAGTGGTTACAGTTTTTAGGGGATTAAAAAACTTAGCATATTCCCCAGGTAAAGATTCTTGGACCAGAAGAAAAGGCAGGGAGAAGGAGTTATCTATAAACTGGGTTGAGATGAAGAATTTTATTCACATGATTAACTGAAGGAGAGCTCTCTGGAGAAAGGAAGTGAGATAACATAATACTTAGGCAAGAACATATTCTCATTTAGATAACAACTTCAACCTAAACCAATAGGGACTCAGGAGTATAAATTGCTCCAAAGATCTGATCAGACTATGAGGAAAGAGGCTGGCATTTGCTACCCTCCCTCTCTCAGGCCATCATTAGCTTAGGGCTACCCTGGGGCACATTGAGAGTTAGACTTAAATTCCACGCAAAACATAGAGCATTTTAGACAAAGCCAAAAATATATTAGCTGCAGGGAGAATGATGTGGAGTCTCAAAGTATTGAACTAGAAATGCTCAGATACCTCCAGCTGAAACTCAGTGTTAATGGTTTGACCTTCAATTCTGGTGGGCAGGGCTCAAAAAAGTGTTTGCTATTTACAAGTGTTCTTCAAATATGTATAATTTTGGAGAGATGAAACTACACTGAGCCTGGCAATTTTAGAAACCTCTTAATCTATCACATTTAATACATATTAAAACATTGATTTATTTTTTACAAAATTGTTTCTCACAGAATACTTGAAGATCACACATCTAATAAAAATATTTCTCCTCAGTCTAGTGATCTCTGAAATGTGTCATACTGCTGACTTCTTAGTGTATTTGACAGAGTTTCAGGTTAATCTGGACCACAATCTTTTCATGCTATACCAATTATTTTAAATTTTAAGTATCACAATGTAAAAAACACTAAAACCAGAAGAGGCCTTGAGGATTACTATATCAGAATTATTTTAGTTGCAAGAATTACCATTGATAGAAAGGCAAATTTAACTGGCTTGAAAATAAAAGGCAGGCATTAGTGCAAAAGCAAGGAGGATTTCACATCAAGTTTTACACAGAAGCCTATTGTATGAAGAAGACAATTTTTATGTAATTTTTTTGGTCTTGCCCTTCTTTGTGCTTTTAGCTTTCTTCTCCAGGTGACTTTTCTTTGATGGTGTCACAAACAAACCAACAGGCTCAAAATGGAGTCACTTATGCTAAGCCCCACATTACCAAACTGAAACTTACATAGTTTTGGCTCTTTCAGAAATGGATTCTTCAACCAGTCAGGAATTGCCTGATCAGCACAGTTAGGTAATCTGCCTGATAGACCCATGGCTTAAAGGAAAGTGACTTTGCCACAACCAATCTACTTTTTGCTTGTATAACTTCCTTGTTTCTGCTCTGTTCTGCTTATAAAATATCTTTTATTATGTACAGCTCCTCAGGGCTCATTTCTATCTCCTAGATTTGATGCTGCTTGATTCACAAGTCACTAAATAAAGCCAATAAGATCTTTAAAATTTACTCAGTTGAATTTTGTTTTTAAATAGTGGCAAAAGTATCTGACACAAATCCCTGCCCTACATGCATATACTATGGTGGTGATGGTTTAGTTGCTGTCATGTCCAACTCTTGCAACCCCATGGATTGTAGCCCACCAGGCTCCACTGTCCATGGGAATTTTCAAGGCAAGAATACTTGAATGGGTTGCCATTTCCTTGTCCAGGGGATCTTCCTGACCCAGGGATTGAACCTAGGTCTCCTGTGTTGCAAGTGTATTCTTTATCATTTAAGCCTATGCCCTCCAACAAAGAGAATGTCTCTTTTCTCTAAAATCCCAACCAATATGTTAAATATTGGTTTTGCTTGAGTTTTATGCCCATACTCATGACCAAGAAAGATGAATATACTGATGGTTTTGAAAGAATAACAGGCCATGCCTCTTGAGCCAGTAGCGGGGGCAACTTCCCCATAACTATGTGGATTGTTGAAGAAAGGCCTAGAGTTATTGGAAAAGGGAAAGAAAAAAATGGAAATGAGGAAACAAGCACAGGTCTGCTATAATTATCCAGTATACTCTTATATTTGTGAGTCAATATGCAGACTCAAAGCAGAATTAGACATTCAATGAGAAAGACCTTCAGTTCTCTCATTCTCAATCCAGTGCTCTTTCTATCATACCAGTTCCATCACACTCTATTTCTTCCAAGCCTTTCTAACAAAATTACAGGGGAATTTTCAATTAGATTTATAAAATGGTAGTAAGGAATGTATTCTTTTCTATATTGTGCTACTCATTTTCTTGTGTTAATCACAGCTCTACATTAGAATCATCTGCTAACAGAGTTCTAAAGAAATGAAGACACCTGGGACTCATTGTCATAGAATCCAATTAAAGTGATTCAGGTTTCAGTACAAATGCTTATATTATTCAAAGCACTCTACAAGTGATGCAGAGGTCAGGAGGAAAAACTTCTCTGTGTTTGAGTATTATTAAAGCACAGGTACTTTTAAAGAGAGATAAAACTGATCTGCTGTTAAATTATATATCAATTCCCTTGAGATGAGGGTTTTATTCAGGAATTCTATATTCTCAAGTATTGATTCAGCTCACAGAGAAGTCCTACAGAGCAGTTATCATTGACCAGCATATTATCAGCTTCAAGGAAGACATTCTTGGACATCACTCACTTATCAACAAGCCTCACTCTTCAAAACCAAGTTTAGAGAAAAATTATTTCTTTCTAATAATAATTGTCTTGTATATAACATTGGAAAGTAATTTATAAGATCATAGACTTCAAACAGAGCAATTCTACAGTGGAAATTCCTTTTCCTAATTTTCACTGTATAATCATTCTGTCTTAAAGACACAACTGCTATAAAATCATGAAACATTAAAACTCAAAAACAAAGGTCTCTTTTACAATATACTGGATTCTAAAATACAGAATATATTTTGAGTATAATTGAAAGCTATAATAAACTATTATTGTTAATTGTAAACTTAATATCCTTCAGTTCAGTTGCTCAGTTGTGTCCGACTCTTTGAGAACCCATGAAACACAGAACACCAGGCCTCCCTGTCCATCACCAACTCCCAGAGTTTCCCCAAACCCATGTCCATTGAGTCAGTGATGCCACCCAACCATCTCATCCTTGTCGTCTCCTTCTCCTCCTGCCCTCAATCTTTCCCAGCATCAGGGGCTTTTCCAGTGAGTCACCTCTTCACATCAGGTGGCCAAAGTATTGGAGTTTCAGCTTCAACATCAGTCCTTCCAATGAACACCCAGGACTGATCTCCTTTAGGATGGACTGGTTGGATCTCCTTGCAGTCCAATAGACTCTCAAGAGTCTTCTCCAACACTACAGTTCAAAAGCATCAATTCTTCGGCGCTCAGCTTTCTTTATAGTCCAACTCTCACATCCATACATGACCACTGGAAAAACCATAGCCTTGACTAGATGGACCTTTGTTAGCAAGCTAATGCCTCTGCTTTCTAATATGCAATCTAGGTTGGTCATAACTTTCCTTCCAAGGAGTAAGTGTCTTTTAATTTCATGGCTGCAATCACCATCTACAGCGCTTTTGGAGCCCAAAAAGATAAAGTCAGCCACTGTTTCCACATCTATTTGCCATGAAGTGATGGGACCGGATGCCATGATCTTAGTTTTCTGAATGTCGAGCTTTAAGCCAACTCTTTCACTCTCCTCTTTCACTTTCATCAAGAGGCTCTTTAGTTCTTCTTCACTTTCTGCCATAAGGGTGGTGTCATCTGCATATCTGAGGTTATTGATATTTCTCCTGGCAATGTTGATTCCAGCTTGTGCTTCCTTCAGCCCCGTGTTTCTCATGATGTACTCTGCATATAAGTTAAATAAGCAGGGTGACAATACACAGCCTTGACATACTCTTTTTCCTAATTGGAACCAGTCTGTTGTTCCATGTCTAGTTCTAACTGTTGCTTCCTGACCTGCATACAGGTTTCTCAAGAGGCAGGTCAGGTGGTCTGGTATTTTCATCTCTTTCAGAATTTTCTACAGTTTATTGTGATCCACACAGTCAAAGGCTTTGGCATAGTCAATAAAGCAAAAATAGGTTAGCATTATTTATTTTTGTTGAAAATTAACATAGTGAAGTCTAACATTTTAAATAGTTATAAAAGTAGAACAAAATAGTTCATATTAAAGTATATTGAGCTACTATAGAAAGGGAAAAATTGTGCTTATCTGAGCACAACTGTTCAAAATAAAACCTATTAACTTCTGATAAATTAAAAGATATACACAAAGCAAATGATTTTATGATTAAATTATTTTTTGTTTTGGTTAGCCAACTGCTATAAAGTAAGAGGAATTAAATCTTCTGAAAAAAATTAAAATAATAATAAAAGAAATGCTTCATTAATAAGTATCAATTTCTTAACTGGAAAGAAAAATCAATTTTTAAATATACTTTCAAAAATTAGAAGGTATTTTTTTTTTAAATCTTTTCTTTAGTGTAAGTCTAAATTGATGTTATGAGTGATTTAAAGAACTCACTCATATAGGCAAAAGCAAAATTCTGTTGATCAGAAGTTACAGAGTAACAGCAAATCTATCTATGAACATGAATATTCTTCAAAATTTTGGATAAATGAAACCTTTCTCTTTGTGGTTTTTAGTATATTTAAATCATTTATGATAATTTTGAAGATCTGGTAAATCATAATTTTTCTGGTGTAACACTGTTTAGTCTTCAAAAAATGGCTATTTTAATTTTTGCTTTTTATAAATAATAGTGCATTAAAGACAATACATATATTCAATTTATCAACTTACTTCAATTTTTTCCCATTTTCACAGTTATTTATTCCATTAATACAGGCTTTACTGAAAATAACATTGAGGAAAATTATACTCATGCACATATGTATATATACAGTTCAAAAACAGTCATTCCCTAAAAATGATTAAGTGAACAAATAGACAAACAGAATCAGTGATATGGAATAGACTATTTCGAATAGCCTTAGTGTGTGTAAAAGCTTCCTGTAAATAAAATGTAGAAATAATACTCAATGGCTAAGAGTAGATTACTTAACAAATTGAGTTGGGAGAATTGGGTAGGCATCTGATAATCAATTAATATCAGTCAGTTAAAATTCACATTTAATATCGTGCATTTTACAAACCAAGTGAATGGGAAAATTTAGGATGGAAAGAGAAGTTTATGTAAGCATTAATAATGGCATTTTTCTAGATATTGGTAAAATAATAAAAATAATAGAAGCTAAGTGTGATTTATTCATAAGTAATAATTATCAAAATAAAATCAAAGGCAAAATATATATTTTCATAAACTTTTAGTACTTATGTACAGAAAATAAGTATAATTAAAGGTAAATAGCAAGTTAGAAACAAATATTTGATTTAGCAATAATTGTTAAAACATTTGGGTACATATAGAAAGAAAAATATTCAATGTAAAAATAATCAAAGGTCCTAAAATTTTTCAACTGGTACATAATTTGAAGTAAACTATATAATGTGTTGTGATTATTTTTTCCTTCTCATCTATGAACCTATTCTCTATTAACTCTCAAAACCTCATTAAATAATTGTATTTTTATTCATGCTTTCAATTAATATATGGGTGGTGGTAATTTTTGCATTTCCAGTTGTGAAGTTTCCTTTGTGCTTCAAATTGCACGTGGATATAAACAAGAACAGTTGAAACTTGTTCTTTTTTCCCAGTTTTCAAAGGCAACTGACATTTAACACAGCCAAATAAATTCTATGATGCTTTTACTCACTAACTAGTCCTCCTTATCTGTGTCCATCTCTTTATAAAATTCAGGAAACAGTCATTCCTGACTCAATCCTTTTCTTCATCCTGAATGTCCAAGACCTTACCACCCCCTTAAAATGTACCTCCAAATTTTTCCATCACTTATGTCAACTATTTTTTACTTTGTTTCCACAAAACCATATAGGCTTCCTTCCAATCATTTTTCCATATAAAAATAATGACATTGTTTAAGTCACATCAGATAAAACTATACTGTATTTAAAAATCTTTCAATGGCTTCTCAAAATCTCTCTCTCTCTGCATCAAGTGCCCTGGTCTTGCTGCCAGGGAACAAAACTTTCTCCTGCCAGAGATCCTCTATATACACTTTTCTTCCAAGAACACTTCTCTGTTCTTCTATAATTATCACCTTGTACTCTGCTTCATAGCACCTACCATAGTTGTAATTTTACATTAATTCCTAAAATATTTGTTTCATTTCCATTGTCCTCATTCTACTGTAAATTTCAGAAACAGAGAGTCCATACCACGTCTGTCCGTTAATTATATCTCCAATGGCTAATATGGTTTCTGGTAAAAGATAGACCAATAAACTTTTGAACAATCTACAAGTAAATAAGGTGCAATTTGTATACAACAAGAATATTACAAATAATTGAATTCCATTCCATAAAATGACAATAAAATTATTACTTATAGATATTGCTGGTGGGAGAAAAACATATCATACTTCTAGAAACACAATCCTTAAGAATGTTCACAAAATTTATCCTAGTAATTTCATTTCATATATTGTAATTTTTAGAATAGAAAAAAATGGTACAACTTCCTAATTAGTTGAAGAAAAAAATTAGAAATCTAAAATGGAAAAATTCAGAAGGACTGGCAAAGATGTGAATGTATATACACACATATTCACATAGAAACAATAAATCTTCCCAACATTAGATATTATGATGAAAGTAATGATAACACCCTAAATTTTTAAAAAGTCTTTAAATAAAAATTTTATGAATAAAATGGAAAAGTATTAAAAATTTTAGATATTTTAAAAGTACAAAGAAAAATGTATAATTTATAATATTAAGTACAAATGGATGCAGTGTAGAGTAATGTAGTATAAGACACACCACTTTTAGAAGCAACCTCAGAATGTAATGGCAGATGTGTTCTTCACTGGGCAAAACATCTTTGAATAAATAGGGCCACATGTTAGTGTAGCCACGTATTTGTTATGTGATATTTGTACATGTTATCTAACATTTTTGATCATAATATCCCTGATTTTTATAAAGGGAATAATGATACCTACTTCATAAGGTTTGTGTCAATCAAATTTCAGAAAGAAAACAGAAGCCACCTCATGCATTTCAAGAGAGAAAGTTTTGAATACTTAAACTACTGTTGCAGAGTCTGAGGAAATGAAGGTCAGGGAAGCCACCATCATCAGTGTCAGTCAACAGCACAGAAATAGATGATTACGAGGAGTTCAGCTCAAGGCTCTAGCAAGTTTTAGCAGCTCTGGGCAAGCTTCTCTAGATGATATCAGACTGCAGCAATGATACAAGCTCTCAAGAAGTTTATCTAAAAGATGCCTTGAACCTTACATCTTCCCAAGGAGCAACCGTCCCTGGAAAATAATGGTCTGTCTTTTCTGCTTTTTAGGATTTCTCACTTCAGATAGGATTTCTCACTCCAGACACTAGGTCAGAAACACACATGTAATTGAACTCAGTAAAACTTGGTTCCTATTATTTCTTGAAGCTGAGGAGAATTTAGACGGTGTCAGTGGTGCTGATGCTAATTATAAGATAACTCAGAACTGGTCCTTGAAATATTACTGATAGATAAAATGTAACATATTTATTACCTCTTATAGAATATATTTAATAAGTGGTGACTATTACCAAGAGGTAAAGATCTAATGTATTATATTCTCCCAAAGTAACCTAATATATACTTGCTAAGTATATACTTTGAAAGACTTCCAAAATCTACCCTAACATTTACTGACACTTCTAGACTAGTTCTGTATGCCAGTTTTTTTTTTTTTCAGTCTTTTAACAAATAGGTAATTTGAACCTTCAGGAAAATTTGTCCCAGATATGATTTGGGAGTGCTTTCATATATTAAAATCCAAGTTTTACTCTTCCAACATATTATAACCACCATTTCAAAACCATAAAAGGAAAAAAAAAAAAGATCTTTTTAAGTATGTTGAACTTTAGTGGGAAACTGCATATTATGGTTACATTTATAATGTCTGACGAAAGTTGAAGAGGGTGCTTTAAATTCAGTGTTCCCTAATTCTTTCAATATTCTTAACAGCCCATTTATTCTTCTGTACCATGAGAATTACATTAATACCAATAAATCAAATTATTTCAGGGAAGTGTTCAAAGTGCTTTTAAAATAAAGTCTGACTTCAACTTTTTTAGAGAGATTGCAGCTGACATTGAAAAACTAGAATAGAACAGATAATAGACTCCTTTACATAGCACAAATATTTTTAGTTATCCTCTGTAATCAGCAATTTAATTGTAACCTGCACTTCAGATGATATCCAAAGTCCTATATTCAACTTACAAATAATAAATTGAATTCAAATTAGTGAATTATTGAAGCTCACAGAATGACAAAATTATGTTTTTGCTTAACTTTTGAACAAATTAATATTAGCCACAATTTATAAAATGACATGGCAGAGTTTTAGGTATACTAATTTAATGTCCAGAACACCTCATGAGGTATGTACTATCATGATCCTATCCTTTATATTGATGAGGAAACTCAATCAAAAAAACCAGAAATAATTTACCAAAGTGTAAAAAGCAATAACTAAGAAATGTGCAATAACTAAGAAATGTACAAGAACTAAGAAATGTGTGGAGGCTGTTTGATTCTAGAACCATCTGACCTAAATAGTGTGCTTCCAAATGATATAAGAGCCCAAAATTGTAATTATTCATATGAATATACTTAGGCTAAATTTCCAGAGTATAAGACAATAATTCTGACTTGAGAACTGTCAAAAGTACTCTATTTTTAAGACACTCTCTATTTCTGCTTTATTGACTATGCTAAAGTCTTTGACTGTGTGGATCACAATAAACTGTGGAAAATTCTGAAAGAGATGAAAATACCAGACCACCTGACCTGCTTCTTGAGAAACTTGTATGCAGGTCAGGAAGCAACAGTTAGAACTGGACATGGAACAACAGACTGGTTCCAGATAGGAAAAGGAGTATGTCAAGGCTATATATTGTCACCCTGCTTATTTAACTTATATAGAGTAGATCATGAGAAACTCTGGGCTGGATGAAGCACAAGCTGGAATCAAGATTGCTGGGAGAAATATCAATAGCCTCAGATATGCAGATGACACCACCTTTATGGCAGAAAGTGAAGAAGAACTAAAGAGCCTCATGATGAAAGCGAAAGAGGAGAGTGAAAGAGTTGGCTTAAAGCTCAACATTCAGAAAACTAAGATCATGGCATCTGGTCCCATCACTTCATGGCAAATAGATGGGGAAACAGTGGCTGACTTTATTTTTCTGGGCTCCAAAATCACTACAGATGGTGACTGCAACCATGAAATTAAAAAAACACTTACTCCTTGGAACGGAGAAGGCAATGGCACCCCACTCCAGTAATTTTGCCTGGAAAATCCCATGGACAGGGGAACCTGGTGGGCTGCCGTCTATAGGGTCGCACAGAGTCGGACACGACTGAAGCGACTTAGCAGCAGCGGCAGCAGCAGACAGCATATTAAAAGGCAGACACATTATTTTTCCAATGAAGGCCCGTCTGTCAAGGCTATGGTTTTCCCAGTAGTCATGCATGGATGTGAGAGTTGGACTATAACGAAAGCTGAGCGCTGAAGAATTGATACTTTTGAACTGTGGTGTTGGAGAAGACTCTTGAGAGTCCGTTGGACTGCAAGGAGATCCAACCAGTCCATCCTAAAGGAGATCAGTCCTGAGTGTTCATTGGAAGGACTGATGCTGAACCTGAAATTCCAATACTTTGGCCACCTGATGAGAAGAGGTGACTCATTTGAAAAGACCCTGATGCTGGGAAAGATTGAAGGCAGGAGAAGAAGGGGACGGCAGAGGATGAGATGGTTGGATGGCATCACCGACTCAATGGACATGAGTTTGGGTAAACTCTGGGACGTGGTGATGGACAAGGAGGCCTGATGTGCTGCAGTCCATGGTGTCGCAAAGAGTTGGACATGACTGAGCAACTGAACTGAAGAAAATCTTTAGTATTATAAGTATCTCTAGTATTCTTAAGTTAAAATTAATATAAACTCTCCTTACAATATCAATGAGTTGTAAAATGGGGGAAAGAACAGGATTTGGGTGAGAGAATGCTGTTTTACAGATAGAAATTCTTTATTTTAGATAGTTTAAGGACTCATTGTCAAAAGAAGAATCAAAGATGACTTCAAACTCTTGATTTTTAGATACACTGTGGCATTGTCTAGCTGATAGCCTACTCTTAGCACAATGAAATCCCTGAGGAGCTCTGGATAAGTTACTGGATCTCTGTAATCTTCAAAATTGCAAACTCCAAACTATTTAAATTCACCTATTATCAACTGGAATACACTGAATGTAATTTCTTACAAAACCAGAGAAAATTTTTGTACAACATCTAAGACAATTGTGAGGATTAAAAAAATTCTTTTGTGTGAGCAAAAAAAAAAAAAGATTATTCTTTTTGTTGGTATTCAAACTTCTATAGAAAACAAAAACAAACATACAAACAAACGTGACATGATGAGCAGCTGCCGTGTCAAGTTAAAGCAAACTTCACTATCTGATATTCAACTTGTATTATACATAGCCCTATTACTAAATGGAAAATGGTAACGTAGGTTAATTAGGATTACCAAACTCTTGCATAACTTTTGCAAATCAAGTTCTAAAATATTGAGATAACTATTTCTCTGCTGCTGCTGCTGCTGCTGCTAAGTCGCTTCAGTCGTATCCGACTCTGTGCGACCCCATAGACGGCAGCCCACCAGGCTCCGCCGTCCCTAGGATTCTCCAGGCAAGAATACTGGAGTGGGATGCCATTGCCTTCTCCAACTCTTTCTCTACCAATATATTAAAAAAAGTTTAAGACACTTCAAGTGTAATTCATTTTTTAAGTTCATTAATGGAATCACACAATCACAGAAAACTAATCAAACTGATCATATGGATCACAGCCTTGTTTAACTCAATGAAAATATGATCCATAATGCATGTAGGGCCACCCAAGACAGATGTGTTATGGTGGAGTTCTGACAAAACATGGTCTACTGGAGAAGAGAATAGGAAATCACTTCAGCATTCTTGCCCTGAGAACCCCATGAACAATATGAGAAGCTGGAACAGTATAAGAACAGTATCACAAGCTGGAATCAAGATTGCTGGGAGAAATAGTAACAACCTCATAAATGCTGATGACACCACCCTTATGGTAGAAAGTGAGGAGAAACTAAAGAGCCCCTTGATGAAGGTGAAAGAGAGGAGTGAAAAAGCTGGCTTAAAACTCAATATTCATAAAACTAAGATCATAGCAACTGGGCCCATCACTTCATGGCAAATAGGTGGGGAAACAATGGAAACAGTGACAGACTTTACTTTCTTGGACTACAAAATCACTGCGGACAGTGACTGCTGCCAAGATATGAGAAGATGCATGCTCCTTGGAAGAAAAGCTATGACATACCTAGACAGTGTATTAAAATGCAGAGATATTACTTTGTGAACAAAGGTCCATATAGTCAAAGCTATGGTTTTTCCAGTAGTCATGTATGAATGTGAGAGTTGGACTATAAAGAAGGCTGAGTGCTGAAAAACTGAGTGCTTTTAAAGGGTGGTGTTGGAGAAGACTCTTGAGTCCCTTGGACTGCAAGTAGCCCTCATACTCAACAAGAGTCCAAAATGCAGTACTTGGATGCAGTCTCAAAAATGACAGAATGATCTCTGTTCATTTCCAAGGCAACCCATTCAATATCACAGTAATCCAAATCTATGCCCCAACCAGTAATCTGAAGAAGCTGAAGTTGAATGATTCTCTGGAGACCTACAAGACCTTCTAGTAATAACACTCAAAAAAGAGGTCCTTTTCATTATAGGTGACTGGAATGCAAAGGTGGGAAGTCAAGAGATACCTGGAGTAACAAGCAAATTTGGCTTTGGAGTAAAAAATGAAACAGGGGAAAGGCTGACAGAGTTTTGCCAAGAAAATGCACTGGTCATAGAAAACACCCTCTTCCAACAACACAAGAGAAGACTCTATACATGGACATCACCAGATGGTCAATACTGAAATCACATTGATTATATTTTTTGCTGCCAAACATGGAGAAGCTCTATACAGTCAGCAAAAACAAGACAAGGAGCTAACTGTGGCTCAGATCATGAACTGCTTATTGCCAAATTCAGACTTAAATTGAAGAAAGTAGGGAAAACCTCTAGACAATTCAGGTACGACCTAAATCAAATCTCTTATGGTTATAGAGAGGAAGTGACAAATAGATTCAAGAGACTAGATCTGATAGAGTGCCTGAAGAACTATGGATGGAGGTTCATGAATTGAATAGGAGGCAGTGATCAAGACCATCCCCAAGAAAAATAAATGTAAAAAGGCAAAATGTTTGTCTGAGGAAGTTTTACAAATAGCTGAGACAAGAAGAGAAGTGAAAGGCAAAGGAGACAAGGAAAGATATTCCCATCTGAATGCAGAGTTTGAAAGAAGAGCAAGGAGAGATAAGAAAGTCTTCCTCAGTGATCAATGCAAAGAAATAGGGGAAAACAGAATGGGAAAGAATAAAGATCTCTTCAAGAAATTTAGAGATACTGAGGGAACACTTCATGCAAAGATGGGTATGATAAAGGACAAAAGTGAAATCCTAAAAGATGATGCTGTTAAAGTGCTACACTCAATATGCCAGCAAATTTGGAAAACTCAGCAATGGTCACAGGACTGGAAAAAGTCAGATTTCATTCCAATCCCAAAAAAGGACAATGCCAAAGAATGTTCAAACTACCACACAATTGCTCTCATCTCACATGCTAGCAAAATAATGCTCAAAATTCTCCAAGCCAGGCTTCAACATTATGTGAACCATGAACTCCCAGATGTTCAAGCTGGATTTAGAAAAGGCAGAGGAACCAGAGATCAAATTGCCAACATCTGCCAGATCATGGAAAAGCAAGAGACTTCCAGAAAAATATCTACTTCTGCTTTATTGACTATGCTAAATCCTTTGACTGTGTGGATCACAACCAACTGAAAAGTTCTTAAAGAGATGGGAATACCAGACCACCTGATCTGCCTCCTGAGAAATCTGTATGCAGGTCAAAAAGCAACAGTTAGAATGGTAGGTGGAGCAACAAACTGGTTCCAAATCAGGAAAGGAGTACATCAAGGCTGTATATTGTCAATCTGCTTGCTTAACTTACATGCAGAGAACATTATGCAAAATGCTCAGCAGGATGAAGCACAAGCTGGAATCAAGACTTCCAGGAGAAATATCAATAACTTCAGATACACAGATGACACCACCCTTATGGGAGAAATCAAAGAAGAACTAAAGAGCCTCTTAATGAAAGTGAAAGAGGAGAGTGAAAAAATTGGCTTAAAACTCAACATTCAGAAGACTAAACTCATGGCATCTGGTCCCATCACTTCTTGGAAAATAGATGGGGAAGCAATGGAAACAGCAAGAGACTTATTTTGGGGGGCTCAAAAATCACTGAAGATGGTGACTATAGTCATGAAATTAAAAGATGCTTCCTCCTTGGAAGAAAAGCTATGACCAAACTAGACAGCATATTAAAAAGCAGACACATTCATTTGCCAACAAAGGTCCGTCTAGCCAAAGCTATGGTTTTTCCAGTAGTCATGTATGGATGTGAGAGTTGGACTACAAAGAAAGCTGCGCACCGAAGAATTGATGCTTTTGAACTGTGGTGTTGGAGAAGACTCTTGAGAGCCCCTTGGACTGCAAGGAGATCCTACTTGCCCATTCTAAAGGAAATCAACCCTGAGTATTCACTGGAAGAACTGATGCTGAACCTGAAACTCCAATACTTTGGCCACCTGATGCAAAGAACTGACTCACTGGAAAAGTCTCTGAACTGGAAAAGATTGAAGACAAGGGAAGGAGACGACAGAGGATGAGATGGTTGGATGGCATCACCGACTCGATGGACATGAGTTTGACCAAGCTCTGGGAGTTGGTGATGGACAGGGAAGCCTGGCATGCTGCAGTCCATGGTGTAGCAAAGAGTCAGACATGACTGAGAAACTGAACTGACTGGACCTCAAGAAGATCAAACCAGTCAATCCTAAAGGAAATAAACCCTGAATATTCACTGGAAGAACAGATGCTGAAGCTGAAGCTACAATACTTTGGCCACCTGATGCAAAGAGCCAACTCATTGGAAAAGACCTTGATGATGGGAAAGATTGAAAGCATGATGAGAAGGGGGCAACAGAGACCTGCATGGTTGCATTGCATCACTGACTCAATAGAATTAGTTTGAGAAAGCTCTGGGAGACGGTGAAGGACAAGGATACCTGGCGTGCTGCTGTCCATGGGGTCGCAAATAATGGACACAGCTCAGCACAAGTTGGAATCAAGATCGCCGGGAGAAATATCAATAACCTCAGATATGCAGATGACACCACCTTTATGGCAGAAAGTGAAGAAGATCTAAAGAGTCTCTTAATGAAAGTGAAAGAGGAGAGTGAAAAAGTTGGCTTAAAGCTCGACATTCAGAAAACTAAGATCATGGCATCCGGTCCCATCACTTCATGGCAAATAGATGGGGAAACAATGGAAACCATGCCTGACTTTATTTTTTGGGCTCCAAAATCACTGCAGATGGTGATTGCAGTCATGAAATTAAAAGATGCTTACTCCTTAGAAGGAAAGTTATGACCAACCTAGACAGCATATTAAAAAGCAGACACATTACTTTGCCAACAAAGGCCCGTCTATCAAGGCTATGGTTTTTCCAGTAGTCATGTGTGGATGTGAGAGTTGGACTATAAAGAAAGCTGAGCTTGAAGAATTGATGCTTTTGAACTGTGGTGTTGGAGAAGATTCTTGAGAGTCTATTGAACTGCAAGGAGATCCAACCAGTCCATCCTAAAGGAGATCAGCCCTGAGTGTTCATTGGAAGGACTGATGTTGAAGCTGAAACTCCAATACTTTGGCCACCTGATGCAAAGAGGTGACTTATTGGAAAAGACCCTGACACTGGAAAGATTGTAGGCAGGAGGAGAAGGGGATGACAGAGGATGAGATGGTTGGATGGCATCATCAACTCAATGGACATGAGTTTGGGTAAACTCTGGGAGTTGGTGATGGACAGGGAGGCCTGGCATGCTGCGATTCATGGGGTCGCAAAAAGTTGGACATGAGTGAGTGACTCAACTGTACTGATAAGACCTTCTAGAACTGAAACCAAAAAAAAAAAAAAAATGTCCTTTTCATCATTGGGTACTGGAATGCAAAAGTAAGAAGTCAAGAGATACCTGAAGCAACAGGCAAGTTTGGCCTTAGGCTACAAAATAACGCAGGGCAACAGCTAGCAGAATTTTGCCAAGAGAATGCACTCGTCATAACAAAACACCCTCTTCCAACAACAAAAGAGATGACTCTAAACATGGGCATCACTGAAATCAGATTGTATTCTTTGTAGCTGGAGATGGAGCAGTTCTATACAGTCAGCAAAAGCAAGACCTGGAGCTAAATGTGGCTCAGATCATCAGCTCCTTATTTCAAAATGCAAGCTCATATTAAAGAAAGTAGGGAAAGCCACGAAGCTATTCAGGTATAACCTAAACTAAATTCCTTATGATTATATGGTGGAAGTGACAAATAGATTCAAGGAATTAGATATGATAGAGTGCCTGAAGAACTATGGATGGATGTACATAACATCATACAGGTGGTGGTGTCCAAACAAGAAAAAGAAATGTAAGAAGGCAAAGTGGTTGTCTGAGGAGGCCTTACAAATAGCTGAGAAAAGAAGAAAAGTGAAAGGCAAGGAAGAAATGGAAAGATATAACCAATAGAATGCAGAATTCCAAGGAAGAGCAAGGAGAGGTAAGAAAGACTTCTTAAGTGAACAATGCAAAGAAATAGGGGAAAATAGAATGAAAAAGACTAGAGATCTCCTTAAGAAAATTGGAGATACCAAGAGAACATTTCATGCAAAGATGGGCACAAAAGGACAGAAATGGCAAGGACCTAACAGAAGCAGAAGAGATTAAGAAGAGGTGGCAAGAATACACAGAGGAACGATACAAAGAAGATCTTAATGACTTGGATAACCATAATTGTGTGGTCACTCACCTACAGCCAGATATTCTGAAATGTGTAGTCAAGTGGGCCTTAGGGAGCATTACTACAAACAAGGCTAGTAGAGGTGATGGAATTCCCGCTGAGCTATTTCAAATTCTAAAAGATGATGCCATTAAAGTGTTACACTCAATATGCCAGCAAATTTGGAAAACTCAGCAGTAGCCACAGGATTGGAAAAGGTCAGTTTTCATTCCAATCTCAAAGATGGGCAATGCCAAAGAATGTTCAAACTACTGCACAATTGCACTTATTTCACATGCTAGCAAGGTAATGCTTAAAATCCTTCAAGCTAAGCTTGAACAGTACGTGAACTGAGAACTTCCAGATGTACAAGCTGGATTTAGAAAAGCAGAGGAACCAAAGATTAATTTGCCAACATATGCTGCATCATAGGAAAAAATAAGGAATCCAAAAAATTCATCTACTTCTGCTTCATTTACTATGCTAAAGCCCTTGACTATGTGAATCACAACAAACTGTGAAAAGTGAAAGTGTTAGTCACTCAGTCGTGTCCAACTCTTTGTGACCCCATGGACTGTTGCCAACTGGGCCACTCTATCCATGGAATTCTCCAGGCAAGAATGCTGGAGTGGGTTGCCGTTTTCTTCTCCAAGGGATCTTACTGACCCAGGGACTGAACCCAGGTCTCCTGCATTGCAGGCAGACTCTTTACTGACTGAGCCACCAGAGAAGACAACAAACTGTGGAAAATTCTTAAAGAGATGGGAATACCAGTCCACTTTACCTGCCCCCTGAGAAACCTGTATACAGGGCAAGAAGCAACAGTTAGAACCAGACATGGAACACTGCACTGGTTCATAATTGGGAAAGGAGTATGTCAAGACTGTCACCCTGCTTATTTAGCTTATATGCAGAGTGCATCATGAGAAATGCCAGGCTGGATGAATCACAAGCTGGAATCATGATTGCTGGGAGAAATATCAACAACCTCAGATATGCAGATGAAACCAGTATAAAGGCAAAAGAAAAGAGGAACTAAAAGTCTCTTGATGAAGGTGAAAGAAGAGAGTGAAAAAGCTAGCTTAAAACTCAACATTCAAAAAACTAAGATCACGGCATGTGCTCCCATCACTTCATGCAAATACATGGGGAAAAAGTGGAAACAGTGACAGATTATATTTTCTTGGGCTCAAAAATCACTGTGGTTGTTGACTGCAGTCATGAAATTAAAAGAAGCTTGCTCCTTGGGAGAAAAGCTATGACAAACTTAGCATATAAAAAGAAGAGACATCACTTTATGGACAAAGGTCCATATAGTGGAAGCTATGGTTTTTCCAATAGTCAGGTACCAATGTGAGAGTTGAACCATGAAGAAGACTGACCATCAAAGAATTGATTCTTTTGGATTGTGATGCTGGAGAAGACTCTTGAGAGTCCCTTGAACTGCAAGGAAATCAACCCCGAATATTCATTGAAAGGACTGATGCTGAAACTGAAGCTCCAATACTTTGACCACTTGATGCTAATGGCCAACTCTTTGGAAAATACAGACCTTTATGCTGGAAAAGACTGAGAGCAAGAGGAGAAGGGCGCAACAGAGGATGAGATGGTTGGATGACATCACTAACTCAATGGACACGAGTTTGAGCAAACTCTGGGAGATAGTGAAAGATGGGGATGCCTGATGTGCTGCAGTTCATGGGTCCACAGAGAGTCAGACGGGACTTGGAGACTGAGCAACAACAAGAATAACTAGATTCTGAGATAATTTTTCCAGGATGTGGATAAATCCAATGGGATATGTCATAACTTATAATGCTATAGATGTATTATCTGACAAATTAATATCAAGAGAATAATGAATGTATTGTATCTATAGAATTTCTTCTTACTCTCAGGTTACAGTTCAGACTTTTGGGGATAACTTTCTGAGAAAAATCCGAGAATGAGAGTGATTTTCTAAACATAATACAGCAGCAAGAAAAAAAAAAAAATCATTAGACCCAAGTCAGAACTTCATATTGTTATTGATAGAAGACTTTGATGCTTCCAGGAATGTTTGATATATATCAGTGGTTGTAAGTGGAGAGACCTACTCATGATTATTGAATGAGTCTCAATAAATAAATATATATTGGCTGGTCAGATTGCAATCTGTGTTCTATCTTTTAACTAACACCCAGTGCTAGGCTTTCAGAGTCTTCCGGAGTTGCTGCTCCCTTCTGTTCATTATAAATGTTATAAAATTTCTAAAATATAGGAGAAAGAAGTAGAGCATAGCATAGATTTTGTATCATTGAAACCACAGAAAATAAAGTTATTGAAAAAAACAAAGTACAAGTGCCGCCCACTATCAGAAAGCAGAGTTTTGCTAAGAAACCTCTCATAAGCTGAAATAGTGTAAAGATGCAATTACAACCTTTGGAGTCATATTGTTAATGGATGCAAAAAATAAATCCAGACAAAGCACAAATGCTCCAGACATAGGTCAAAATTATGGCATCTTGATGCTGAGATGCTCTTGTATCAATAGTTTCTGGGAAGTAGCTTAGAAGAGCTTCTCTGGATTTCTTTCTGTTAATGAAAACAAGTACTAAGGTTGATCTTAAGAGTAAAGTGGTTTTGTAAAGTTAAGTCTCAAAACGAGGTGGATACCTGTAATGTGCATTCAATTTAAATAGTTTATCACTGTGCCTTTAATTGTATTATTTAAAACTTTCCATAATTTCTAAACTATCTACAGCATTACAAGTTTATATATACCTCCTTCCTGTTATTCAAGAATCTGAATACAAAAGAGAGTTTTGCCTTTTATTAAGACTAAGTAAATTATATTTGAGTTTGGCGGGCTTCTCCTTTTCACCCTCATTTCTCTCTATCTCCTCTACTGTCTGTTCAACTTTATTAAAGATATAGCTTATATAATAAAATTCATCTAAGATAATTAATCAATGTTTTGAAAAAAAATTGTCAGATTATCATTGATATAACCACTCAAACAACCAATATCCAGTGAAGATAGAGAACATTACATTTATATAACAAAAAGTTCTCTCATGTTCAAAGGGAAAAGGTGTGTATGAAAATTTTCAGGCTACTGTGAGGCTTTGCCTTTCTCTCTCAGTGATATGAGAAACCAAAGAAAGCCTTGAGCAGAGTAGCAATTTCATTAACTTAATTGAGGGTTAATATAATCAGCAGGATGAATGAAATATCATAATGCATCCTTCTAGTTTATGTGATTAAAAACTTGCTTTGTATTGGAAGAGAAAATTTGCTGAGAATGTGTAAAGATAATAAACAAAATCTTCATGGAAATGCTAATTAAAGCTCTGCCTATAGACATTTTAAAAAGCCTTTGTAAACAGAATAATTAAATGAGATTCAAGGAAAGAACTGAAATATTTTATGAAGTTTTTTTTTTTCCCCACACCCTTCTCATTTTTTAAAGTTCACTTTCCTCTAGATCGTATTTTTTCTTTCCATTTTGGCTAACTTTAATTTTTAGAATAAATTTCAAGTTTTTAATATTTCTGTTTAAATCTGCTATATAATCAGAGTATCACATTTAAGGTATTTTCTCACTGTTTATGTGATAGCATTATTTGAATTTCCATCTGCTTGATACCGCAGCTTTATGTTTGTTGACTAGGACATAGGACCTAACAACTCTAAGTACCATAAAATCCTTTGAAGATGAACCCAGGGTACTGGATACCAGACCTTAGCAGAAAGTGCTTTTGTGATTACGGCTATACAAAGGAAAATGGAGATTTAGGAAATATGTTTAAATTTAGATTGAATAATTATCTTGTAAATATTTAAGGCAAATATAAATCATTCAGTGTTTATATAATACCTTCTTCTTCACTGTATTCAGGAATGTGAAGCATTTACTGTAGGACATACCAAAGTTTAACTTTCAGACTTATTCCGGACAAAATATTAAGCATTTACCTTTTGAAATGTTTTGTATATATATCACGTATATTCATTTTTCATTATACAAACATATGTTGAACAAACCTATTAGGATTTTTCCAATTTACTATTTTATTTAATTCTCACATTAAACATGAAGCACTAAAGACATGTTTTAAAGTTTGCTTAAGGTCACAAAAAATCCTGTTATGCAAAAATCTTCAAAAACAAGAATTCAACAATAAAAAGTCTATTTCTCCAACTCTAATTTCAGCATGTTTCTTTATTCTGAAGGCTCTTAGTAAGTCTATCATAAATGCAATTAAATTAGATTAGATTATTTAATGCATAAATCATCCTGAAGAGTCTTAATTTTTTAAGTATGTTAAGAGTGATATTTGTCTTATTAAACTTGATTACACAACCAGTGTTGTTCTTATGCAAGTTTAATAGTAAAACTATGCAGGATAACTTTTATATGTATGTAGGATTCTAGTTCTCCCACACAGGTATTTCCAATTGCAGCCCAAACTTTTATTACCCTCTGACCTTGAGCAAGTCAGGTAAGTTTTAAGGGAAACTAACTGTAGAAGAAGGCCATGGATAGGATATTTAGAATTGGGTTCTACATTTAGAGGTTGTGGGTAGATGCTATATCAATGAAAAGATGCCATTAATGCCATTCAAAATATGATATCAATATAGAAATATGATTTAAAGCCTCTAACTTTAAATTGTTTTACCTTCTGTGGTCTCTCTGGGATTTTTTTTTAAACGCATAATGCTTTACCATGGAAAAAATTCCAAATGTTTTTTCCTGACACTCCGTTTCTCAGTAGTAAATTCTATTTTCAGGAAAAGAATATGCTATCTTCAAAGAATGGCTACAAAATTTATTTTATTCACATTTATTTTACATTTTCAAATCTTGTGTATAATTTACTTCTCCATCCAATTAATTATTCAGCATATATTTAAGCGCTGGGCTCTGTGCCAAGTCCTGAGTATTAAACAATGTATATATCTCAGCCTCTGTCCTATGAGTGAATAAACACAGTATATATTAAAATGCTTTAAAAATGTCCAAATGACACTTGCATCTAGTGCAGCGATTTTAACAGAATAAAATGAAAAACAGTTGTAGAATTTTAGCCAATCGGTATTCTTCACTCTTCTGATAATTTGGGAGAAAAATACAATACAGCTATACCTTATTCTGTAATTAAGAAGCTTTATTTCTGGCCAAGAAAAACTAACTGGTATTGACTAATAACAAACAACTATAAAACAGACAACATAGATGAGGTAACTGCTTTTAGGCAATGGAAATTAGGTCAACCTACGCTGTGATCCTGGATAAAAGAGAACTCACAAGGTGAGTCCTACTGGTCAGTTTCTCTGCCTGGGAAAGTTTTCTTACCAACTGCTGCAATCTTGCTGCACTTAGATGGCAAATATCAGAGATCAGTATTGCTGAAGGGGCTGCAATGGTGTGGGTGGGAGCAGGGGTAAGCGTGGAGGAGAGGAGAGAACGGCACAAAGACTGGGCCCCAAAAGAATGCATGAGGGTTCACGTAGGAATCTTTTGCTGAAAATTGAATTCCACAAGTTCAGCATGAAATCATGTAAGAGGTAATCCAGAGCATGTGCTGTGGGTGAGAGTAGATTAGAGATATTCAAAGTTGAGCAGTGCTAGAAGACATTAAATTTCTATCTCAGTCAGAGTGAAAAGACCTCTACACAAGACATTCCTGGAAGAGAACAGAAAAGGAGAGCATGAGTAAGGAGTACAATCCTTCTTCTCTCAGAACCCCTGTCCCTGGTGCCTAAAACCCTGTCTCACAGGGATGCTGTGAGGATTAAATAAGGGGTTATTGGAGGAGTTTCAGAAAAGTGCTAGAATAATATTAAGTCAATACAAGACAAAGACAAATATCATGATAATCGTTTAGGTGTGGAATTTTAAAAAAATAATACAAATAAATTTATTTACAAAACAGAAAGAGACTCACAGACTTAGAGAACAAATTTATGGTCACCGTGGAAGAGGAAGAGTAGGAAGAGGAGGATTGACTGTGAATTTTGGATTAACATGTATATACCACTATTTTTAAAATAGATAACCTACAAGAACCTACTATATAGCACAAGGAATTCTGCAGTGTATCCTATAATAACCTAAATGGGAAAAGAATTTGAAAAAGAATAGACACAAGCATATGTATAACTGAATCATATGTACACTTTGCTGTACATATGAAACTAACACAATACTGTTAATCAACTATATTCCAATATAAAAGAAAAATTAAAAAATAAAACAAAGCAAAAAAAAAAGTGCTTCCTGTTAATTTTATTATACATTGGTGTGAAAGTGTAATCTGAAAGAGAAAAATTGCCCTTCTTTTGTATGGATCACAAGTGGTTTTGCCACATCAGATTCACTTAGACTTCTCAATTTTACTTTGGCTCTTTGGGACTCTTAAGGGCACTGGTGTCCGCCAATGCAAGAGACCCAATGTGGGTTCAATACCTGGATCAGGAAGATCCCCTGGAGGAGGGCACAGTAATGCACTCCAGTATTCTTGTCTGGAGAATCCCATGGACAGAGGAGCTGGCAGGCTACAGTCCATAGGGTCATAAAGAGTCAGACACAACTGAAGCAACTTAGCATGCACACATCTGTCAGCAGAGACAAAGCCAGGTGCAGAGTACCTAGAATCTAGGCTCTGAAATTGGCAAGACTTGTCAGTTACATCTTGAATGTAGGCCAGAGTAGAAGCGGACATTTTATGGGAGGCTACGGGGATTAGTTTTAATACATGTAAGACATTGCTTGAGGCTAGAGATCTCACCATACCAAAAAGGGAGAAAAGTCTTGGAAATATGGATTATCAATATTAATGTGACTAGATTTTAAACCAAGGCTATGTATCCTAGTGAAACATATTCCAAGAATTTTTTAAAAAGTATTCTTGGATTTTGAGACATGCCCCCTCCCCACCCCACACACATTATGACCTCTGCTGCCCAAAGTATATTTTGGCCTAGACTTTTAAACAAATACTTAGATATATTTATAAAGTATTTGTTTAAAAGTCTAGGCCAAAATATACTTTGTTCCAATTTATGCAGATACAATAAAGGAAATTTGGAAGACAAAACTGGAGTTATGGTATTATAAAGCAAAGCACAGTTCTGTAATCCAGTATACCTGTAACATTTTGTAGCAACTTTTGTTTCTTCTAAAACCAGTTCTCTCTTGTATGTAATCTGAGGTTTAGGAAGGCAAAGTTCCTCTGAAGCCACTAGGGGAGCATTTATTCCACCACACAAAA
This sequence comes from Giraffa tippelskirchi, assembly GCF_054371585.1. Classification (NCBI taxonomy): domain Eukaryota; kingdom Metazoa; phylum Chordata; class Mammalia; order Artiodactyla; family Giraffidae; genus Giraffa; species Giraffa tippelskirchi. The sequence goes on along the minus strand of NC_137276.1, from coordinate 70,461,735 downwards.
AGCATTAATTCTTCCTTTCTTGACCTAAAAGAGTGAAAGCAGTTTGCAGAAGCAGCCAATTTACAAGCCCCTCAGGCTCGGAGCAAATCTGACTTCTATGTTAGTGCCCTGAAGCTCATTTTTAATTATGGACTTTGAGAAAATGTAGTTTGCAAAGCTGAATTAGCAATCTCTTCCTTAGATCTGCTGTGCAGTGTAATTCCCAGTCGCTTCTTTATTGGCTCCACATACAATTGGAAATCTTGTAGAGACTTCTCCTCTATGTTTAAGCACAGTACAGCTAGCTTTCTTCCTCTGTCATGCATCAGAGCTTGTTTCCATAGCAGCCACTTTGGGGAAAGAAAGGGGCTTACATGATACTCCTTTTGTAGGTGAAATCTGAAGAATAAAGCATTAATGTTCGTTTGCACAAGAACAAGTATTGCTTGGATACATTTTCTGTAAAAGATAGGGACTATGTTCTCTTTATATAACAAGGTGTTAAGCTATTTAACAAAGGCTTTTACTAGAGCTGTATTCAAACTCAACTCTATTTCCCTGCCAACATTACAGTCCTAGGAGGGCACTTATTAGTCTACAAAGGTGCAGAGAATCTTAACCAATATCGTGCATTTATATTTACTTTTTTACACTGGAGTCCTTTATATCTCCCAAAAGTTCTTCCTTAAAAAATAAAAATCAGAGTTGCAAAAGAAAAGCCTATTGCTTTTGCACTAATTAGTCTATGAAGATTACTCTTTTGTAGCATGAAAGTCAAGAATGTGAGTATGGAAGACAGATTGCAGTGACATTACCAGCTGTATTCCTCAACTATACAGAATTTGGGTGACTGCTTAAACTCCATAATTTTGAGGTCTCAGATTTGGAACTTCTAGTACACTAACTCTGAAACACAGTTCATTAAGAAACGATACAACAAGCTATGGCAAAATAAACAAAAACCGATGCTAAATCATGGTTTTTACAACTCTACTGTGATTTACTCTCAATTTGTGGAGCTATTGCTTTCTATGAAACTGCTAACAAAGCTGAATTATTTTCCCCTATTTTTATGGCTAAAAACAAGATCTATAACCTCTCTCATATAGAAATCTCTAAAATTAAATTCTTCTCCAAGGTCTATACCTATAAATTTTAAATGACTACCAATAACCACAGGCACGTCAAAAATTGTCAGGATCATTATAATGCTTACTACTTTCTTATACTCCCTCTCTAAGCAATGGTTTTGTAATAGAGATTTCTAAACCAGAAACTTTAGAACTTCTCAGACCTTGTGTCCACATAATTACCACAAGATTATAGATCTCACCATATCTGACAACTCAAATTTTTATCTCGACTTCCACTGTCTCATTTAAGCTCCTATTACAAAAATAAACAAACAACAATACCCCTTAACTGCTGTCCCTGACTTAAGCAATATTATTGGCTTCAAATTCATTCTCCACTCTATTTTAATGACCTTTATAAAATGCAAAACTGATAATGTCACTCCTTCGCTTTGGGTACTTTAGTAGCTCCATTCAAAAACAAACAAACAAACAAAAAACAGTGATAGAAGGAGGTATCAATTCAGATCACAAAATATATAATCTATACATAATTTCAGCTGTGAACATAAGTAAACACAGTACCAGAAAAGAAAAAGCAAATAAGTCCAAATAGCACAGAAATAAATTTCCACAAAATTATCTGATAATGAATGAGCTTTAAGGGAGACAAATAAGATTCAATATAGATAATCCATTAATAAAGTTGTTGCACTAAATGACTAAAAAGAAAACTGATACTACAATCTCAAAAGATGCAAAAAAGCATTCCTTAATGTTCAATGTTTACATTAAACGTATTAGAAAATAAAAACATAAAAATATTAGCATCATTTAAATAGAGAATCTCAAGTAGTCTTTGAAACAACTACAAGCACTAATAAAATGAATTTAACAAGATCAGAGGGTTTTTTTATATTGCATGCATGGACTCCTCTGTCTATGGGATTTTCCAGGAAAGAATATTGGGATGTGTTGCCACTTCCTTCTCCAGGCGATCTTGTAGCAAACAATTGGAAAATAAAATAAAGAAAACAATTCAATTTACATTAATACCTAGAAACACAAAATGCTTGGAACTATATCAAAGAAAAGACATCAACGACTTCTTCACAAGTGTATTTGGAGAAATATTTTTAAAGACGTAAATAAGTGGAGAGATATATCATGTTTATAGATTAGAAGACTCAGTATTTCCTAAGGTGTCAAGTTTCTTCTACAGTTTCAAATATCCATCAAAATTACACAGGATTTTTCAGTAGAAATTTTCAAGCGTTTTAAAAATTGTATGAGAAAATGAAAAGGTCGAGAGAATAAGGAAAACAGTTTTTTTAAAAGAAAAAGTGGAAGGATTTATCTTAATTGATTTAAAGACATAATGATATGGCTTCCCTGAAGGCTCAGACTGTAAAGAATCTGCCTGCAATGCAGGAGACCTGGTTTCTATCCCTGGGTTAGGAAGATCCCCTGGAGAAAGGCATGGCAACCCACTCCAGTATCCTTGCCTGGAGAATCCCCATGAACAGTGGAGCCTGGCGGGCAAAGAGTCTGACACGACTGAATGACTAAGCACAGCACTTAATGATACAGGAATTAAAATATTTTAATACTGGTACCCCCTTATATAGGTCAACGTAATAGTAAAGAGAATCCAAAAATACTTGCCAAAGCAATTAAATGGGAAAAGAAAAATTTTTTAACAAATGGTGCTGGGTTTCCTGAGTATACTTTTGGAAGTAATTGAGTATTTACTCTAACTTTACAAAATACATTTTATATAATAAAATATAAACTTAATTAGATAATAATTCATAACTTGAACTAGAACTAATAATAAAATCTAAAACTATGAAGCTATGAAAAAAAAGTGTTTTTTTCACAAGTTGGTTATTTCTGTAATAGATAGATATTTTTGTTTTTGTGTTTTGCAACTTTGCCAACTCTCACGTTAGTACAAATACTATTGACATTATGGCTTAGAAACTCACATTGTACCTTTCTTTCTATGTTATCACCTTATTGTGGACAAAGCATTTCAACACGTTGTTACACAAGAGAAGAACTTTGATTATAAGCACAAACTTAAAAGAATGTCTCAAATTTTAGTATTAATTGTACTTTTCATTGGAGATTTTGATTTAAAAAAAAAATCTGTCTCAGAGTCTGCTGCGGCTGCTGCTAAGTCACTTCAGTCGTGTCCGGCTCTGTGTGACCCCATAGATGGCAGCCCACCAGGCTCCCCCATCCCTGGGATTATCCTGGCAAGAACACTGGAGTGAGTTGCCATTTCCTTCTCCAATGCATGAAAGTGAAAAGTGAAAGTGAAGTCGCTCAGTTGTGTCCAACTCTTTGCGACCCCATGGACTGCAGCCTACCAGGCTCCTCCGTCCATGGGATTTTCCAGGCAAGAGTATTGGAGTGGGGTGCCATTGTCTTCTCCGAAGAAACACTGACCTAGCCTTTAATACCCTTTGTCATCTCAGTTCCAACATTCATGCTTTATGTTCTGTTATACTCCAACAAACTAATTCAGTGACCATTCAGGACCAACTTATAATAAAAATTAGTACGCCTAAACCTTTAGGCTCCTGACATTTCTCTTAACTTCTTTCTGTCACCTTCCTCATGTGTTGCTTCCTTTTCTGTCCCAATTACACCATATTGTCATTCTGTTCAATCACTGCTCCATTGTCTTTCTATTATATGTACTCTGTAAACTCATAATCTTGGATAATTCTAGCCACTTACCCTATATCCAGGCTACCAAACATTGCTAGAGAAAAATCATGTAATAGTGTGGAATGGGCAACTGCTTGTGTTTCTAATTAGATTTTCTTTCCTCATAAAAAATTATTAGTTACTTTAAGACTTCACATCAAGCTCCTCATCCCACCTTTAACTTTGCTTTCTACTTCTAGAAAATTGAACTTAACAGATAGAAGCTTTCTAATTCCTAAACTCTGTGAGTTTAATAGTATCCTTACTGACTTTCATACTATTTCCTTAAATTCAAATAAGAGGTGGCATTTTCCAAATCAAGGCTAGCTCTTCTACCAGTTCTTCATCTTAATACCTCCTTCCAGAATCTTACCCCAGTATATATTTTTTTGAGTGTTCTCTATGCCTGTTTATTAAATAGTCACACCAGTCCTCTAACATGTATGATTTGCATGGTTTATCATTTTTCACCCATCACATTCAACTTTTCTGTGTTTCAATATTTGAAATTTGTCTCTTGTAGGAAGCATATGGACTTCTCTGGGGGCTCAGTGCTAAAGAATCTGCCTGCTGATACAGGAGACATAGGTTCAATCCCTGGTCAGGAATATCCCCTGGAGAAGGAACTGGCAACCCACTCCAGTAGCCTTGCCTGGGAAATCCCGTGGACCAGAGGAATCTGGTGGGCTACGGGCCATGAGGTCACACAAGAAACTTAGCAACTGAACAATAGCAACAGGAAGCATATAATAAGGTTCTATTATTATTGAATACAGCCCACGAATCTTTTCAATTGGAATGTTTAGATAATTATCATTTGATATGTGACGACGATGTGGTTGAATTTGAGCATACCATTTTATTCTTTGTGTTCTGTATGCCCTGCTTGTTTTCTGATCATTGACATTGTCAGTCCACTGTTTCCTTTTTCCTGACTCTTTTTGGCTTACATTTTTCTATTTATCCCTAATACACATATTTTCCGGAGAAGGCACTGGCGACCCACTCCAGTACTCTTGCCTGGAAAATCCCATGGACAGAGGAGCCTGGTAGGCTGCGGTCCATGGGGTCGCTAAGAGTCGGACACGACTGAGTGACTTCACTTTCATGCATTGGAGAAGGAAATGGCAACCCACTCCAGTGTTCTTGCCTGGAGAATCCCAGGGATGGGGAGCCTGGTGGGCTGCCGTCTATGGGGTCACACAGAGCCAGACACGACTGAAGCGACTTAGCAGCACACATATTTTCAGTTTAGCTTTCTTTGTCATACCTAACTTTCAGGAACTATTTGAAGTTAGTATTTATCACTTCACATAAAGTGTGGAAAGCTTAGAGATAAGTAGATTCTTTTCTCTGATCAACCATTATGTTACAGTTTTCATGTACAGATACGTTAAAATCTAGGCAATACTATATGTTTTTAAAGATTTATATTAATTTTAAGAGCTTAAGAAGGAAAATGCTTGGTATTTTTATCTATCCAAATATTCACAAATACTGTTGGGCTTCCCTTTTAAAGTTCCACATTGTCCACTGGCACTATTTCCTTTCAGCCTGAAAAATCCTTTAGCATATTTTGTATACAGCTGGCCTGTTCACAGTTTACTTCATTAGTTTTCCTTTATCTAAAAATGTTCTAATTTCCTATTTACATAAGAAGAGTATTTTCATTAGATACAGAATTCTGTGATTTCATTTTCTTCTTTTAAAAATGTTTCACTGTTTCAACTGACACTGTTATTTCACTGTCATTCAGTGTTTCTGATGAGAAACACAAAGTCATTTGAATCACTACTCCCATGTGTTATGCCTTCTGTCATTTTTATCTCTCTGCTTTCAATGTTTTCCTTTATGTTTTGTAACTTTTACTGTATGTTTAGGAGAGATTTTCTTTGAATTTATTGTGTACATTGTTCACTAATATTTGTAGAACACACCATAGGAACAGGAAATACATATTCTTCTGAAGTTTGCATTTAATATTTACCAATATAAATCCCATTAGAACACAAACTGTAAGAAATTTAAAAGAAGAGAAATCATGTAGTGTGTATTTTATGCAATATTAGGTACTTTAACTTAAAAACCAATAACAGAAATATAACAGGAAAACTAATTATTTCACATTAAAATAAAAATTTCTAAATATTTCATGGGTTAAAAAGAAATTCTCAAAATAAGTTTAAAAAGTTTTGAAGATATTTAAAATAAAAATGCAGCACATTGTGTGTAGAATTTAGCTTAAGTATTACTTAGAGGAAATTTTCAGAGGTATTTTTTTGTTCCTTTTATTATTTTAGAAAAGAAATGCTCAAATAAAAAATTTAAGCTGTCATTTTAAGAAATGAGAGAAATAATAGAAAATTAAATCCAAAACAATTAGAATTTAAACATTGAGACGAAATAAATTAAAACAAAGAAGAGATCAGTAAAACTTATTTTTGAAAAAAAAAAACTCTACAATTTACAATAACAAATCTGTACAATTAAAGAAACTCTAACCAAACTGAGCAAGCAAAAAAATAGAAAAGATACAATTAACAATATCAGAAATAAAAGAGGGGATAATGCAGAGTAACAGACATTAAAGTAAAAGATGTGCTAGTTTAATGTTGTAATAAATTACCATAAATTTACTAGCTTAAGACAATAGAAACTGACCTTCTCACATATCTAGAGGTCAATTCAGTTCAGTTGCTCAGTCATTTTGGACACTTTGCAAACTGATGGACTGCAGCATGGCAGGCTTCCCTGTCCATCACCAATTCCCAGAGCTTACTCAAACTCATGTTCATCGAGTCGATGATGCCATCCAACAATCTCATCCTCTGTTGTCCCCTTCTCCTTCCACCTACAATCTTTCCCAGTATCAGGGACTTTTCAAATGAGTCAGTTCTTCGCATCAGGTGGCCAAATGATTGGACTTTCAGTTTCAGCATCAGTCCTTCCAATGCATATTCAGGACTGATTTCCTTTAGGATGGACTGGTTGGATCTCCTTGCTGTCCAAGGGACACCGCAGTTCTTCTCCAACACCACAGTTCAAAAGCATCAATTCTTCAGCGCTCAGCTTTCTTTATAGTCCAACTTTCACATCCATACATGACTACTGGAAAAACCATATCTTTGACTAGATGGACCATTGTTGGCAAAATAATGTCTCTACTTTTTAATATGCTGTCTAGGTTGGTCATGTTTTTTCTTTAAAGGAGAAAGTGTCTTTTAATTTCATGGCTGCAGTCACCATCTGCAGTGATTTTGGAGCCCAAACAAATAAAGTCTGCCACTGTTTTCACTGTTTCCCCATCTATTTGCCATGAAGTGATGGGACCTGATGCCATGATCTTTGTTTTCTGAATCTTGAGTTTTAAGCCAACTTTTTCACTCTCCTCTTTCACTTTCATCAAGAGGCTCTTCAGTTCTTCTTCACTTTCTGCCATAAGGGTGATGTCATCTGCATATCTGAGGTTATTGACATTTTTCCTGGCAATCTTGATTCCAGCTTGTGCTTCATCCAGCCTGGCATTTCCCATAATGTACTCTGCATATAAGTTAAATAAGCAGAATGGCAACATACAGCCTTGATGTACTCCTTTCCTGATTTGGAACCAGTCTGTTGTTCTATGTCCCATTTTAACTGTTGCTTCCTGACCTGCATACAGATTTCTCAGGAGGCACGTCAGGTGGTCTGGTATTCTCATCTCTTTCAGAATTTTCCACAGTTTGCTGTGATCCACACAGTTAAAGGCTTTGATATATTCAATAATACAGAAGTAGATATTTTTCTGGAACTCTCCTGCTTTTTCTAGGATCCATCGATGTTAGCAATTTGAGCTCTGGTTCCTCTACCTTTTCTAAAACAAGTTTGAACATCTGGGAGTTCATGGTTCACATATTGCTGAAGCCTGGCTTGGAGAATTTTGAGCATTACTTTCCTAGCGTGTGAGATGAGTGTAATTGTGCAGTAGTTTGAGCATTCTTTGGCATTGCCTTTCTTAGGGATTGGAATGAAAACTGACCATTTCCAGTCCTGTTGGCCACTGCTGAGTTTTCCGAATTTGCTGGCATATGGAGTGTAGCACTTTCACAGCATCATCTTTTAGGATTTGAAATAGCTCAACTGGAATTCCATCACCTCCACTAGTTTTGTTCATAGTGATGCTTCCTAAGGCCCACTTGACTTAGCATTCCAGGACGTCTGGTTCTAGGTGAGTGATCATACTATTGTGGTTGTCTAGTTCATGAAGATCTTTTTTGAGTAGTTCTTCAGTGTATTCTTCCCACCTCTTCTTAATATCTTCTGCTTCTGTTAGGTCCATGCATTTCTGTCCTTTATTGTGCCCATCTTTGCATGAAATGTTCTCTTGGTACATTTGATCTAAAATCAGGGAGTAAGCAGATTTCATTCCTTCTGGGGACTCCAAGAAGACACTGTTCCCTTACTTTTCCTACCTTCTACTGGTTGCCTGTATGTCTCTGGCTCCTCCTTCCATTTTCATATTCCCTTTTCTCCCTCTGCTTTTACAATCATCATATCACCTCTAACTCTGACTCTCTTGCCCACCCCCACCCCCCTCTCTTTTGAGAGGCTTTAAGATTATATTGGACCCATCTAGATAATCCAGCATGGTTAAAAAGTCAATTTTTCTATGTGATGGTAGCATATACTCAGAGTATGAGAATTAGCATGTGGACATTTGGGGAGGGGAACATTAGTCTGCCCATTAAATTAGAGATTGCCAGACAACTCTATGCTCATATTCTACAAATAACTAAAAATAATTTCACAAGTGATACACATTATTAAAACTTACTCAGAAGACATAGATAACCTGAATAGTCTCATGTCTACTTTAAAAAAATGGAATTTCTAGAAAAAAATCTTTCTGTCAAGTAATTTCAGGCCCAGATATTTTCAATGGAGAAATCTTTCAAGCATTTAAGAAGCAGTAATATCACATCCTTACAAGAAACCTTTCAGAAAAATTAAAAAGGAGGGAATATTTTCCAACAAATTTTGTGAGGTTAGAATTTCATTAACATAAATATCCACATGGGAACCACATGGACTATAGCCCACCAGGATCATCTGTCCATAGAATTTTCTAGGCAAATATACTGGAGTGGGTTGTCATCTCCTTCTCCAGGGGATCTTCCAGACTCAGGAATCGAACCCACATTTCTTGAGTCTCCTGCATTGGCAGGAAGATTCTTTGCCACTGTGCCACCTGGGAAGTCCCATGGAAACAACAAGAATAGAAAACATAAAGCAAAAATATTCATGAACACAGACTCAAAAATCTTTAGCAAAGTGTTAATATATCTATTCTAGTAACCTATGAAAAGAATAATCGTGAAAAACAGTGTTTCTCAAGAATGCAGTTCAACATATAAGAGAAGAAAATTATATGATCATCTTCATAAACACAGAAGCACTTGGAAGAATTTAATATTCACTCAAAAGAAAAAAAAAATGAAACTCATATCCAGCATTGCATTAAAACTTTAAACCACTGCAATAAGGCAATAAAAAGAAATAAAATGCATCCAGATTAGAAAGGAAGAAATAAAACTATTTCAATTCACATATTATATTATCTACAAAGAAAATCCATGAATCTACAATAAATTTACAGAAGGTGTATATGAAGTTTGCAAGTTTGCAAGCTAGAAAATATTAAAAACTCAATTGCATTTCTATATACTAGCAATAAAGCATTGAATCAAAATTATAAAACAAATATCATTTACAAAGTACCAATAATAAAATACTTGGGTATAAACTGAACAAAATTTCTATGTGATCTGTATACTGAACAATAGAAAATACTGATGAAAGGCAATCAACAAGGCCTAAATATATAACAAATTTAGTGGGTTTTAAGATTCAGTATGATTATATTTAATGCAATCCTAGTCAGAATAGCAGAAGCTTTGTTTTTAATTTTAAATCTCATTTAAATCCTACTGAAAGGCAAAACAATCTTAATGCACTTGAAGGACTCATAATAAAAACTTTAAAGACTCACTATAAAGCTATACTAATCAAGATAGTATTGAAGTTTGAATTAAAGTATTTCCTTCTACAGAGTATTTACCTTTGTTTCTGTCTTGGACTTGATAGTACTACCAATTAGAAGTTTCTTTATAATTTTTAGTTTGGGTTTTTGGATCATTAAGGTAACTGGATTTTAACTTCAAATCCAAAAATGCAAATTTGTAGTTCAAATGTTTTACAGAACTATATTTTCCTGCTCCTCCCAGAACCAAACCTGGGACATGCAAACATCCCCATTGTCAAGCTCCTCTCACAGAGGGCTTTGTGCCTCTGGAGTCTTAGCTCCATTTGGATGCCCCAAACTTTCAATCTGCTCATAGCCTTGACTTCATTATTTGACCCTTTTATCTTTTCTTTGTAAACCCCAGTCTCTACATAGCCTGAGACTAGTAGATAAACTCAAGAAAAAATACTATTTTTTGAATCACTTTATCCCTATGATTTTTAGGGGAAAAAAAAGGCTTCCAAAATTGCATTAATTTTGCATATTTCAATTTTAAATACATACATTACAACAATTCTAAGATGGTTATATTAGAGAGGTTTCACTATATTTCCAGGTAATTATGTTACTGGGGATAGAGTTTGAACCCTTACTTTTAGGAAAGCTATAATTCTTCTAATGCATATGATGTAAGGGGAGGTGTAGAAATGTATGTGTGTGTGTGTGTGTGTGTGTGTGTGTGTGTGTATAAAATAATCTTCAACGGTTTTATTTTTATCTTGTGTTCTAAAAATCAGATGGCATTCATTTATTGTTAACTTAGCACATGGATTTTACATGCTACGAAATAACCCTGTCAATATTTTTGACTATTAAATATTAAATAAAGATGATAGAATAACTTACTATTGTTCGTCAAAGCAGTTACTTTTTATTCTTTCAAATTGCTTATTAACACTTCAATAAAATCAAATAGTTGAAATACAAAATTCTCTATTCCTGAATTGAGTTTTATTTTAAAAAGATTTTATACTTGTTAGAAAATACTACTCATAAATATTATTTTGGAAAATTGCCTCATGTAATGCTGATGAAGAATAAGGAATGTTTCTATTCACTCAAGTAATGGGAGCAAAAGTATGTGTCATTTGAAACCAAATGTGTCATTTTATCAACATAAATGTGTGATAATTAAAAAAATAGATTTTTAAGACATATATTTCTGTTTCAGAAAAAAAAGTTAATGTAGTATAATTTAGCATGAAAAGAAGAGCTGTTCATTAATAAGAATTCATGTCAGAAAAAGAGGTGCCTAGGCATGTTAAAACAGTTTGAAAGGAACAATGGTTTAGCTTGGGGATTTGTCTCGAAATTTAATTCACATATTAAATGTATCTTATTTACTTGTACATTTATCTGGACCAGTGATGAACTCAATTTGACAAGCATCATATATTTCAGTCAACAGAATCTAAGAAAGACTCTTTTCAATAAGAAATGACATTGTAACATATTAAAATGGCACACATGTACAACTTGTTTGAAAAAAATGTTTTTTATCTTAAGTTATTTCTTTTCAAATGTAAGAAATACATACATTTTAAAAGCAAGATTTTTACTTATAGTATGCTAAGCACTATAACTTTCCTCTTGTGTACTTTCAAGTTCTGGAAAGTCCTCAAGCTTGGTATGATATTCAGACAAATCTCTCTGTCTTCCAAGGTCAGAGCTTTGGGTCTGCAGCTTGAGGAAATGGCAGTTTCTCATCACTTCCAACTTTATCCAGGACTTCTTTTCTCTTTGGTTACTTTTTGTCATTTAGCACTCACCGGTTTGCTTCTTACGTTCAGACTACATTTCTTGCTCTTTCATTGGCTCATCTTTTCATAAATAGAAGTATTCTTGAAATTTTCACTCCTCTTTTTGATTCTCATTCCCTTGACTATTTCTAATATTACATTTTGGAAGATACTCCCCCTGTATCTCTATACTTATCTCCAACAATAAAATTCACCTAACCAGATTAGTGTTTTCTTAAACTAAGTATTCAAAACTAAACTCATCCCCCTACTTTCAAAATTTGTTCCACTTCACTGCTCCTAATCTTAGTTCATTATTTCATATTCACGAACCTATTCTGGATATATTAATCAAAAGTAATGTCACTTCAAGAAATATCATAAGACATCTGTTATATGTGGAATCTAAAAATAAATGATACAAATGAAATTATTTATGAAACAGAAACAGACTCAAAAAGTTGGAGAACAAAGTTAGAAAGGATGGGGGGAGAGATATTTAGGGAGTTTGGGATTGACATGCACACTCTACTATATGTATATTATGGCTGATTCATGTTGAGGTTTGACAGAAAACAACGAAATTCTGTAAAGCAATTATCCTTCAATTAAAAAATAAATAAATTTAAATAAATGAATAAAATAAAATGGATAACAAACATGGATCTACTGTACAGCACAGGGAATTCTGCTCAATGTTATGTGGCATTCTGGATAGGAGGGGAACTTGGAGGATAATGGATACATATATATGTATGGCTGAGTCGCTTGACTGTCCACCTGAAATTATCATAATATTGTTAATTCGTCCTACTCTAATAAAAAAAGTTTAAAAATAAAAGAAAAAATTATCGGTAATATCACTTCCATCCTGAACCTAATCAACACTCAATGAAGGATTATTTTGCACTCATGTCATTTCTCCTATTAACTTTAGGCTTCATATTACAAGAATTATTTACATCCACATCACCTAGAAGAGTAGCTTAAATGCAGAAGAGATAAATTAAAACATGTATCTTTTAGGAAGGAACACTTGCTTATGAAAGGTTTCTGTAGCTGTTTCTAAATTGTGTGCTTTTTACCTCTTTTTTAGAATTGTTAATTGTTTCAGATGCTTTTTAGTAAAAAAGGAAACACCATAGCTTTAGTGAAACACTTGATAGGAAATTTTATTTTTTGCACTTTTCCCTCATCTTTATTGAGATATAATTGATATACAGCGTTGTATAAGTTTAGAGTGTACAGCATAATAATGATTGGATAGCATCTACTCCTGCCCAGTTAGGAAGTCTAACCAGAAATCTGGGCGCCACAGAGTCCATCCTGCAGCTGTGCTATTGCAGGGAACTAGCAATTCTTGCACTTTATTCCTCACTCTGAAATAACAGGTGTAAAGCTGGAAGCAGAATGCTTATTTCCTGGCTATTACTAGGAATTAGTTTGATAGTCTGTAGAAGTTCAATGATACATATTGACTGGTCTCTATCATCTAGTGATTTGAGTTTTCCCATTTATTGTAATTAAAAGCACTCAACTATGGCATGGCTTCAAGTGGGAAATCAGCTTAAAATTTATCCCCACATAATGCTTTATTAATATTGGCATCATAGATACCTAGTCATACTGGTATTGAGAAAGATTTGTGGAGTTGGTTTCGTGTATGTGTTTCCTGCCCATAGGAACAGTATAGTTAAATAATTTGCTAAATTCATTCACAGGGAATTTTAAACTGACAAAGAATATCAGTCTTATTTCCAAGTCTGACTTCACACCTCTCCTGCTTTCTTTTTGTGTTAGTATGGCTAAATACTGAAACCTGGCACTTAGCATCAAATTACAGGAGCTCAAATCTGCACTATATTCTAGAGTCCTGTATTCTCATTCCAGCCTGGCTTACAACAAGAAGTGTGGGCTAAAACAGTCATCCTGCTCTGTGTCTGGTTGTCTTATCTTTAAAATAAGGGGTTGGGTTTATATCATCTCTCAATTGCATTCAAACTCAAAGTTCTACAATTATTTTTAATTGTTAAAAGCCATGTTTAAATTTCCAACTTAATCTCTTAGGATCTCATCTGAAACTATAATCAAAATCTCAACAATGTAATAAGTTCAAAAAATCTCCTCTATCAGGGAACATGACAGAGTGGTTTATCATAGTCACAGTGAATGTTGCAACACTTTTCCAGTTGGGTGCAAGCCACCAAATAAACTGATTTTGCTCAGCCATGGCCAGTGCTGACTCAGGCCTTAATACAGCTTGCACGTATCCATGCACATGCAAGTTATGATTTAGATCTAGTACAACCATTAAATGCCTTTGAAAGTGATGATGAGGAGCCATTTCAAGAGGCCAACATAATTCATCCCTGGAAGAGCTTACAAAGCAAAATTTAATGTTCGTTACTTTCAGACCTTATCAAAACTGAGTTTTAAATCTATGTATAATTAGAACCAAGTCTTTGATTTTTCTTATAACAATGGCCTATTTAGGGATTAATTTAGTGCTATCTATGTAGATCAGAAGATTTTTAGATAAACACATTTCTATATTCATTGCAAGCTCTCCAAACTTCCTTTATAAAAAGTTATGTACATTCTGCTGTAAAGTGCCAGGATTGGGGGAGATTAAACATGGTCTGACAGTTTAACTGAAATAGCTATTGAGAATGAACAAAAAACACCTGTTTCTAAAGGAAATAAACAAAAACAACAAATCCTTGCTGAACTTTTTAGACAAACTAGAGAAAATTAGAAGGACTCTTTATTCAGTGATATGAGATGAGTGTATCAAATGGGAGAACTGTTGTCAGAATTTAGGCGTCAAGAATTACTGCTGAACTAATGTCATTTATTAGGACTTGTGTCCTGATCCTTTGTCCTACTTATGAGAATCCACCAATATAGAAGAATATAAACTATATACACCCAAAAACACTGGTCATAAAATATCAGCTGTCACTTGGGAAACATACAGAAATCAGATGACTTCAAATAAGAATTTGAATGTCTGATTTTTTTAGAAAACCTAGGGTATCAGGAGAATATGTTTGTTTGTTTGTTTTTTCCTGCATGGCAAAACTATACTAGAGCTGAGTAGCTGGTTTGGCACTTTAGTTTACATTTTGCAGATTACATTATTTAGTTTACAGTACATATTTTACATTATGCCATACTACCAACCACAAACTAGCTTTACCCTTTTGCCACTGGACCTTTATATATTTGTTCATGTGATGCCCAGGAGAGATACTCTTGGTAATTTTAATTATTTAAAGGCTTATCAAATTGCATATTTTGAAATATTTGAAAATAACCCTATGTATACCCATGTTACTTTTAAAATCCATAGTCAATCAAACTATAAGTTTTTACCCTTCGTAAAGTCACTAATTGCATTCTCCTTTTTCACTTAGTGTTAGTTGCCCAGTTGTGTCTGACTCTTTGAAATTCCATGGGCTGTAGCCCACCAGGCTCCTCTGTCCATGGGATTCTCCAGGTAAAAATACTGGAGTGGGTTGCATGCCCTTCTCCAGGGGATCTTCCCAACCCAGGGATTGAACCTGGTTCTCCCACACTGCAGGCAGATTCTCTGCCATCTGAGCCACCAGGAAAGCCCTTCTTTTACTTAAGAGTCCTTATACTACTAGGATTTAAAGACCATGTATGGAGAAGGGAATGGCAACCCACTCCAGTATTCTTGCTTGGAGAGTCCCATGGACAGAGGAGTCTGGTGGGCTACAGTCCATGGGTCGCAAAGAGTTGGACACGACTGAGCAACTACCACCACACAAAGAGTATGTATGTGAGGGAACTGTGCATGATACGTGTTAAAACTGATGTTAGTAAAGCATCATCAAGGGAAAGGGAAAATTTTTCAAAATATCACTCTAGAAGATATATATCTTTCACATAGGTCTGTATTTTAATACATATGATTTTATATTAAAAATGTTAAACATATAACTGAAAATTCCTGCCATTCTGTCACTGTTGGGTATAGATACCCTGTCTTATTTGTGATTTAACTGAGTATACCAAACTAAACTCTTAAAAGTAGAAGTGAATGGTGGAACAAAAGGATCCTTTCGGAATATGAACAAAGAAAGGACAGAACATTTTCTAAGTTGTGACTATAATGTATGGCTATTAGAGAGCCTTGAAATGAGGTATCCTTCTCATTTGACTGATTTTAATGAGTCTGATTCTCATATAACAACTTGCTTAAAGATAGTGAAAGAAAGTGAAAGTATTGGTTGCTTTGTCATGTCCAACTCTGCGATTCCATGAACTATAGCCTGCCAGGCTCCTCTGTCCATGGCATTCTCCAGGCAAGAATACTGGAGTGAATTGCTATACCATTCTCCAGGGGATCTTCACTACCCAGGAGTTAAACGCAGATCTCCAACAATGCAGGAAGATTTTTTTTATCATTTGAGCTACCTGGGAAGCCAGTTAAAAGACAGAGCTGCGCGGCACTGGAGCAGCAAGCAGACGAGAGGAGATACCCCACGTCCAAGGTCAGGAGTGGCGTCTGCGCTTCGCTGGAGCAGCCACGAATAGATAGCCCACATCACGTCCAAGGTCTGGAGTGGCTGCTGCACTTCGCTGGACTGGCCATGTGGAGATACCCCACGTTCAAGGTCAGAGAAACCCCAGTAAGACAGTAGGCACTGGAGCAGCTATGAGGAGATACCTCATGTCCAAGGGCAACGGAGAAGCCCCAGCAAGATGGTAGGAGGGGCGAATTCGTGTTAAGAATCAAACTCCATTCCTGCCAGAGATGTTCAGAGGGCTCAAACAAACCTTGTGGACACCAGGACCCAGGGACCCCACAGAGACTGAGATAGAACTGTGTTTGAGAGTCTCCTGTGGAGGTATAGGTCAGCAGTGGTCTGCCGCAGGGACAGGGGCTCTGGGTCTGGGTATGGCATAAGTCCTCTTGGAAGAGGTTGCCACTGACCTCACCATGGAGCTGCCAGAGCTTACATAGGACAGGGAAATAGACTCTTGGAGGACACAACAGAAACTTGTGCACCAGGACCCAGGAGAAAGGAACAGTGACCCCACAGGAGACTTGTCTATGGGTGTCTGGGAACCTCCGGTGAAGGCGTGGGGTTGGGGGCACAGACTGTAGCAGTGCATGCACAGGATCTTTTGAGGGAGGTCACATTATCTTCGTTACCTCCACCATAGTTTGGCCACAGGTAAGTAGCAGGAGGGGAACACGGCTCCACCAGTCAACACAAAACTGGATTAAAGATTTACTGAGCATGACCCCGCGCATCAGAACAAGACCCAGTTTCCCCCTCAGTCAGTCTCTCCCATCAGGAAACTTCCATAAGCCTCTTTTCCTTCTCCATCAGAGAGCAGACAGACTGAAAACCACAATCACAGAAAACTACCAACCTAATCACATGGCCCATAGACTTGTCTAACTCAATGAAACTATGAGCCATGCCATGTAGGGCCACCCAATACAGAAGGGTCATGGTGGAGAGTTCTGACAAAATGTGGTCCCCTGGAGAAGGGAATGGCAAACCACTTCAGTATCCCTCCCTTGAGAACCACATGAACAGTAAGAAAAGGCAAAAAGATAGGACACTGAAAGATGAACTCCACAGATTGGTAGGTGTTCAATATGTTATTGGAGATCAGAGGAGGACTAACTCCAGACAGAATGAAGAGATGGAGACAAAGCAAAAACAACACCCAGCTGTGGATGCGACTGGTGATGGAAGCAAGGTCCAATGCTGTAAAGAGCAATATTTCATAGGAACCTGTAATGTTAGGCCCATGAATCAAGGCATATCGGACGTGATCAAACAGGAGATGGCAAGAGTGAACATTGACATTCTAGGAATCAGTGAACTAAAATGGACTGAAATGGCTGAGTTTAACTCAGATGACCATTATGTCTACTACTGTGGCCAAGAATCCCTTAGAAGAAATGGAGTAGCCATCATAGTCAACAAAAGAGTTCAAAATGCAGTACTTGGATGCAGTTTCAAAAACGACAGAATGATCTCTGTTCATTTCCAAGGGAAACCATTCGATATCATGGTAATCCAAGTCTATGTCCCCACCAGTAATGCTGAAGAAGCTGAAGTTGAATGGTTCTATGAAAACGTACAAGACCTTCTAGAATTAACACCCAAAAAAGATGTCTTTTTCATTATAGGGGATTGGAATGCAAATGTAGGAAGTCAAGAAACACCTGGAATAACAGATAAATTTGGCATTGGAGTTCAGAATGAAGCAGGGCAAAGACTAATGGAGTTCTGCCAAGAGAGCACACTAGTCATAGCAAACACCTTCTTCCAACAACACAAGAGAGGACACTACACATGGACATCATCAGATGGTCAACACCAAAATCAGATTGATTATATTTTTTGCAGCCAAAGATGGAGAAGCTCTCTACAGTCAGCAAAAACAAGACCAGGAGCTGACTGTGGTTCAGATCATGAACTCCTTATTGCTAAATTCAGGCTAAATAGAAGAAAGTAGGGAAAACCACTAGAACATTCACTTATGACCTAAATCAAATCCCTAACAATGATACATTGGAAGTGAGAAATAGATTTAAGGGAATAGATCTGATAGAAAGAGTGCCTGATGAACTATGGACAGAGGTTTGTGACATTGCACAGGAGACAGGGAGTGAGATCATCCCCAAGAAAAAAGAAATTCAAAAGAGTAAAATGGCTGTCTAAGGAGGCCTTACAAATAGATGAGAAAAGAAGAGAAGCAAAAAGCAAAGGAGGAAAGGAAAGATATACCCATTTGAATGTAGAATTCTAAAGAATAGCAAGGAGAGATGAGAAAGCCTTCCTCAGTGATCAGTGCAAAGAAATAGAGGAAAACAATACAATGGGAAAGACTAGAGATCTCTCCAAGAAGATTAGAGATACCAAGGGAATATTTCATGCAAAGATGGGCTCAATAAAGGACAGAAATGGTATGGACCTGACAGAAGCAGAAGATATTAAGAAGAGGTGGCAAGAATACACAGAAGAACTGTACAAAAAAGATCTTCATGACCCAGATAATCACGATGGTGTGATCACTCACCTAGAGCCAGACATCCTGGAATGTGAAGTCAAGTGGGCCTTAGGAAGCATCACTATGAACAAAGCTAGTGGAGGTGATGGAATTCCAGTTGAGCTATTTCAAATCCTGAAAGATGACACTGAAAGTGCTGCACTCAATATGCCAGCAAATTTGGAAAACTCAGCAGTGACCACAAGAGTGGAAATGGTCGGTTTTCATTCCAATCCCAAAGAAAGGCAATGCCAAAGAATGCTCAAACTACTGCACAATTGCACTCATCTCACATGCTAGCAAAGTAATGCTCAAAATTCTCCAAGCCAGGCTTCAACAATATGTGAACCGTGAACTCCCAGATGTTCAAGCTGGTTTTAGAAAAGGCATAGGAACAAGAGATCAAATTGTCAATATCCACTGGATCATCAAAACAGCAAGAGAGTTCCAGAGAAACATCTATTTCTGCTTTATTGACTATGCCAATGCCTTTGACTGTGTGGATCACAATAAACTGTGGAAAAATCTTCTAGAGATGGGAATACCAGACCACCTGACATGCTCCTTGAGAAACCTGTATGCAGGTCAGGGAGCAACAGTTAGAACTGGACATGGAACATCAGACTGGTTCCAAATAGGAAAAGGAGTCCGTCAAGGCTGTATATTGTCACCCTGCTTATTTAACTTATATAGAGTAGATCATGAGAAACTCTGGGCTGGATGAAGCACAAGCTGGAATCAAGATTGCTGGGAGAAATATCAATAACCTCAGATATGCAGATGACACTACCCTTATGGCAGAAAGTGAAGAACTAAAGAGCCTCTTGATGAAAGTGAAAGATGAGAGTGAAAAAGTTGGCTTAAAGCTCGACATTCAGAAAACTAAGATGATGGTGTCCAGTCCCATCAGTTAATGGCAAATAGATGGGGAAACAGTGGAAACAGTGGCAGACTTTATTTTTTGGGCTTCAAAATCACTGCAGATGGTGACTGCAGCCATGAAATTAATGACAGTTACTCCTTGGAAGGAAAGTTATGACCAAACTAGACAGCACATTAAAAAGCAGAGACACTTTGCCAACCAAGGTCCGTCTATCAAGGCTATGGCTTTTCCAGTGGTCATGTATGGATGTTAGAGTTGGACTATAAAAAAAGCTGAGCACCAAAGAATTGATGCTTTTGAACTGTGGTGTTGGAGAAGACCTTTGAGAGTCCCTTGGACTCCAAGGAGATTCATCCAGTCCATCCTCAAGGAAATCAGTCCTGAATATTCATTGGAAAGACTGATGTTCAAGCTGAAACTCCAGTACTTTGGCCACCTGATGTGACGAACTGACTCATTTGAAAAGACCCTGGTGCTTGGAAATATTGAAGGAGGGAAGAGAAGGGGATGACAGAGGATAAGACGGTTGGATGGAATCACCGCCTCGATAGACATGATTTTGAGTAAATTCTGGTAGTTGGTGATGGACAGTGAGGCCTGGCATACTTCAGTCCATGGATCAAAAAGAGTTGGACAAGACTGAGCGACAGAACTGAACTTACTTCTGTTAATAATGCTGCTGTTGCTAATTTGCTTCAGTCATGTCCGACTCTGTGCAACTCCATAGACGGCAGTCCACAAGGCTTCCCCGTCACTGGGATTCTCCAGGTAAGAACACTGGAGTTGGTTGCCATTTCCTCTCCACTGTTAATGATGAGATTGCTAGAAAAATACAGTTTTTTAAAAATGTTCTGAGACAAATTATTACACTCAGTTACTAGAGACTTAATGAATATCTGAGCTATTCTGACTTGAATTTTTATTTTAAATTTTTTCTGAGATTTCTTGAAAAGACAACCAACGACATTATTCTTTACACTCACTGCAACTGGCTCTGAGTGTGTATATGCATATGTGTGCTTCCTGAATGATATATATATATATGTATTTTTTTTTTTCCCTTCAATTCTCAGCTCTCTAGCACTTCAATTACATCTATGCTTGACCTTTCTTCATCTTTTTTTTTTCTTTTCCTTCTTCTGTGTTCCCTTTCCTGTTGTCTCTCTAGGCTTAGATACATCTTACTGATGTATCTTACAACTCTCCAATTCTTATTTCAGCTCTGCAAAGTTGCTGTTAAACTAATCACTAAAGTTCTTAATTTTAGATACTGAATTTTCATATATTTTCAAAATGCTTCTCTTTGTATAGTAAAATTTCATCCTGTTTTTTTTAGGTTCTTCCACATAGTAATTATATTGATTTTATAACTTTTTTGATAATTCCATTATTTGAAACTCTTGAGGATCTGTTTCTATGGTCGCTGTGTTCTCCCTCCCCCTTTTCTGTCTTCAATCATTACTTGACTTCTATTACGACTAGTTATTTCACATTGAATCACAAGCATTGTGCATAAAAAATTTAAAGGTATTTTTAGTATCTGGGTGATGACATTTTCCCCAGAGAATTTTTGCTTTTGCTTTGGCATTCAGCTAGCAGAGAAATTCCAGCAATCTAGGATCCTTATAATTCAATTAGAAGTTTAAATGATTGCAAGCTGGGCCATTGTTAATACTGGTCTAGTTGTACCTTACTCTTTCTTCTAGAGTAAAGCCCTCTTTGGTATTCCAACCAGAAGACTGAGATATTATATACAACCCTGCCTCCTTGAATTGCCCTTATCTTCTACTTTGGTCACTTCAGTCTCATAAGATGGGGGAAAGTCTGCTTATATTTCCATCTCCTAGACACTACTTTCATAATTCGTAGGACTCTGGAATAAAATTGCTTCTGAAATAAAAGTGAAATAAAAATAGCCAGACTTGTATTCTAGATGTTCCCCATGTTCCTGATCTCCTCCCTATAACTGCCTACTGCCTTGGAAAGATGAATCTGCCAGGTAGAAATTCCCTGCTAAGTATCTTTTTTAATGTTTTACTTAACATGAAGTAAATGCTTGTTATTTACTTCATCTTAAAGAAAACACCCAGCATTGGAGTATGTTAACAAATAGCAACATTTTTCTCAAACTCTTCCTGTTCTCTAACCATATTAATATAATCATCTAAATAATTTTTCAGCTAGTATAGCACAATTGGTTAAAATTAAAGATGTATTAATGAAAATCAATTAAAAAAACTAAGACAAATGTAAAATGTTTTATAGTTCAAATGAAAAATGCTTTTTAAAAAAGTGTGTCTTTGGAGATAAATTTCTCTCATATAAGTATCTCCTCACAATAGGACAAATCAAATTCTAATGTTAATTCTTTTCTTGGTGAGCATTGAAGGAAAATATTTGCCTAAATTTGAACATGCAGATGCATTGTTAAGCCAAAAAATTAAAATATTAATAGATGTTGGAAGTGGTGAAATGCAGAATTAGCAATAGATAAAATTCAACCAATACATTATATAGATATAAAATTACTATCACTATATGTTAGATACGAGAATAAACATATAACTTTAATATGGGAACACAAGGAAATATTATGCAAAACAGAATGAAAATATTGGAATTTATATCCTATGAATATATGATGCAGAATTTAAATAGAAAAAATAAACATAAAGGAGAGAGGTCCTAAATTTAGTGTTAAATTAATAGAGACAGAAAATGTAGGTAGAGGAGAGACTAGCTGAAGCAAAAAAAAGATACAACTATTTGCCTCTCTTGAATAGAGTAAATCTGAAGTGATTATTTTTAATTATGTGAGACTAGGCAAACACAGAAACTAGTATAACTTATTGTAAGCTTAGAATGTATTGAGCAATAAATTTTCACTTGGTAGAGTGAATTCTGACTTTAGAGATTAAACTCTCAATGAACCTCAATTAAAATGATAACCCTATATGCGAGACAGAATAAGAGACACAGATGCATAGAACAATTTTATGGACTCTGAGGGAGAAGGTGAGGGTGGGACGTTCTGGGAGAATAGCATTGAAACATGTATATTATCATATGTGAAACAGAACACCATTCCATGTTCGATGCATGAGACAAGGGCTCAGTGCCGGGGCAATGGGATGACCCAGAGGGATGGGATGGGGAGGGAGGTGGGTGGGGGGTCCAGGAAGGGGAACACATGTAAACCCATGGCTGATTCATGTCAATGTATGGCAAAAACTATTACAATATTGTAAAGTAATTAGCCCCCAACTAAAATAAATAAATTTATAAAAAAAAAAAAGAAAAAAAAATAAAATAAAATGATCATTGGGAGATCCATATCTATATATCATTCGTTTTTTCCATAATATGTTAAACTATGATTTTACAGCAATGAGCAATGTGTACATAAAAGCAGACATAACAGTGTACAAATAAGAGTAGCTCCAAATTCTCAAGATAAAAATGCAATACAACAGCACTTTAAAATACCTGGAAGGGGGGAAATTTTGAACCAAGGAAACTGACTTTGGCAAATAAAAAATTAAAGGCCATTTATTTGAGATTCCTTAAATAGTTGAGTATATACAAGGTAGAAGTTTTCACTTAAGCGATTTCTGGATGCTCTTTTCAGTTATTCAGAATTATTGTCAAAAGCTTATTTTTGCTTAGCTTTGAGATGTGATATTTTCTAATATTGTAAGAAATAGTATTAAATATTAATGAAGGATAACTTTTTATAATTATTAAATGAATATATGATGCAGAATTTAAATAGAAAAAAATAAACATAAAGGAGAGATGTCCTAAATTGGGTGTTAAATTAATAGGGATAGAAAATGTAAAAAGACATATGAGTAATACCTCATTATAATAAACCAAATTTGTACACATCCTACATTGAGTTTAATAAAAAGTATTTGTTGACAAAAAAAAAAAGAAAATGTAAGTAAAGGACAGACTCAGTGAAGCCAAAAAGGGTACAACTATTTGCCCCTCTTAAATAAAGTATAATTCAAAGTTATTATTTTTGACTATGTAAGACTAGCCAAACATAGAAACCAGTATAACTTATTGTAAACTTCAAATGTTTTCATCTTCCTAACTGATCTAAAAGATAAAAGGAAATCAAGTACAATGCTTGCCTAAAGCCCCAGTAAAAGGAAGTTACAGCAAAGCATTAATATTAAGCATTGATATTAGAAATAAAATAGGATGATGAAACCTGTAACCTACTGGTTACAAACATAATCAATATAACTCAAGACATAAATTGTCCAAATTCCACCACTAAAAGTCAAAAGGATAACATTTTGTATTTGGGGCAACATAGCCTTGAAAATCTCAGGATGTTTTATTGAACATCTCAGATCATTAGGCAAATAAATATCATATTCAAACGTAAGAAAAATGAGAACCATAAAGTTTGTCATATGGAATATAAGAGTGTTAAAGCCATTAAAAATTAAGAATATACTACATTTCGGCAAAAATGAAAAAAAAAATGAACACAAAAATAGAAAAGTAAAACTCTTGAAACTAATACAACTGTAATTGCAAATTTACACGTATAAAATTGTAAACTATTTAAATTCTCCATTATCTATGTTTGTTAGGGAAAGTGAAAATGGAACTAAGAAAGATATAGAGAATAAAAGCATAATTTAAACATCAGAATTTGTAGATTTAACCTAGATTTTATGTTCTTCAAAATGAAAACATTTATATTTTCAGCTTAAAAATGTACATAACATTAGAACTACGTTAAAAATTAAAAGTGTTTTTCCTAGGTAAAATACAGGACACCAGTTAAATTTGAATTTTAGACAAATAGTAAATAGTTTTAAGCCATATCCATATATGGAATACCACATATACCAAAAACATGTTGTGTAGCTGAAATTCATCTGTTACTGAATATTTTGTATTTCTATTGGCAATACCTGACAATCCAGCTTTAGCAGAATAAAACCTGCTACATACTATCAGCCTTTTAAATCTAATGAAGTATAAAAATAAGAATTCATTGACCAAATAATCAAACAAATCAAATCAGTATTAATTGAAAGTTAAGAAATACTCTTATTGCTTTCACCCTGATACAAAAACCAAATATACCACACAAAAAAGAAAATTATAGGCCAATATCACTGATGAATGTAGATACAAAAATTCTCAACAAAATACCAGTAAACCAACTTCAATAATACATGTAAAAAAACAAATACCATGATCAAGTGGGATTTATCTCAGGGATGTAAAAATTTTTCAATATCCACAAGTCACCATTGTGATATACTACATCAACAAATTTAAGAAAAAAACTATATGATCACCTCAATAGATGCAGAAAAAGCTTTTAACAAAGTTCAAGACCCAGTTATGATTTTTTAAAGAAAACAGCTCTTCACAAAGTAGACATAGAGGGGATCTACTTCAACATAATAAAAGATATCACAAACCTATAGTTAACATCGTACTCAATGGTGAAAAGCTGAAAGCATTTCCTCTCAGATCTGAAACAAGAAAAGGATGTTTACTCTTGCTACTCTTATATAACAGTTTTGTAAATCCTAGCCATGATCATCAGAGAAGAAAAAGCAATAAAAGTAATCCAAATTGGGAAAGAAATAAAACTTCTATTATTTGCAGAAAACATGATACTCTATGTAGGAAATCCTAAATATGTTACTAGAAAACTACTAGAACTCATCAATAAATTCAGTATAGTTGCAGAATACAAATTAATGGATAGAAATATATTGCATTTCTATCCATTAACAACAAAAGATCAGAAGAGAAATTAAGGATATAATCTCATTTACCGTTACATCAAAAACAATAAAATCAAAACAATAAAATACCTAGGAATATATCCACCCAGGGGCTTCCCAGGTGGTGCTGATGGTGAACAACCCACCCATCAATGCAGTAGATGTTACAGACATGGGTTTGACCCCTGGGAAGATTCCCTGGAGGAGGAAATGGGAACCCATTTCAGTATTCTTGCTGGAGAATCCCATGGACAGAGGAGCCTGGAGGGCTACAGTCCATAGGGTCACAAAGAGTTGGATATGACTGAAGTGACTTAGCATGCACACACGCATATCCGTGTAAGGATACAAAAGACCTATACTTTGAAAACTATAAGATTCTGGTGAAAGAAATCCAAGATGACACAAACAGGTAAATAGATATACCACGTTCTTGGATTGGAAGAAACAATATTGTCAAAATGAGTACACTACCCATAGTAATCTACAGATTCAATGCAATCCCTATCAAATCACCAATTACATTTTTCATAGAACTAGAACAAAACAATTCTTAAAATTTGTATGGAGACACAAAAGACCCTGTATAGCCAAAGCAAACTCAAGAAAGAATAATGGGGATGGGGGAATCAGGCTTCTTGAATTCAGACTATAATACAAACCTACACACATTAAAGGTATTTCCAGGTGGTTTTAGTGGTAAAGAACCTGCCTACCAATGTAGAAGATATAAAAGAAGAAGGTTTGATCCCTGGGTTGGGAAGAACACCTGTAGGAGGGCATGACAGCCCACTACAGCATTCTTGCCTGGAGAATCCCATGGACAGAGGAACCTGGGGTTGCACAGAGTCAGACACAAGTGATGGAACTTAGCACACACACATGCACACTCATCAAAACAGTACAGTACTGCCAGATAACAAAAATATGGATCAATGGAACAGGACAGAAAGAGAAATAAATCCATGCATCTATAGCAAAGGACGCAAGATCATAGAACGGAGGACATTTCTTTTAATAACTGCTGTTGGGAAAACTGGACAGCTACACATAAAAAATGAAACTAGAACATTCCTTAACAATTTGTGTATTCCATTCACAAAAATAAACTTAAAATGGATTAAACTTAAATATAAGACTGGATACTATAAAACTCTTAGAGGAAAGCATAGATAGAAAACTCTTTGACATAAGCACAGCAATATCTTTTTAAACTGATTTTCCAGAGTAATGGAAATAAAAACAAAGATAAACAAATGGAACCTAATTAAATTCAAAAGTTTTGCACAGAAAAGAAAATTGTATACAAAAGACAGCCCTTAGAATGTGATAAAATATTTGCAAATGATGCAACAGACATCTCACATGGCTCAACATCAAAAACAAATAAATAAATAAAATTTAAAAATGGGCAGAAGACCTAAAGGGAC
This sequence comes from Giraffa tippelskirchi, assembly GCF_054371585.1. Taxonomy (NCBI): domain Eukaryota; kingdom Metazoa; phylum Chordata; class Mammalia; order Artiodactyla; family Giraffidae; genus Giraffa; species Giraffa tippelskirchi. The sequence goes on along the minus strand of NC_137276.1, from coordinate 70,435,040 downwards.
ATTCCTCCAAAGAAGACATACAGATGGACAACAAACACATGAAAAAATGCTAAACACCACTAATTATTAAGAGATATACTAATCAAAGCCAGGAGATATCACCTCCCACCAGTAAGAATGGTCATCATCAAAAAGTCTACAAACAGTAAATGTTGGAGAGGGTGCAGAAAGAAGGGAACTCTCCTACACTGTTGATGAGAATGCAAATTGGTACAGTCACTACAGAGAACAATATGAAGATTCCTTAAAAACTAGAAATAGAGCTACCATATGATCCAGAAATTCCACTCTTGGACATATATCTGGAGAAAAGCATGGTTTAAAAGGATACATGCACCCCAGTGTTCAAGGCACTGCTGTTCAAGGCAGCACTGTTTACAATAGCCATGACATGGAAATAACTGAAGTGTCCATCAACAGATGAATGAATAAAGAAGATATGTTACATATATTCAATGGAATATTACTCAGCCATAAAAAATAAACATGCCATTTGCAGCAACTGGATGGATCTGGAGACTATCATACTAAGTTAAGTAAGTCAGATAGGGAAACACAAATATCACATGATATCACTTATATGTGGGATCTTAAAAAAATGATATAAATGAGCTTATTTACAAAACAGAAACAGATTCAGAAACTTAGTGAACAAATTTATTGTTACCATGGGGGAAGCGTGGAGAGGAAGGGATAGATTGGGAATTTGAAATTGACATGTACACACTACTACATTTAAAATAAAATGCCTTTCCATGGGGGAAAAAAAGATATACTCTGTTAAAACTCAGTTGACTTAAGGACAAATTTATGACAGAAAGCAAAGAGGAACTGGTGTTGGAGAAGAGATCAAACCAGTCAATCCTAAAGGAAATCAATCCTGAATATCCATTGGAAGAAATGATGCTGAAGCTCCAATACTTTGGCTACCTGATGCAAAGAGATGACTCTTCAGAAAAGACCCTGATGATGGGAAGGATTGAAGGCAGGAGGAGAAGGGGACAACAGAGAATGAGATGATGGATGGTATTACTGACACAATGGACCTGAGTTTGAGCAAGTTCTGGGAGATGATGAAGGACAGGGAAGCCTGGCGTGCTGCAGTCCATGGGGTCACAAGAGTCAGACATGACTGAGCAACTGAACAACAACAAAAGTACAAATACAATGAGAAAAAGACACATTAAGAGATTACTTCTAAATGAGAATTTTAAAGTAGCTTGATACAGTCTAGAATATTCACTGTACAAAGTACAGTCCACGGAATAGCAGAATCACCATCACACTGAAGTTTGATGGGCTCCCCGGTGGCTCAGAAGGTAAAGAATCTGCTTGCAGTGCCAGAGAACCATATTTGATTCCTGTGTTGGGAAGATCCCCTGGAGAAGGGAACGAAAACTCACTCCAGTACTTTTGCCTGGAGAATTCCATTGATAAAGGAGCCTGGTGAGCTACAGTTCATGAGGTCACAAGGAGTTGGACATGACTGAGCAAATAACACTTGAAGTTTGTTACATATGCAGAACTTTAGACCCTGCCCCATACAGGCAAATCAAAATCTGGGAATATGTGATTCCCAGATAGTTCATAGACATATGAAAGTTTGAAACACTGATCTAGATAATATAGTCAATTTATGTTTAAATTTAAAAAAAAAGAGCCTTCAAAGATGTAATCAGAAAAAAACTTATCTTCAAGTTTGTTTTTAAAGTAACATAAAAATAAAGTAAAATTTGAAGAGAAACATATATAATAAGAAACTAACCATTAATGATTAAAAAATCTAGTAACAGGGGCCTTTCACAATACAACAGTATAAAATTATGTCAAATGATAGTTCAGTTCAGTTCAGTCGCTCGGTCATGTCCGACTCTTTTTTACCCCATGAATCGCAGCACGCCAAGCCTCCCTGTCCATCACCAACTCCCAGAGTCTACACAAACCCATGTCTATCGAGTCGGTGATGCCATCCAACCATCGCATCCTCTGTCGTCCCCTTCTCCTCCTGCCCCCAATCATTCCCAGCATTAGGGTCTTTTCCAATGAGTCAACACTTCGCATCAGGTGGCCAAAGTATTGGCGTTTCCGCTTCAACGTCAGTCCTTCCAATGAACACCCAGGACTGATCTCCTTTAGGATGGACTGGTTGGATCTCCTTGCAGTCCAAGGGACTCTCAAGAGTCTTCTCCAACACCACAGTTTAAAAGCATCAATTCTGCGGCGCTCAGCTTTCTTCACCGTCCAACTCTCACATCCATACATGACCACAGGAAAAACCATAGCCTTGACTAGATGGACTTTTGTTGGCAAGGTAATGTCTCTGCTTTTAAATATGCTCTCTAGGTTGGCCATAACCTTCCTTCCAAGGAGTAAGCGTCTTTTAATTTCATAGCTGCAATCACCATCAGCAGTGATTTTGGAGACCAAAAAAAAAAAGTCTGACACTATTTCCACTGTTTCCCAATCTATTTCCCATGAAGTTATGGGACCAGATGCCATCATCTTAGTTTTCTTAACATTGAGCTTTAAGCCAACTTTTTCATTCTTTTCCCCCATGAACAGTATGAAAAGGCAAAAAGATAGGACACTGAAAGATGAACTCCCCAGGTCAGTAGGTGCCCAATATGCTAATGGAGATCTGTGGAGAAATAACTCCAGAAAGCATGATGGGATGGAGCCAAAGCAAAAACGATACCCAGCTGTGGAGGTGACTGGTGATAGACGCAAAGTCAGATGCTGTAAAGAGCAAAATTGCATAGGAACCTGGAATGTTAGGTCCATGAATCAAGGAAAATTGGAAGTGGTCAAACAGGAGATGGCAAGAGTGAACGTCGACATTCTAGGAATCAGCGAACTAAGATGGACTGGAATGGGTGAATTTAACTCAGATGACCATTAAATCTACTACTGTGGGTGAGAATCCCTTAGAAGAAATGGAGTAGCCATCATGGTTAAAAAAAGAGTCCGAAAGGCAGTACTTGGATGCAATCTCAAAAACAATAGAATGATCTCTGTTCGTTTCCAAGGCAAACCATTCAATATCACAGTAATCCAAGTTTATGCCCCGACCAGTAACGCCGAAGAAGCTGAAGTTGAACGGTTCTATGAAGACCTACAAGATCTTCTAGAACTAACACCCAAAAAGATGTCCTTTTCATTATAGGGGACTGGAATGCAAAAGTAGGAAGTCAAGAAACACCTGGTGTAAAAGGCAAATTTGGCCTTGGAGTACAGAATGAAGCAGGGCAAAGGCTAATAGAGTTTTGCCAAGAGAACGCACTGGTAATAGCAAACACCCTATTCCAACAACACAAGAGAAGACTCTACACGTGGACATCACCAGATGGTCAACACAGAAATCAGATTGATTATATTCTTTGCAGCCCAAGACGGAGAAGCTCTATACAGGCAGCAAACACAAGACCAGGAGCAGACGGTGGCTCAGATCATGTCCTGCATATGGCCAAATTCAGACTTAAATCGAAGAAAGTAGGGAAAACCACTAGTCCATTCAGGTATGACCTAGATGAAATCCCTTATGAGTATACAGTAGAAGTGACAAATAGATTTAAGGGACTAGATCTGATAGACAGAGTGCCTGATGAACTATGGACAGAGGTTTGTGACATTGTACAGCAGACAAGGATAAAGATAATCCCCATGGAAAAGAAATGCAAAAGAGCAAAATGGCTGTCTGAGGAGGCCTTACAGATAGCTTGGAAGAGAAGAGAAGCAAAAAGCAAAGGAGAAATGGAAAGAGATTCCCATCTGAATGCAGAGTTCCAAAGAATAGCAAGGAGAGATAAGAAAGCCTTCCTCAGCGATCAGTGCAAAGAAATAGAGGAAAACAACAGATTGGGAAAGACTAGAGATCTCTTCAAGAAAATTAGAGATACCAAAGGAACATTTCATGCAAAGATAGGCTCGATAAAGGACAGAAATGGTATGGACCTAACAGAAGCAGAAGATACTAAGAAGAGGTGGCAAGAACACACAGAAGAACTGTACGAAAAAGATCTTCACGACCCAGATAATCACGATGGTGTGATCACTCACCTAGAGCCAGACATCCTGGAATGTGAAGTCAAGTGGCCCTTAGAAAACATCACTACGAACAAAGCTACTGGAGGTGATGGAATTCCAGTTGACCTATTTCAAATCCTCAAAGGTGATGCTGTGAAAGTGCTGCACTCGATACGCCAGCAAATTTGGAAAACTCAGCAGTGGCCACAGGACTGGAAAAGGTCAGTTTTCATTCCAATCCCAAAGAAAGGCAATGTCAAAGAATGCTCAAACTACCGCACAATTGCACTCATCTCACATGCTAGTAAAGTAATGCTCAAAATTCTCCAAGCCAGGCTTCAGCAATACGTGAACCATGAACTTCCAGATGTTAAGGCTGGTTTTAGAAAAGGCAGAGCAACCAGAGATCAAATTGCCAATATCTGCTGGATCATCATAAAAGCAAGAGAGTTCCAGAAAAACATCTATTTTTGCTTTCTTGACTATGCCAAAGCCTTCGACTGTGTGGATCACACTAAACTGTGGAAAATTCTGAAAGAGATGGGAATACCAGACCATCTGACCTGTCTCTTGAGAAACCTGTATGCAGGTCAGGAAGTAACAGTTAGAACTGGACATGGAAACAACAGACTGGTTCCAAATAGGAAAAGGAGTCCGTCAAGGCTGTATATTGTCACCCTGCTTATTTAACTTATATGCAGCGTACATCATGAGAAACGCTGGGCTGGAAGAAACACAAGCTGTAATCAAGATTCCCGGGAGAAATATCAATAACCTCAGATATGCAGATGACACCACCCTTATGGCAGAAAATGAGGAAGAACTAAAGAGCCTCTTGATGAAGGTGAAGGAGGAGAGTGAAAAAGTTGGCTTAAAGCTCAACGTTCAGAAAGCTAAGATCATGGCATCTGGTCCCATCACTTCATGGGAAATAGATGGGGAAACAGTGGAAACAGTATCAGACTTTATTTTTTTGGTCTCCAAAATCACTGCAGATGGTGACTGCAGCCATGAAATTAAAAGACGCTTACTCCTTGGAAGGAAGGTTATGGCCAACCTAGATAGCATATTGAAAAGCAGAGATATTACTTTGCCAACAAATGTCCGTCTAGTCAAGGCTATGGTTTTTCCAGTAGTCATGTATGGATGTGAGAGTTGGACAGTGAAGAAAGCTGAGTGCCGCAAAATTGATACTTTTGTTGGAGAAGACTCTTGAGAGTCCTTTGGACTGCAAGGAGATCCAACCAGTCCATCCTAAAGGAGATCAGTCCTGGGTGTTCATTGGAAGGACTGACGTTGAAGCAGAAATTCCAATACTTTGGCCACCTGATGCAAAGAGTTGACTCATTGGAAAAGACCCTAATGCTGGGAATGATTGGGGGCAGGAAGAGAAGTGGACGACAGAGGATGCGATGGTTGGATGGCATCACCGACTCGATGGACATGGGTTTGGGTAAACTCTGGGAGTTGGTGGTGGACAGGGAGGCCTGGCATGCTGCAATTCATGGCGTGGCAAAGAGTCAGACACGACTGAGCGACTGAAAAGAACTGAATGTGGAAACTAATGTAGAATTAAAGTGCTGTCTTATTTATTTAGTAAGTACAGTTGTCATCAGTTGTTCCCTCTACCTCCTTACCTAGGCTGTCTCTTAAGATAGTTTAGCCCACTGCAAGTCATGCATCAAGTCCCTCTGGTAAACCAGAAAAAGATTTCACAGAGTGCGTCCCCCTGAATGTTCAAGGCATAGTTAGCCTTATTTCAATACAATCCCTTTGAGAAAAGATTCATAAAATCATAATACAATTTTTATAATTTATAACAGGAATAGTCCTCTGTCCCTTTTTTAGAGTCTGAAATGATGTCTTTTGTTCTCATCTGTTCTCCTATTAAAACTTATATCTGGCTATAATTCAGCTAAACCAACATAACATAGCTATTTTTGGGTATAGATGAATTTCTTTAATGTGACTTTTTTTCCTTTCTTCTACAATGAACATATGTCTGAAGAAAGTAATTTTCCAGAAGTTTCATAAAGATTTTCTCTTAACTTAAGGAAAAAATGGCAGCCATTCAGATGTATTGCGCATTTCCCAACAAAAGAAATCATAGTATAAAATTAGATATAATCAGACACGTTGTCTCTTGCTATTAGTTATCCATATTCAAATCCAGTTAAAAATACCTTACCTACTTAATTCTTTATTTTTATTTTCATCCGGAGAATAATTAATGTCCTAATACATTATAAAGAATGACTGTTTTCCTATATTTTTTTGAAGGAAAGAAAGCTGAAAACAGTGTATGAAATGATTTGTTTACCTTGTTCGAGGTAAAATTGCTTTAATTTCTCCAGCTGCATTGCTGCAGTAATTTAAAAGCCTGAGTGTGTCTCCTGGTATTATTAAAACAAAACTGAAATTAAGACACAACCCACTCAATCCATATCATAAAGCAGTCAAGGAAATGCTGATGGGGGTTTAACTATTGATAGTTGGTTGAGTTTTATGAACTAATGTAATATCATCAACAATTGTGCTGAATATGAATTGATGATGTTATGCTTAAACAAAGAAAAGGTCTTGCCTAAAAGATTTCCTATTTGAGAATTCACTTTATTCTGCTTCATGCCTAAAGCAGGGATATGGGTGAGGAAAAAAGTACCCATGAAAGGAGATATTGTTACATCTGCAATTTAAGTGTGAACTGTGTCAGACAGATAGAAAATACTTGGGTTCTGCAAAAGTATAGTTAGAACTGTCCATTTTCTTGTGGTGACGCACATGAAACCTTTACTCTTATGTAAAGTGCTGTGCTGTGTTTAGTCTCTCAGTCGTGTCTGACTCTGCGCAACTTCATGAACTGTAGCCCTCCAGGCTCCTCTGTCCATGGGGATTCCTCAGGCAAGAATACTGCCATGCCTTCCTCCAGGGGATCTTCTCAATCCAGGATCAAACCCAGGTCTTTCACATTGCAGGCGCATTTTTTACCGTCTGAACCCCAAGGGAAGCCCATGAATACTGGAGTGGGTAGCCTATCCCTTCTCCAGGGGATCTTCCTGACCCAAGAATCAAACCAGGGTCACCTGCATTGCCGGCAGATTGTTAACCAACTGAGGTACTAGGGAAGTCCTTATGTGAAATACTTAGCACTAAAGAGAGATCTCCATCCCTGCAAGAGTGTCTGTTTTGAAAACTGTGGGTAGCTTAGTATTGTCTAGTACCTCTTCTTTAAGTGATATAGGGTGTGTTTATCTGTATATTGGAGAGGGGGTGGGGAAGTTGTTATTGAGGAATAGCCAGTCAAGTAATGATTGTCCTCAGGAATATCAACAGAGTTGCTATTGAAGGACTCAGTAGAACCAAAATTCAAAGGAGCAGCTGTGCTGGGTAAAATAAACAAGCACCTTACCTACAACTCAGCAATTCCAATTCTAGACAGATAACTAGGGACACTCTGGCATAGGTGCTTAATAGATGTGTATAAGAATTTTTGTAATATCACAAAAATGCAATCAATCTAAATGTCACTATTATTAGGCTGAACAAATTATCATATATTTTATCAGTGAATCACATGCACAGTGAATTGAATCAATAAGCCATATGTGTCAGGTATGATGAATCCTAAAAATATAATACTAAGAAAAGTATGCAAGTTAGATTTGGAACTTTAGTTCAAAAGCACTACTAAACAATATAACTTAAAAGGACAATTAACATGAATTTAAGTAAAGTAATTTAAGGAGACCAATTTTAAAGTGTACAGTGAAAGACGACTGAAAAAGTTTTCCAAAAGATAGTACATATTCCATTTTTAAACTTGGTTTGGTAGAAGCAGGAATGTTTGCTATGTACAAAATGTAAACTATGTACAAAATGTAAATGACTTTTATTGGCTCTCTCTTCTTGAACATTGTCTCAGGGAATTTTCACAATTTATTTTCACAAAATATCATATATTACTAATATCCTACTTTATGTAAAGGCAAACTTAAGCACATATAAACTTGGCTAAAATTTCACAGAGTAAATTATTAAAGATAACACACAGCTAACAAAGTTCAAAACTGAGATCCAAGTTTTGGTAATTTATAGAGCAAATGCTCTTAACTACACGATTATAGACTCTCTGTGCCCAGGGCATTATCTTAGCACATGCATGATTGTAATGTTCTTGCAATCATAATACATTTTCCACATGTATTTTTATATATGTGCATATGCTGCTGCTGCTGCTGCTGCTAAGTCACTTCAGTTGTGTCCGATTCTGTGCAACCCCATAGACGGCAGCCTACCAGGCTCCAATGTCCCTGGGATTCTTCAGGCAAGAACACTGGAGTGGGTTGCCATTTCCTTCTCCAATGCATGAAAGTGAAAAGTGAAAGTGAAGTCGCTCAGTCATGTCCGACTCTTAGCGACCCCATGGACTGCGGCCTACCAGGCTCCTCCGTCCATGGGATTTTCCAGGCAAGAGTACTGGAGTGGGTTGCCGTTGCCTTCTCCGATATATGCATATACAAATATATAAAATATTATAATCAGGGAAATAGTCTGTGTCATTATTACCTTTGAAAATATACATATTAAAGGTTGCATAGTATTTTATCCATCTGTGCCATATTCATTAGAAAATAATTTTTGCAACAAAATGCCACAAGTAGGCACAAGTTTTCTTTCTCTTCATATTTTTAAAATCTTAAGTTCTCATTATACCTAAAAGTATATGTTATTGTCATGTGTAAAATGAGGATGTCATTTTTTCCAAAATTATTTCTTGAATTTCCAGCAATGCTTGAATATTTACCTTTTATAATTAATTTGAGTATTTCAAAATTATGCAGGTATATTATATATACAATGGAGCTTTTCAGGTGGTGCTAATGGTAAAGAACCCATCTGACAATGCAGAAGACATAAGAGACAAGGGTTTGATCCATGGGTCAGGAAGATCCCCTGGAGGAGAGCATGGCAACCCACTCCAGTATTCTTGCCTGGAGAATCCCAATGGACAGAGAAGCCTGGCAGGTTACAGTCCATATTGTCGAAAAGACTTGGACATGATTGAAAGGACTTATCATTATATATACAGTGGTCAATATTTGGGCTGTCATTCTTTTCTATTATTTTCTCTCTCTATTCTTGCCCTATTGATTTCTAAATCACTGACTTATCTTTAATTTTTTGTACCAGTACCATTTATTAAAAATATATAGGTAAGAGAAATCTATATTGTACTTTATCTTTTGATTATTCTCTACTCTTACAAATGTAGTAGCATCATCAATTTCTTGGAAGATGACAGTGACATCCTCACTGGTTTATCTACTCTATCACTGCCCTCCATCATCAATTCACCACACAGCAGTCAAAGTAAATCTCAAGTCAGTCATGTCATTTCTTGGTTTACATGTATTTCTCAATTTAAATACTCTAGGGGCTTTTATTTCATTTTAAAATATGAATTAATTATGGATTACACATCTCTGTAGCATAAGACCACCTAGCCTGGCTGTAGTTTTTGACCCAATTATCCAATTCTCTCATTCTTCTCTAGTCACTTCTGCCTTCTTGGTATAGTAGTGACAAACCAAGTATACTTCTTCCCATACAAAATGTTGTTAAAATTTGGTAACATTTTCAGTATTTCTGTGCTTATTTTAATAGTGTTTTGGAGGAGAATAAATCTCTAACTGCTACCTCTCTTAGTACATTTTAATCAGAAAATAGTTTACAAAATTTATAGATCTTAAAATGATGTTGCCAAAAATTAAAAATATTACTATTGCTTTCTAGTTTCTAAATGCAATAAATGTAAAATAAAGCTGTTTTGCTCAAGCAGGCTTACCAACAGACTTAGATAAAAACTGAATTTTTCTTTTTAATGTTAAATAAATATAATTTACCTGTTGATGAAAACATCTAAATTGTAGACCTTAGTTAAAATCTGATCACAACAATGCTATTCTTCCAGGGATTTGGGGTGACTACAAGCCTGTTTGTAAATTAGGGATAGGTGAAGCTCAGAAATATTCATCAGTTCAAGAGTCTTGGGGAAATTAGTTACATCCCACTCCTAACCCTCAATTCTGTTGTAACAAAAGCTATGGGCAAAAACATACATGGTAGTCATATTTTATCTGTTAAGGGCACAGTGTGGAAAAGCAAAAGTGATTGACTCATCCAATGACCTTCGTGTGTTCTTAGTTTATTTTTCATATGAATCTTTAGGAAGGGGAAATTATTGTCAGGCTTTAGTTACAGATAAAAAGGCTAACGAACAGGTTTTCTATGCATCCAGTACCTTCATACTGGGAATAAATTTTCCCAAGCAAAAAATTCAGTTTTCAAGGAACATTGTTGTTTTTCTTTTCCCCCTTTTGCTTAACTGAAATTCATTTGTAATTTAAACCTTTTTCCACTAGAAGAAAATAACTTAATCTAAGTTAATTGTGTTATTTTATGTGTACACCAAGATCCACTTTCATGACATCTGTTCTTCTGGGGATTGAATCTAATTTCCTGGTTAGGGTGGCTTACAAATCAGACATTTTATTTATTATCATTATCCATGGTGATATGAGATGTGCATCCAGGTTCCCATTCATTCTCACAATTCATAAAGGTCACAGGAAGATCACAGCTATAATCTTTTAACTTTAAACAGCACGGCCACTTTAGATCCTCCATTTTAAAGTTATTTTTTTGGAGGGGTAGAGAAATGATTTCATGCTCTCCAGCAGATCTCAGGGCTATAGAGAAACTCTCTTAAAATTACTATCTCCTGGGGTAAGAATAGGCTCCTCAGTAAATGCAGTTTGGAAAACTGGATAGTTGTATGTAAAAGGATGATATTGGCTAGCTAACACATACACAATAACTAATTCAAAATGGATTAAAGATTTGAACTCAAGACCTAAAATCATAAGACTCCTAGAAGAAAATATAGACAGTAAAATCTTCACATAGGTCTTGGTGATGATTTTTTGATTCTGACAAAAAATAACAAAAGCAAAATAAGTAAATGGGACTACATTATCAGTTCAGTTAAGTTCAGTTGCTCAGTTGTGTTCGACTCTTTGTGAACCCATGGAATGCAGCACAACAGTCCTCCCTGTCCATTGCCAACCCCTGGATTTTCCTCAAACTCATGTCCATTGACTCAGTGATGCCATCCAACCATCTCATCCTTTGTAATCCCCTTCTCCTCTTGCCCTCAATCTTTCCCAGAATTAGGGTCTTTTCAATGAGTCAGTTCTTCCCATCAGGTGGCCAAAGTATTGGAGTTTCAGCTTCAGCATCAGTCCTTCTGATGAATATTCAGGACTGATTTCATTTAGGATGGACTATTTGGATCTCCTTGCTGCCCAAGGAACTCTCAAGAGTCTTCTCCAGCACCACAGTTGAGAAGCATCAATTCTTTGGCACTCAGCTTTCTTTATAGTCCAACTTTCACATCCATACATGACTGCTGGAAAAACCATAGCTTTGACTAGACAGGCCTTTTCTGGCAAAGTAATGTCTCTGCTTTTTAATATGCTATCTAGGTTGGTCATAACTTTTCTTCCAAGGAGCAAGCATCTTTTATTTTTATGGCTGCAGTCACCATCTGCAGTGATTTGGGAGCCCCCCAAAATAAATTCTGCCACTGTTTCCACTGTTTCCCCATCTATTTGCCATGAAGTGATGGTACCAGAAGCCATGATCTTAGTTTTCTGAATGTTGAGCTTTAAGCCAACTTTTTCACTCTCCTGTTTCACTTTCATCAAGAGGCTCTTTAGTTCTTCTTCACTTTCTGCCATAAGGGTGGTTTCATCTGCATATCTGAAGTTATTGATATTTCATGATAAGCATCATGAGACTATTTTTTTGTGCTCCAAAATCACTGCAGAATGTGACTGCAGCCATGAAAGTAAAGACACTTGCTCCTTAGGAGAAAATTTATGACCAACCTAGCCAGCTTATTAAAAATCAAAGACATTTCTTTGCCAACAAAGGTCCATCTAGTCAAAGCTATGGTTTTTCCAGAATCATGTATGAATGTGAGAGTTGGACTACAAAGAAAGCTGAGCACTGAAAAATTGATTTTTTTGAACTGTGGTGATGCAGAAGTCTCTTGACAGTCCCTTGAAATGCAAGGAGATCCAACCAGTCAATTCTAAAGGAAATCAGTCCTGAATATTCATTGGAAGGACTGATGTTGAAGCTGAAACTCCAATACTTTGGCCACCTGATGTGAAGAACTGACTCATTTGAAAAGACCCTGATGCTGGGAAAGATTGAAGGTAGGGGGAGAAGGGGATGACAGAGGATGAGATGGTTGGATGGCATCATTGACTCAATGGACATGAGTTTGAGTAAACCCCAGGAGTTGGTCATGGACAGGGAGGCCTGGCATGCTGCAGTCCATGGGGTTGCAAGTCGGACATGACTGAGTGACGGAAGTGAACTGCTGTGAAAACTTATATTGTGAAGCACACATCACCATTTTCACCCTGTCCATATTCTCTCATTTTATTCATTTTGATTTGCTTGTTGATCCATTTATGGATGTATTTATTTATATAATGAATTTCCATAAACCCACTACCCAACTAGCCAATAACCGTCTATGGGATTTTTGCTTTTGAATAAAAAAAAAAAAACAAGAAATAATTATGAGCTCCTTTGTTTTAATCCCTTACATTGTCATTTCTACTGTTCTGTTCCCAGAGAGCTAAGGACTTTTTTCTTTGAGAAAACTCTTCTTTAGCTCATCCATCTCTACCCCAGGAATCAGTCCTCGTACAGCAAGTCAGAAGCCTTTTTTCTCAGGAAAATATACAGATGATTAACTCCTTTCTTGCCTTCAGACTTTTTTTTCTGCCCTATCTCCAAGTGAGAGAGAAAACTGACTACTATGAAGGAAGCATTCTTCTATGCCCAGTATTAGTTTATAATGTGCATTTATGTCTACAGTTACTCTGGGCTGTGGCTCTTGTAATACAAAATTAATTTTCCTTCAGAAGTTTTTCTTCCCTGGTGATTTTAAAATCCTATTCTTAAACTCAAAAGCCAATACTTCATGAGTTTTGTTCTTTGTGGTTTTATGTGGTATTTTTTACTATGTGGATCAATTAATCATTTTGACTGAAGAGAAAAGGGCAAAAGACGGAAAAAATTATTCAGAATTAAAAATAAATGCATCAATATATAAGAACAGTTTCATTTTAAAATGAAACTACTCAAGAAAACAAAAGCAAAGGTGAAAGCTATTGTTTTCTAATTTCTAGAATGTTTCATTGAATACAATTGGTTTCATTGAAGTATGGGTGGTCAGATGTTAACTGAATCCTAGTCCTACTTGAGATCTTTTGAATTCTATCTATCTAATCTCTATCCAGTATCATCTATGAATATACAGATAAATAAGAAATACAGACATAAATTTAACACTTGTAAATCAAAACTCAGCTGTAGTGGAACATCACGAATAACATTCAAAACTGAAATACCATTTGAAACCTCCTGATTTCCCTCTAGTATCAAATATATTTCTCAATTTTGTGCTTACTACTTTTGCTTTTCACAATCATTTTAATGCAAGTGAATATGTTTTTAAATATGAAACTGTTATACTTTTTTATTTTTTTAATTTATATCAATAAGAGTATATGAAATGGATTATTGCCATTTTCTTTTTTAACTCAACATTGTTATTTAATATTTAATGTTATTCACACAGATCTACTTGATGTTTTTAATGCTTCTAAGTATTCCATTGGATGGATATTCCATAAAATTTAAATTAATTTCAATACGTTCTGTGTGATATCATTTTGGAAATTTTTTGAGATATACTTTCAGTCTTAATGCAGAATAAATCTTCATAATTGTGTTCATGTGTAAAGACATCTTCCCTGGTGGCTCCTGCCAGTAATGCAGGATACCAGGGTTTGATCCCTGGGTTGGGAGATACCCTGGAGAAGGGACTGGCTACCCACTCCAGTATTCTTGCCTGGAGAATTCCATGGGCAGAGGAGTCTGGCAGGCTACAGTCCCTAGGGTCTCAAAGAGTCAGACATAACTGAGTGACTAACACTTTCACTTCAAGGATATATTTGGGTTGAAATGATTGCATTTGACAATCACAGATTTCTTGCATTAAATGCAACATACCTTTTTCTCCTCTCCAATTTCATGCTCTGGAAGCAGATCTGTGCATTTTTTTCCTCTGTAGATGTGACTATGGGGGGATATCAGTCTTGCTGCAGTGAGTATTCCAACCTGTTTGATGATGTTGCTTGTCTCCTTGCAGCCAACAAATTGTACTCGTAATTTGTATGTCAGTCTCATGAATTTTATGATTTTGGGCCAATGTAAGCGTACTTCAGAAAGATCAAATCCATTTCCTAGGATGGCAAACTTGAGGATGAAAATCCTTTAGTCTCAAGCAATTTTGTTTCCCTAAGAAACCTTTCATCTTTCTTATCATGCCCCACAGCGGCTCATAGAATTCCTTTTCTGAAAACTATAGGATCAATGATGCTAGCCCTACCCACAGTAGCTCTATCGCTTATTCTCAGAAAAATGTATATTAGTGAAGTGACGTATATGACCCAAACAAATAAATACAAGTCCTTGTGATATAATACAAAATTGTTCAGTCTTTATTCTCTTAAGATATTAGCTTCAGTATGAATTAACACACAATGGAACAATATTCTACTTTTTAATTTTTCTTTTATTGTTTTTTAATTTTCATTTATTCTTAATTTAATTGGCTTTCCTTGTTGATAATTAAGAAAAGTGACTAATGTTTGAGAAGGGGTATTGAAGGAAAAGCAGTGGAAAGTAATCATATGCCATTTTAAATATTATAATGTATCATGCTAATTCATATGATAAAGAAAGACAGAAATCTGTTGAAACTTGAGATATAATTAATGTCATTTAAAAAGTTTATTGGTGGGAGCCAAGATAATTTCTAATTAATAAATGACAGTTTAATAGAAGTAAAGCAAAAAGTATGAACTAATTCTGAAATAAGATTGTATTTCTAAAGAAGCATATTTTGACTTTCAAAGCCTAAATTATGTCAGATTTTTTTCTCTTTGAGTCAACCAACAATTGAGTTTTCTTGTAGACTTAAGGAAAATTACTATTTAAATATGAGGCTAGTTCTTGATGAATCTAATCTTCAAATTCCTTGCTTTATTCTAATTGTCTTGTGCTTGCCTAAGGATTATATTTGGATGTTATCACTGTAGTCTTCCTTATTCTGATATTCGTACACAGTCTATTTATTCATAAATATTAATGCTATGAATCAAATAAACTTTGTCATTGCTATAGGCAAAACTATATAAAAAAGGAAATCTCAAAGGGGGCTTTCTCAGATGGTATTAGTATTATTCTGTGTTTGTCTCAGCCTTCATTTGTCTGTAAATATTAAAAACGTAACTTTCAAGGTAATTCCTCTCCTCACAGAATTATTTTCCCCACAGTTCTAAAATCATATGTTATAGAAATTAATATGTTCTAATTATTCATTTTGGGGGGCTAAATATTTGCTTTATTTCCTTTGTGAAATACTACACACAAAAAATGATTTTCATTGAGTATGCCCAGACTAAAGTTTTGGTGATTACTCTAAGTCATTTCCTATTTATTAAGTACTAATTGCTTAGTCTTACAGATGAGAAAGTCAATATTGTTTAATTGTTGCTAATGACCAATTCAATAATGTGTTATATTCATTATTGCATGTTCACTTAAACATAAAATTAATAAGTCATATGCAGGTGATGTTTAAATTTGGAAGACTAATTTTTCCTGAGATATAAGTATGTAGTCAACAAACTTCTTAACTGAGATGAACTAAGCATGATGATTACAAACTTAAGTTGTTTTTACATGTGATCATACTCCAGAACTAATATTGTCAGAATTATTATTGATGTAACAATGCTAATGAGCATCATGTCATCTACATAAGTATATAGTAGATATAGAAAGAGATATATAGATAAGTATTCTCATTATTTGCTAATCTCATATTCATACTTTTTCTACTTGGGAAAATTTATTTCTGATTTTGCCGTACTTTTGAAATCATTCATGGACACGTGCAGAGAGATAAAAAATTCAAGTCAGCCAAGATACATGTTCCCACCCAGCTGAGGTCAAACAAGATGATGCACTTAGTTTTATAGCTGTCATGTTATAAACATTTGTGTTTATTTTTCACAGTCTGTTTAGTGCCACACTGTTCACATTTTTGTGCTTTTTGTTGGTTGATGATCTTACTGCTTAAAGTGACCCACAAGCATAGTGCTAAAGTGCTCTCCATTGTTCCAAGCACAAGAAGCTGTGATGTGCCTTATGGAGAAATACATGTGTTAGATAAGCTTACTTAAGGTATGAGGAATAGAGCCAGGTGGCTGTGAGTTCAACATTAATCAACTATATATATTTATATTTGTATTCTTATATTTACTTATATTTATATTATATGAAATATCCAGACAGCAACACATATAAAACAAAACTACTTATAAATCACTTGAGGAAAATGTGGTAACCAGAGACTCTAACGTTTATGGGACTCTAAACTTTATCTTAGGGCAATGGTTCAGATTTTATTAATTCAGGTTCTTCAGAGCCTGTAGATTATAATTACCATTAATAATGAGAATTGACTGTAAATAGATGATAGATAATTGACATACAGACAAGTATATCTATGTATATATATATATATGTATGCATACATATATTATTGAAAATATAGGTGTTTTAATAGCTCTTCTACAATAAGTTCTGATATATCTGTCACAGACACTCAAGATTTTGCCTAACTTAAAAGAAAGAATATTTTTGACTGTATTTGTTGTGTAAACACATGAATGTTTCACAAAAATATTTTGTAAACTTACCTGTGTTCCTGAGTTTCTATTTTGGCACAGATAAGTCACAATTTCTGTTTTAGTATAGACATGTGGTTTTCAAAATGTCTTCTCTGAACTAGCAGCATTAGGACGTCTAAGTGTTCCATTTTCTCCATAATTTGGTCAACACATTTTTTTTTCTTTGGTACACTGGCAATTTTAATGGGTCCAATTTGAGATTCCATAGTGGCTTAATTTCCATTTCCCTAAATAATGACATTGAGTATCTTTTCATGTTCTTGTCCATGACTTGCAAATCTTCTTAGGAGAAAAGTTTATTTATATCCTTCATCCCTTTTAATTTGAATAAGATAGTAGATTTGTGTCAACTCATTACTTGGCTTCTCTACTTGACTACATTATAAATAAAAATGATGACACTTTCAGAAAAATGATGTTAACATTAATTCAATATATGATTCTAAAATCAATTTCTTTCATTGAAGCTAGAAGTCTTAGGAGATAATATTTTATAAACATTTGTAGACAACTTTAGTCAGTCATACTTAACAACATATCACATGCACAAGTAATGCAACATGTCACATGCACATGTATAAACACACACCTAAGCACACATACATTAAGTGTTTATGCAGGCTATTTGATGGTAGGCATTACCAATGACAAGTAATTTCAAAAATATTTACTTGTGCTTATTTGCTATAATAAAAATACAAAAGATAATTTTCAAACTATTTATCTCAAGAAAAAAACATAAGCACATTAATATAACATTCTTCACTTTTTGAGGATCTTTGTATAGGATATAAATTATAGTTCAATTATATTCTATAAGCATTATTAATATGGAAATCTGAATAAGAAAATTAGATTAACTATAAAAACCCAGAAAAGAAATTCAGATGCTCAAAGATAACTATACAGTATCTTCAGCGACAGAAAACAAATATACATCTGAGAGATTTTAATAAGAATATAATCCTAATATCTTGGCATTTTCCTAAAAGAATGCTGATTTCAGAATGAAACACTACAGAATCTGTTTAGGTTCACCTATTTTAAATATCCACACCAGTGCATAGCTTATTTAAATTTTTTTTCACAATTTCCATCATACCAAAGGCAGGTTATATGACAAAGCCAAACCTTAGCAACTTCTAGGACTAAAATCACTATGTCAAGTATCTCTTGTGACTTCATCTGGGTTTTACAACATCTTGTGCAAGATCATTAGCCTTGAGTCTAGACATCTCTAAATGACTTCTGGAAAAGTCTTAACACAGACCTAAAAGTACAAAGAAGACCTGAAGCAAATGGAAGATACAGTACTATAGTTAGACCAGTAAAGTCTAAGTTTGCAGCAAATATAACAATAAACTTGTTCTCTCATTTTTTTGTTTGTTTGTTTTTGGAAGATAATTTGCCTTTCTCTCATGGTGTGATTTTATAGGCAGGGAAATAAACACTAGTTTGTAGGTAATAACTATTTCTCAAAGGGTTTAATGCAGCCAAAAATTAAGAACTGGAGAAAGCATAGCTACATGCTGTGTTTACAAAATAAGAAGTTGTATCTTGACCAAATTTTAATATTTCCAGTTTGAAAAAGAATAATTGAAAATTTGCTGCTCACAAATGTAATGAGTTTCACTGTGTTGTTGTGATGTCTCAGCTTTTTAACTTTTAAGTGAACCACTTTAAGACACTTTATGGAACAGTCTTCTGTGATTTTACAGAATCTTTATCATCACGGTTTGTCCAGAGCTTGAGATATGCCTAGAACATTTCTGGGCCTGTATCCCAACTAATCATAATTTATACATATACATAACTCATATAATTTCCCAAGAGCTGTTTTGCCATGTAAATCTATTCTGAACCTTGTTTTGTATGTAAAGGCTGCACTCACGATGTGAGTAGAAAACAAAATTATTATCTTCACAAGATGAGCACAAACGTATTTTATTTAAAGAAAACTCCTCACTGAGCTTCCCTGGTGGCCCAGCAGTAAAAAATCCACCTGCCAATGCAAGGGGTGTGGGTCAATCCCTGTATCTGGAAGATCCCCTGGAGAAGGAAATGGCAGTCTACTCCATTATTCTTGCTGGGAAATCTCATGAACAGAGGAGCATGGTGGGCTGCAGTCCATAGTGTTGCAAAAGAGTGAGACATGACTTAATAGCTAAACAACAGCAGCTTCACTGGAGTTGAACTAAGAACAAATGGAACAAGCAAAATTGCCTACTTGCTTGGGCTCGATGCACTATTTCAGACCATTAGGAAACCTCTAAGTAAATTGCTATTCTGAAAAACTCCAGTGTTGGGATAATACAGCTATGCTAATTAGAATGTTCCAGTAAATACATGGGCCTGAAATCTGGGAGTCTACTGGTAAGTGTCAGTCATTCAATACAACATGAAGTGATACTGCCTTCTAGGGTATTACTCACTAACATAATCAAATTCACTTCAAGGCAATGTGACAGCAAGTAAGAATTGAGGAGAAGGCAACAAGATATGATATCTTCAAAAATAAAAATATTTCATTTAAATTCCTTTCTAGAGCTCCTAATACATTAGAGAATATGTTACTGAGATTGACTAAGCAGAAAAGAAGGCTTAACTTACTTCTTATAATATATATATTTTTTTGATCTGTAAAATGTCCCTCGTGTTTGCATCGTTTTTTCTTCCCTAAGAATATGAGTTGTTCTGGTCCATTTGCTTTTGTTTTTTGTGTTTTGTGGTGTTTTGGAGTAAAATGCAATTAAAAATTTTACCATTTGTTATATTTAGTACATTCACAATGTTGTGCAATGATTACCACTATTGAGACTATTGAGTTTGAAAACATTTTAATCATCCCAAAAGGAAATTTCACACTTGTTATGCAGTCACTCTCCATTCCTCCCTCCTGCTATCTCCTGGAATCCACTAATTTGCTTTCTGTCTCCATAGTCTATTTTGGATATTTCACAGAGATGAGATAATTTAATATGTGACCTTTTTGAGTCTCATTTCTTTCACTTAGCACATTTTCAAGGTTCATCCTAGTATCAACAGTAGCATGCCTGAGTATTTCATTTGTATTGCCAAATAATATTCCTTACAATATATCATTTCATTAGTTAATGAACATTAAGGTTGTTTCCACTTTTGGCCTTTGTAAACAGTGCTTCTATGAAGGATTGTGTAAAAATTTTTTGTTTGAGAAACTGTTTACCATTCTTTTAGGCATTTACCCAGGAGTGGAATCATACGGTTATATGGTTATTCTATGTTTAACTTTTAAGGAACTGCTAAACTATTTTTCATAGTGCTTGTGACATTTTGCATTCCATCAGCAATGTCCAAGTGTCCCAGTTTCTCCGTTATTTGGTCAACACTTTTTTTTGGTACACCAGCAATTTTAATGTATGCAATTTTAGATCACATTGTGTCTTGATTTGCAGTTGCCTAAACAATAAGATTGAGTATCTTTTCACGTGCTTGTTTGTGACATACAAATCTTCTTAGGAGAAAAGTTTATTTATATCCTTCATCCATTTTTTAAAATTTGGGCTGCTTTTCTTTTTGTTGAGTCATAATTCCTATTCGTATTCTGGATACTAATTTGTTATCATATACATGCTTCATAAATATATTCTCCCATTCTGTGGGTTTCCTTTCATTCTGTTTATAATGTCCTTTGGTGCATGGAATTTTTAACTTTGATAAAGCCAAATTTCTTTCTTTTTTTTCTTTTTTTCTTGTTTTTGATGTCATGCATAAATAACCATTACCAATTTCAATGTTATGAATATTTACCCCTAATATCTTCTTCTAAAAGGTTTATGGTTTTAGCTATTGTATTCAGGATTCTGATCCATTTTGAGTTAATTCTTGCATATGGTTTGAAGTAAGGACTCAACCTCATTTCCTTGCACATTCTCAATGCATGTTATTGAAAAGATGGTCTTTCCTCATTGAATGACCTTCACACTCTTGCCAGAAGTTACTTGATCATAGTTATAGGTTTATTTCTGTACAGTCACTACTCTTCTATTGACCTGTATGCATATCCTTATGTAAATATCAAACTTTTATAGCTATTGTAGCTTTATAGGAACTTTGAAAATTGGAAAGTATGAGTCGCTTAACATTGTCCCTTTTCAAGATTGTTTTGGCTATTTAGGAATCTATGCAAACCCATACACATTTTAGAATAGAATTTTCCATTTCTGCAAAAAAGTTGTTGAGATTTTGATGGATAATGCATTGAAAGCACAGACAGTTTTGAGTGGTGCTGTGCTGTGCTAAGTCACTTCAGTTGTGCCTGACTTTTTGTGACCTGATGGACTGCAGCCCGCCAGGCTCCTCAGTCCATGGGATTTTCCAGGCAAGAATACTGAGGTGGGTCACAATTTCCTCCTCCAGGTTGTCTTCCCAACCAAAGGATCAAACCCACATCTCTTATGTCTCCTGCATTGGCAGGCAGGTTCTTTACTACTAACGCCACCTGAGTGGTAGCACTATTTAAAGAATTTTATATCTGCCAATTCATACATACAGATGTCTTTCCACTTACTTTCATTATTTCAAGAATATTTTGTAGTTTTCATTGTACATATTTTGTAGCTCCATCAATAAATTTATTCTAAGTATCATCATTCTGTTTGATGTTATTATAAATGTAACTTTCTTTCATCCTGTATAGAAATACACCTGAACTTTTCATATTAATCATGTACTCAGCATTTTGATGAGTTCGTCTACTAGCTATAATAGTTTTTTGTTGGATTCCAGAAGATTTTTAATAGATAAAGTTATGTCTTTTGCAAATAGAAAAAAAAATTACTCTTTCCTTTCCAGCTTGGATGCTGTTCATCTCTTTTCCTTGACTAATTTCCCTCACTAGAATTCACAGTAGAGCATTGAATAACTTTGTGAAAATGTGATGCTTGACTTGGTCCTGATTTCGGGATATAACTTTCAGTCTTTTACCATTTAATAGTATGTTTAACTATGGATTATTCATCAATGTTTTTATCATGTTGAGCAAATTCCTATATGTTCTAACTTCCCTCTTTTTTATTATGAAAGAATGTTGAATTTTGCCCTGGTTTTTTTTCTGTCAATTGAAAACATGTCAGTATTCCCTTCATTATAAAAATGTGGTATATTATATTTACTGATTTTCATATCTTGAACCACCATACATTCTTGAGATAAATCCCATTTGGCCATGAAGAAAAATCATTTTAATATGTTTCATTTGCTATACTACTATTTTATTGAGAATTTTTACATCTCTCTTTCTATTTGATCTGCTTTCTTTTCTTGTGGTATCATTGTCTAGCTTGGTATCAGAAAAGTTTTGATCTTATAGAATGGCTTAGGGAATGTTTCTTCCTTTTGTATATTTGTTTGAAAAAATTTGAGAAGTATTTATGTTAAATCTTTTAAAAATATTTGATAGAATTCACCTGTGAAGTGATCTAGTCCTAGTCGTTTCTTTTTGGGGAGGTTTTGATTAATAAATTTCTTTATCAGTCTGTTATGATCCACTATTTATTCTTAAGTAAGTTTTAGTCATGTGTATGCCTCTAGGAGGGCTTCCCTTGTGGCTCAGCTGGTAAAGAATCTGCCTGCAATGCGGGAGACCTAGTTTCAATCGCTGGGTTGGGAAGATCCCCTGGAGAAGGGAAAGGCTACCCACTCCAGCATTCTGGCCTGGAGAATTCCATGGACTGTATAGTCCATGGGGTCGCAAAGAGTCAGACATGACTGAGTGACTTTCACTTTCATGCCTATAGGAAATATTCCATTTCATCTAGTTTTCTCTGATTTGTTAGCACAATTATTTATGGTATTCTTTTCATATTTTTTTTTTTATTTTTGTAGAGTCAAAAGTAATCTCTTCACTTTCATTTTGGATTTCAGTTACTTTTTTTTATTTTATTTATTTTATTTTTTTAATTAATTTATTTATTTTAGTTGGAGACTAATTACTTTACAATATTGTAGTGGTTTTTGCCATACATTGACATGAATCAGCCATGGGTTTACATCTTCCCTCTTTTTGTAATAGTCAATCTACTCCAATGTTTGTTGTTTCTATTGTTTTTCTATTTGATTTCATGTATCTTCATTCTAATCTCTATTGTATTCTTCCTTCTGTTTGTTTTGGTGTCTTGTTTGTTATTTTCCTAGTTTTTTAAGATATAAAGTTAGGTTATTGATTTGCCATCTTTCTTCTCTTGTAGTGTAGGCATTTATGGGTACAGATCTCCCTCTGAGCACTCCTCAGAGGTGTGAAACAGTGGTAGAGGCAAAGTATTCTACGGCCTTACCATTAAATCTCAGTTTTTAACTGGGCTTCTTTCTAAGACCTGTGATCTTCACGAGTTTCTCTTACCTTTTTCCCCCTCTTCTCACCTTACGTCAGACAAGAAGGTTAGAGCTAGGTGATTTTGACAACAGTCATCTCTGTGAATTTGACTCCACATTGTGTCGTTTGTACTTATCCTCACAGACTGGCTTATAGCTCTCTTGAAACTGACTCTTGGCTTACTCCTTGTTTCAGTCTGAGTGCTCTGAATCTCAGCTGATGTATGTCAGGCAGACAGAAAAAGATCCAGAGAAGGGCGATGCCCAGTGAATTTAAGAAAAGAGAATTTCGGAAAACAGGAAATATGAGCATTGACAAATGTAATGGCAATACAAAGAAAATCATGTTTGAGAAGCTTTATGGATACACAGATGGTATCATTGCTGTTTACTCTGATTTAATAGATGTCTTTTTTTTTTTTAACGTTTTTGGACTTGAATTAGATTTTTACCTTTAGAATATGTGTATATCCACAATATTCACTAATTTATCTTTTATTTGTTCAAAAGTGAAAGAAAAAATGTCTCAACAAAGAAAAATTAAAAAATAAGAAGTGGAAAAATATTCTATCATAAATCAGAGTAAATGACTATCATTGCTTTCATTTTTAAAAGTTTCATAGAAATATCTTGTGAAAGATGGTATCTTTGATGGAAAAGTGACTTTAATTTTTTTTTTTTCAAAAGAAGTATCAGTTCAATTGAAAACATGCTATGGACACTCCTAAGAACACAGTCCGAATGCATTTATAGTGATTTTATTCAAATATCAACATCTGAAAAACATTAAATTACACTTCTCATTAAAGTTGGCATACTCCTAAACTTTTACAGGTCCCCATAAATGTAATCTTACATGTATACTTTTTAATATCACTCATTGAAAATTTAGATTTAAGAGAAATTTTAGAAACATCATGATCTATTAAAAGTCTTAATTTGTACAGCCCTCATTTAACATTTATGCTCATATAATGACTGGGTTCAAACTCACATAACAATGAAATCACTCAATTCTGGGACATAAAAAGAAGCAAAGTTCTATAGCTATTCTTATAAGGATGCTAGGGTGACAGTTAAGATAAGTTGTAATTGACACTAATTGGTGCTCCAGATTGCTATGGCATTATCTTCTTTATAATAATGTGGGCAGAATAGCTTGATACTTTAAAGTATTAAAAACATGTCTTGTATGAAATAAACCCACTGACATCTATAACTGAATAACAAACAGCAGCAAATAGAGGTAACATTTTGAAAAATGTGTTATCGTTTTACAAAAATATTCAGGAGTAATTAGAAGGGCTGCAGGTTACATATAACTTTTTTCTATTTAAAGTGAATTTTTATTGTGATATTAATTAAAAGTTAAACTTAAATATTAAAAACTATCCTATCTGAAGTATAATTATTCAGTCACAACTATTCTCTACAGTATGTGTAGTTCCTTCAAGTTATCTTTTTGTAGACAATTGAAATATTATACATGATTTAATGTTGCTCTTTTTCTCCTATCTTCAACTAAAAAATATTTTCCAGTGCTCTCCAATAGTATTACCTATTAATATTTTCAATAGCTGCATATAATTTTATTAAGTGAATTAATCACTATATATTCAGCCTATCCCTTAAATTTGGAAATGTAGACTATTTCCAAACTGCAAAGTTATTAAAAATACTACATTTAATATCTTTGTCTTTATCAATATTTGCAATCCATATTTATTTCTAGAATGAACAACTATATAACTTCTTGGATAGACACAGAAACATTTTAAATGTGTTGGTTTAAGAATATATTCTCCAAAGAAGACATACAGATGGACATACATGCTAAGTCGCTTCAGTTGTGTCCAACTCTCTGCAACCCTATGGACTGT
Source organism: Giraffa tippelskirchi (assembly GCF_054371585.1). Lineage (NCBI taxonomy): Eukaryota > Metazoa > Chordata > Mammalia > Artiodactyla > Giraffidae > Giraffa > Giraffa tippelskirchi. Next base: position 70,409,881 of record NC_137276.1, on the reverse strand, counting down.
AGGCCACCAGGGCTCCTCTGTCCATGGAAGTTTCCAGGCAAGAATACTGCAATGGGTTGCCATGCCCTCCACCAGGGGATCTTCCTGACCCAGAGATCAAACCGTGTCTCTTATGTCTCTTGCATTGGCAGGCAGAATCTTTACCACTGACACCATCTGGGAAGCCCATATTTCAGATGCTTCTTCACAAAGTGGATTTGAATTCGACGTAATTCTTAGATCCTTCAAAGGTAGCCTTGGTAAAGGGAATATTATCTTTATAATATTTATTTGTACTTTTTCCATGTGAGATATAATTCATGCATTCTCCTTTACTAAATTAAAAATTTAGAAGCGCAATTGTTTTCTCTTTTATTTAATTATAGTCCACTTTATTTTGCATAAGATATGAGGACTGTTGAATGAATTAAAGTAATTTAGGAGGAAAATTTTATAAAAATAGGCCAAAGAAAGATATAAAAAGAGGAAATGATCAAAAGTGAGGAGCAGACAAAGTTTAAGTAGATATAGGTATAGATGTATAGATATATATAAAGCCAAATTTCTACAGAATTAAACTTGAACTGCAAATCCAACTCAAATAAAACAGACTTTATATATATGTGACAAATTTTGTTTTGTTTATCAGGCCCACACACACTGATTTCTCAGAGAAAAAGGATAATTTCCCAGGCTTTTGTTAAAGAAGAAATTCTAGACATGAATCTTATAGTGCAGGCAAAATTGATGATATGAAAAGCCTTGGTAGTTATAGTCCTTTAATAATGGAATAACAGAGGCTGTACAGATTGTTTGTTACTGCAGTCTTCAATACTGGTCAATGTGATGGTGTTAAAGTATAGGTCTGTTATCACTCTTTTAGGGTGGGGAGCAGAACAGAGTGGCCAAAGCACCCAGCTTTCTGATCATTTGGCTTGATTCAAGAAAATAACAAAAAGATATTGAGTAGATGAGCTGTGAATCACAAGCTGCCTTATAAGTATATCAATTCTTTCAACCTGACCTTTAACAAAAGTTAAAAATCAAGTGCTTTGAAATCACAATCTATGGCCTGGTTCTGTGTTGTTCATTAAAGAGAATTTATATACTTTACAATTACATAGGTAAATAACAATGTCTATTATCCTCTTGCGGAAGTAAATAGATAGTAGCTGCTGAGTTAGTGTTTAATTATTCTACCCCTAATGAGGGTTGAGGATTTTTTTTTTTCAAAACTCTGAACTTGTTCCCTCCACTGATTCCAATTTTATTTGACCTTGTTTATTGGAACTCCACTCTGCTTATATTTTAATTGTCTAAAATTGACATTTGTCTTTTTTAAATATTGTCTAATTGGACAGATATCTTCAGTTCAGTTCAGTTCAGTCACTCAGTTGTGTCTGACACTTTGTGACCCCATGGACTGCAGCAGGCCAGGCTTTCCTGTCAATACCAATTCCCAGAGCTTGCTCAAACTCATGTCCATCAAGTCAGTGATGCCATCCAACCATATCATCCTCTGTCATCCCCTTCTCCTGCCTTCAATTTTTCCCAGCATCAAGGTGTTTTCCAATGAGTCAGTTCTTTATATCAGGTGGCCAAAGAATTGGAGCTTCAGCTTCAGCATCAGTCCTTCCAATGAATATTCAGGACTGATATCCTTTAGGATGGACTGGTTGGATCTTCTTGCAGTCCAAGAGACCCATGAGTCTTCTCCAACACCACAGTTCAAAAGCATCAATTCTTCGGTGCTCAGCTTTCTTTATGGTCCAGCTCTCATATCCACACATGACTGTTGGAATCCCATTATTAAATTACTAGTGGGTATTTTGTTTTCCTTTTATTAATTTTCTGAAAATGTTACCTGAACAGTTTGTGACTTACCTGAAAATCTTTTCTATAACCACATTTCAGTAACTTATTATTCAAATCTTTGCTTAAATGTCATTTCCTTACACAAAAGTTCATAAATTCCTTTGTCCTATGTATCTACCCATGCTTTCTCTATCCTCCCACTGGCTGTTATATCCTTCATAGCACTTACTGTAGTATCTCTCCCCCTAAGTAGAATGCAAAACTTGTGAGAGCAACAACCTTTAGAATCTAAAACAGACTCTGACACATAGTAGTGCATCAGTGAATATTTGTAATATCAATAAATTTTATAAAGCTGAATGAAAACATGAATAAAATTGTTAATGTAAATAACATGTGCTGACTTCTTAATTATAATAATGAATGGTAATTGCAAGTAAACATATTTTAGCACACCAAAATATTTACCTCTGTTTCCTCTAATAATTGTAAGATATGAGTATTGGATTTTACCAGAATTTTAAGCATAAATCAATGCATTAATTATTTTATCTGACCTTTCAAAATCATATACTTTACTACTATATACCCCAATTTTCCTTGTGTATTTGGATAAACCCTGAGGGTCACCTTTAAACATACTCTTAATTTCTATTTGCTGTTATTTCATCTACACTTTACAGTTTTTAATTCGTTTATATTAAACATAAATTAATTAATTGCATATTTTTCAAAAATATTAACATTTTTCTTTCTTGACCATTTTTTTCTTTTAGTTTGGGTATAAGCTATAAAATGGTCCATGAAATGGATGATCTATTATATTTAGGCAATCAAAATGTTATCCCCTAAATTAGCCAATTTGATTGACATCATAGTTAATATAGATGATATATATAAAACATTTTTGAAATATGTTTTAGATAAATATTTAAATTTATAGAGAAAAGCTTAAATCTAATGGAAATTAGCTTTTTAACTGAAGAAATAAATATTGTCCATGTTATTTGAAGAGAATGTATGTATGTATGTCTATTACATTACTTACCTTTCAATGTATCCAAGTAAAATTTATGATATCTTCAACTACAGGAAAATTAAAATAATAGATACTAAGATACAATTAGCACAACTATCTAATCTATAATTATAACTACACGACTATATAATATGAATAACATTATACATAGATTCCTCAACCTGGGATGCACACTTCTTTGTATTAGATGTAGTGTTATTTCCTCATGTTTGCCTTAATATGAAGAGAGCCTTAAGGACAAATGACATTTAAGTGACGCACCAAAAGAAAACAGCCACTCTACTTTTGTATTGGAGGATGACATGGCCCTTAGGTTTTAATATAAATATCTTATTTTGATATGTTCAACAGGATCTATTTTATTTTTCCAACATGCCAATCTCTTGTATTGTGTTAAAGCCAATAAGTTGCACTAAATATGACAAAATGTCTGGCATACTCGACTGGGACAATAAAAATTTCCTCAGGAAAAAAAATGTCTTCTCACTAGGGTTCAATAGATAGCCAGAGGTATATACATATATGTCTTGTACTTGTTGATGGGCTGTAAATGAAAAGAAAAACTCTTTTTTTGAATTTTGTAATTTGGAAATAATCTTTATTACACACTGATTTGACATATGAATTAAAAGGGCAATTGAGAAAATTTTAAATGACAGATATTCCTCTCCCATCCACTTAGCCTATTAATACACATATGGAAGCACAGATAATTAAAATGAGGCAGAAACTACTAGATATTTGTCTGCTTTCTGCTATTTTTGTATATTTATTGGAAAAAACAAGTTAGCCTCTTTGCTTCCATTTCATTTTTCACTTATTGTAGTGATAGAAGGAATTAGCTGCTATTTGTAAACAACTTTGAAGCTGAAAACTAGTGTGAAACAAGAGAAAGTGCTTCAGTTGGATTTCAGATGATGTAAACACAGCCCAGTGTAAATTATCTCCTCAAACACCTGCACTCTCTTTCAAAATTAATGTGTTTTTCTACAGGACATGAGCTCATTTGAATTCCTTTAAAAATATATGTTTCATATACCTGTTTTTAGAGTTCTATTCTATTAAAGAAATTCACTCAAATCTCATATATGCAAGTTTTGTAATGACTGAACTTTCCTCTCTCATAATTTGTCTCTCCATTCAAAGAATAAATAGCTAAAAGAATAGATTATAAAACAACTTACAAAGCTAAGAAAGGGCTAAAAATGGAAGTATTGGTTAGCCCTAACTACATTGCCTTCTACACATGAAAATATATAATAAATAAAATAACTTACATAGTTTAATCTTTGAACTCTGAAATAATCACTAAATGTAAGTATAAACACAGCATTTACTGATTATACTGTGTAGCACAGGAAACTATATTTAATATCTTATGATGGCATCACCAACTCGATGGACATGGGTTTGGGTAGACTCCGGGAGTTGGTGATGGACAGGGAGGCCTGGCGTGCTATGATTCATGGGGTTGCAAAGAGTCGGACATGACTGAGTGACTGAACTGAACTGAACTGAATAACCTATAGTGGAATCTGAAAAAGAATATATATATGTATATATGTATATACATATATATGTATATATATACATGTGTGTGTGTGTGTGTAGCTAAAGCACTTTGTTGTACACTTGAAACATTGTAAATCAACATATTTCAATGTTTTTAATTTACATTTTTTTAAAAAATGAAAAAAAAATACATTTACTGAATAAAATTCTCAAAAATCAGTATTCCACTTTCTTCTTTATGAAGTACATTAGCTCCTTGGCATTATCAAGTTTCCAGTTTTAAAGTACAAAAGTGAGTTCAAGTTTATGGGATGTTTGTCGTATTCTAAGGTAACTTGATCTTGCCCATTGTGAGGTTTGTGAACAAACTGAAAAAGATTTCTTCTGCATTTGGAAAAAAAGAACATATTTACCACTGTTTATTGAATTTATAACAGCTTCTATTTTTAAAGGAAAAGTAGCACAATTATGGAGCTTCCCTCATAACTCTGTTGGTAAAAACTCCACCTGTGATACAGGAGACCCCGGTTCGATTCCTGAGTTGCGAAGATCTGCTGAAGAAGGGATACGCTACCCACTCCAGTATTCTTGAGCTTCCCTTGTGGCTCAGCTGGTAAAGAATCCACCTACAATGCGGGAGACCTGGGTTTGATCCCTGGGTTGGGAAGGTCCCCTGGAGAAGGGAAAGGCTACCCACTCTGATATCTGGCCTGGAGAATTTCATGGACTATGCAGTCCATGGGGTCGCAAAGAGTCGGACACAACTGAGTGACTTTCACTTTCACTTTCAGCACAATCATATCTATGTAGTGGTGCTTAAATTCATATCAATACTTTTAAAAGCAAGACTCATAGTTCTAATTTATCCTATAATATTTACTAAAAATATACCTTCTTTCTTTTTTAAAAAAAAGTTATACCTGCACTATTATGTCAAAATATCCTACCAATAAAATGTCTGGAGTTTAGCCCCCGTTTAATGGGTTTTTAATCTATGTCTGATTTTTTTTCAAAAGAAGGCCTTCTGATTCTTGCCTTGACAATATTGACTCTGCAACACAGATTCCTTGAGATGTTTTCATGCTGCTCAGAGCTGTCCCTCATTAGTGACTACTGCTCTCCCTTATACTATTCTTGATTGTTTTAGGGATTATGAGAGTGTATTTGTGGTGAGATGGTGCACTGCTCTCCTCATCACCTAAAAAATTAGTATATACCTAACTTCTACAAAAGAAGCTTGGATATATAATTAATAAGACCTTATAAGACCTTACTAAGGATTTGGGGCTTCTCAGATGGTGCTAGTGGTAAGGAATCCACCTGCCAATGCAGGAGACTCAAGAGATGCAGGTTCAATCCTTGGGTTGGGAAGATCCCTTGGAGAAAGGAATGAAAACCCACTCCAGTATTCTCGCTTGTAAAAATCCCAAGTACAGAAGAGCTTGGTGGTCTACAGTCCATGGAATCACACAGAGTCAGTGACTGAGGACACAAGGGTTTGAGGATAAACCAAAACACACCACATACATACATACATACACACTTAAAAAATATAACCTGCACTTACTGCATAAACACACACTGCTCTAAGAGGCATTAATCTTATTTCTCCTATGTTGCTCACTACATCTTATTCCTAGGCTTGGAAATTTGGATAAACTGACCTCAGGTTATAAACAAAGACAATATTTTTATTTTAAGCAGATTTTTAAGGCATGCTTCTGGAAGTTTTTATTTTTCACCAAGATGACTGCCACAAGGATTGTGCATTCCATGAAGACAAATGTCCACACTCCCATTATGATACTTGCTTTTGGTTCTGCCAAAATATAACAAATTCCAAAGGTGATAATTTCCTGAGGTCTGGATTATTATCTATAGCAACCATTGTGTAGAAGTTTGAAGATTTTTATATAGTTTGTATTCTGTTTGTAAAATGAAAATCACAATAAAAGTTGCATTCTTTGTACATTATGGAAATCTGTGAACAGTTGAAAAACATAAAGGTATAGAAAAGAGTCCCAACCTCAAGATTACTGCTATATTTCATTTTGGAACGTTGATTTATCTATTCTCAGTATCTGTAGCAACGAGACAACTGATAATCTACTAATGATTGCTAGATACATACAACACTGTTTTAACAATTTAGAAAATCTTGATGACACAGCTATATAGATATTTAACAAATAATACTATATGGGTATTTTTAAATGCTTATTAGGAGTTTCAAAGTATTGCTGTTAATGATTTCACTCAAAAACCCTAGAAGGATGTGAGAATGTGTGTGTGTGATTGTATATAGTGCACATGTGAGTTTTGAAAAGCTAAACAAGTGTATTCTAGAACAAGAAAACTTCATACACTGTAACTTCTTAAGGAAAGGTTTATATTTCTTTGTTTAACTTGTACCAGTATATTGTACAAAACAAGATGTAAGATAATTCTATTAACATTCTTTTCTAAAGATTTTTGAACATACAAGTTTTTTACAGAAACTTTAAATGTTACTACAATTCACAGCATGTGTGTGTGCTAAGTTGCTTCAGTCGCATCTGACTCTTTGCGACCCTATGGACCATAGCCCACCAGTCACAGAGAAATACAATAATTTTGAACAAAATGTGAAACTGCCAGGATAAGTGATCAGCTTCTAGATCACAGTGTAATTGAAAATCATTTTTTTCTCTTAATTCTTACGCTGTTTTTGCAAACTTTTGTGTGCAAGGTAGTCACCGTGTTTGAATCTAAAAACACAGTCTCTGCTTTGGAAAAAAAAAATCAATACAGTGGGTTGGTGACAGAACAATACTGGGATTAGGCATGAACATGAATAATTATAATATATGTAGAATATGTGAGATGTTCCAAAGTAACAAAAGGATTTTGCATGAAGAGATTATTATATTCTATATGGGGGACTTAAAGAAGGATTAAGGGACTATTTGGATTGCCAGGTTGGGACACCTTCTTGAAAGGAGGTACATTTTAAGTGAGGTGAATTAGATTTAATATGTGGAATTAAGAGTGGAATTTAATTTGTGTCTTCTACCCTAGAGATAATTATAATAAAAATAATTACAGCTACAACCCAGAGTTGAATTAAGTGCTATGGGCTAAGATAAGCAGTTGGGAGGCATTACTTTATATAGTTGTGACTACTTCTTGATAGGAAGGCATTGCTTACTATTATCCCCATTTTGTAGGTGAGGAATCTGAAATTTAAAGGCACTGGATAATGTTCTCAAGGACACACAACCTGAAAGAGATGGATTGAGTTCAAGAAGCAAATAAAATCTTTGTAAATTTAAACCATATTCTAAGTTAAAACTGTATCATTTTCCCAGGCAATCAGGATCAGAACATGGCTTTGGTCACTGAAACAGCAGAGGTCTCTTTGGCCTCAAACAGCAGATTCACAGAAAGGATATGGAAAGATAAACATTTATAAGCAGAATATCCTAGATCTGCTTCCCTGGTAGCTCACACAGTAAAGAATCTGCCTGCAGTGCAGGAAACCTGGGTTCCATCCCTGGGTTGGGAAGATTCTCTGGAGAAGGGAATCAACCCACTCAAGTCTTCTTGCCTGGAGAATTCCACAGTCCATGGTGTCGGAAACTGTTGGACACGACTGAGAGACTAACACTTTCACACTTTCACTAGGTCTGAATGTCATAATATTTTTAGCCCTAGTGAGCTCAAATATGTACCTCTCAATAAAAATGATAGTTATAAAATAGACTGTGAGATAATAGATATTCATCCAATAACATTATGTATACTGCTTTACGACTTTATGAAAACTATATTATAACAATTAACAATACATTTAAAAGTATTATATCTCAAATGTTTAATTTTATGTGCTTTATAAAATACCTAAAATATTAGTTCCGTTATATAAGGGATTGAGTACTCTAAATTATTTTAGACATTCACAATATAATCACACTAATTTGAAGACCACTGATTAAAGAGGCTGACATCACAAGTGTCCACATCTAAAATTTAAATTAAAAATATGACCATAAAACTTAATTTTAAAAACTTTTCCACCCTGTTTCAGCAGAATAATATTTTAGTATTAGGCTTCAGTTTTTTCTTGATGAGTAGATTTTTTCAGTAGCCTGCTAGCAGACTCATTTCTCATATTTAGATTTACAATAATTTGCAGTTATTCTTACCCATGACAGATTAAAGAAAAATGCATTTCTGCCTGACTCATTTTTACTTCTTTTTTTCATTTTCCTCTAACTTTCAAACTGATTCTTGAGTTCCAACCATATATACAGTAGCATTATTTTAAATGTTTATTTTAAAGTGTAATACAAAATAAATATTCTTCCACTGAATAGCCTTGGAACCCCTGTTGAAAGTCAAATGAAATACAGATTTAGATTTCATAGAAATATAGATTTATTTCTGGACTCCTAGTTCTATTCAATTGTTCTAAATATCTATATATCAATACCACCCTGATTTGATTCTATTCTTCTGCACTAAGTTTGAATTCAGGAAATACGCATCCTCTAACTTTGTTCTTCTCTACTGCTCTATTTATTCAGAGCCCCTTACATTTTCAAATGAATTTTATTTTTTAATTAATTTTTGTTGGAGTATAGTTGATTTACAATGTTATGTTCATTTCTGCAGTACAACAAAGTGACTCAGTTATACGTATACATATATCCACTCTTGTTTAGATTCTATTCCCATATGGGTCAATAGAGTACTGAGTAGAATTTCTGTATGAATTTTAGTAGAAGCTTATCAACGTCTGAAAAAGAGGCAAGATTTTGTTAAGGATTATGTTGAATCTGGGCTTCGCTGATAGCTCAGTTGGTAAAGAATCTGCCTGCAATGCAGGAAACCCAGTTCAGTTCCTGGGTTGGGAAGATCTGCTGGAGAAGGGATAGGCTACCCCCTCCAATATTCTTGGGCTTCCCTTGTGGCTCAGCTGGTAAAGAATCCACCTGCAATGTGGGAGACCTGGTTTTGATCACTTGGTTGGGAAGATCCCTTGGAGAAGGGAAAGGCTACCCACTCCAATATTCTGGCCTGGAGAATTCCACGGTCTGTATAGTCCATGGGGTCACAAAGAGTCGGACACGACTGAATGATTTTCACTCACTCACGCACTCATGTTGAATCTATGGTTCAATCTAAGGAATGCTGCAATCTTAGTAGGGGTTTCTCAGATGGTGCTAGTGATAAAGAACCTGCCTGTCAATGCAGGAGATGTAAGAGGTCCAGTTTCGATCCCTGGGTGGGGAAGATTCCCCCCAGTTAGTAATGGCAACCCATTCTAATATTCTTGCCTGGAAAATTTCATGGACAGAGGAGTCTGGCAGGCTACAACCCAAGAGCCTGCAAAGAGTTGGACATGACTGAGAGACTAGGCACACATACACACATGCCATCTTAACAATATTAAATATTTCAATTCATAAATGTAGGAGGTGTTTCCATTTGGTTGCTCTTCAATTTATTTCAACAATATTTTAGGGTTTTCACAGTACAAATTTCATACTTCTTCTGTTATATTTGTCCTAAATATTTTATTCTTTTTGGTATTATTGGAAATTGAAGTGCTTCTTTAAAATTTCATTTTCAGATTGCTATGGCTAGTGTGTAGATATACAATTATTCATTTTTGTACACTGATTTTGTACCCCACAACTTTATGGAGCTCATTGTTTTCTAACAGTTTTTAGTGGACTCCTCAGGATTTTCTATACGCAACATAATATTATCTGTAAATAGGACATGTTTTGCTTCTTCCTATGCAATGTATATGCCTTTTATTTGCTTTTCTTGCCAAATTAGTCTGACTGGAAACTAGTATAATATTAAAAATAAAAGGTGAGCATAAGCGGCAAAAACAGAAATCCTTGTCTTCTTTTTGATTGCAGAAGGAAACTATTTGGTCTTTCACCTTTAATTAAGTATAGTGATAGCTGTGTATTTTCATAAATGACCTTTATCATGTTGATGCCCTCTCTCAGTTATACATACTTCCTATTTCTAATTTATTCATTTTTCACCATGAAAGAGTGTATGCCCTCTCTCAGTTATACATACTTCCTATTTCTAATTTATTCATTTTTCACCATGAAAGAGTGTTAGCTTGTTTATATATATATATTTTTTTTTTCTCTATCCTTGGATGAGGAAATGGCAACCCACTCCAGTATTCTTGCCTGGAAAATACCATGGACAGAGGAGCCTGGCAGGCTACAGTCCATGAGATCACAAAGAGTTGGACATGACTGAAGTGACTGAACATGAGCACAAGCATTGAATTGATCATGTAGATTCTGTACTTTAATCCTCTGATGTCATATATAACATTCATTGGTTTCCTCTCTTAAAAGAACTTTGTATTCTTGGGATAAATCCAGTTTGATCACAGTGTCTAATCCTTTTAATATGTTGCTGGATTTGGTATTTAGCTTAGGATTCTGTGCCTATGTTTTTGAGATGTTGATAATTATTTTTTCCCCTGTGATGCGTTTGTTGTTGATGTAAAGAGAATGAATTGATAAGTGTTTCCTCTTCTTTTTTCTGGGGAGAATATGTAAAAAGAATGGGTTGAATTCTTATTTAAATATCTTGAAGATTTCCCTAGTGAAGCCATTCAGTCCTATTCTTTTGGAATTTTAATTTGTGGGAAGCGTTTTCATTACTAATTCAGTGTCCTTATTTGTTAAAGGTCCATTCAGATTTTCACTTCCCTTTTGAGTCAGTTTCAGTAACTTATGTCTTTGTAGAAATTTTACCTAATTATCTATTTTTTGACATCCAGTTGTTCATAGTAGTCCATTACGATTTTCTGTTTCTGTAAGGTTAGTAGGGATGCCCCCACTTTCATTCCCATTTTTAGTAATTTGAGCCTTTTTTCTCAAGATCAGTCTAGCTGAAAGTTTGTTAATTTGTTGATCTTGTCAAAGATCAAGTTTTTGTTTTGTTGGCTTTTTCAAATGTTTTTCCACTCTAGTTTTCACTCCAGTGTTATTACCTCCTTCTTCTTCTTTTGTATTTAGTTTACTCTTCTATACTCAATGTATCAAGATGAAAGGATAGGTGAGCAATTTTGGATCTTCTTAGCAAATGCAGGTATTTATAATTACAAACTCTTTCTCAAGCACCACATTAGCTACACACAAGATGTTTGTTATGTTTATCTTTTATTTTCATTCATCTCAATGTATTTCTAATGTGTTTTGTAATTTCTTGTTTGACTTTTTTGGAAATATCTCTATTACTTTCCACATCTTTGCAAATTTCCTAAAGTTCCTTCTGTTACTGATCTCTAGTTTCATTCCAGGGTAGTCAGAGGACATACTTGACATGACATCAATCTTTTTAAATGTAATCAATTTTACAGTCTTGTATACAGTCTATCTTGGAGAATGTCCCAAAACACTTGCAAATAATGTATATTAGGCTGTTGCTTTGTTTAGTGTTGTATAAAGATTTGTTAGGTCTAGTTGGTTTATAATGCTGTTCAAGTATTTCATTTATTTCTATGTAGTTGCTCTGTCCATTTAAGAGTAGGTTACTGATCTTGAGCCATTATTTGAATTATATATGTCTCAATGAGTTTGTGCTAATTTGTTTAAATATTTTAAGTCTCTGTTATAGCAGCTTGCTTAGAATTATTTAAAATTGTTCAGTTTAGTTCAGTTCAATTACTCAGTTGTGTCTGACTCTTTGCGACCCCATGGACTACAGCATGTAGGCCTCCCTGTCCATCACCAACTCCTGGGGTATACTCAAACTCATGTCAGTTGAGTCGGTGATGCCGTCCAAAAATCTCATCCTCTGTCATCCTCTACTCCTCCTGCCTTCAATCTTTCCCAGCACCAAGTTCTTTTCAAATGAGTCAGTTCTTCGTATCAAGTAGCAAAGTATTGGAGTTTCAGCTTCAACGTCAGTCCTTCCAATGAATATTCAGGACTGATTTCCTTTAGGATGGACTGGTTGAATCTCCTTCAAGAGTCGTCTCCAACAACACAGTTCAAAAGCATCAGTACTTCGGCGCTCAGCTTTCTTTATAGTTCAACTTTCACATCCATACATGACTTCTGGAAAAAACACCCTTGACTAGATGGACCTTTGTTGACAAAGTAATGTCTCTGCTTTTTAATATGCTGTCTAGGTTGATCATAACTTGCCTCGCAAGGAGTAAGTGTCTTTTAATTTCATGGCTGCAGTTATAATCTTCAGTGGTTTTGGAACCCAAAAAATAAAGTCTGCTACTGTTTCCACTGTTTCCCCATCTATTTCCCATGAAGTGATGGGACCAAATGCCATGATTTTAATTTTCTGAATGTGGAGCTTTAAGCCAACTTTTTCACTCTCCTCTTTCACTTTCATCAAGAGACTCTTTAGTTCTTCACTTTTAGCCATAAGGGTGGTACCATCTGCATATCTGAGGTTATTGATTTTTCTCCAGGCAATCTTGATTCCACTGGGCTTCATCCAGTCCAGTGTTTCTCAAGATGTACTCTGCATGTAAGTTAAATAAGCAGGGGACAATATACAGCCTTGATTAACTCATTTTCCTATTTGAAACCAGTCTATTTCCCATGTCCAGTTAGAACTGACTTGCTTCCTGACCTGCATACAGATTTCTCAGGAGGCAGATAAGATGGTCTGGTATTCCCATCTCTTTGTAAATTTTCCACAGTTTATTGTGAAGGCAATGGCACCCCACTCCAGTACTCTTGCCTGGAAAATCCCATGGACGGAGGAGCCTGGTAGGCTACAGTGCATGGAGTCGCTAAGAGTCAGACACGACTGAGCGACTTCACTTTCACTTTTCCCTTTCATGCACTGGAGAAGGCAATGGCAACCCACTCCAGTATACTTGCCTGGAGAATCCCGGGGAAGGCAGAGCCTGGTGGGCTGCTGTCTATGGGGTCGCACAGAGTCGGACACGACTGTAGCGACTTAGCAGCACACAGTCAAAGGCTTTGGAATAGTCAATAAAGCAGAAGTAGATGTTTTTCTGGAACTCTCTTGCTTTTTCAATGATCCGACAGATGTTGTCAATTTGATCTCTGGTTTCTCTGCCTTTTCTAAAACCAGCTTAAACATCTGGTAGTTCACAGTTCACGTATTGCTGAAGCCTGGCTGGAGAATTTTGAGAATTACTTTACTAGTTTGTGAAATGAGTGCAATTATGTGGTAGTTCGAGCATTCTTTTGCATTGCCTTTCTTTGGTATTGAAAGGAAAACTGACCTTTTCCATTCCAACTCTAAAACTGCTGAGTTTTCCAAATTTGCTGACATATTGAGTGTGGCACTTTCACAGCATCATCTTTTAGGATTTGAAATAGCTCAGCTGGAATTCCATCACCTCCACTAGCTTTGTTTTTGTGATGATTCCTAAGGCCCACTTGACTTCACATTCCAGAATGTCTGGCTCTAGGTGAGTGATCACACCATCATGATTATCTGAGTCATGAAGATCTTTTTTGTATAGTTCTTCTGTGTAGTCTTGCCATCTCTTCATAATATCTTCTGTTTCTGTTAGGTGTATGCCATTTCTGCCTTTTATTGAACCCATCTTTGCATGAAATGTTCCTTTGGTATCTCTAATTTTCTTGAAGAGACATCTAGTCTTTCCCATTCTATTGTTTTCCTCTATTTCTTTGCACTGATCACTGAGGAAGGCTTTCTTATCTCTCCTTGCTATTCTTTGGAACTCTGCATTCAAATGGATATATCTTTCCTTTTCTCCTTTGCTTTTTGCTTCTCTTCTTTTCAGAGCTATTTGTAAGGCCTCCTCACACTGCCACTTCACTTTTTTTCCTTTCCTTTTTTTGGGGGACGATCTTGATCCTTGCTCCTGTACAATGTCACCAACTCCATCCATAGTTCATCAGACACTCTGTCAGATCTAGTCCCTTAAATCTATTTCTCACTTCCACTGTATAATCATAAGGGATTTGATTTAGTTCATACCTGAATGGTCTAGTGGTTTTACCTACTTTCTTCAATTTAACTCTGAATTTGGCAACAAGCAGCTCATGATCTGGGCCACAGTCAGTTCCCGGTCTCGTTTTTGCTGACTGTAAAGAGCTTATGCATCTTTGCAAAGAATATAATCAATCTGATTTCAGTATTGACCATCTGGTGATGTCCATGTGGAGAGTCTTCTCTTGTCTTGTTGGAAGAGGGTATTTGCTATGACCAGTGCCTTCTCTTGGCAAAACTCTATTAGCCTTTGCCCTGCTTCATTCTGTACTCCAAGGCCAAATTTGCCTGTTACGCCAGGTGTTTCTTGACTTCCTACTTTTGCATTCCAGTCCCCTATAATGAAAAAGACATCTTTTTTGGGTTCTAGTTCTAGAAGGTCTTGTAGGTCTTTATAGAACCATGCAACTTCAGCTTCTTCAGCATTACTGGTCAGGGCATAGACTTGGATTACTGTGATATTGAATGGTTTGCCTTGAAAACGAACAGAGATCATTCAGTTGTTTTTGCGATTGCATCCAAGAGTACTTGCATCAGACTCTTTTGTAGACTCTGATGGCTACTCCATTTCTTCTAAGGGATTCTTGCCCACAGTAGTAGATATAATTGTCATCTGAGTTTATAATTGTTAATTGTTTATGTTTATAATTATAAATAGCACTGTATATTTGAATTTAAGTATTTGACATATGTTAACCTATTTATTATTATTAAATGCTCTTTATTTGTTTGAAAGTCATTTTGGCTGGTATCAGCAGTGCCTTTTCACCCATTATAGTTGCTGTTTCCATAGTATATTTTTATTCATCTTTTTTATTTTCAACCTACTTGTATCTTTGTATAACAAGCATGTCTCTTATAGACAGTATTTTGGAACTATGTTGTGTAATTTTTTTTAATTCAATCAGAATTTCTTTGCTTTGGATTATTTAAACCATTCATTAGTTGAATTCCCATCTTCTCCTTTGTGTTTTTAGCCATATCTTATTTATTTTTGTTCCTCCCTTGTGTTGCCTTTCTTTTTCTTTTCCATCAATGGAGTATCTTTTAGTGTAATATTTTAATTGCTTAATGATTTATGCCATATTAATTATTTTAGTAGTTGCTCTAAGGCTAACAGTATTCTTCTTAGTTTACCAGAACTTATTTCATATTTGTATCATCTTAATTCCAATGAAATATAGAAGCAGTATTAGTAAAGTTCTGTTATCTCATCCACATTTTTGTGCTATTATTGTTATGCACATGAAAAGTATTTATATTGCAACCCAACAATGCATATAGTCATAATTACTTCTTTCTATAATTTCATATTTTTTTCAAGAAGCTAAAAAAGGAAGGATAGAAAGTATACATTTCAGGTTTTATTATATTTCCTTTGTACTTAGAATTCTGGCTTCTTTTCACTTTCTATTTCAGACTTAATGTTCAGTCTTTGGATAGCACAACTTTAATGCTGACTGTGATCTCCCCACAATGACTTTCTTACGTTTTATTCTGTGGTGAAGAACAGTAGCATAGGTATTTTTTAATTTCACATGAATAAAAATATTAATGAGAATATATAATTTAGAGCCCACTACATATTTTATTGATAAAATACATTGATTTATCCTTTGACCAGAGACAATATATGTTTTGTCAAGGTTCATATTACAATGAATTAATATTACTCTTCAATAATTCATTTGAGGAAATCGTATGTATGAGATGTACACAGCATGTCATGTATAGAGCCTGAGTCATCTCATCAGAATTCATTTTTCACACTTCTAATTGGATTGGCTGTGACTTAGATTTATTGTTTCTAACATATAGTCCCATTTGGACTTTTGATAATGCAACTACCCCTCTCAAACTAGTGGGACATGGGAAAATAAAGCTGGCAAAAGAATAGGGCAACTTTAATACTCCCAAACACAAACAAAAAGATTATGTAATACTGGCATGTTTATATTAAGATAACATGTTACTAAACATATTAGGAACTTCACCAAATCAAAGAAACCTGAAATTGCAGAACAGCAGGTGGTTTGGCCATTATGCTAGTGACATCCATTTCCTTCACTGCTCAACTACATTTCTTCTGCAAAGAGGAAACAGTAGGATGCTGATTGCTTCTCATACTTTCTGGCCTTGTATCACACTTTCAAAGAAAACCGTCCTTTTAACTGTAATTTATAATGCATTATGTAATTTAGTGCTACAGTGAGCATGCAAAAAGTATTTGTTTAGTTTGAAGTTTGGGGACTGCTGAGCTTGGACCAATTAGTGTGGCAAAGCAGAAATCTTTTACTTTTGTTGAAACTCCACATTCCATTCTCAATACTTGAGCAAATAGTTTCAGCATGTCAGCTTAACCATATGTCATTTCCTCCATAAACTGAATCTATTAATCACAGTTTTGATTCCTATTTATGAAAACAAGCTCTTTATGATGACTCATATAGCTCAACTTGTGTTACAAGTATTCCATGATAATTAGTCATTTTCTTTTATACAGAAGATGAACAATTTAATGACATTGATCAATGGTTTTGGTTTTCCTACATGCTAAGCTAATAAACGATAATAGAGGTGCTATATATTTGTGTGTGTGTTTATGCAAGTATGTGTTTCTGTCTTTCTATAAGTATCAGTTCAGCTCAGTCGCTCAGTCGTGTCCCACTCTTTGCGACCCCATAAATCGCAGCACGCCTGGCCTCCCTGTCCATCACCGGCTCCCGGAGTTTACTCAAACTCATGTCCATCAAGTTGGTGATGCCATCCAGCCATCTCATCCTCTGTCGTGCCCTTCTCCTTCTGCCCCCCATATGTGTATATATATATATGTATATGTATGATATATATACATATATATATATGAAAATGCTTGTACCAATATATTCATATAGTCTGTGAGTGATCATTAATCCTATTTTAAGCTGACTGTACCTAAGGGATGTTTCTGAGGCTTTATCTTATTTGCTCCTGATTAATTTGTGAAGCCACAAAATTTAAATTACCAGTAATTTACAAAGGAGTGAAAAACATTTGAGCACCTACTAATAACCCAGAACCCAAGTATCAATATCTAGTGAAGCAATACTGAAAACCTCAAGACTCAAAAGCATTAGTAGCAAATCAAGATTGACATTAAGGATTGTTGTTTCCCAGTTTTCCTCCAGCAAGTCAGGGCCCCTGCGTATATTTCAGATTTTGTGTACTACTCAGCATTAGGGAGCTCTAGTCATTTCAGTCTGTGGACATCAATCACTTTCAGTTTAACCCCATTTGTGACCCTTTGCCCTCAGGAGAGCCAGCACACCAGCTTCAGGCTGGGTTAATTCTATTTCTCTGATAGGATTTGTTTTACGCAGAATAGAGACATGCTCTTTCCTCCCCTTTTCTGCTTCTATCTCGTCTTCTGATGGTTTCCTGCTCAATATCCATGTTCAGTATTTCCCAATCATCACATTTCTCACCTGAATTAGATTTCTATTTTATTTTTTTAATCACCATCTTATAATTGGGCTTCCCTGGTGGCTCAGACAGTAAAAGCGTCTGCCTGCAATGCTGGAGACCTAGGTTCGTTCCCTGGGTCAGGAAGATTCCCTGGAGAAGGAGATGGCAATCCACTCCAGTACTCTTGTCTGGAAAATTCCATGGACTGGAGCCTGGTGGACTCCAGTCCATGGGGCAGCAGAGTCAGACACGACTGAGCGACTTCAGTTTCATTTTCACTTTATAATTGGTAGGGGTATCAAAGATTTCTTAACCATGAAGTAAGGGGTGTTTAATCTGTCTTCAACAGTTTTCTTTGAGATATTTGTCTAATTTAACCCTGGACCCTGTTCCCTTCTGACTGGTGAAGATAAGTCTTTCCTGTTCCTGGTAAATTTTTCACTTTTTACCAGTGTTATCTACCTTATTTTCACTTCTCTGAATGCTCATTTTTTACTCAGACTGAGCAAAATATGGAATCATATAACTTAAATATACTTTCTAAAACCCACGGGGGATGAATATTATTATCCCAATTTTACAAATTTTATAATTCACTCAAAGTCAGGCTATTAATAAATGGTGGAATTCTAGCCCCATTCTATCTTATTTCAGTATCTAAACTCTTTCTGCTAGTTAATTTCTCAAGATTTGATTTAGTGTTCTTAAAATCCCCTTCCATCTGCCTGACTCACACTTTTGATCTTGTTGCCAATCTTTCATAGTAGTATCTAGATGCAATATATTTTTCTTTGAAGGATATGTGATAGCATCAGTTTTCTTAAATTGTGTATATATACCACGTTTTGTTTTCTAGGAGGGTTGGATTATAAAAACTCAGGAGTCAGTAGCATCTAAAACATTATTTTTTAGTTTGTAAGATTTACAACAGTACCATGATAGGTGAGCACAAAGTAAGAGTGATTTTATGATCCTGATTTTCATCAGGAGACATCATTTCAGGAACAAAGTCTGATCGACTGACACATTCTGCTTGCATATCAGTGTTGTTCTGCTTGATGAAAAACCCACTTTAAACCCTGAGTCCCTGAGTGTAAGATTGCAGCCTCTTTCTTACAGTTTAGAGTTTTCAAGTTAGGGCATTTATAGAAATGGGAAATTTAAAATCTTCACAAATAAAATATACCTCAGATGACAAAGTCACTTATATGAAGATTGGAAGGCGCCTCTGCTTTAAGAGTTCATTTGCTTTCCTGATGGCTCAGAGGGTAAAGAATCTGCCTACAATGCAGGAGACCCAGGAAGACACCCTGGAGGAGGGAATGGCAACCCACTCCCAGTATTCTTGCCTGGAGAATTCCATGAACAGAGGAGGCTGGTGGGCTACACTCCATGGGGTCGCAAAAAATAAGACACAACTGAGGGATTAACACTTTCACTCTCTTTACTCTGTTTGCTAGAAGAAATTGTTGAGGAAAATCAGAATCTTTGGAACAATAGCTGAGTTCGTATCTCCTATAGGGAGTATATTATCACTCCATGTTCATTATAGCATTATTCACAAAGACCAAGATATGGAAACAGCCTAAATGTCCTTTGATGGGTAAATGGGCATCTATCTATCTACCTATCTATCTAGATATAAATATAAAATACAATATCATTCAGCTATATGAAACAAGGAAATCCTGCCATTTGCAACAACATGATTGAAACTGGAGGGCATTATGCTAACTGAAATAAGCCAAAGACAAATACTGTATGCTATCACTCTTATGTGAGATCTATTAAAAAAAACAAAAAGAGGCAAATTTCGTAGAATAGAACGATGGACAATGGTTAGGGGAAAAAAGGGAGGGGGAATTTGTAGGCCTTAAAAAGTACAAGTTTTCAATAATAAGTCATGAGAATCTAATGCACAATATGGTGACTATAGTTAATGATACAGTATTATAAATTTGAAAGATGCTGAGACTAGATATTAAGCATTCTCACCACAGACAAAAATATGTAAAGTTAACTATGTGAAGTGGTAAATGTGTTAATTATCTTAATTGCAGTAATTATTCCACAACATATATTATATCAAATCAATACATTGTATACCTTAAATATATTTAATTATATTTGTCATTTTGTTTCTCAATAAAGTTGTGAAAAAGGGAGGAAAGAAAGGGAAAAAAACAGACATATGCCAATATAACTGAAAGCCAAACAAAATAGCCCACAGAGCTTATATCAATTAATTTGAATATCAATGTAATGTCAAATAGACATTTTGGGGAAAATAAATTTTACTGCTATTGACCCATGAAATCTAAAAACAAAAAAAATCAAGTTAACTGAAACATGAATTAAAGATCTATCTTTAATATTCAAGGAACATGTAGTAATGTACTCTTTGTCTCTTAGAGAAAAAAATTGGAAAACTCCAAATTAATTTTATGAAACTTAATTATGTCGATAATACAATGATTAATGTTAGCCCCCAGCAAAAACTGTTCTGGGGGATGCACATATGGAGTATTACATTAGGAATATGCAAATTCTGATTTGCCTGATTAGGAGGCACAAGCCACCCACACATGGTGAACAAGCAGCTCACTCAGTTTCCAAGCTTCCCCTTTGGGTAAATGAAACCCACGGGATCATTTTGATGCAAGTCACACTCTCAGTACATCCACATGAAGGAAAAAGTCACAAGATCCCCTCCATGAGCTGAGGTTTTCCTCCAGGGTCAGAAGTGAGCAGAAGACAGAGGACAGAGGAGGCAAAGATGGTGGGGGCAAAGGTCACTAACTTTTCCCTCGCTTAACTATGAATGGTTACAATTTAAAATAGTGCCCAGAAAAAATAAATAAATAAAAAAATAAAATAAAATAGTGCCCAGGAAAAAAGAAAGCAAGAATTTATGGTAGGCATCCTAAATTCAAATTCTTATCTAAATGTCCAGACTCTGGGGGTGAGTAGGGTTATCATATTGTAAAATGCCTAGGCAGCAACTCAGAAGAACAAAAGTTGTTTTTCTTGATGTTTGTTTTCCTCACCACAATAAGTTTGTTTTAGTTATATTTACTAAATTGAACTAAAAAAATTGTAAATAAGATGTTAGCAAATAATATTCAACAATACTTTACCCTATTTTAGAAGGCATTATCTCCCCAAAAGTTGCAAGGATGGTACAAATTAAGAATTATTTTTATGATTTTCCATGTTGTCAAATGTAGTTATTTGAAAGGGTGTGACTTTCCCAAGTCACTCCGAATGAAATCAATGTGATATTTTAATATATGTGTACACTGAAAAATGATAACAACAAATAAATGAATTAACATATCCATAGCATTCTGTAGTTACCCTTTTTATTGGTGTGGTATTAAAATGAGGTCTACTCACTTAGCAAATTTCAGGTATATAATACAATATTGTTAACTATAATCACCATACTGTACATTAGGTTTTCAGAACTTACTCATCCCACAATTGAAAGTTTGTGCTTTTTGATGAATAGCCCCACACCCAGAAAGGAACTGATGAGTTCTTTCTTTGACTGCTTTCTGTTACACACCTAAAATGAGTTAGTATCCCCCATGTCAGTCAACCTGCTAGGATAGGGAATACATTTCATAAAAGAGACATTAAACAAATGCAAGAGAGAACCTGCTTTTTTTCTGGGCAATAAAATAAATGTCAGTCCAGATTCCAAGCCCTCTAGATGCCTGAAGCAATTCTAAAGTTGTGAGGAAAAGATTGACTGAAAGAGATCCAACTTGGCCAGAAGTTTTACTTTACTCATGTGCCATAATTCCCATTCATTGTCTGTATCCTTTCATTAAATGTTGATTAAAATTACAGTTTGGCATTGGCTCTTCTCTCAGGAAAGAGAAAAGGGCCTATGTCCGTAATTGAGATGAAATAATGCAAAGGAGCAATTTCCTTTTATTTTCTTTCCCTTCGCCCAAAGACTAGAGAAGAAATACTAGGGGTGATTAACAACAGAACACAGTTCAGTCAAGGCATTGCAATAAGGCAAATGTTATCTATAATACAGACAGTAACAAGATAATGTCAGTTATCAGTTCCTGATCTCATGAGAAGCTGTAACCTAGGAAATAACGGATGAATGCTTGTGCTACTGTGATTGAACACAGAAAGACATCATACTAATCCCTGTTCCCATTTATTTTTTTTTTTATAAATTTATTTATTTTAGTTGGGGGCTAATTACTTTACAATATTGTAATAGTTTTTGCCATACATTGACATGAATCAGCCATGGGTTTACATGTGTTCCCCTTCCTGGACCCCCCACCCACTTCCCTCCCCATCCCATCCCTCTGGGTCTTCCCATTGCCCCGGCCCTGAGCCCTTGTCTCATGCATCGAACGTGGAATGGTGTTCTGTTTCACATATGATAATATACATGTTTCAATGCTATTCTCCCAGAACGTCCCACCCTCACCTTCTCCCTCAGAGTCCATAAAATTGTTCTATGCATCTGTGTCTCTTATTCTGTCTCGCATATAGGGTTATCGTTGCCATCTTTCAAATTCCATATATATGCATTAGTATACTGTATTGTTTTTCTTTCTGGCTTACTTCACTCTGTATAATGGGCTCCAGTTTCATCCATCTCAGTAGAACCGATTCAAATGTATTTTTTTTAATGGCTGAGTAATATTCCATTGTGTATATGTACCACAGCTTCCTTATCCATTCGTCTGCTGATGGACATCTAGGTTGCTTCCATGTCCTGGCTATTGTAAACAGTGCTGCGATGAACATTGGGTTACATGCGTCTCTTTCAATTCTGGTTTCCTCGGTGTATATGCCCAGCAGTGGGATTGCTGGGTCATATGGCCTGTTCCCATTTAAACCATTCATGTCTTCTAGTGTATCTGGTCCCATTCATGTATGTGGTCTCATTTAAATCACTCACATCTTCAAGTGCATATACGATGAAAAATAAACATCATAGCATAACATAAAAAGCTCTAAGTGCTCTTGAGTCCATGGATGGACATAATATTGATGAAAAATTCTTCACAAGATAGAGTTTGTGTCTTTTCTGATTATTACTTTCTCTCAGATCATTAGTGGAATCCAATATCCAAAATAAATAAATAAATAAATAAATAAATAAATAAATAAATAAATAAAAACCACTGTCCTATACTTTATTTCTCCCTGTTATTCCCATTCCACATTATCTTCAGTCACACCATTTGCTATTTCCTGAAACTGTTTGGTTCTTCTGTATTGTCATGCCTTTGTCTGTTGTCTTACTCTTACCATGGGCTCCCTCATCTTTTCTGTATTCCCTCTGAAATCATGTACTAAGATTTAATGCAAGCCTAACGATTCAATAAAAATATTTTCTCATAAATTTTAGCTCCTGCCAATTCCACCCTACTATATTGGGAACTGCTTGATGGTAAAGATTAAACCATACATGCACCTCCAAGGAAGAATATAGCACATATTTTAAAATGATTAAAAGAATAATATCACACTCAGATTTTAAATGTAAAGTGCACTAGTTCTCAATACTGTGAAATTTCTTCAATTTTGAAGAAACTTGGCGAGCCACAAATTAATCTTCATATGTTCTTCTTGGAATGCATGTTCATACTGAATCCCAGGGTAAAACTTCAGTATTATTACATAGGTTCTTAAGATAAATTTGAAAAGTAATTCTAATGTTAATATTTTGTGACATATCTTGGTCTAATAAAAGAAACCATAGCAAATATGCTGCAAAAATGCTTTGGTTCAAAGTGTCATTTTAGATCATCTTTTCCTAGGCAAAGATAAACATGATACTAACAGTATTTGGCCAGTAAATGCATTTTCATTGACATAGGTTGACATTTTCCTTTTGCAAACTAAAATTAATAATTTGAGGGATTGAAAAGACTTGTAAGTAATATGGTATCTAAGAAAAGAGACATATATAATATCATCTAAAAGAGTTGAACTTTCATAATATGTTTCTTCTTGGTATGCAACCAGAAAAATTAATTTTAATGTTCATAGCATAATAAGCTCTTTTTTTCCTCTTGATGTTAAAGAAAAAAGTAAAATATTAGATTCTCCTTTGGAGTGTTATCTCTGACATAGGCAATCAAGTAGATATCAATGTGTAATCAGATTTGTTGTTATTGTTATTTTAGTCAATAAGTTGTGTCCAACTCTTTTGTGACCCCATGGGCTGTAACCCACCAAACTTTTCTCTCAATGGGATTTCCCAGGCAAGAATACCGGAGTGAGTTGACATTTCCTTCTCCAGGGAATCTTCCTGACCCAAAGATTAAACCTGTGTCTCCTACATTGGGAGGTGAGTTCTTTACCATTGAGCTACCAGAGAAGCCCTTTATTGCAATCATCAGAAATGGACTTTGCTTAAGTATAACAGAAAAATTTTGGAAGAATATCAGTTCTTACAGAATTACATTGTAGGCTAGGTCATCAGATCTAGAAAACGAAAAAAATTCAACACCAACCTCTAGATTACTGCCACTGACACACTTTGGACACTGATGTGAATGATTTCTCAACTTGATATACCTTGGACTCAATTCTGAAGACTTCAAGTCTCCAGTTTACCCTGCCTGATGAGAAGCAGGGATTGAAAACCTTTTGCCTCTTTTTATCTTGTTGAAAGAGATGAGACCAACATTAAGGAAGATTTTCCAAAACAAAATATGTGTTGAGGAAAAAGGAGTGTTGAGTGTAACCTTCACATGTACAATGATTTGGTATACATTTTTTAATACATCAGAGATATAACATATTGAGTATTTTGGCTCTTTTTAAACTCAATATTTGGCAGTCTCTGTGCTAATTTGATATAAAAAACTGATGATTTTGAGGGGTCTCATTCTTTTATATTTGAACTTAATTCTCATAATATATTTCTATATATCATGGGAATAAAGAGATAAAAATATATTTCTGTAGAGTACAGAATTGTCACTTATATTAACCAGACTGTTTGTATAGGATAAACTTGAAATTATAGAGTTAACATAAAATAATCATCCCCAGAAGTAAGAGTTTTGTCTCAGTGCCTTCAAACTGAGTCATTTACAGACTAGGTGGAGACTCCAGAGAAGATTATGTCATTTGTTTGATGAAAGATTAAAACCCTGCACACTGTGGTCCTGTGCCGACTCTTATTTTTAATGTGGCAATAACAAAGTAAATGCCAATGGTTATAATTCAGAATATAAAGACATTTCTTATGCAACTGCTGAAGGCAAATCAAATCACCAGAATAGTATCAAGTGGTGTCAACAGAATGGAGATTATTAAGGAGCATGATAATACTAATAAAGTGTCTTCACTGAAGTTCCAGTGGCAAGATAATTCTTGAAATGGTGAACAAGCCATGAATCATATAAATCACCACTGCTATTAAAAAGCCATTAGTCTAGATTGGGAAGAACTATTTAAACTTAGAAATAGCAGGAGAAGTTACAAACAGAGGTGTACATGCTCAGTTGATTCAATCATGTTCAAATCTGTGCAACCCTATCGACTGTAGCCTGCCAGGCTCCTCTGTCCATGGGACTCTCTAAGCAAGAATACTGGAGTGGATTACTGTGCCCTCCTCCAGGGGATCTTCCCAACCCAAGGATCACCCCTGGGAAGCCCCATGAACAAAGGTATAGGCGTATTAAAATAAACAACACTTGAAACTGATATATATCAAAGTAAACATTATGTAACAATTAAAGGCAAATAATGTGCTACTTAAAATATTTTTAATAAATATGACAAAGGATTAATATTCTTAATGTATCAAAAATGCTTTCAAATTGATAGCCTTTTAATATATCAATATATAGATGGGTAAAGAGTATAATAATTAGAATCAAGAAAAAAGATGGTGAAATAGCTTGTACAAATAGAAACGTATGTACACATTTCCCAACGTTTTTTTAATAAAATAAATGCAATTAAAAGCATCATATTTCACTTGGAAAAACATGAAGTTTTTAAATGATAGTGTGCATTCTTCAAAAAATATAAAAGTAAAAGAGCACTTTTATTCACTCTCCTAGTACCCTAGGATATAATAAGTTTTTTGAAGAGCAATATGACTTTAGGTATCAAAGTAATAATATGCATAAACTCGAACTAAATAATTTAAATTATAAGGACTTAATTTAAATTAAGTTACAACATAAAAATGCTGTTAATCTCTTTATTATCTCTCACCATTAGGAAACAAAAACTAAATGCTTAATAAGTGAAACAATTAAACTATTCAGATAAAATAGTTTAACCATTAAAAAATATTTATGAGGCAGTTTTAGCTCCAAAGAAATAGTCACTCCCATCATTACAACAGTAATTTAAAAATACCTCTTGGTCTCATCAGAGAACTGAGGTTGCAGCACATGTTATTTTCATGAAATCTGGAGAGACAGGTGAATGCAGGAAAATCACATCTAAGTACATAGATTAAAGTCACTGGAGCCATAAGATGGTAGAAGCACTGAATGGTAAGTTTGACTAATTGCTTTAGATTGAATACAGACTAGCATGAGAGGAAGAAACTCCTGGAAGCCACAGTGTTGGTGGAATGCAGGCAGCAAAATGTTCATGAGATTAACCTCTAGGATCTCTACTAGGTTCTTATGGCTGAATAACTAAGAAAGGGCACCTTTCCATTCAATCAACTAGAAAGAAAGAAAAACCATTTGAAAATACTATAATGCTATCACATTCTATATAACAAAGGCTTACTCTCTGGGATAAAGACTTTACCAGAATCTTGTTCCAGAGTCATTGAGGACGGGTGTTCCTCTCACCTCAGCACCTTCTATCCTTCTCACTTTACCTAAGTGCAAGACTAGAGTGGGATACTCTATAAGAATAAATACTTGTAAAGGTCACAGATATGAACACACTAAAAACCAGATCAACCTAGAATGCTTCCAACTCCCACATCTTACCACTTTACCACCATAATGAGAGAGCTCCAGTGTAATAGAGGATTACAGCTATTATCTCTGAGGAAGAGTGTATAAGACCAAAGTTAAGACAGGAGACAAAAGCCAAAACAATAGAGGATTTTGAAATCTCTAGGAGGTACAGCTGAGCTTCCCAGGTGGCCCTAGTAGTAAAGAACCTACCTGCCAATGCAGGAGACATAAGAGTGGCGGTTTCGATCCCTGGATTGAGATGATTCCCTGGAGGAAGGCAGGGCAACCCACTCCAGTATTCATGCCTGGAGAACCCATGTCGGAGGAAACTGGTGAGCTACAGTCCATAAGTTCACAAAGAGTCGGACATGACTGAAGTGACTTAGCACACATGCAGGAGGTACAGCTACTGCAAACATTAAACATGGCACAACTCTTAGCCAGATTTTTTAAAAGCACATTAGAAAGAGACAAAGCAACATTAGAACCAGACCTGGGTATGACAGGTAATTTTACACACAGGAATTTCGAAATACTTATAATTAATATGGTAATGGCTCTAATAGGAAAAATAGACTATATCCAGGATCAGGCACTATTAGATAGATGAACATTCTAAGAAAGAATCAAAAGAAAATGCAGGAAATAAGAACTCCCTACTATAAATGAAAGCAACCTTAGATAGTCTCATTGGTGGACTGAGTATGGTTGAAGAAAGGCTCAGTAAGCTTGAGATAAATCAATAGAAACTTTCCAGACTTAAATGCAAAAAAAAAAAAAAAAAGACTGACAAATGCATAACCGGAATGCTAGGAAGAGAAGAGAGAACAAATGAAACAAATATTTATAGTAATAGATAAGAATTCTATATCCAATAAAATTATTTTTCAAAAGCAAAAAACAAATATTTTCTCAGACATACCAAAACTAAGGAAACTATTCACCAGATCTCCCCTGCAAGGAATATGAAAAGAACATGTTTGAAAAAAAGAAAGTTCTTAAGGGTTAGTCGCTCAGTTGTGCCTGACTCTTTGCGACCCCATGGAGCCCCCTGCAGCCCACTAGGCTCCTCTGTCCATGGGATTTTCCAGGCAAGAAGCTGGAGTGGGTTGCCATTTCCTTCTCCAGGGGATCTTCTGACCCAGGGATCAAACCCAGGTCTCCTGCACTGCAAGCAGATTCTTTACTGACTAAGCTACAAGGGAAGCTACAAGGGAAGAAAAGAAAAATGAAACTCACATCTAAATAAAGGGAGAGCAATAAAGAATAAATGAAGATAAACTCATTATTTTTCGTATTCATAGTCTAAAAGATAACTGTCTAAATTTTATAATAATAATATTTTGTTCAGTGATTACAACATATGATAAGTAAAAAGAATGATAGTGATGTCACAGGGAGAGAAAGGAAGCACCAAAGCTTCATGTAAAGTGGTATAGTGTTATTGCAAGGTGGACTTATGTTAGTTACAGACGTGCATTGGAAATCCTAGGGCAATCATTAAAGCATTTTTTAAAGTATAACTATTAATACTAAGAGAAGAAGTGAAATGGAATAAAATGATTGATAAAAATGCTCAGATAAAAGCAGAGAAAGAAGGAAAAGAGAAAACAAAGAACAAAAACAAAGGCAATGATTAAAAACCAGTCACCACAGTGGCTGTACTAGTTTGCATTCCCACCAACAGCGTAAGAGGGAGGTGGAAGGGGGGCTCTGGAAGGGGAAAACATGTACACCCATGGTGGATTCATGTCAATGTATGGCAGAACAAATACAATATTGCAAAGTTAAAAAATAGAAAATATACTAATTAAAAAAAAAAAAAACAGTCACCAACAGGATACATATTAATCCTATTATTTATGAATAATCACTTTTTCTATGATACCTGTATGAAACCAGCTTATTCTGCAAGACCAATGCAAAATGCGTGTATATTTCAAGGAGGTGGCATTCCATTAAGATTTGGAACAAAATAGAGGCAAGGAAAACACTTCCTAACTTCTACAAGGCCAATATTGCCCTAATATCATTAAATGCCATTAAAACTAGATAAAACCATTACAAGAAAGGAAAACCACAAACAAATACCTCTAGTGGATAGACAAAAAATGATTCTTAATAATATATTGGCAAATGGACTCCAAAAATATATAAACGGAATTATACTTCATACCTGACCACTTCTATAGTTTTAAGAGAAAAAATCATATGGTCATACACACTATTCCCTCAAGGAGATGGAACATAAATCTCCACACCTTAAATGGTAGCTACATAAAGTGACTTTCTTACAAAGAGCACAGTTTGGAAAGTGAGGGAAGGGGAGTAACTACATAATGGAAAACTTGATAAATACTATCTAAGTCAGGTGGTCAGGGTTAACAACAACAGATATAATTCACATTGATAGAAATGTTTTCACAGTTTTTGTGGAGATAATTATGCTTATTCAAGCAAATATTTCTCTTGATAAACAGTTTATTTTCAAAATTAAAACTAAGACCCTCTTTCTTTAGTCTACTTAACACTAAACTAAATTAAACAAGTGAAGCACTTTAACAATTGCTGAAGACTAGAAACCAAATAAATTTCTATGCTATACTTTAAAATGCAAACGTATTGAGCATTAAACTTTCCCTGGGAATGAGTTTTCAAAGACTGTAGAATCAAAGATGAACCCAGGTCATTTTTCCAAAATGCAGTGTTTAGATTAGAAGTTTTATTATGACTAGAAACAAAATAAAGTTTGAGTAGTAGCTTATGTTTAACAATCATCATAAATCAAATATTTATTTGATTAAAACATGTCAAGCTTTGTCTTGGATTAAAACATGTCAAGCTGCCTCTAGGAGGCAGAATTGGGGAGGTTTTCTATCTGAACTGAACAAGGGAAGGAAAGAAAGAGTGCCTCCAAGTCATGCAGAGTAAATCATGAGAAATGCTGAGCTGAATGAATGACAAGCTAGAATCAAGATTGCTGGCAGAAATATCAACCAACTCAGATATCCAGATGACGCCACTATAATGAAAGAAAGTGAAGAGGAAATAAAGAGCCTCTTGATGAGGGTGAAAGAGGAGAGTTAAAAAGCTAGCTTAAAACTCAACATTCAAAATAGAAAATCATGGCATCTGGTCCCATCACTTTATGGCTAACAGATGGGAAACAGGGGAAACAGTGACAGATTTTATTTTCTTGGGCTCCAAAGTCACTGTGGACAGTTTTGCAGCCCTGAAATTAATGCTATGGCAATCCTAGATGGTATATTAAAAAGCAGAGACATCACTTTGGCAACAAAGGCCTATATAGTTAAAGCTGTGGTTTTTCCAGTAGTCATGTACGGATGTGAGAGTTGGACCATAAAGAAGGCTGTGCACTGAAGAATTGATGCTTTTGAATTGTGGTATTGGATAAGATTCTTAAGAGTCACTTGGACTTAAGGTATATCAAAACAATCGATGCTAAAGGAAATCAGCACTGAACATTCACTGGAAGGAATGATGTTGAAGCTGAAGCTCCAATACCTTGGCTACCTGATTCAAAGATTCAACTCATTGGAAAAGACCCTGACACTGGGAAAGATTGAGGTCAGGAGGAGAAGGGAGTGACAGAAGATGAGATGGTTGGAATGGCATCACTGATTCAATGGACATGAGTCTGAGCAAACTCTGTGAAATAAAGAGGGACAGGGAAGCCTAGCAAGCTGCAGTCACAAAGAGTTGGACATGATTTAATGACTGAACAGCAAACAAGTCTGATATGATGACTTGTAAAGTGATAAATTGGCTGGCCAGTTTCATATAGTGCTCTACAAATTTATATTGTACAAAATATCTGGGTGGGGTGGGTGAAGAAGACTTTCATATTAGGTAGACAAGAGCCACACGCTAGTAAAGTAATGCTTAAAATTCTCCACGCCAGGCTTCAGCAGTACGAGAACCGTGAACTTCCAAGTGTTCAAGTTGGATTTAGAAAAGGCAGAGGAACCAGAGATCAAATTGCCAACATCCGCTGGATCATCGAAAAAGAAAGAGAGTTCCAGAACAACATCTATTTCTGCTTTACTGACTGTGCCAAAGCCTTTGACTGTGTGGATCACAATAAACTGTGGAAAATTCTGAAAGAGATGAGAATACCAGACCACCTGACCTGTCTCTTGAGAAACCTGTATGCAGGTCAGGAAGCAACAGTTAGAACTGGACATGGAACAACAGACTGGTTCCGAATAGGAAAAGGAGTACTTCAAGGCTGTATATTGTCACTCTGCTTATTTAACTTATATGCAGAGTACATCATGAGAAATGTTGGGCTGGATGAATCACAAGCTGAAATCAAGATTTCCGGGAGAAATATCAATAACCTCAGATATGCAGATGACACCACCCTTATGGTAGAAAGTGAAGAACAACTAAAGAGCCTCTTGATGAAAGTGAAAGAGGAGAGTGAAAAAGTTGACTTAAAGCTCAACATTCAGAAAACTAAGATCATGGCATCTGGTCCCATCACTTCATGGGAAATAGATGGGGAAACAGTAGAAACGGTGTCAGATTTTATTTTGGGGGGCTCCAAAATCACTGCTGATGGTGATTGCAGCCATGAAATTAAAAGACGCTTACTCCTTGGAAGGAAGGTCATGACCAACCCAGATAGCATATTTAAAATCAGAGACATTACTTTGCCAACAAAGGTCCGTCAAGTCAAGGCTATGGTTTTTCCAGTAGTCATGTATGGATGTGAGAGATGGATGGTGAAGAAAGCTGAGCACCGAAGAATTGATGCTTTTGAACTGTGGTGTTGGAGAAGACTCTTGTGAGTCCCCTGGACTGCAAGGAGATCCAACCAGTCCATCCTAAAGGAGATCAGTCCTGGGTGTTCATTGGAAGGACTGATGTTGAAGCTGAAACTCCAGCACTTTGGCCACCTCATGAGAAGAGTTGGCTCATTGGAAAAGACCCTAATGCTGGGAAGGATTGGGGGCAGGAGGAGAAGGGGATGACAGAGGATGAGATGGCTGGGTGGCATCATTGACTCGATGGACATGGGTTTGTGTAGACTCTGGGAGTTGGTGATGGACAGGGAGGCCTGGCATGCTGTGATTCATGGGGTCTCAAAGAGTTGGACACGACTGAGCAACTGAACTGAACTGAACTGTTAGCTGTCCTCTGCCACACACCTTTCTATCCTGCTCCATACAATAGATAAATATGTTTTTATTCATCATTATCCTAGAAATAATATGAAAACTTTATGATCAAGAGTCTGAAGTTTTACTTGCATGCATTTTTATTAATTCTGGGAAGTCTTTCTTTTGTCGTATTTTTTGACATCCTATAAAAATCCAGAGCATTTATCTAGTACCTAATGCTTTCTTTCTTCTTTAAACCTTCATAGAAAGTTCTGTTTGAAAATTTATATTTTACATGTCTAGTTTATCTTATACCATTGTTTATCTTTTCGTGTCTACATATATACTACCCTGTCAGGTTTACTGTAATTAATTTTTATGAATTCTGAGTTGCTTGTATTTTACAGTCCCATTCATTTATTTCCAATCTACTGAAAACTCATGGAATTTTCCAGTTTGCTTTTTGTTTGTTTGTTTTGCCAGGATGATATTAAAGATACTCATGGTGTTAGCTCACCAATTACTAACTGCCTTTAATATACTGAATTTGATTCTTATGATTAATGTATTTCTTTCCAAATGGATATAGTGAAGGAGGAAACCGACAGAACAGGCTCCATCTTGAAAGCAGGATTCCGTCTTGGGCTGGACTGTGGACTTTGAGCTATATGCCCTCTATCTATGGAAACAACATACCAACTGGAAAACCAGACCCCCCAGATGGAAGTGTCCCAGGGCTCGTACCTAGACTCTCCGTAGCCTAAAAGAATACCCTAATTATCTGTGTAACCAAATAGAATCATAAATTCTATTATGCTTATTGGGGTATCACCACAGGCTATTGATAATTGTCCACTGTTAACTACCTAGGCTTAAGGCATATGAATCACAGGTTAACTTTTATTTTATCTTTCTTTTCCTTTTTTCAGACTAGTTTCAGGGAATTTGGAGAGGTGAGTTTGGGCATGTACACTTAGGGTATATAAGATTTTCACAAAAACTGGTCAGGGTCCTTGGCTAAGAGGAGACTCTGCTCTGGGCCTGCCAATGTAATAAACTGCACTCCACTATCTGCATTGTCCTTCTGAATGAGTTTGTTTCCCGGAATGTGTGGCTACAACAATAGGAATTTCATGTTATATTCAGAAGTAGCAGGGAGTATGCAGAGAAAGCATAACTCTGAATTAGAGGTGATAGCCCTTACAGAAGAGTTATTTATTTTTGTTTGCTTTAGCTGTGGAAAAATATTTTTAACACTGAGGCTGGAAAAGCTAGGATTGTGAAAGTAGGAAGCTAGAATGCTTATGGACCAAGGTGCACATAATAGTCATGAAGAGAGATAAAGTCCACCTTTTATATTAGCATGCGAAATTTTACACTTACATAGGTATAATAAGACTGAGCAATTCCTCCATGTCTGCATATTAAACTGTCAAAGATAGGTATATGGCATATTTCCTTGCATTTACTTTAATTAATATTGACTACTTTTTTCATTGTCGCATAATGAATCTGATCAAATCCACAGATTTTCCAGTTGGTTTTTAAGAGCATTTTGTCACCAATTTGTCACCACATTATAGATAAGAATGATATGAAGTAAAACTATCACGGAGTGAAATCTGAATTTTTAGCCAGTTGAGGACTGTTGACTAAAATACTCATTCCCATTTTCTTAATCAAATGAATGAGAGGAAATGAAACCCAAGTGCTCATGGGTTTTTTGTTTTTGTTTTTGTTTTCCTTTTTTCTGTATCCTTCTCCTAGAAATTATTTAGTCAACAAGCAAACTATTTGTCACAGATTGCTTGGGGTAAATTTTGCTCTGAGGCAGAGAATTGTCTCTATGAGAGCCATTAGAATTCTTGACAGACATGGACTCTATTTGGAGAAACATCTCTGAACATAGAAGCTGAAGATCCCATTTATAAATATAAATCTTTTTCATATTTTTGTAAATATATCTTCTCTGCTTTTCTATTTTCCTTTGTATTTAGAAGGTACTTGGTGTGCTGATTTAAAAGCAATCACAGACTTCACCTAGGTTAATGAATAGGTGGAACCAAATATGTTGATGTCACCAAGACACTGATTGGCAGTGATTGTGCTGGCAAAACACTTTCTTCTCTAAATTCTTTATAATACCATTTGCTGTTCAATTAGTCACATAACTGTGTGAAGGAAAAACCTTCTCAGTTTCTAATTGCACTTGCTGTTTACTGTAAATTACTCTTATGAAAATATTCCCATGTATTTGCCTGTGCAACTGTGCATGTAATTGCATTTTGGCAAAAGTGCAAAAATACATCTGTTTTGAAAATGAAATCTAAGGGGTACTTTTTACAAACGATGACATTTTCAGCTTGACTCTTAGTTGAAATTTCTTTTGTATTCCTACAACTGACAAGCTGACAGTCTTGTCATCTCTACTTCTCTAGCCACAATATAGGTACAAAGCATATGCTTCTAGGTTTTTTTCTGACGCTGAACCTTTCTTGGACATGCTACTTCTAGGGATAAAGAGAAATCTCTTGTAAGCTCTCACATTTTGCTGTGGGCATGCTTATGTACCTCTTGAAGCCCATCAACCAACCCATCAGTATGCAAACATATTCCAAAAGGTGTCATTGCTGTTGTAACAGGAAGGTGAATTGGAGGTTTTTCTAGAATAATGGTAGAAAACTGAGCTGAAGGACTACTGTCTTCTTCTATTTATCAATAACCTATCAAAAGATGGTGATACTGTCAGGCAGCTCACTCATGTGCAGATGACAGCTGACTGAAATTTCATATCATAATTACTGAAAAGGAAAATTTCTAAAGTAAAAAAGTAGGTTTCATAAATATGTAGTCACCACAAGAGTACAAAAAACAATATCTTTTTTATAAAAGTATCATTAATAAGCTAAACATGTTTCTTCTCAGAATAAGAAGTAACTGTCATGAGGGCGTTGTATAATCTTTGTTTTCATGTACCGATCATTAGGAATTGTAAGGTTTAATTGTGACCTGGCACAAAGTGACCTGGCAACAGTAAATGGAAATAGAA